>NC_086450.1:200030655-200630655 GCF_028390025.1 Pseudophryne corroboree | reverse complement strand
ATTCTCAGGTGAAGCTGAACCACTAGCCTTGAACATAGGCCAGGGCCTCAGCCGTTCCTTGCCACTCCGTGTCGTAAATGGCACATTGGCAAGTTTACGCTTCTCCTCAGACGATTTTGATTTAGATTTTTAGGTCATTTTACTGAGCTTTATTTTTTTGGATTTTACATGCTCTCTACTATGACATTGTGCATCGGCCTTGGCAGACGACGTTGATGGCATTTCATCGTCTCGGCCATGACTAGTGGCAGCAGCTTCAGCACGAGGTGGAAGTGGATCTTGATCTTTCCCTATTTTACCCTCCACATTTTTGTTCTCCATTTTTTAATGTGTGGAATTATATGCCAGTATCAATAGCAATGGCCTACTACTATATATACTGCGCACAACTGAAATGCACCACAGGTATGGATGGATAGTATACTTGACGACACAGAGGTAGGTAGAGCAGTGGCCTTCTGTACCGTACTGCTATATATTATATACTGGTGGCCAGCAAACTGTGCAAAACTGAAATGCACCACAGGTATGGATGGATAGTATACTTGACGACACAGAGGTAGGTAGAGCAGTGGCCTACTGTACCGTACTGCTATATATTATATACTGGTGGTCAGCAAACTGTGCAAAACTGAAATGCACCACAGGTATGGATGGATAGTATACTTGACGACACAGAGGTAGGTAGAGCAGTGGCCTACTGTACCGTACTCCTATATATATTATATACTGGTGGTCAGCTAAATTATGCACTGTACTCCTACAATATACTACAATGCAGCACAGATATGGGGCGTTTTTCAGGCAGAGAACGTATAATACTGATGGTCACTGGTCACTGGTCAGCAAAACTCTGCACTGTACTCCTCCTATATAATACTGTTGGTCCCCAGTCCCCACAATAAAGCAGTGTGAGCACAGATATGTGCAGCACACTGAGCACAGATATGGAGCGTTTTTCAGGCAGAGAACGTATAATACTGGTGGTCACTGGTCACTGGTCAGCAAAACTCTGCACTGTACTCCTCCTATATAATACTGGTGGTCCCCAGTCCCCACAATAAAGCAGTGTGAGCACAGATATATTAGAGATGAGCGCCTGAAATTTTTCGGGTTTTGTGTTTTGGTTTTGGGTTCGGTTCCGCGGCCGTGTTTTGGGTTCGAACGCGTTTTGGCAAAACCTCACCGAATTTTTTTTGTCGGATTCGGGTGTGTTTTGGATTCGGGTGTTTTTTTCAAAAAACACTAAAAAACAGCTTAAATCATAGAATTTGGGGGTCATTTTGATCCCAAAGTATTATTAACCTCAAAAACCATAATTTACACTCATTTTCAGTCTATTCTGAATACCTCACACCTCACAATATTATTTTTAGTCCTAAAATTTGCACCGAGGTCGCTGTGTGAGTAAGATAAGCGACCCTAGTGGCCGACACAAACACCGGGCCCATCTAGGAGTGGCACTGCAGTGTCACGCAGGATGTCCCTTCCAAAAAACCCTCCCCAAACAGCACATGACGCAAAGAAAAAAAGAGGCGCAATGAGGTAGCTGTGTGAGTAAGATTAGCGACCCTAGTGGCCGACACAAACACCGGGCCCATCTAGGAGTGGCACTGCAGTGTCACGCAGGATGGCCCTTCCAAAAAACCCTCCCCAAACAGCACATGACGCAAAGAAAAAAAGAGGCGCAATGAGGTAGCTGTGTGAGTAAGATTAGCGACCCTAGTGGCCGACACAAACACCGGGCCCATCTAGGAGTGGCACTGCAGTGTCACGCAGGATGTCCCTTCCAAAAAACCCTCCCCAAACAGCACATGACGCAAAGAAAAAAGAGGCGCAATGAGGTAGCTGTGTGAGTAAGATTAGAGACCCTAGTGGCCGACACAAACACCGGGCCCATCTAGGAGTGGCACTGCAGTGTCACGCAGGATGTCCCTTCCAAAAAACCCTCCCCAAACAGCACATGACGCAAAGAAAAAAAGAGGCGCAATGAGGTAGCTGACTGTGTGAGTAAGATTAGCGACCCTAGTGGCCGACACAAACACCGGGCCCATTTAGGAGTGGCACTGCAGTGTCACGCAGGATGTCCCTTCCAAAAAACCCTCCCCAATCAGCACATGATGCAAAGAAAAAGAAAAGAAAAAAGAGGTGCAAGATGGAATTGTCCTTGGGCCCTCCCACCCACCCTTATGTTGTATAAACAAAACAGGACATGCACACTTTAACCAACCCATCATTTCAGTGACAGGGTCTGCCTCACGACTGTGACTGATATGACGGGTTGGTTTGGACCCCCCCCAAAAAAGAAGCAATTAATCTCTCCTTGCACAAACTGGCTCTACAGAGGCAAGATGTCCACCTCATCATCACCCTCCGATATATCACCGTGTACATCCCCCTCCTCACAGATTATCAATTCGTCCCCACTGGAATCCACCATCTCAGCTCCCTGTGTACTTTGTGGAGGCAATTGCTGCTGGTCAATGTCTCCGCGGAGGAATTGATTATAATTCATTTTAATGAACATCATCTTCTCCACATTTTCTGGATGTAACCTCGTACGCCGATTGCTGACAAGGTGAGCGGCGGCACTAAACACTCTTTCGGAGTACACACTTGTGGGAGGGCAACTTAGGTAGAATAAAGCCAGTTTGTGCAAGGGCCTCCAAATTGCCTCTTTTTCCTGCCAGTATAAGTACGGACTGTGTGACGTGCCTACTTGGATGCGGTCACTCATATAATCCTCCACCATTCTATCAATGTTGAGAGAATCATATGCAGTGACAGTAGACGACATGTCCGTAATCGTTGTCAGGTCCTTCAGTCCGGACCAGATGTCAGCATCAGCAGTCGCTCCAGACTGCCCTGCATCACCGCCAGCGGGTGGGCTCGGAATTCTGAGCCTTTTCCTCGCACCCCCAGTTGCGGGAGAATGTGAAGGAGGAGATGTTGACAGGTCGCGTTCCGCTTGACTTGACAATTTTCTCACCAGCAGGTCTTTCAACCCCAGCAGACTTGTGTCTGCCGGAAAGAGAGATCCAAGGTAGGCTTTAAATCTAGGATCGAGCACGGTGGCCAAAATGTAGTGCTCTGATTTCAACAGATTGACCACCCGTGAATCCTTGTTAAGCGAATTAAGGGCTCCATCCACAAGTCCCACATGCCTAGCGGAATCGCTCCGTGTTAGCTCCTCCTTCAATGTCTCCAGCTTCTTCTGCAAAAGCCTGATGAGGGGAATGACCTGACTCAGGCTGGCAGTGTCTGAACTGACTTCACGTGTGGCAAGTTCAAAGGGCATCAGAACCTTGCACAACGTTGAAATCATTCTCCACTGCGCCTGAGACAGGTGCATTCCACCTACTATATCGTGCTCAATTGTATAGGCTTGAATGGCCTTTTGCTGCTCCTCCAACCTCTGAAGCATATAGAGGGTTGAATTCCACCTCGTTACCACTTCTTGCTTCAGATGATGGCAGGGCAGGTTCAGTAGTTTTTGGTGGTGCTCCAGTCTTCTGTACGTGGTGCCTGTACGCCGAAAGTGTCCCGCAATTCTTCTGGCCACCGACAGCATCTCTTGCACGCCCCTGTCGTTTTTTAAAAAATTCTGCACCACCAAATTCAAGGTATGTGCAAAACATGGGACGTGCTGGAATTTGCCCATATTTAATGCACACACAATATTGCTGGCGTTGTCCGATGCCACAAATCCACAGGAGAGTCCAATTGGGGTAAGCCATTCTGCGATGATCTTCCTCAGTTGCCGTAAGAGGTTTTCAGCTGTGTGCGTATTCTGGAAAGCGGTGATACAAAGCGTAGCCTGCCTAGGAAAGAGTTGGCGTTTGCGAGATGCTGCTACTGGTGCCGCCGCTGCTGTTCTTGCGGCGGGAGTCCATACATCTACCCAGTGGGCTGTCACAGTCATATAGTCCTGACCCTGCCCTGCTCCACTTGTCCACATGTCCGTGGTTAAGTGGACATTGGGTACAACTGCATTTTTTAGGACACTGGTGAGTCTTTTTCTGACGTCCGTGTACATTCTCGGTATCGCCTGCCTAGAGAAGTGGAACCTAGATGGTATTTGGTAACGGGGGCACACTGCCTCAATAAATTGTCTAGTTCCCTGTGAACTAACGGCGGATACCGGACGCACGTCTAACACCAACATAGTTGTCAAGGCCTCAGTTATCCGCTTTGCAGCAGGATGACTGCTGTGATATTTCATCTTCCTCGCAAAGGACTGTTGAACAGTCAATTGCTTACTGGAAGTAGTACAAGTGGGCTTACGACTTCCCCTCTGGGATGACCATCGACTCCCAGCAGCAACAACAGCAGCGCCAGCAGCAGTAGGCGTTACACGCAAGGATGCATCGGAGGAATCCCAGGCAGGAGAGGAATCGTCAGAATTGCCAGTGACATGGCCTGCAGGACTATTGGCATTCCTGGGGAAGGAGGAAATTGACACTGAGGGAGTTGGTGGGGTGGTTTGCGTGAGCTTGGTTACAAGAGGAAGGGATTTACTGGTCAGTGGACTGCTTCCGCTGTCACCCAAAGTTTTTGAACTTGTCACTGACTTATTATGAATGCGCTGCAGGTGACGTATAAGGGAGGATGTTCCGAGGTGGTTAACGTCCTTACCCCTACTTATTACAGCTTGACAAAGGGAACACACGGCTTGACACCTGTTGTCCGCATTTCTGGTGAAATACCTCCACACCGAAGAGCTGATTTTTTTGGTATTTTCACCTGGCATGTCAACGGCCATATTCCTCCCACGGACAACAGGTGTCTCCCCGGGTGCCTGACTTAAACAAACCACCTCACCATCAGAATCCTCCTGGTCAATTTCCTCCCCAGCGCCAGCAACACCCATATCCTCCTCATCCTGGTGTACTTCAACACTGACATCTTCAATCTGACTATCAGGAACTGGACTGCGGGTGCTCCTTCCAGCACTTGCAGGGGGCGTGCAAATGGTGGAAGGCGCATGCTCTTCACGTCCAGTGTTGGGAAGGTCAGGTATCGCAACCGACACAATTGGACTCTCCTTGTGGATTTGGGATTTCGAAGAATACACAGTTCTTTGCTGTGCTGCTTTTGCCAGCTTGAGTCTTTTCATTTTTCTAGCGAGAGGCTGAGTGCTTCCATCCTCATGTGAAGCTGAACCACTAGCCATGAACATAGGCCAGGGCCTCTGCCGTTCCTTGCCACTCCGTGTCGTAAATGGCATATTGGCAAGTTTACGCTTCTCCTCCGACAATTTTATTTTAGGTTTTGGAGTCCTTTTTTTTCTGATATTTGGTGTTTTGGATTTGACATGCTCTGTACTATGACATTGGGCATCGGCCTTGGCAGACGACGTTGCTGGCATTTCATCGTCTCGGCCATGACTAGTGGCAGCAGCTTCAGCACGAGGTGGAAGTGGATCTTGATCTTTCCCTAATTTTGGAACCTCAACATTTTTGTTCTCCATATTTTAATAGGCACAACTAAAAGGCACCTCAGGTAAACAATGGAGATGGATACTAGTATACAATTATGGACTGCCTGCCGAGTGCCGACACAGAGGTAGCCACAGCCGTGAACTACCGCACTGTACTGTGTCTGCTGCTAATATATAGACTGGTTGATAAAGAGATAGTATACTCGTAACTAGTATGTATGTATAAAGAAAGAAAAAAAAACCACGGTTAGGTGGTATATACAATTATGGACGGGCTGCCGAGTGCCGACACAGAGGTAGCCACAGCCGTGAACTACCGCACTGTACTGTGTCTGCTGCTAATATAGACTGGTTGATAAAGAGATAATATACTCGTAACTAGTATGTATGTATAAAGAAAGAAAAAAAAACCACGGCTAGGTGGTATATACAATTATGGACGGGCTGCCGAGTGCCGACACAGAGGTAGCCACAGCCGTGAACTACCGCACTGTACTGTGTCTGCTGCTAATATATAGACTGGTTGATAAAGAGATAGTATACTCGTAACTAGTATGTATGTATAAAGAAAGAAAAAAAAACCACGGTTAGGTGGTATATACAATTATGGACGGGCTGCCGAGTGCCGACACAGAGGTAGCCACAGCCGTGAACTACCGCACTGTACTGTGTCTGCTGCTAATATATAGACTGGTTGATAAAGAGATAGTATACTCGTAACTAGTATGTATGTATAAAGAAAGAAAAAAAAAACACGGTTAGGTGGTATATACAATTATGGACGGGCTGCCGAGTGCCGACACAGAGGTAGCCACAGCCGTGAACTACCGCACTGTACTGTGTCTGCTGCTAATATAGACTGGTTGATAAAGAGATAGTATACTCGTAACTAGTATGTATGTATAAAGAAAGAAAAAAAAACCACGGTTAGGTGGTATATACAATTATGGACGGGCTGCCGAGTGCCGACACAGAGGTAGCCACAGCCGTGAACTACCGCACTGTACTGTGTCTGCTGCTAATATATAGACTGGTTGATAAAGAGATAGTATACTCGTAACTAGTATGTATGTATAAAGAAAGAAAAAAAAACCACGGTTAGGTGATATATACAATTATGGACGGGCTGCCGAGTGCCGACACAGAGGTAGCCACAGCCGTGAACTACCGCACTGTACTGTGTCTGCTGCTAATATAGACTGGTTGATAAAGAGATAGTATACTACTAATATTATATATACTGGTGGTCAGGTCACTGGTCACTAGTCACACTGGCAGTGGCACTCCTGCAGCAAAAGTGTGCACTGTTTAATTTTAATATAATATTATGTACTCCTGGCTCCTGCTATAACCTATAACTGGCACTGCAGTGCTCCCCAGTCTCCCCCACAATTATAAGCTGTGTGAGCTGAGCACAGTCAGATATATATATACATTGATGCAGCACACTGGGCTGAGCAGTGCACACAGATATGGTATGTGACTGAGTCACTGTGTGTATCGTTTTTTTCAGGCAGAGAACGGATATATTAAATAAAACAAACAACTGCACTGTCTGGTGGTCACTGTGGTCGTCAGTCACTAAACTCTGCACTCTCTTCTACAGTATCACAGCCTCAGGTCAATCTCTCTCTCTCTCTCTCAACCCTAATCTAAATGGAGAGGACGCCAGCCACGTCCTCTCCCTATCAATCTCAATGCACGTGTGAAAATGGCGGCGACGCGCGGCTCCTTATATAGAATCCGAGTCTCGCGAGAATCCGACAGCGTCATGATGACGTTCGGGCGCGCTCGGGTTAACCGAGCAAGGCGGGAAGATCCGAGTCGCTCGGATCCGTGTAAAAAAAGCTGAAGTTCGGGCGGGTTCGGATTCAGAGAAACCGAACCCGCTCATCTCTAAGATATATGCAGCACACTGAGCACAGATATGGAGCGTTTTTCAGGCAGAGAACGTATAATACTGGTGGTCACTGGTCAGCAAAACTCTGCACTGTACTCCTCCTATATAATACTGGTGGTCCCCAGTCCCCACAATAAAGCAGTGTGTGCACAGATATATGCAGCACACTGAGCACAGATATGGAGCGTTTTTCAGGCAGAGAACATATAATACTGGTGTTCACTGGTCACTGGTCAGCAAAACTCTGCACTGTACTCCTCCTATATAATACTGGTGGTCCCCAGTCCCCACAATAAAGCTGTGTGAGCACAGATATATGCAGCACACTGAGCACAGATATGGAGCGTTTTTCAAGCAGAGAACGTATAATACTGGTGGTCACTGGTCAGCAAAACTCTGCACTGTACTCCTCCTAAATAATGCTGCTGGTCCCCAGTCCCCACAATAAAGCAGTGAGCACAGATATTTGCAGCCACCTGAATAAAACTGAGAGGACGCCAGCCACGTCCTCTCACTATCATTTCCAATGCACGAGTGAAAAATGGCGGCGACGTGCGGCTCCTTATATAGAATCCGAATCTCGCGAGAATCCGAAAGCAGGATGATGACGTACGGGCGCGCTCGGGTTAACCGAGCAAGGCGGGAAGATTCGAATCTGCCTCGGAACCGTGTAAAATGGGTGAAGTTCTGGGGGGGTTCGGTTTCCGAGGAACCGAACCCGCTCATCACTAATATTTATATATATATATATATATATATATATATATATATTTTATTCTTCATCATCATTTTATTGAGGGGGGCCCCCAAAAGTTTATTGCCCAGGGTCCCCTACACACCTTTATCCGGCCTGAGGAGAACTATCTCATCATGCCTTCTTCCAGTGTTTAGGGATATCTTTGCTCAGCCAGAGACACCATGCAGACATCAGTCAAGCACTGAGCACAACATTTTTTCCTGTCTTACTATAAGTCACTATAAAGTTTATTGAGTTCAGTTCCTGGAAGCTGTAAGGAAGCTTTCACTGTCACATGACGGAAAGACTCAGTAAGGTCGACAGTGTGAACAAGACACAACCCAATACAAACCCATTAGAAATATGTGGGTGGAGTATTAAAGTGATTAACCCAATTAATTTAATATTATACAATTACATTAGTGCAATAACAGGGTTCTTTCGGTTTATTTTCTTATATCTTCCTC
This sequence comes from Pseudophryne corroboree, assembly GCF_028390025.1. Taxonomy (NCBI): domain Eukaryota; kingdom Metazoa; phylum Chordata; class Amphibia; order Anura; family Myobatrachidae; genus Pseudophryne; species Pseudophryne corroboree. The sequence continues at coordinate 200,622,112 of NC_086450.1, read as the reverse complement.
ATCTCATGCTTGAGTGAAGCTATGAACATGGATATTTAAGAAACTGAGCTTTGCTGTCAAATTGGCAATCGTAAGGTAGGAAGGTTAATCCTTCATCACAGGGGAACTTTAAAACTTTATGTGTATTATCAGTACTCTTTGTCTTCCCTGCTGTACTTTCCAACTAGTTAATTTAACCCCTCGGGTACTGTAATCCACAAAAGAACCTGCTGCTTACGTCAGTGGTCAAGTCTTTGGGTGGAAGCCCAGAGTTTGATTTTCGTTAAATTGCATTGTTAGTGAAAGAGGTCAGAAATTCTTTCATATCCCAGAGATTTGTACCACAGTATCATCTAACAAGGAAGAGGTTAGAAAATAATCCCAAGTCATGAACTTTTTTCCACTGGAGACATGACCACATTGTGCTTTACAAGTTACAGAGAAATCTTTGCCATGTTTTATATTATTAACCTTTCACATGTAAGGGAAAACAAATATACATCTGACTTATAACGAATAACTGAATTATATATAGTATGATTACTCAAATTTTGGGACGATGTGTAGATGGAAACGTGGCCATTGTAGAGGAACCATTGCTGATAATAACCTAGTAATGCTGGCTCAGCTTTTAGTCCAGCTAGTAAGGACAGCAATCCACAGCTGGAACCAGAACTTTAGCTTAGTCATTACAGCTGTTACAACAAGTCTATAGAGGATATTCAATTACCTGCACATACTGTCGGGTGCAAAATATCGCCAGGGGGGGGCTATCATACCGCTGCTTATTAGGGATTTTGTTTCACCTGCCTCTGGCAGGCGAAGCAAAATCACCGATAACAGCCCCGTTTTCGGATGAACCTGTGTGTTTTCGGGTGAAAAGGCACTTTTTAACGGACAAGCTAATCGAATAGCCTGTCCGCAAAACCCGAAGAAACATCTAGGTTTTTTACACCCAATGGGGTCGATTCAATTTGGCAACAGATGAATAGTGCCAGGAATTAGCTCCCGATGCTATTCAATTCAGCTACTAGTTACTAGTTACCCGCAATTGTCGGGAATTCTTCTCTCACCCCCGGGGGGTGAGAGAAGAAAACCAACAAAAGTGCTGCCGCACGGCCGGCGCGAGGCTGATTCTGTCGGGAATCAGCATCGTTGCGGGTAGTTTAGTCGGAGAATGCTACCTGTTAAGTCGGCGAGAACGGGCATTCGCCAACTTAACTTTAGCTGAATTGAATAGATATGATGCCGAATTGAATCGACCCCAATGTCTCTTTGGGGCTAATTGAATATAACTGTATGTCACATAGCACAATACAGGAGTAAGTGGTAAGGCATCTGCTGTATGTTTCAGTATCTATTCTATGCATTCTTCATGGTGATATACCCCAATGTGGGCTATCTTGACACAACTAAAGGGGAATATACACCAAACTAAAAAAACACAGAATGAAAACTGGGGTCTATGGTGTTAGGCATCCATTTCTAAGAAAAGTATGTTCACAGTATCTCATTTATTGGAATAAAACCCAAGATTGATATTTAAGATTTATAAGGGTTGAGCGCTATAATCAATTATTGCAAACTGTAAATTCTACAAGGGGGACAACCTTGATAATTATTAGCAGCACACCCTGACACATATAGACCTTAGTGCACGTTCACCATACATATATATATTTAAGATTTAACAAAAAATAATTATGGGGGATATGTATTAAACCTTCAAAAGAGTAGAAAAGTAGACAGGTAGAGAAGTTGCCCATAGAAGCCAATCAGCTTCTACCTATTTATAGAATGTACTTGATGAATGATAGCAGGAAGCTGTGGGTAACTTCTCCATTAGAATTAATACATTTCCCCCAATAGCCCTGTTAGATACAATTTCAACTGAGAGGGAAACGGAACAATAAGCCTAATTCAGACCTGATCGTAGATGTGCTAAATTTAGCACATCTACGATCAGTCACACAGACATGCGTGGGGACGCCCAGCACAGGGCTAGTCCGCCCCGCATGTCAGGCCTCTGCACAGCGGCAATGTTTTTGTACTTGAAGAGTAGCTCCCTACCAGCACAGCTCCTGCATGTTGGCAGGGAGCTACTTGTCGCTGTGAGGGTCGCAGGGGCAGCGTGTGACATCATGCAGCCGCCACGGCCCACCCCCAGCATGGCCTAGGCACACCTGCGTTGCCCGGACCGTGCCCCTAAAATGGCGGCCAAACGCCGGTGGACCGCCCCCTCCCGCCCAGCCAACGCAGGCTGAGATGGCCGTCGGCTGTCTGGCATGTGCCGGCGCACTGAGGCGCCGGCCCATGTGCAATTCAGACCTGATTGGCTACTGTGCGAAAACGCACAGCACCGATCAGGTCTGAATTAGGCCCAATGTGCCCATTATTTGGGAGATCTTTTAGATTTTACAGTTGTATGGTACAATCCCTATCAAGGGCATTTATGCTTTCTAACCTTTTGTATTTGTCACATGCCCCATCTCCAGTAGGGTATCACAATGCTAGAGGACCCTTTCCTTTTCACCTGACACATTACCTGGCTCCAGCTATTAGACCATAAATAGCTCCTATAGTATAAAGTCAGTTGGCAATATTATGATATGGTTGCTGTCCCTAAAATTTAGACCCTCAAGTCCAGGCTAGTGGCTACCCCAGGTCTCTGATACTATCCTAAAGCATTGACCAGTTACTGGAATTAAGTAATGGTGGGGATCAAGTAAGAGGAAGGCTTGGCATAGCTCATGAAGTGATCCTAAACATTGGATTGGCCCCAAAATGGACAGCCCTTTTGCTTCTTCTACAGTACGTATATAGTCTTTTTTTAAACCTTTAAGCCAGGTACACACTGAGCAACATGTTATCGGATCGGGTGGTTCGGGCCGACATATAGCCTACATTGCTTAGTGTAAATGCTCAACATGCGCGCTCCTGCGGTCGCATGTGACATCATCAGGTTTGATGTGCTGCACAGCAAACCTAGCAATATCGCTAGCGAATTGGTGTCTATCATGCAGTGCGTACTGCCAATCAGACATTATGATGATATTCTCATTATTTAAATCAGCCAGTGACCACTGTTGTATGTACAGGAGCAACAATATATCTCATACAATATATTGTTCTTTTGTTTGATAAGCTTGCAGAGTGTGTACGCTCAATCACACTTGTTCTGGGCTGAAAGGAAATTGTCGGCTTAAGCTGGGTACACACTGGAGACTTTGGAGCGATATCGCACCAAGATGTCTCTCTGCTTCTTGTTCATGCCTCTTGCTTCAAACAAGTAATGAGCTAAAGAGGAGAGATGTTTTACAACACTGCAGGATACTTAACAGATGCAATGACACGTGACACACTTGTGAGCAGACATACAGTTGATAGATGTCTAAAGTTTCTTTAGAGACCTTTCATAGCTCTAAATCTTCTGCTTCCTTAGTTGGACTCCGTCTCAAGTGCGAGGAATGCAGACATTCAGTAAATCTTTACAATCCCTCTGTAATTGTTGTGGATGGATATTAATGCACAGTATTATAGCTCTGCTGTAAATATTGTTGCTGAAAATGATGTTAGAGAGAGATTGATTTTATCAGTTTATATCCGGGAATTAAAATACAGGCCCTCATTCCGAGTCGTTCGCTCGGTATTTTTCATCGCATCGCAATGAAAATCCGCTTAGTACGCATGCGCAATATTCGCACTGCGACTGCGCCAAGTAATTTAACAATGAAGATAGTATTTTTACTCACGGCTTTTTCATCGCTCCGGCGATCGTAATGTGATTGACAGGAAATGGGTGTTACTGGGCGGAAACACGGCGTTTTATGGGCGTGTGGATGAAAACGCTACCGTTTCCGGAAAAAACGCAGGAGTGGCTGGAGAAACGGGGGAGTGTCTGAGCGAACGCTGGGTGTGTTTGTGACGTCAAACCAGGAACGACAAGCACTGAACTGATCGCACAGGCAGAGTAAGGTTGAAGTTACTCAGAAACTGCAAAGTAGTTTGTAATCGCAATATTGCGAATACATCGGTCGCAATTTTAAGAAGCTAAGATACACTCCCAGTAGGCGTAGGCTTAGCGTGTGTAACTCTGCTAAATTCGCCTTGCGACCGATCAACTCGGAATGAGGGCCACAGATTTTTAAGAATTGTACAAATAATGCTGAGCAGCTCATTTCCCCTACCCCAACTTCTACCTTGCATAGACAATACAAGCTGATTTTGCATAAAATTGCACACATACTGTACTAGACAGTTTAGATTTTTACACGGAAATATAGAATTGAGCTAATGTAGGTGGGAGTTGGACAGCTCCAACTGAACATCTCATTATACATTTGTTCCCCCCTGCAGTGCAACTAGTGTAGTAGCCAGTAATATATATAAGGAGGGAAAGTTGGCAAAATAGGTAACCCAGGCCTTGGTGTTTCAAATTCCGTATATTAACATCTAAGTAAATTTTTTGCATCCAAACACATCAATAATTACCTCTGACATTACATTATCACTCCCATACATACACGCAATACAGGAGAGTTAGATTTGGGTGGGTTATTTTGTTTCTGTGCAGGGTAAGTACTGGCTACTTTATTTTTACACTGCAAATTAGATTGCAGATTGAACTCACCACACCCAAATCTAACTCTCTCTGCACATGTTATATCTGCCCCCCCCCCCCCCTGCAGTGCACATGGTTTTGCCCAACTGCTAAAAAAATTCCTGCTGTGATCAACTTGGAATTACCCTCAGTGTCTGTAAAGCAAACAATCAGTACTCCATGATCTTTATATATTAAGCAGTGCCTCCAGTGACTGCCATATAATACACCTAGCATTGCAGTGACCGCCATAGAGTACACACAGTGACTGGCATGCAGTACAGAGAGATTTTTTTTTTTACTGCTATGCAATGCAAAGCACATTTCTGTGACCAAAACCCATAAGTGTGACATTACTTAAGGAAGCAGAGAGCTGCACTGTACACTGCACCATGCAGCAACTGCAGTGTGCAGGCTGCAAACAAAGACATCAGGATTTAGAAGGCTGAAGTCTACCAAGACAGAGGTGAGCCTAATTGGGCACTATATGACATATTGGGGGCACTTTTTCATAATGCAGCACTGTGGCATAATGAGGCACTGTGTGGCATAATGTGCTATTATGTAGCATACTAAGGGGCACTGTTTGGCAGTAGCGAGTTTCCCATTAGGCACGTAAGGCACGTGCCTAGGGGCACCACTTGTTTGGGGGCGGCACTTGGTGTTTGTGTTGGTACTGTCAGCCCAAAATGTACCAGTAACTCCAACATATTTTTTCTGTACTGTACCAGATGCCATCTTGAATGGAGTGTAAATTTACAGCCTCCTATAAGCTGTCCTACTTAGTAAATATATATACAGTACATAATAAAAAAGTCATAGTTTTTTTTTTATTATTCTATTAAATTGGCTATCATCAAATTGTGATAGAATGCCAATTGCGGCATCCCAATGGTCAGAATCCTGATGGATCCTGATGGTAAGTACTGTGGTTAGGGTAAGGGTTAGGTTTAGGGTTAGGCACGCGTTAGGGGAAGGGTTAGAGTTAGGCTGCGGGAGGGGATTGTTAGGGTTAGGCTATGGGAGGGGTGGAGTTGAATTAGGGTTAAAATACTCACTGGCATCAGTCGGGATTTTGAACATTGGAATGCTGCTGTTGGCATTCGGACCATTAGGATTTTAACAGCCAGGATATCGATACCATCCTAGAGAAGTATAATGGGAGCATTGTGACTTATAGATGTCCTGTGTGGCATCATGGGGACATTCTGACATTATGGGGCACTGTGTTGCATGCTGGGGCACTGTATGGCATACTGTTTATTCTGTCAATGGGATGCGATCAATATACCGCCTGTTGGGATCCCGTCATTCAGGACCCCAATGCCGGAATCCCAACAGGCATGTACAATCGTCTCCTTACTTCCATGTCACAGGCTGGTTTTGAAAAATGACAGTTAGGAGCTGGTTTGCTGGTATTTTAACTCCATCCACTTTATCTCCACGCAAGACTTAATAAATAGACCCCATAATGTGCATACTGGGGGAACTGTGTAACATAATGTCTGATCAACAGGAAATATTGCCTCTAGATACTACAATGCGTGGCACGTTAGGTGAATTTATTGTTAATATATTTATTTAATTAAGTAAAAAAACATTCTAGTGAAAAAAAAACATCCTTTGTGGTGTCTCCCCCAACCATTGTTCATAGGTCTCCATAGTAACATGTATCTTTCCTCCATCCACTGTGACAATAGATTAACTGGTGGCAATAGATCACCCAGTGGCATTGCCTCCACCAAAATGTCTATAGGTCCCCAGTGGCCCACACACCCTTTATCAAGACTCTTCAGGGGCTGCTATTCCAACTGCTGTATCTCTATTGGCTATTACCTCTATAGATTTGAGGTGTTTTTAGATCTTAACATATTTTGGGTTTTTTCATTAACTGTTTAGAGCTGCATATTATGTTATTCCATGTTATTAGCTATATTGTGTACATCTGCTTATAAAAAACAAAATAGGGGGGGGGGCGTTGCTCGGCGGCCATTAGGTGCGGTCGTGGGGCTTTAGGGCTCCTGACTAACGGGCTCAATTTGCCTATCTCTGTCCTACCTGCACATTCCTACCTGGTCCTACAGCCTTCCCAGCCAGTCCGTTAGTGATCGTCCTTCAGGGGATAGAGTCCGCGGAGCTGAGGAATGGCTGCTAACCCCTCTGACTTGATTTCGGGTGCCTCCCGGCCCTTGGTGGAAGCCTGATCGCGGAGGAGCTGCGACATTGGATCCTCCTTCACAGCACGATTTCCATCTGTGTATGCCCCTCTCCTGATGCTCTCCTCTCCTACTGGACCTCATTGCGGCACCGCTGAGACACATCACAGGGGAGCCGTAACACCGGGTCTACACTCTCAGCGCAGCTCCTACTTATGTGCACCCCTCTCCTGTCACTCTCCTCCTGGTGAGACACCTTACGGCACCGCTGGGACGCATCGCGAAAGTGCCGTGACCCCGGGTCTCTCTTCACAGGGTGCCCACAGGGTACTCCTCGCCTGCCGCCCTTACCTCCTGCTGGGACGCATCACGACACAGTCCCGGAGGTGCATGTGCCGCCTGCCATACTCGCCACCTGGGACTCAGTGGATACTAAAGCCTGTGTAAGGGACATAAGTGGCTACTAGCTGGTCCATGACCTCATTGTGGGACGCCCATCATCTCACCCCTTCTCACTGTGTTGGCATCCTATTGTCTCCAGTGGGGTGCAGCACTGGGGGCCCGATACTGGTGTGTCCCGTCCCCCCCCCTTGTTTTTTGGTTTTTGTTCTTTTACTGTCTATAACTCTGGAGCTCATAACACCTGGCATGGTGCGCTGACTGAGGTCATTATTTGCACATGGAAGTGGAATCCAAATGGCTCTCATCCCCTTTCTGTTACTGATAACCATTGCACAGACTCAGGGGCCTGATCTCTGACTTCCCTCTGGGTCATTTATTTGATTGTGGACCTGTGCTGTTTGACAGTATTACTGTGTGCCCACCCTAAGTGCTCACTCTTTGCCGCGCTGTCTATTACCTAATAATGCAGTCTTGATCACCTTATTTCCTGACCCAGAGCTTACTTTTCAATCAGTGGGTAATCTGACGATGCTCCTCTCCTCTCTGTAGTAGTTATAACTACTAACTACAGAAAATATATTGTGGTATTATGAGCCGTATTGCACCAAAAGCTAAGAAAAAAGGATCTCAGGAAATCTCTCACTACTTCCTTCATCAAGAAAAACAGCTCTCCCCTCCCTCTCCTAACAGCCCATCCTGGCCATCCGAGAGGGACCAATCATCTTCACCTGCTACTAGGGGGGATATTCAGAATCTCCAGGCTCTTATACCGGACCTTAAAGAATCTTTTACCTCTGCTCTACAAAAAGCTGTGGGTGAACTCAAAGCAGACATGACGGAACTCTCATCCCGTACCACTTCTCTTGAAACTAGTGGAAAAGGTTCAGGAGGTCCAAGAACATATTGGCAATGATCTGCACTATTTCTACACCGAACTGGATCTCCTTAGGGACAAAAACGAAGATTTGGACAATCGGGAGACACATAACAAACTTTGTGTTCGCAACGTTCCGGAGACAGTGGCCCCCATTGATCTGGAACCCTACCTCCTTCAATTTTCTACCTACCTTCTCCCATCTGAGAGTGCCTCTGCTTTCCAAATTGAGAGGGCCCACAGAGCACTACGACCCAAGCCGAACGACACTGATACCCCCAGAGATGTGATCCTTAAATTGCTTTCTTTCAAGATCAAGAACCTGATCACTACGGCCAGTAGATCTTCTTCCTGTATTATGCTTGAAGGTTCGAAGCTCCAAATTTTTCAGGATCTAGCCCCTTCCACTGTAGCGAAGCGCAGGGATCTGTGCTCAGTGACTACACTGCTGAGAGAAAACAGATATAAATACAAATGGGGATTTTCGTTCCACCTTCAAGTGGAGATTAAAGGGAAACTCTATTGCTTAAAGACCCTCGACGATGGAAAGGATCTTCTTCGCAAACTGAACCTCAACTTTTCCTCCTGTCCATTCCGCCATGATGCTCGTGATCATGACTCTCTACCCTGAAACATTCTTTTTGCAGATGTATTTGTCTATTTTCTGCCATTGCCTATTATAGGTTGTCTGTCATGTTATGAACCATAGATTGTTATCGAATCTCTGGTATGTTTGTACTAAGTTTATTCACATATTATGTTCTGATTCGTTTAAGTTACTTACCACTAGTATCGCTTTATGTCGATGCTTATTTGGTTACCAACAATACACACTTTTTTCTTAGGTGTAATGTATCAAAAATGCTCTTGGTGGGAAATGTTGGCTCTCCGCCAAGCCTCACAACCCCCGATTTTAGGGATTATTACATTTGTCGCCGTATATTTGACTTTGTGACTCGGGATTACCCCCGACTTCTGAATCCCGTCCTCGAGCTTGTCCTTTTTTATTTTTATTTGTAAGAGCTCATCTACTGTAGTTGTCGGCCTTATTTTTTTGCTGCACTAACTACTTCCCTCCTCCCCGTCTCCCTTTTGTTTCTTTGGTTGAGATTATATTTTTCTAGCAGAGAATGGATCCCCCCTTACTTTTTTTTTCTTTTTCTTTCATCCCTAACCATGCCATTTACATGTCTCACCATTAACACTAAGGGCCTAAACACTCCACAGAAACGATCTCACGTTCATTAAAAAGCCTTCAAGGTGATTGTGTTTTTCTACAGAAAACCCACCTCAAATCAGGGAATCATCCCTCGTTAGCCTCCAAAAAATACCCAAATGTATACTATTGTAACAATATTTCTAAGTGGAATGGTGTAGCCATACTGCTCCAATGCACCTTTCCTTTTGTATTCTCTGACTCCAAAAGTGACCCCGAGGGTCGATTTCTTATTCTCAAGGGTAAATTGGGACATGAGTAGGTGACCCTAGCCAACATTTATGCACCTAATTCGGGCCACTCCCAGTTTTTCAATAAGTTTTTTCATATCCTCTCTGAATTTAGAAGCAGTAAAACATTCTTAAGTTGGGATTTCAACACAGTCCTACTCCCCTTGCTAGACAAATCTGGTTCTCATAATGATAGATCTCAAATCCCAGGCTCCGCAGCTCTATGTAAACACATGGCCGAGGCTGGTCTATTTGACATCTGGAGATCCCTCAACCCCTCAGTAAGAGACTATACTTTCTATTCTAACCCCCACGACACCTAAACATAGAAACATAGAATTTGACGGCAGATAAGAACCACTTGGTCCATCTAGTCTGCCCCTTTTTTATCCTTTAGGTAATCTCAACCCTTTTTGTACCTTAATTTTTTGTAAGGATATTCATATGCCTATCCCAAGCATGTTTAAATTGCTCTACAGTGTTATCCTCTACTACCTCTGATGGGTGGTTATTCCACTTGTCCACTACTCTTTCTGTAAAGAAATTTTTCCTTAAAATTCCCCTTAACCGGCCTCCCTCCAGTTTCAGTGTATATCCTCGAGTTCTAATACTCCTCTTCCTTTGAAGAAATTTCCCTCCTGAACTTTGTTAAAACCTTTGGTATATTTGAAAGTTTTTATCATGTCCCCCCTTTCCCTTCTCTCCTCCAAACTATACATGTTCAGATCTTTTAGCCTTTCCAGGTAAGGTTTGTGATGTAGACCATGCACCATTTTAGTTACCCTTCTTTGTACACTCTCTAATGTATTTATATCCTTCTGGAGATATGGTCTCCAGAACTGGACACAGTATTCAAGATGAGGCCGTACCAATAACCTATACAGTGGCATTATTACTTATTTTTTCCTGCTACTGATTCCTCTCGCTATGCAACCAATTATCTGACTTGCCTTTCTCATTGCTTTGTTGCATTGCTTTCCTGCCTTTAAGTCACTTGAAATAGAAACTCCTAAATGCCTTTCCTCCTCAGTAGTTTCCATTATAGTAGCCTTGATACTATATTTAGCCTTTGGGTTTTTGAGACCCAAGTGCATGATTTTGCATTTTTTAGCATTAAACTGTAGTTGCCACGTTCTTGACCAATTCTCAAGCCTAGCTAGGTCATCAATCATTTGTTTTACCCCTCCCGGTGTGTCTACCCTGTTGCAAATCTTTGTATCATCTGCAAAAAGGCATACTTTCCCTTTAATATCATTTGCTGTGTCACCAACAAAGATATTAAAGAGAACTGGTACAAGTACAGATCCCTGGGGTACTCCACTGGTAACATTTCCTTCCAAAGATTGCACTCCATTTACTACAACTGTCTGTTTCCTATCCTGCAACCAGGTTCTTATCCATTTAACTGTTTTATAATCCACCTCCACACTTTCAAGTTTATTTAGCAGTCTGCGATGTGGGACAGTGTCAAATGCCTTACTAAAGTCTAGATATGCTACATCTACAGCTCCCACTTGATCTGTTATTTTCATCACAGAGTCAAAAAAGTCAATAAGATTTGTTTGGCATGATCTCCCACCAGTAAATCCATGCTGTTTTGGATCCTGTAAGTTGTTTGATTTTAGATATTACACAACTCTTTCTTTTAATAGTTTTTCCATTACTTTCCATACTACTGATGTAAGGATAACTGGTCTGTAGTTACTTGCTTCTTCCTTGCTTCCACTTTTGTACAGTGGAACTACATTCACTCTTTTCCATTCCTCTGGAATGGCACCTGTATTTAGTGACTGGTTAAACAATTCTGTTAATGGTGCCACCAGCACATCTTTTAGCTCTTTTAGCATCCTTGGGTGTATCCCAGCTGGCCCCATTAATGTATCCACTTTTAGTTTTGAAAGTTCTGTTAGGACCTTCTCCTCTTTAAATGTAGTTTCTTCTACCTTATTTTTATGACTGTCCTTGCAGCTTAACTGTGGCCCCTTCCCTTCTTCTGTAGTAAATACTGAGCAAAAATAATGATTCAGGTGATCTGCTATTGCCTTGTCTCCCTCCACCAAATTCTCACTCTCTGTCTTAAGTCTTATTATTCCTCCATTTGATTTTCTCCTTTCATTTATATACTTAACAAAAAGTTTTGCCCCCTTTATCTACTGACTCGGCCATTTTCTCCTCAGCTTCTGCCTTTGCACGTCTGATCACTTTCTTAGCATCCTTCTGTCTGTCAAGATACACCTCTTTGTCGTTGTTATTTTGAGTCTGTTTGTATTTCCTAAAAGCCATCTTTTTTGCTTTTTACGCTAGTTGATACTTCTTTTGTGAACCACACTGGCTTCCTTTTCCTGGTGCTTTTCCTAATCCTTTTGATATAAAGGTCTGTTGCACTTAGTATTGCACTTTTCAGTTTTTTCCACCTCTCCTGCACTCCTTACAAGTTCCTCCAGTCTGCCAATGAATCACTTAAACATCTCCCCATTTTTGCAAAGTCAGCATTCCTAAAATCCAACACCTTTGTTTTTGTGTGACAGGAGTTGGATCCTGTCTTTATACTAAACCATACTGCTTGATGATCACTGGATCCCAGGTGCTCACCCACATATATGTCTGATATCCCGTCACCATTTGTGAGAATTAAATCTAATATTGAGTCTTTGCGAGTGGGCTCCCTCACCAATTGCTTGAGAGATGCTCCCTGTAAAGAATTTAGAAATGTGCCACTTGTAGCTGAACTTGCAAAAGACCCCACCCAATTTAAATCATGTAAATTAAAGTCTCCCATGATTATGACTTCTCCCTTTAAAGCCATTTTAGTGATGTCCAACAATAGGTTCCTGTCCAAATCCTGCCCCTGGCCTGGTGGTCTATAGATCACCCGAATGCGAATAATATCCTTCTCCCCGGTTTCTGTGGCGACCCAAAGGGCCTCAGTTTTGTCTTCAATATTTTGTATTAAAGTAGCATTTATGCTTTTTTCACATACATTGCTACCCCTATTCTTCCCATTCTATACTTCCTAAATAAATTGAATCCTGGTATAGCTATGTCCCAGTCATGATTCTCTTTGCACCATGACTCTGTAATTGAAACAATATCCAGGTTATCCCTTGTCATTATTGCAATTAGCTCTGGAATTTTGTCTCCTAAGCTCCTAGCATTTGCACACATAGCTTTAAGAATTTTGCCGGTGCATCTGTTACTAGTAGCCATGTTGAGAAAGTACAAAATAAATGACAAGTTTAAAGTTGAAATTACCTGTTTGGTAATGTTGCTTAGTGTTTGGTATTGGTTTTCTTTTACTAATCAGTAATCACACTCTGTCCTTTACACCACGACTACACCTCACTAAATATAAAGATATAGTACACCTGACCACAAATGGCCAAATGATCAAAAGGGGTAAACACCAGCCAGCATGCAATAATTTCACAATGCAACTTCCCCACACATGCAATGACAATTACAAGCAAATCATTACATCAAAAAACATACATGAGTTTGTATAAGAGAGAACTGTAGTGAGCAGATTGGGGATGTTTTTTTATAGGCTAAAAAGACAGATAATATGCATAAGATGAATTACATTATTTTGAGGCATTAAGGCAGTCCATTTGTAGCAGTGTTGGTGTGTTGATGTTTCCCTTCTGTTTTCCTTCGGTTTAACGCAGGTATAACGCTAATTTTATAATAACACTTTTATGTCAGCACTTCTATGGAAGCACTATCAGCCGATGGCTACCAGCCTTATACTAGACTTTAAATATGAAAAATTGCCATGTGAATGCAATGATTGCAAACTCCTCCCAATAAAATCCCACTTCAAAGCTAAGGCAATAAATTAGCTTAGACAAACAAGCATTACATACCAACAAGGCAGACAACTAAATCTTTACAAAGGGAAAAAATACAATACAAAACTCTTTTTCAATGTACCTAAACTATGCAATCATGGTATTCATTTGAGATAATCAGCAGATGCAATACAACTTGCTGGTATTTGTAGTTCCACAAATCGTACCTAAACTATGCAATCATGGTATTCTCTTGAGATAATCAGCAGATGCAATAAACTTGCTGGTATGTGTAGTTCAACGAATCATACCTAAACTACGCAATCATGGCATTCTTTTGAGATAATTAGCAGATGCAATACAACCTACTCCCACATCGATCTCTTTCTTGGCTGCGCTTCCCTTACTTGGACACAGATTCACTCCTCTATTTCTCTTAACTCATGGTTCGATCACTCCATTCTAGAAGCTACTTTGGGGCTCTTGGAGTCCACCTTGGGTAGGCCTTCATGGAGACTAAATGAAACCCTCCTAAAACTTCCTCAGTTTCAGGATATGGTAAAGGAACGCTTGCAAGAATACTTTCTCCTTGACTACTCTGACGATACCCCTGTCCCCACGGTTTGGGAGGCACATAAGTCAATGATTAGAGGCCATATGATCCAATTTGCCTCCTGCCGCAAAAAGTCTCAGGAAGCATTGATAACATCTCTTAACTCAACTATTGCTTCTCTTGACCGAGAGCACAAGAGAACAATGTCCAAAAAAATGTTGGCCCAACTTTCTCGAAAGCGGGCATAATTACAAGCGCTTCTAGCTGAATGAGTGGAGAGGAGTCTCAGATGGGTTAATCAAATGTTTTATGATAAAAGTAACAAAGGCACACACATTACTAGCTCGTAGACTTAGATATAAACGAGCATCACAGATTATCTCTGCGATCAAGGGTCCCTCCGGTGCTGTGTCTTATAATCCTAAAGATATTAATGGTGCGTTTGCTCATTACTATAATGCTTTATATAATTAGTCTGACCCATCTGATACTGAATCTCATGTGCAAGGTATTCAACAATATCTGGACCCTTGTACGCTTCTAATATTTCTGTATCTACGGCCCGGACCTTGGGAGTAGATATCACTGAAGAGGAACTCGCTTCGGCCCATAAGTCATAGAAACCATCTAAGGCCCCTGGCCCTGACGGTCTTACTATGTCCTACTATAAATCATTTCTGCAGCAATTTTTTCCCCAATTGATTCACCTGTTCAATTCCATTCTACAGGGTGCCTCTTTTCATCCTGATTCTACTGCCCTTAGAATTATCGTCATTCCCAAACCTGGGAAAGACCCCTCCCTTTGCGCTAGCTATCGTCCCATTTCCCTGATCAACAAAGACCTTAAACTCTTCACCAAAATTTTGGTCACTAGGTTGAACGAAGTGCTACCCTCTTTAATACACCCTGACCAAGTGGGCTTCATCCCTCAACGCCAGGCCTCAGATAACACTAGACAAACTATAGATTTAATACATTACTCCACCACCCACAGGATTCCATCAGTAGTTTTGGCCTTAGACGCTGAAAAGGTGTTTGACTGCCTGTTATGGCCCTTTATGTTTACTACATTAGCTACAGTGGGTATAACAGGAAAATTTATGCAGGCCATACAAGCTCTCTATTCTCAGCCTTCTTCAACAGTTATGACAAATGGTTTGTACTCATAACTAGTCCGCCCCGCATGTCAGTGCCGCCCCCTTCCCCAGAAGTGCAAAGGCATCGCAGCTTTATCCTGGTGGCCGAGAGCTATTCGTCGCTCCCCGGCCCGCGGCGGCTGCGTGTGACGTCATGCAGCCACCGCGGCCCCCCCCTCCAGCGGTCCGGCCACACCTGCGTTGGCCGGACCACGCCCCCCCTAAATGGCGGCTTAATGCCGCTGTCCAGCCCCCTCCCGCCCATCGACCGCCTCTGCCTCAGAGGCGATCGCTAGGCAATGATGGCTGGCATGCACCGGTGCACTGCTGCGCTGGCACATGCGCAGTTCCGACCCAAGCGCTGCGCTGCGAGAAACTGCAGCGATCGATCAGGTCAGAATGACCCCCTTTGACTAAACCCTTACTGTTGCTCCCCAATCTTCAATCTGAACTGCGAATATACGGCTCCCTTTCTGGGTACAAAGTCAATAGCTCTAAATCTGAAGCCATGGCTCTCTGTGTCCCCTCACAACAACACTCTATGCTCACTACCACTTTTTCTTTTATTTGGCATCCCTCAGCAATATCTTGGCATTTCCATCACTAAGTCATACTCTTCATTATACCAAGCAAACTACTCACCCATGTTTCAAACGACAACAGATTTACCACATTAGCAGTCCCTCTTTATCTCTTGGTTTGGTAGAATTAATGCGATTAAAATGAATCTCCTTCCTAGACTGCTGTACCTCTTCCAGACCTTACCCATATCCATTCCGATCTCATCTTTGAACTCCATGCAAGCCCTCTGCAATCGTTTTATCTGGGCACAAGGTAAACCTCGCTTTAGTAGATCCATTTTGGCTAAGTCTGTCCCAGATGGTGGACTGGGTCTGCCAATACTCCGCTCTTATTATTATTGTCCCCCTGGTACCTTTTCCATTCTTCCCCCCTCCCTGGACTCTGCTGATATTCCTTTATTAATCTCTTTTAGATTTTCTGTGCATTGTGTAGCCTGCCTTAATAATCTAATGTGTGTGTGTGTGTGTGTGTGTGTGTGTGTGTGTGTGTGTGTGTGTGTGTGTGTGTATATATATATATATATATATATATGAGAAGAGGTATTATATAATTCGTGCTTAGAGTTATGAGAAAGACAATATAGAGGGGTGTAACCCTATAACCAGAAGTAATAGTTGAATATTCATGTTGTTGCAGCATATAAGGGGTTAAGAAGGGTGCCGTGTGGAGCAGGTGAAGCAAGGGAGTGACAGTTGTAACCGTATGCCACTGGAGGAG
This sequence comes from Pseudophryne corroboree, assembly GCF_028390025.1. Classification (NCBI taxonomy): domain Eukaryota; kingdom Metazoa; phylum Chordata; class Amphibia; order Anura; family Myobatrachidae; genus Pseudophryne; species Pseudophryne corroboree. The sequence continues at coordinate 200,605,879 of NC_086450.1, read as the reverse complement.
AGTCTATAAAAAGCACGCTCCACCGGCAGGGAGTGACAGTTGTTACCGGTTCCCTGGTCAGAGTGCAGACCTTGGTTCCCAAAGCCGCTGAGGTAGAGAGCTGGCAGAAAACCCAGCAGCGGTGACAGAGACTCGGGGACATAGCTGGCATAAGACAAGAGAGGAGAGGTGAAGTGCAGTGGAGGAAAGTGACAGGTGCTGTAGCGCTGCATATACTGTAGACTTGCCCCTGCTCCCGGGTGTGAGGAGTGAGGCGCCTCTGGATCCGTGATAGCAGCGGTTAGAGAGGCTCTGTGGAGCTGTACTCATTCCTACGCAGCTGAGGCAGAGCTGTATGTGAGAGGTGCCGGGGGCAGAACCGGACCGCTCAGCCAGTAGGAGAGGCGCAGGAGGAGTCGGGGAGGTATCATAAGGCTAGTAAGAATTCATAGGAGGTGTAAGTGAATTCATCTGACCCCACATCACACACCCGCAGTTGCTTGTGGCTTACAGCTTATCAGTTGGGGTAGTATTCCCAAAACAGATCCTCAAAGGGAGTGTGAGAGATTTGCCTAAACCCCAGTTACAACAGGAAAGGTCTACAATACGTGACAAGATTACACAGAGAGGCAGACACTAATATACAATTCTAATAGGAATTCTCCTGAAAGGGGATATCACTATGTTTATCTAAGGTGGATGGTCATTACATTGCATTACAGTTGACAGTAAATACCTATAGACCCCAATAGTGCACTACAAAGGTAAAGAGTACCCGGGTCACTCTCATTTTTTAAACTGATGTGGTTACAGAGGTTTTTATGCATCTTTATGTATAGCTATATTATCCAGGGGTTAGCGTGGGGATATATATATATATATATATATATATATATATATATATATATATGTGATATTTATATTGTACATGATAGTTATATGATCTTGATACATTAAATCTGTTAAACTTACCATTCATGTGGTTTGTCTGGAAATCGATCCAAGGAGTCTGAAAGAAGAGCAGGTATATAAATCATAAGGGTAACACTGTACATCTTTATATGCAGTTGGCAAACATTACAGGCTGTACATCTTTATATGCAGTTTGTGAACCTTACAGGCTTTCCCAAGCAAGCCAAGAAGTAATATTCAGCTTGGGTGGAGGCACAGTAACTATAACTGTAATTTCCCCATCACTAGGTATCTATCACATAGAAAGGGAGGTTACAATTGATTGGTTATTTTGTTTTATTGTGTATTCCATATTTTTGTGTACTCTTTGCTGCTTACTGATGATGTGTTGGTCCTATTTTACAGTACACTTTTGTATTGACTTTTTTCTTCCCAAAATAAAATAAAAATATTGTTTAAAAAAAAATATAGGTAAGTTTTGTTGAAAGCAATAAGCAGACTTGGTCAGTAGTTAATTTTCAGATCCAGGTCTTCTGTGCTAATTGTTTTTTGTTTTTTTTTGCATTGTTGTCAGTAGATGTCCCAGACTAAACTAGGACTCTAATGGTCATTTTAGTAATCCCTTCTATAGAAAATGATCTGAATACTGAATATACTGTTTATTTGTCTTTATTTATTTAGTATATTGTGGGTATAGAGAGCTTCTAGGTTTACTACGGCCCCTGGGAAAAATTTACCAATTAACAACAGGATTCCTTTTTTTTTCGCTAATACTTTAAGACCACACACTGGGAATATGTGTGGGATTTTATTCTAAATATGGCCCAAGATAAAGCTTAAGCAATTCTTGATGAGTCTCAGAGGAGCACAGCTGTTTTCAAACAGGAAGGAAAATTTCCTTGTCTGCTGTTCAAAAGTTACCACTGCACCACGTATGAATCAACACTTCTAATAGCAAACTGTAACCAATATTCTTTACAATAAGTAACATAGGTATCAAGTGCAAAACACAACAGCTCAAATGTGACACCTGTATTTTTGAAACTAGGTTAACAGGGGAACACATGAATTTTTGGGCCAAGTAGGAAGCATTCACATAGGGTGCAAAAGTTTGCACTATCCAATGAAAAAATTGGGCAAATTTAGATAAAAATAGAAACAGAGAATTTGACGGCAGATAAAAACCACTTGGCCGATCTAGTTTGCCATAAACACATGTATAGGCATACACTTACACACTAGGGTTAGTTTTTTTGTAAATTAATCAATCAGTATATTTTTTGGACTGTGGGAGGAAACAAGAGTACCAGGAGGAAATCTACGCAAGCAGGGGAAGAATATACAACCAAACTCCAAACAGTTAGGGCCATGGTGGGAATCAAACTCATGACCTCAGTACTATTAGGCAGTAAATGCTAATACTAACTCATGACCTCAGTACTATTAGGCAGTAAATGCTAATGCTAACTACCACACCATACATACTGGCAAAGGTACAGTAGTTCCTTGCATAATATTGATTAGGTATTGGACACACTTTCTTTTTCATGAGCTAATAAATAAGATTTCATTTTGACAGATGGGGTTATTCAAATAAAATAAATATGTGGAGACTTTGGTCACATGACCCTCTCATAAAGTAACAATGTATAATTTGTGTGCACAGTCTGGAACCTGAACTTTAGAGGAGCTAGTGGGCCCTCAGGCATGAGGGCCCACCAAGGATTTCCCCTGTAGCCCTATGGGTCAGTCTGACCCTGCCACAATGATTCTGGGGTCACAATATACAGTAAAAAGATACATAACTTGGAAAAATATTAGCTTTACTACAAATATTATATAATGGTTTCGGTGTATATTTATCAAAGGGCAAATAACCCAATGGCTATATTTACTAGTAATAAGAATTCAATCTACACAACAAGAAGATCACTGTTGGCATTAAGATTTCCTGGGTCTCACCACAATAGGTTCCCCATGCAAAGTATCCTTGTTCTGTTATCACCATCCTAGCACAGGGTCTATATTTGCAAAATAGACTTGTCTTGAGCAGGTGCTTCTAAGTATATTATTATTTGTGTGGTCTGGGTGGAGCTTGGTGTACACCATATTTCCTATACTTGATTATGCAATTGTTTTATTGTACATATTCTACTTAAATTAATAGTAATTCATAGTAGTTATAAGTGTATCCAATATAAAGAATAATAGGAACAGTAAAGTGTAGTTAATCAATATTTAATAAGACATGGCAACCTGCACATTCACATGTTCCTGACTGTTCAATAAAATAACCCACATGTACATTATTAGTATTACCTGGTTTTGTTTTCTGTAGGTTTCTTAAGATATGTTTGGGATGTTTCCCAACATCCCGCACTGAAAAATCGGACAACATAGGTCACACTTTAGATCTGCCTGAACTACATTAAGAACTGCCATTGCAACCAATTATATAGTAGATCATTATACAGTAAGTTATACTAAAGCTAGTGATTGATTGGTTGATTTGGATTACCACCCACTTATTCTACAATACATTATTTGTGCCATATTATTAGTTTTTACATGACTCATGAAACAAATTTAGTTCAGTATTTAAACTATACTTACTATTTCATCTATTAATGGAAATATATATATATTTTGAATGATTGTAACGGAACCATTTTGTATGGAAGTTACAATTTAACAGTATAAATAGATTGTAAATATAAAATGTATCGCAGTAGAATGAGGAGGAAAGATGATGCAAGTCTTAAAAAAAAAAAGTGACCTTTCATTGTGCCAAAAAATAACAAGCAAGAACTTTGGAAAGCTGTTTTTACTTAAAGGGCAAAAATGATGAGCATTTTCCGATGAGTGTGAAAATGAATGAAAAACAGCATTTTGGAAAAAGGCCTGAGACAATTAGACCAATAGCAAGTTATTCGTATGGAATGCAGGACTGCTTAAGCATCGGATGTGGTGCGTATGATTTTTGCAGAATGATACAAAGCATTTTATTTTTGGGACAGAAATATTCTAGTTACATTTACTGTGTACAAGATACTTTGACCCAAATGTATTTTCCTGTAATTTGCGGGCACTGGCATGAATTTGGTAAAAAAGCCACAAGATTTAAAGCAGAAAGTAGATTTAAGGCAGAATCAGGTTGGTTTTACTTTAAAACTAAATCCCACTTTAACTCTATATAAATTAAATAGCATTGGTGCCCACAAATTGTAGGCTATTACATTTCCAAATATTGCTCAAAAGCATTTTTAAAAAAAAGACAAAATATTGCTTCATCAAAGAATTCAAATGACCTTTGAAGATAAGAGATGTCCCCCACCTCTATTTTGAATAATAAAAATATGTGATTTTGTTTGTTTAAAGAAGAATTTTAAGGACACTTGATTCTTTTAATTGAAATCCCAACTCTTGATTTAGTATAACCAAGAGAATACCATACACCTTAACAGCAGTGTAGGCTACTGGGCAGAGCAATGCATTGGGGCCCCTACCCATCCTCCAGTGGTAGGGGTGGGGGTGCTATCAACAGCAGCTTTGATGTCAGCTTACTTACTGCAGATATCTCCAGTTCCTGGAAATAGATTTCTTAGCTTTCAGTTGGAAAAAACTAGAGTGTCCTACCTTTCAGGTGGTACTGGGGACTTTGATATCAGAGTTCAGGAGCCAGAGCAATCCACCGACGGAAATATAAAACTGCATACAGGCGTGTGGAGCTAGAGCTGGGATCAGCTGCTGGAAGGCTGATATCTCTGGCTTTGGGCATAATAGAGACAAGCTGCCAGTGTAAACCAAAAGGAAAGAGTTCCAGCTTTTGGAGTATACCCTCAGAAAAACTTAAAGTTAGACAGAACCTAGGATATATTGCTGGAAAGAGCAAATAACAGGCTCTGATAGGGACCACTGCTTTGAAGTTTGATATATCAGGTTCCCCAGGGCCGATTTTCAAAAATCTGGTACCCCTGGAAAAAGGGGATTCTCAGCTATCAGCCTGGGTCCAATATACTCCTGGGTCCCATGGGCAACTGCCCATTGAGCCCATATGAAATGACAGCCCTGCATTAGCCCCATTGTTCCCAATTACTGTATCACTTTCTGTGCTCTGGGAGATCTGTGGAGGGGGAGGTCTCTAGGTGTAAGGGGAGGGCAATGGTGCAACAAATCATATCATTGCCTGGCCACCACAACGTAATTCCACAATTAATGGTGAAATTTGCAACATTCCTTTGCACGGGTAGGGGGAGTATGATTCACTGAAAAAATAGCCAGGATGGATGAGGTTTTCTACTCAATGGGCCAGATTCAAATGTTCCCACAGCTCCCTCCCGTTATTGCAACCACCCGCAGCAATTCTAATGTTGCTGCAGATGGACGTGACAAGTTCATTTCAGCTCGCTACCCCCATGGGTGGCGAGCTGAAATGCACGTAAAGAGACCCACTTGGGTGCCCGGATCTTTTCACGATTGCGCCCTTTACTTTAGTCAGGTTTAGGTGCTTTGCATGCCTAAACTTGAGACTGTAATGGGCGCGATCAGCGCAATAAGTGGGGGTATTTAATCTTGCTCTGCTATCTCCCCTCACTTTAGATGGGAGATCGGGGTTGCAATAACATTTGATTTACCCCCTATAAATTCTGACATCTTTTGTAGGTAAGAAGACACCATAGTCTGTTAAATAATCACCACCACTACCAGTATATATTTCTTGTCTTAATCTGGCGAATAAAGGATCTGAAAAAAATCTGGGCCAACTATAAGGCAAGGTTTGACAGAAGAGCTGGTTTAAAATACAACACAAAAACCCAGTGCAACACCTCAAGAGTGTTCAAGTTAAAGCAATACTGTAAGTCAATGCATAAAATCTTCAGTCAGAAAATTTTGGAAGTAAATACAGTATTTATTAATAAATAGGGAGAGAATATAGTGTTAATACACTTAGTACAGATAAAACTGGCTAATAAATACTACTGCAGCCAATAGAGGGCTCCTAACACTGGTATAGAGTACAAACAAAACTACAAAACACACAGACTAACACATAAAAAAACACATGAAATATCTCCCTAGAAGGATGAAAAATGTATATTCAGTTGTAATGCTCCAAATGGAGGTCAGTGCAAAAAGATCAGTACATAGTCTATATCCAAAAATCCCTGTATCACCGAGGGGAGGAATTCCAAGAGAACAAAATTTTCATCCATATACAGGGATTGATCCATAGCAAAGTGTAAACGTTCAGAGAATTTTCTTATGCATTATAATACAACTCACCCAAAATAGAACACTTACTCAGTTCTTATTTGCTGCATGTAAGTATAGTCGACAGTGTTGGGAGGTTTTTCCGGCAAAAGAAAAGTCCTAAGTAGAGCTTGAAGGCTGGAAAACGGACCCAATCTCTTCCTTCCACCAACACGTTTCACTCTCAAAAAGGACTTCATGCGGAATGTCTGCAATAGGTCTCTCTCAGTCTCTACTTTTAAGCCTGGCAGGGCTTCACCACTTCCAGTTTAGGTGGTATGGCATCACTTCCACCCTTCGCTCTACCGGGTTAGCCATGACTTACACCCTCTCAAGGCCTTTACATTCCAGTTGCAACCCTATTTCCAGTTGATATCACGCTGCTGCGTCACTTCCAGCTGGGCTCATATGGAGACAGCTACTCACAATTATTCTTCCCTGTGATCTCCATCCTCTGCAATAGAAGAATATAATAACATTGTTGCACTTTCTGCTTTCCTTAATAAAGGCCATGATATCACTAGATTCTAACATGACATAAGTCACTTCCGCCCTTAGGTTACGTCTAAGGTGGATAATCCATGAACATATTGATTAAAGTCACTAATTTTGCAAGAAATGACACTAAAATAAAAAAATAAAAAGTTGAAGTTGTGTTCAGTATATTAAAGGAGCCATAAAATTGTTAAAAAATAGATTTTTAAAAAAAAATCTTTAAAAATAATTTGTTATCTAATTGTAAAAATGAATATGCTATATTCCCTATTTAGGGAGGGTACATGAAATACACATACAAAGACAGTCAGATAGCAATAATACATAAAGAGATATCATATATATGAATGCACTAACAGTAATGAAGTTTGTATAAAATATAAAAATACATATATTTTTAACGGTTTGGGATTTGGCTATAATTTTAGTTTTCAGCCATGACTAGTTTTGTTTTTTGGCTTCGCATTTTTTTTTTTCAAGTTTACCAAAAAAGTTAAAATCACATAATTTTGACCTTTTTTGTTCCTAGAGTATTACTAACCTTAATAACATTCATTTCCAGTCATTTTCACTAAATTTTATCCACCTCACAGCTCATAATATTGTTTTCATCGAGTTTAAGCCAAATGACTGCACCGAGCTAGCTGGCTGAGTTAGCTAAGTGACAGTAAGGTGAGGCCTATAGGCAAAAAGACTATAAAAGTAGAGTTAAAAAAGATAAATTGATTAATTGATTATAGTAAGCAACTGTATGGTCCACGTTATCCATATTCATAAACTCAACATACACAAGTTGTACAATTAAAAAGAGCAATTCTTTTTACTTTATTCGCAATTGACAAGTCACAGCGGCAAATCACCGCACTTATATTTATTATGTCCACAATAAAAGAAGAATTAAAAAAAGATTGATTAATTGATTGTGATATTCATTGGTAACTGTATGGCCCACTAGGGAAGACACTAGGGAAGACACTGATGTGAATTAACTTTTCTCTGTGAGGCCTAACAGCAAAAAGTCAATAAAAAGAAGAAGAAAAAAATTTGACTGATTGATTGTTGTAGGCACTGGCAAATGTATGGTCCATATTCTCTATGAAGCTACCAAAGGGCTTAAGGCAACTATTTTAACATCTCTGCAATGGCAAGATTTCATCATCACTACCATCCTAATCCTTACCCTTATCACTGTGTACATTATCCTCACACAATATCAATTCATCCCTGCTAGAATCCACCATTACAGAAGTCTATGTACTGTTATGTAATTACTGGTAAAAGTCTTCCTTGTTGAATTTGTAGTTCATTTTGATGAACATCATCTTTCCTACATTTTGAGGAAGTAGCCTCATATGCTGATCACTGATAAGGTTCCTGGATGTGGAGAAACCTCCTTCTGAGTATACACTGGAGAGTGAGCAGCTTAAGTAATGCAAAGTCAGTTTGTACAATGGCCTTCTAAATTGCCTTTTTTCTTTCCAGTAGTAAAAGGAACTTTGCGATGTGAAAATTTGTTCGGTGTCATGAAAATTATCCTCCACCATCCTTTGGATGGTGACCATATCAGATGGCGTTACAGTGGAGGAGTCACTAATTTTAGGCAATTCTTTTAGACTTGCCTAGATGTCAAAATGTTGTGTTGACTCCTTTGCATCACCACTGGGTCTTTTGGGAAAGATGAGTTATTACTGGCAGCTGCCAGAGAAACTGAAGGTGGAGATGTCATCATGTTGTGTACCAATTGAGCTGCCAACTTGCTCCCCAGGAGCTCTTTGCATCTCTTAAGATCTGGGTCAGTTGGAAAGAAAGACATGATGTATGCCTTAAACATAGGATCAAGCACGATCACAAAAATGCACTGAGCCAATTTCAAGAGATTGGCAACCCTTGTATCCTGGCAAAGCAAATAAAGGACTTGATCTACAAGTCTGACATACTTTGTGGAATCATCTCCTATTTCAATTTCTCCAGATGATTTTCCAAATGCCTAATTAGGGGAGTCACCTGACTCAAGCTGGCAGTGTTTGAACTCACTTCACAAGTGGGTACTTCGAAGGGTATCAGCACCTTGCACAACACAGAAAGCATTTTACACTGTGCTGCAAAAAAGAACATCCTCCTCCTCTCCCAATGTCATGGTTTGTTGTGTAGCTTTGGATGACTTGATGCTGTTCCTTGATCTGCTGAGGCATATAAAGGGTTGAATTACACCTGCTTACCACCTCTTGCATCAGTTGGTGGCAGGGCAAATGTAACTGTTCTTGGAACTGCTGCAATCTCCTGCATGCTGTTGCTGAATGCTGAAAATGTCCTGACATTTTTTGGGTCACAGACAGTATATCCTGCATGCCCTTGTCATTTAAAAAAGAACTGTACCACCAAATTGATTGTGTGAGCAAAACATGGGACATGTTGGAATCCACCTATCTGTAATGCTTTCACAATATTTGTGGCATTATTAGAAATGACAATACCTAAGGAGAGTCCAAGCACGGTAAGCCATTTTGGTTTGACATCCCTTAGTTTTTCTAAGTGTTTGTCAGCGGTATGCCTCTTAGTGAAGCCGGTGATACATAGAGTAGTTTGTCTCTGAATGATCGGGCATTGCTTGTTAGCTACTGCTTTAGATGATGTTAAAGGACTAGTATCGTCATCATGACTGGTTGCAGCTGCTCCAGCGCTAGTATTTGCTTGCTGCTCCAGATCTTCTCTTGACTGATCACCATGATGAACACACTCAAGTTTTATAAAAACAACTACAGTTTAATAGTATTATTTATTTGCTTGAACTTTTTTTTAAAATCACTCACTGCGGAGTCACAGTACTTATATGTTATGGATACACAGTGTTGTATGACCTAAGAAGACACAGTACTTATACGTTATGGATATACAGACAGGTACAGCACAAAAACAATATACATTTTTTACCTTTCTTTCACTTTTTTAAATTTTTAACTTTTTTTCAACTTTGATTTGTTTTACTGTTTTGACTTTTCTTGACTTTTTAAAAAAAAAATACTTTTTGTAAAGTTTTTCCTTTTTTTAAACTTTTTTTTAACCCTGGAGCATATGGCCACTGGACAGGTGCTTAGTCTGCACTGGAGCGGATGGCCACTGGACAGGTGCATCAGAACCACTGGAGCAGATGGACAGTGGACAGATGCGTTAGCAGCACTAGAGCGGATGGACACTGGACAGCCACCTAATGTACACAACACAACCACTTCTGGATGGACACAGTACAGCCACTTAATGAACACAGTACAGCCACTTTAGATTGACACAGGCAGCACACTACCGCTACTTGCATGGTCGGACACAGCACAACCACTTGACTGGACACAACACAGCCACTTGTATGGACACAGTACAGCCACTTGTATGGAGTTTGGACACAGTCTGGACACCGTGCAACCACTTAAAGCAGAGTGCAGCATTTAGCAGCATGCCTGGACTGGAGTGAAATGGCACAGAGTTCTGGACACAGCCTCCTAATATTGCCTCAAAAACCCATGAGCATCTGATGCTGGGATGATGATGTTTTGCCTCGATTTGGAATCTGACTCTGGCGGGAAAATCCGAGCTGCAGTTCAGATTGACTCGGATATTGAACATTTGGGCGGACTTGCATTCCAAGGAAACTAAACCGGTCATTTCTAACATAACCAATACATATTTATAATAAAACATATAAATGAGGATAAAGATGAGTATAAAAAAATGACATAATTTATTTATATAAAGGAGTTCAACTCAAAGTCAACATTAAGACCCTTTGGGGTGAGTGTATCGAACTCGAAGATATGTCAGGCTTCTTCTTTGGATAACAGGGCGCCATAGTCTCCTCCCCTCCGATTATTCTTAACATGTTACAGTACCATTAATACTATATTAAGTCACAGGTTGATTTTGAATGCATTCCGTACCTTGCGATTGTCAGAGACCTAGAACAGAGGCACGGAGTCTAATGAGCTGGTAGTATTCACCAGGGATCCCCCGTGCAAGTAGGTTTGGACTTAGCTGCACCTTACACGTATCCCTATAGGAGCCACTGCCGTCAAGACAGCATGCTGCAGAAAGAAAAGGTGGAGCAGGCCCAGGACTACATTGCAGCGGGAGCTGGGAACCTCTGCCCCATAATGAATGCTGGTGACCAGCACTGCCAAACCCGGCAAGTGAGCATCGGGTTCCAGTGCGCTGTGACATGTTCATAGTAGCGCTGGTAATGTTGGGTAGATTGTTCTTTTTTTAACAAAAAAAAAGAGGAAATCACTAATGCACAGACTCCAGTCTTCCTGTTCTCCAGCAAAACTTTATGCCCTATTCCAAGCTGGCATACCGAGATCTCTAATGAACATGTGCAGGGCCATCTTGGAACTGTGTGAGAGACTGTGTAGTGTGACACAGAGGGAGACAGAAGTCTCCTGCTTGGATCCAGACCTGTAATTACCTGAAATTCAAAATGTGTTCCAGCATCCCTGCACTGTTCCCCCTTTGCAATATACAATCACCAGCTAGTGAGTTGTGTGAAACCCCACTCTGCTGAATCTCCATTCCATGAAGACCACTGTGTGACAGTGAGTACGGCTGTACAGTACCTGCTGTCTTTTAATAAACCAACACCACTGGTTAAGTACAGTGTCTGGGCTGTTTATAGTTGGAGTAATCTGGCATGTGCCTATATAACACTGTAGTATCAACACTTGCCCACACATATTAAACCAGCCAGAGTATGAATCTACCACCTCTCCTTCGACCTCCAATAAAAACAATGGACCAGTCAAAGGTGGGGTGCAACATTCAAAGTGAGAGGTTCAATGATGAGTCTGCAGTGCATTGTAAGAAGTAGATGCATGATCAATGTCTGCACACAAGGAAGGGCAAAAAAGAGTATCCTTATCCCTGTGTTTGGTAGCTTCACATCTGGGGTGCCCTGGATGTGCTTGGTTGGTGTAGATATTCTTGACCTCATAAGACAACACCATCAGAGAGGGTAAATCTGACAGAACAAATAAGGATCTCAGTTCATGGTGCAATTCCTTGGTAGAAGCAGGCCAGCAATTCAGAACTACTTAAGAAAGATGCTGGCACAGGTCATCACAGATTGTGGCCTCACTGAGCTCCTCTAGACACCTGGACAAAAGGGCATCAAGCTCCATTACACCAAGATCACCGTTGTTTTTCTGCTAACGGTTCACTTCTAAAAAAAAAGATTACGATTTTGCTCCAGTGACCACAATAGGTCCATAATTTAAATATCTCTGAATATACATTTTTTTTAAATAAAATAATAATAAAACTTATGTTTTAAATATATTTTTTCATCAGTGCCAGGGTGCACTTGCACTACTATAGGGACTTCTTTTCACTTCTTCAGACATGGATCCAGATCTTCTTCATCAGGCATGTCACAGTGCAGTATCTGTGCACAGGAGAGAGGGTAACAGCAGCATGCAGTTCCTTACAGCGTCTGTACACCACATCAATGTGTTCACTTTAAAGTTTCATAATAGTGTACAGTAGTTATTAGGGTCTGATGATTTTATTAGACAGTGACATAGAAGAACTTTCATAGACATAGAAGATTTTTTGCAAACAAAAATGCTAACAGTTCCTTCTTGAGTTTATTTCAGTTAGGGGCATTGAAGCAAACACAACAGGCTTGTTATGTTGTATGAACACTGCATCTAAACCATTCTGGGGGGCATCAGCACATAATGTATGAAGAGGGAAAAGTGCACATCATAATACTGGAGGACTGGACTGCTACTGAAGTCTGAAACAGCAGCACCTTGGTGTTTACCCCAAAACCATTTAACATCTGAGTGTAGCAAATGACAGAGTGGAGCAGTCACCTCACTGTAATGTGGTATAAACATAGACATGTAATTGGTCATATCCAAAAGACACTGTAGGCTGAGTTTGTATGTTGGAGCAGGGAATTGTTCAATAGACTGTGTTTTAGCAGGATCTTGTTTAGACACTTTGAGAAGTGTGTAAGTGCCTAACATATGGAACTTTAGATATTTGGAAATGGCACATCTCAGGGTTCACCCTCTTGGAGGGATTCATTATAGTACTACATTGAAACATTCATCATGCTTCTCCATAGTGCAACCCTAAAATATGTTCCATACTCCAGTGAAATATCTCACTACCTGTGCATGTAACCATATGGCTTCATGAGGAATGCATACCTGACCACAGGTGTCAACACCTTGTCAAAGGAATTTGAAAAAAGGCACACCTGGAATCCAATGGTGAGAAGATCTTTGTGTTTGGCATCTCAGCAATGACTTGTTCCATGTTCTTAGGTGGGTGATATGGTCACATGAGAGCTTTGTTTGAATGCACAGAATTAATACAATGCATACAAAGCCATCCTTTTTCACAGCAGCTACCATGGATGACACCAAAAGGTGGCTTTCTTCACAGGATCGATCACTCCAAGTGCTGTCATGCGATGCAGCTCTGGCACTATCTTGTCTTACATTGCAAGTGGAACTCAACTTTGAGCATAAACTGGGGGTGCAATAGACTCATTGTACAGGAAAAGTAGTTATTTAATGTTGGAATTATTAAGCAAATCTGCAAAATCTCTGATTTTAAGACCATCATGCTGGATGACATGCAAATCAGCACATAATGGCCCTCATTCCGAGTTGATCGCTCGCTAGCTGCTTTTAGCAGCAGTGCAAACGCTAGGCCGCCGCCCTCTGGGAGTGTATCTTAGCTTAGCAGAAGTGTGAACAAAAGATTAGCAGAATTGCTCGAAAATCTTTTCCTGCAGTTTCTGAGTAGCTCCAGACCTATTCCTAGATTGCGATCACTGCAGACTGTTTGGTTCCTGATTTGACATCACAAACGCGCCCTGCGTTCGGCCAGCCACTCCCCCGTTTCCCCAGCCACTCCTGCGTTTTAGCCTGACACGCCTGCGTTTTTTAGCACACTCCCGGAAAACGGTCTGTTTCCGCCCAAAAACACCCACTTCCTGTCAATCACACACCGATCAGCAGAGCGACTGAAAAGCATCGCTCGCCCCTGTGTAAAATTGCTTAGTTTTGTGTGAAAGTACTTGGCGCGTGCGCCCTGCGGCCCATACACATGCGCAGAACAGCCGGTTTTTAGCCTGATCGCTATGCTGCGAAAAACGTCAGCGAGCGATCAAATCGGAATGAGGGCCAATGTAATTAGTCCCAGTTTCACCATGCCCGGCAAACCTACAGTAGAAGAGGTTTATCATCACTGTCTGCAATCTGATGTCTACTGTGAGCTCTACAGCGTTAACTCTGCGTGAAGGATTACTGGACCATATTTTGCATGACTACCTAATTTCATTTTTTATTTTTAGACCTGCGCTATTTTGCACAGTGGTTATGTGTGCCACAAGCATTTAAGCATTTACTAAATGTGAGACAATTATGCTGCACATACTGTAGGAATGGTGACCCCAAAGTTCACACAGAGTTCCAGTTGCTTGGGTTGATATTGGAGATCACAAACATTTGCCTCCTGTTCAAACTCCTGGATATTTTTATCAGACTGTTCATGTAGCATATACAGTATATGTGTACAGCAGCATCTAATGTTAACTCATTCTCACAGTCTAAGTCAGGCATGTCCAAACTGCGGCCCTCCAGCTGTTGTGAAACTACATATCCCAGCATGCCCTAACACAATTTTGCTGTCAGTGAATGCTAAAGCTGTGTCAGAGCATGCTGGGATGTGTAGTTTCTCAACAGCTGGAGGGCTGCAGTTTGGACATGCCTGGTCTAAGTGAAACAATGTATCTTTGCTAATGCCACACAATTTTATCCCTCGTAAGCTTGTTTGTGAGTGCACCTTAATTGTACTTCATGGGCAGTTACTTGAGTCTGGCAGTATATGACTGAATACTCTCATGTGGAGATTTGCACTGCAGTATTGAAGACATACAAGTTCATAATGACATTTTTATCAAACTTCTTTATGATTGTGTCTGGATCCAGGGCCGGATTAAGCCTTGGGGGTGCCTGGGGCACTTAAGACAAGGGGGCCCCCGGTGGAAGGCGGGGGAGTGTATATTAGATTGTGCATACCCTCCAACATGACCCATTCCAGGAGGGACAAAATGCTCTCTACCTGGACTTCCTTCTTAATATATGATTGGTGTCACCTGTGTTTAATTGTTTAATAGATAAGAAATATGTTTCAACACAGGTGATTGCAATCATAATTTAAGATAGCATGTTATCCCTTCAGGACTTGATCATGTTAGGATGTATGGATTGTGATAATGTCGATATTATCTTAAACCATAAAGCTATACCTTTAAACACACTTTTACAGTGGAGCCGCTGCGGCCGCTAGACTCAATATACAGGCTACGCACTTTGTACGCTATTTGCGTACAGAGTCCCGTACGTTGTACGTACTTAGCGTACACACGCCGCGCTGGGTGTACAAAGTACGCACAGCGCGCGCACACTCCTTATAAACTTTAAACCTTATTCGTAATGCAATGCAATGTTATTCTTACACTCTAAACCATGTGCCGCAAAGCACTGTAATGATGTTACACCTTAAACCTTACGCAGCACTGACGGTATAAAGTACTTGCTGTGCGTACACACCTTATCAATACACTCTTTAACCTTATACAGTTAAATACACTTTAAACCCTAGCAGGGAAATGAGGACACAACACCGATTTGTAGTTAACCGCTGGGTTCTAACGCCTCAGTGGATTATTTGAAAGGGGATAACAGTACAAGTTATACACTACAAGGCTAACAAGATAAATCTACAACAGAATAATGGCTACAGTCAATGTACATACGTGAGAATGTTCGCTTGCGCAACCTGGACCAGTCCTCCGCTCATCAGGTAGATAGCGTTCAGAGTCTTCTGACCAGCCAGGCAGCAACAGGCTTTTTATACACTACTTCCATATACAATACAATGGTCACTGTAATCCCTTTGTCTATTGGACACAGAGATGCATCTTTACATTACAGGAGAGGTCATAGGTTGATTTGAAAAGGTGGGCGATGTCTTTCTCAACTGCTCTTGTGGGTGGT
This sequence comes from Pseudophryne corroboree, assembly GCF_028390025.1. Lineage (NCBI taxonomy): Eukaryota > Metazoa > Chordata > Amphibia > Anura > Myobatrachidae > Pseudophryne > Pseudophryne corroboree. Next base: position 200,590,181 of record NC_086450.1, on the reverse strand, counting down.
CTCCTCTGGATTCCCGCCGCATACATAATATACAGTAAATACAGTTTATATCTATATTCTACTTCTGCACATAACTATACGCAGGAACATGCAATCTTTCTCTAACCAACACCGGAATGTTACCCTTAAAATACCCTACAGCTGGATACTAGACATCACCTTATAACCTTAGTCTGTCCCTTCCTATCACGCAAAGGTGAATCCCTTAGTCCTGGAATCATTTAAACTGCTGATACTTGCTGATGTGGTGCAGGGGAGCTATGTGTACAAAGTGCACTATTTGGGTTAAATATGTAATGTTCTGATAACCCTCTATGCACTCACAAACTCCACCGTAAATACCCATACCACGCGCAGGATCGCGGGAGCGATCATACGCAAATTGCGGATATGTGCACGCACGGCGGAACAAGTGCACGCGCAGTGGGCATGTGTGTGTGGTTAGTACATGATGCATGCGTTACAATATTTTTCGACTTTGACAGTCCACCCTTTGGCAGTCAACAATAACTGCCACTATCTAAACATTAAACAGAAAAATATACAATACAATATCTACATATGATTGGATGGTAGGAGGAGAGGTGTAGGTGGGAAATGTATGACCTAGTGGGATAGTAAAAGCATGTGTGTATGAATTCATGTCTGAGGGGCATGTATCATCGTGCCGTATAGGTTCTAGATAAGCTTTGAGGTATTGCAAAGTATAAATTGAATCCTTCTCATCCCGTATTAAGGGTCTGTAAGTGGGCCAACAAACACTACCGAGCTCTTTTCGGCTTCTTGTTCCAACAAATGGGGTGCACATTTAGTTGATGATACATGGAGGGGGAACATATGCGAGTGCTAATATATGTGGATATCACCTGTCGACTATGTGTGTCACTAACTGAAGGTTGTAGAGATGAAGATAAGACACATATGTACAATACATTCACATAACATTTGCGTAATCATTCTTGGGTGTTGATCGAAGTCTTTTCCGGATGGGTGTATTTTTGCTGAGGGGGAAACACAGGAAAAACGGGTGAAAGAAACGGGCCATGGAATTCATTTGCAATCCTTATAACATTGTCTCTATAGATGGGTCGTAAATTAAATCTGTTGCTGTAACAATGCCCTCGCTCCTTAGACTCATCAATTTTGTACCGCGCTTGCGCAGCGTTAGAATTCGAACACACCTTAATATCAAGCCAATAATTATGACGACTCCCAGGATACAAAGGAGAAACTTTCCTACACTCATAATAACATTTTGAGCCCACTCTCCTAATCCTGAGACCCAATTGCGTGGGTTCAACCATGAGACCCAGCCGGTCAGTTCATTACTCACAGCAGTCAGGGTAAGGTTGTGTCTCCTTCGGAACTCCCACTTCAACTGCAAGATATCGTCCATCTTTTGATCGATGATCTCGGTTGGGTCATCAGTGCTGTTTGTAATATACGTACAGCACTTAACACCATATTGAGTTTCCAAAGTGACACAGTGCCCACCCATCACGGCTGTGATATAATTGAGGACCATCCTGTGCTGGATCATTTCTGTCTTGTAAGCTTGCAACTCCCTACCCGTATACCTGAAGGTGTCGTCATACATCTCAGTAATATTATCTATCAGGTTCGCTAGCGCATGGATATACCTATAATTTATAATTCCTCTGGCAGTACGGGTGATGTCTAATGCGAGAAGGAATTGAATCCCGGTGGATTCATGGATCAAATCAGAGGCCACGTGCTCTGTCCTATAAATGAGGTGTCTCTTAACGATGTGTTCATAATGAATATGAGTATAAGGACCTTGAGCACTGCGGTGAATGTCTTTCATCTTATCATGGGTTATGGTCATGACCTCTGGCAACACTCTTCCAATGTAACACAATCCCTCTGAGTTTGGGGCAAGCCACTTATACGCCTTCCTCCCACATATGAAATAAGCATCATCAGGGAGAACATATGGGACAGAATATGACATTACCATATTGCAAACTTTCCAAGTGAAAAATCCTATCCCTAACTCTCTCATCTGTTCAGTACACGTATCAGGCTGTATGATATGCGCACAGTACCCTGGTGATACTTCTCCAACCCGCATGTTCTTACTTCCTTGAGTATACCTATACCGAAAATACCTTCCACTGTTGGCTATTTGTCGTATAAGTTCAGAGTCTACGGGTATCCTATCAGCTCTGTGCGAAAATGCCATGGTCTGGTTATTCCATGTCACCTCCCAATTTCCCGGCTTTCGGGAATTGGAAATGTTGAAACACACTAAGGATCTATCTACATGATACTGGTGGAGCTTCAAACTAGGGGGCCTAGAAATATTAAATTTCTTGTCCACCGGTCTCCCACCCCGTAATTCGAGTACCTCATCTATTGCTAAAGGGTATGGTACTAATCCTGACTTGCTCTGACCTTAAGGTACTTGTGAGCACACCCAGCATTCTGTCTGGTTTAAGACGTTACCCACTAGTGAGTGGTAATCACTCAATGGATGACGGTCCATGTTGATATTAAGGCTGGACTGACATCTCTGGATGCACCCATCCTCAACTATGTTCTCACAATTCCTACAAATGCAATCTTCCTCAGCCAATAACCCTTCACAGTGCCTCCTAGTTTCCTGACTTCCAGATCATTTTCTGATACTCGCCTTTGCTCGATTGATGTGTTGCTCTTGGAATTCTACAAATCCGTCCTTGCCATCAGAACCCATTCCAGAACCTTTCTCGACCTCACTGGTACTCTCACCGAAACAGACTGTTCTGGTCAACAACAGGGCTAACAGGAAAACCCGGAACGCAGTATCTTGGGGTAAGTCCATCTTGTTAAGGGGAGAGAAAGGGAACAAGAAGGGGGAGGAAATGGGAGATGGAGAAAATAATAAAAAGGAAAAAGAAAACTGGTGCGACAACCACCTCTGGTCTTGCTGTTCTCCGCACTCAGGTGCCGTGACAGCAGTCCTGCCTCTCAGCCTTCCTGGAACAGACACTCCAGTGATACGATGTTCTCTACACTCTGCTCTTTGTCACGGGTTCTCTCTGGGTCAGTGACCGTCTTACAGTGGGACGAGTGGACCCAAGTCTCTCTTTCGGCAACCTTTAATGCTGTCGTGCTGGTTAGTAAGACTTGGTACGGTCCTTCCCACTGTTAGGGTCTCCTGCTCTGTGCTGCCACGTCATCATGGCAACCGGGAGACAAGTGCTAGCGGAGTAACCTGAGCGTAGCTGATACTCCGGTTTGGGTCTTTTGCTGTGCAGTGGTTACAGGCTCTGTGCACGGCAGGGGATCCGGTGCTGGTTTTTGTGCTCACAGTCTGTGAGGTCTGAGTGGGGCGTGGACAGCACTTGCTATATAAACCCTCTTCTCAGGTTAGGCAGATGCTGCTGAATCTTTGTTGGTTAGTCAGTTCCTGAAAGCTAGCTAGTACTGTGTAAACTTTGTATTTGTTTGTTGCTTACTGCAAATAGGCCTTGGGATTTGGTATTACACTCTGCCAATCCAGACCTTGCAGTAAGACTGGAGTCAGTCGTTTAACCTGCTGGGGTTCTTTTGCTACTCTGTGAACCTAGCAAGTTTGCGGCTGTATTCTCAGACTTGCCTGCCAAAATCCTTTCTCACTGTGCAAGGTGTTCAGGTGTCAGTTTAGTGGCAGTAAGCTGAACCAGTGCACTGCAAGTGAGGACTAGGATTGTGGAGACTCTCCTTGTGTCTATTATTCCATCTCTGACCAAGGAGTTTACTGCCACACCCGTTGGTAACCCTTTAGGGTTTTGCTGTTGCCCTTAGCAACAGCATTTCGGGTTTTCTACGTATTAAATCACTACATCTCACTTCTTTCCATCTGAGCATTCCTAATACTAGGGAGACACCCAGTTTCTTAGCCTTTGGGCTTCTCTGTTCACTTTGTGTTTATTTTGTTACCCTATCACCTTCTGTGTATGTAATGTCATATTCCCCAGTCTGTCTGTGAGTTCATTTGTTTTGCATCCCTCACCGTTCAGACACCAGTACATTCCTGCTGGCACTGGTGTGCATAACATATTCAGCAGCCTAATACTCCTGTTGAAATTTTGTGGGAATATGGAGCATACCCCTCAAAATACTTTGCAACAGGTGGTCGATCAGGTGCAGGTCCTGACTCGACAATTTAATAATTTGTCCATTAAAATGCACACCTCGCAGGCCGCTGGCGGAGCTCCCGCAGCAGCAGTACCTTCAGGGGTTAAGGAGCCGAAAGTAAATCTCCCGGATCGTTTTTCTGGAGATCGCTCGCAGTTCTTTTGTTTCAAGGAGAGCTGCAAGCTATATTTCCAGCTTAGGCCTCAGTCTTCTGGGTCGGAGATTCAGCGGGTGGGCATAGTGATTTCCTTGCTACAAGGAAACCCACAGGTCTGGGCATATGGGTTGCAGCCTGACTGTCCGTCGCTTAAAAGTGTTGATGCTTTTTTTACGGCACTGGGCATGTTGTATGATGACCCTGACAAGACGGCCTCAGCCGAGGTTCAGATTTCGATCCTTAAGCAAGGGCGAAGGCCAGTTGAGGTTTATTGTACGGAGTTTCGGAGGTTGGCCCATGATACCCAGTGGAATGACCCAGCCCTGAGACACCAGTACCGAAGAGGTCTTTCTAACCAGTTAAAAGACCAACTGGTACAATATCCCTTGCCTGATAGCTTGGATCAGCTCATGCAGTTATCCATTCGGGTGGATAGACGGCTGAGAGAGCGCAGGCTTGAAAGGGAGACCGAGGTTTCCTTCTTTCTCAAGGGAACCTCAGACTCTGAGGAATTTTCCGAGGAGCCTATGCAGATTGGGGCTACCCGCCTCTCCTCGCGTGAGAAGACGCGGAGGAGACAGCAGGGGTTATGTTTGTACTGTGGGAATAAAGGTCATGTGGTGGTATCATGCCCAGAAAAGCCGGAAAACTTCAGGGCCTGAGGGTGATGGGAAATATCCTGTCAGGTCAGAAGTCGAAATTTCCCAAGAAGACTTTTATCATTCCGGTGACCTTGAAGATCCTCGGTCAAACTGTCAAGACTGAGGCCTTTGTGGACAGTGGGGCCGACGGGGTTTTTATGGACTGCCAATTCGCCCTGAAACACTCTGTTCCCTTAGTACCCTTGGCATCGGAAATTGAGATTTGTGGGTTAAACGGGGAACCATTATCCCAGGGTAAAATTACCTCTTGCACTAGCCAGATTTCTTTGTTTATTGGAGCCACACACTCTGAAAAATTGTCCTTTTATGTGACTGTCTGTACTTTTGCCCCATTGGTGTTGGGGTTACCCTGGTTAAGGGCCCACAATCCTCAATTTGACTGGGTCTCTGGGGAGATTCTTAGTTGGGGTACTGATTGTTTCAGGAGATGCTTGAGCCTTACAGTCAGGCTTTCGCAGCTAAGTTTGCCAGGATTGCCAGGATGTTATGCAGATTTTGCGGACGTGTTCTCCAAAAGAGTTGCAGAGGTACTACCTCCCCATCGCCCCTATGATTGTGCCATTGATTTGTTGCCGAATGGTAAGCTTCCCAAGAGCAGGTTGTACTCCCTGTCACGTCCTGAGACTCAGGCTATGGCAGAGTACATTCAGGAGAACTTGGCTAAGGGATTTATCAGACCTTCACAGTCTCCAGTTGGGTCGGGGTTCTTCTTCGTGGGTAAAAAGTACGGTTCGTTGCGACCCTGCATCGACTTCAGGGAATTGAACCGTATCACGATTAAAAACTCATACCCACTGCCTCTCATTTCGGTCTTGTTTGACCAGCTTCGTACTGCCACCATTTTTTCTAAGATTGACCTACGCGGTGCGTACAATCTAATCCGAATAAGAGAGGGGGATGAATGGAAGACTGCCTTTAATACCCACTCAGGGCATTATGAATATTTGGTGATGCCTTTTGGGCTCTGTAATGCCCCGGCAGTCTTCCAGGACTTCATGAACGATGTGCTCAGGGAATATTTGGATAGATTCTTAGTTGTATACTTAGATGACATCCTAATCTTCTCCCATTCCCTGGAGGAACATCGGAAGCATGTACGCTTAGTCCTCCAGAAACTCAGAGACCACCGGCTTGGGGTGAAGCTGGAGAAGTGCGAATTTGAAGTTCAGCAAATCGCATTTCTAGGATATATTATCTCCCCAGAAGATTTCCAAATGGAGGGTTCCAAGGTACAGGCAGTCCTGGATTGGGTGCAGCCCACTAGTTTGAAGGCGCTTCAGCGTTTTCTGGGCTTTGCGAACTTTTATAGACGATTTATCGCTGGATTTTCGTCTATAGTGGCGCCCTTGGTGGCACTCACTAAGAAAGGGGCGGATGTTGCTCACTGGTCTTGTGAGGCCAAAGCGGCTTTTGCCCGTCTCAAAAGGGCATTTGTCTCGGCCAAGGTGCTGCGACACCCAGATCCAGAGCGTCCTTTTGTGGTGGAGGTGGATGCCTCTGAGATGGGTATTGGGGCAGTGCTCTCTCAGATGGGGGTGTCTGATAATCGCCTTCATCCCTGTGCTTACTTTTCCCGTAAATTTTCGCCTGCCGAGATGAATTATGACGTGGGTAACCGGGAATTGTTGGCTATTAAGGATGCACTCGAGGATTGGAGACACTGGCTTGAGGGGGCTAAGTTTGTGGTCTCAATTCTCACCGACCATAAGAATTTGGCATATTTAGAGTCAGCGAAGCGCCTCAATGCCAGGCAGGCACGATGGGCTTTGTTTTTTGCTCGCTTTAATTTTTTGATAACATATCGCCCTGGGTCAAAAAACATCAAGGCTGATGCGCTCTCACAGAGTTTTGCTCCAATCCAGGAGACCACCGAGGAGCCATTGCCCATTGTGTCCCCATCATGTATTAAAGTGGGCATTACCCAGGACCTCTTGTCATTAGTCCTTAGAGCACAGGAGCAGGCTCTTCCAGACCTTCCGGTAGGTCTTTTGTTTGTGCCTCCTAGGTTAAGACAGCGAGTGTTCCTGGAATTCCATGCCAAGAAGTCGGCAGGTCACCCGGGTATTGCCAGAACTCGGGAGTTGCTATCTAGGGCGGTGTGGTGGCCCTCGGTGGCTAGGGATGTGGATCAGTGGTTTCGGGCATGTGACATCTGTGCCCGAAATAAGACTCCTAGAGGGGTTCCTGTTAGCCCATTACATCCACTCTCTATTCCATCTAAGCCATGGACCCACATTTCAATGGATTTTGTGGTGGACTTGCCCAAATCCTCGGGGATGACAGCCATCTGGGTTGTCGTTGACAGGTTTTCGAAGATGGCGCACTTCATTCCATTGGTTGGGCTGCCATCGGCCAGACGCCTGTCTGAATTATTTATGCTGCATGTTGTGCGCCTCCACGGGTTGCCACTTGATGTGGTCTCTGACCGCGGATCCCAGTTTGTGGCCAAATTCTGGAGGGCATTTTGTTCCGATCTCCAGATTTCTGTCAGCTTGTCGTCAGGCTACCATCCGCAGTCTAATGGGCAGACTGAAAGGGTGAACCAGTCCTTGGAGCAGTTCCTCAGGTGTTATGTCTCCAAGTGTCAGACTGACTGGGTGGCTCATCTGTCCATGGCGGAGTTTGCCTATAACAACGCGGCTCACTCTGCTACAGGGATCTCTCCCTTCCTTTGTGTGTATGGGCATCATCCTAAGGCCAATTATTTTGACCCCCTGGACTCCACGCCTGGTGGTTCCTCTGTGGTTTTGGTCCTTAGAGGTATTTGGAGGAAAGTGAAGAAAGCCCTTGTGTCTGTGTCATTAGTGACCAAAAGGGTTTTTGATAAGCGGAAAAGACCCTGCAGCTTCAAATTAGGAGACTTCGTCTGGTTGTCTACCAAGAATTTGAAGTTGAGACTGCCATCTCATAAGTTAGGCCCCCGGTTCATCGGTACTTATAAGATCACTAGGGTTATCAATCCGGTGGCATTTCAGTTAGATCTACCCCGTTCTTTGGGTATCAATAAAACATTTAATTGTTCGCTTTTAAAACGGGCGATTAGTAATCCTTCTTCCAGTGGAAGACCTTCCCCTCTTCTAATATGTTGCCAGAGGGAGTTTGTTGTTGAAAGGATTCTTGACTCCAAGATGGTTCGGGGTCGGCTGTCATTTTTGGTGCACTGGAAGGGGTATGGCCCGGAGGAGCGGTCGTGGGTGCGCAGTTGTGATCTTCATGCCCCCAGACTGTTACGCTCTTTCTTCTCGCAGTTTCCCGATAAACCCGGTGGTAGGGGTTCTTTGACCCCTCGTCAGAGGGGGGGTACTGTTAGGGTCTCCTGCTCTGTGCTGCCACGTCGTCATGGCAACCGGGAGACAAGTGCTAGCAGAGCAACCTGAGCGTAGCTGATACTCCGGTTCGGGTCTTTTGCTGTGCAGTGGTTACAGGCTCTGTGCACGGCAGGGGATCCGGTGCTGGTTTTTGTGCTCACAGTCTGTGAGGTCTGAGTGGGGCGTGGACAGCACCTGCTATATAAACCCTCTTCTCAGGTTAGGCAGATGCTGCTGAATCTTTGTTGGTTAGTCAGTTCCTGAAAGCTAGCTAGTACTGTGTAAACTTTGTATTTGTTTGTGGCTTACTGCAAACAGGCCTTGGGATTTGGTATTACACTCTGCCAATCCAGACCTAGCAGTAAGACTAGAGTCAGTCGTTTAACCTGCTGGGGTTCTTTTGCTACTCTGTGAACCTAGCAAGTTTGCGGCTGTATTCTCAGACTTGCCTGCCAAAATCCTTTCTCACTGTGCAAGGTGTTCAGGTGTCAGTTTAGTGGCAGTAAGCTGAACCAGTGCACTGCAAGTGAGAACTAGGATTGTGGAGACTCTCCTTGTGTCTATTATTCCATCTCTGACCAAGGAGTTTACTGCCACACCCGTTGGTAATCCTTTAGGGTTTTGCTGTTGCCCTTAGCAACAGCATTTCGGGTTCTCTACGTATTAAATCACTACATCTCGCTTCTTTCCATCTGAGCATTCCTAATACTAGGGAGACACCCAGTTTCTTAGCCTTTGGGCTTCTCTGTTCACTTTGTGTTTATTTTGTTACCCTATCACCTTCTGTGTATGTAATGTCATATTCCCCAGTCTGTCTGTGAGTTCATTTGTTTTGCATCCCTCACCGTTCAGACACCAGTACATTCCTGCTGGCACTGGTGTGCATAACACCCACCTGTCAATGAGGCAACCTGAGCGTAGAAAATTTCGAATCATTACATAATCCCCAGGTTCAATGTCATGACAATTACTGTTTGGTAGGTCAGGAATCACCAGCTTTAGATTTCTGTTTTGATTCCTCATCTGCTGGCTTATCTTAACCAAATATTTTACAGTCACTTCGTTATTGCATTTCAAATCATCCTGGGGGTCAATCATTACATGGGGTTGTCGACCAAAAAGAATCTCAAAGGGTGATAGGTTAAGTGGGGACCTGGGAGTGGTTCTGATGCTGTACAATACAAGTGGCAAAGCTTCTGGCCACAACAATCCAGTTTCAGCCATCACTTTGCTCAGCTTGTTCTTAATAGTACTGTTTACTCTCTCCACCTTCGCACTCGCCTGTGGGAGGTACGGAGTATGCAGCTTGCTATTAATTTCCATCAGTTTGCACATAACCTGAAAGACTTCACCTGTAAAATGGGTACCCCTATCGCTTTCAATTATTCTAGGGATACCATATCTACACACAAATTCCTGCACAATTTTCTTTGCAGTGAATGTAGCAGTATTTGTGGCAGCAGGGAACGCTTCTACCCAATTTGAAAACACATCAATACAGACTAACACATATTTTAAATTTCTGCAGGGTGGTAACTGTATGAAATCAATCTGTATTACCTGGAAAGGGCCGTCTGTCGGCGGGACATGGGATGGTTCTGTTGGTATTGACTTTCCAATATTCTTCCTCAAGCAGATAAGAGATGTCATTGCTCTCTTACCAGCATGAGAAGAGAATCCTGGCGCACACCAGTAGGCTCTCACCAGCTCCTCTTTACCCAGATGAGTCAGACCGTGTGCTGCCTCAGCTAAGCTTGGAAGATATGCTCTGGGGGCTACTGGCTTACCCTGTCCATCTGTCCAGAGTCCTGAGGACTCCTGGCCATATCCTTTTTACCTCCAGACTGCCTTTTCCTGTGGAGAACACAAATTTTGCATTTCACTTAATTTTTGTGTGTTGACGGTGTTGAATATCATCAGTGATGTGATATCTGTTTGTATGGGAGTGCTGGCTGCTGATTTAGCAGCTTCGTCTGCCCGGCTGTTACCAAGTGACACTGGGTCTTCACTGTAAGTGTGGGCTTTGCACTTGATAACAGCCACTCTGTCTGGTTCTTGTATCGCTGTTAGAAGCCTTTTTATATGGGATGCATGCGCTACAGGTGTGCCAGCTGCCGTCATGAAATTTCTGAGGCGCCATAGGGCCCCAAAATCATGCACTACTACAAAGGCATACCTAGAATCTGTATATATATTGGCTGACTTACCCTTGGCCAGTTCACACGCTCTGGTTAGGGCGACCAGCTCAGCAACTTGTGCTGAGTGCGGTGGGCCCAGGGGCTCAGTTTCTATGATAACTCTGTCATCTACGACTGCGTATCCAGTACACAAGTCTCCCGAGTCCGTCTGTCTGTGGCAACTACCGTCAGTGTAAAAAGTAAAATCTACGCCTTCCAGTGGGTTGTCACTAATGTCGGGTCTTGCAGTGAAAGTTTGGTTCAGATATTCCATACAATCATGTGTGTCATTGTCTGTACTAAATCCTCCTTCACCATCATTCTCATCCTCCACCCTTTGTGCCTGTCCAGGCACACCTGGCAGATAAGTTGCAGGATTTAGTGCGCTGCATCTCTTTATGGTGATGTTTACAGGGGCCATTAGTGCTAATTCCACCTTGTAAACCGTGCAGATGAGACATGTCTGGTTTGGGCAGAGATCAGTAAGGCTGACACTGCATGAGGTGTATGGATGGTCAGGTTGTGTCCTAACACTACGTCTTCGCTTTTACTCACTAGCAAGGCTATCGCTGCAACACTTCGCAAGCATGTGGGGAGAGACCGCGCTACGGTGTCCAACTGTGCACTGTAGTAAGCTACCGGCCTACTGGCATCACCATGTCTCTGGGTTAGGACACCTGCCACGCACCCAGCACTTTCCGTACCATACAATTCAAAGGGTTTCCCATAATCTAGCATACCTAATGCAGGTGCCTGTGATAGGCACTGTTTAAGTCTCTCAAATGCCAGTTCGGACTCATCTGGGTGAGAGATCCGATCTGGTTTGATCGAGGAGACAATTTCCTGCAAAGGTAAAGCCAGTATGGAGAACCCTGGGATCCAGTTTCGGCAGTACCCACACATTCCAAGAAAAGTGCGGATTTGTTGCTGGGTTTGTGGCAGGGTCATGTCACGAATCGCCTGTATTCTATCAGCGGTGAGGTGTCTAAGTCCTTGTGTCAAGCAATGTCCCAAATATTTTACCTTGGTCTGGCACAACTGCAACTTGTCCTTTGAAACCTTGTGTCCCGTATTAGAAAGGTGAAACAGAAGCTGTTTCGTGTCTTTCAAGGACGATTCGAGTGAATCAGAACACAGCAGTAAGTCATCTACATACTGTATTAATACTGACCCGCTCTCAGGTTGAAAGGATTGTAAACAGTCATGCAAAGCCTGGGAGAAAATACTTGGGCTGTCAGTGAAACCTTGGGGTAGGCGAGTCCAGGTGTACTGTACTCCCCTGTATGTGAATGCAAACAAGTATTGGCTGTCAGGGTGCAGAGGGACCGAAAAGAAAGCAGAACAGCGGTCAATTACAGTGAAAAATTTAGCAGTAGGGGGAATTTGCATGAGAATGACAGCTGGATTTGGCACTACAGGGAATTGGCTCTCAGCTATCTTGTTTATCCCCCTTAGATCCTGCACTAGCCTGTAACCCCTCCCCCCACTCTTTTTCAAAGGGAAGATGGGACTATTGGCAGTGCTGGACGTCCTAACTAGGATGCCCTGTTGTAGCAAGCGCTCTATGACTGGGTACACTCCTAATTCCACCTCTGGCTTCAGAGGATACTGTGGGATTTTTGGAGCTATCCTACCATCTTTTACTTGCACTACTACAGGAGCTACATTTGCCATCAATCCAGTGTCTTGTCCATCTTTAGTCCAGAGGGATTCCGGTATCTGGGAGATCATTTCCTCTACCTTGGATGGACACCTGTCTATAACAGCAGAGTATGACATCAACCTTTGTGGGGTGTCTAACATATCCTGCACTTCCTGAACATGATTCTCGGGTATATCTAAGAAGACACCCTCAGGAGTACAATATATGACACACCTCATTTTACACAATAAATCTCTCCCAAGTAGATTAGTCGGAGCCGATGCAGCTAGCAAAAAGGAATGCTTGGTCTGCAAAGGCCCTATCGTAATCTCCGCTGGTCTACTTAAAGGGTAGTGTTGCACTATTCCTGTTACCCCCATTGCTGAAATTGTTTTACCCGTGGTTTTCATACCTCCCGTTGAATTTAACACTGACCTGGTCGCCCCTGTATCTACAAGAAAAGGTAGTGATCTACCAGCTACATCAACTGTGACCTCAGGTTCACTACCTAGGCTAGCAATCAACTTCACTGGCTTCAGACTACAGGTGTGGCCTAACCCCTATTGTATATTGTGACCCTCCCGCAGCGCGCTGGCAGCTACAATATGTGAGGGGGTAGCTGAGAATTTGCAGAGGTCTGCCAGTCCCTCCTAGGTGGGTACCTCCTTGTTTCCCCTGCATGCGGCTCGTAACTCCTCCTATGCGATCCCTGGTCCCAATTATGTGTATCATAATGTGGTTCATATCCTGGTCTAGGGGGTCGATATACCTTATGTGTGTCCTTATACCTACAATTCCGTGCAAAATGTCCTTCCCTCTTGCAGTTATAACATACTACTACATGCGACTTACCATCAGGGGTATGGGGTTTTGGCTGATGTGGTTTGGTTGTAAGGGCACTTATACTTACTGTCATCAGCTTATCCCCCTGTGACTCCCTGTGCTTAATGATGTTCCGATCGTGCTCGATAGCGGACTCTCTTAATGCAGCCACCGAAATACCTGTCCAGTTAGGTAGAGTGGTTTGTACCTTAGTTCTCAGTGTGTCTTTTAACCCGTCCATTAATACTGACACAGCTACCTCCCTGTGATGTATATTTTCCTTAATGTCCTCGACCCCAGTGTATCTAGCCATTTCCTGCAGTGCTCGATGGAAATATTCAGATGCCGTTTCACCTTCTTTTTGTCTTATGGAAAAGATTTTATTCCATTTGACAACAGTAGGGAAATATACTCCTAATTGCAGATTGATCTGTCGTACATTCTCCTGAGTGTATTCATCAGTGAGAGGTACTTCTACATCTAATTTACAATCAGTAATGAATTTCGAGGGGTCAATATTGGAGGGTAAACATGCCCGTAGCACTGTTCACCAATCTTTGTTTGTGGATTCGGTGGCGTTACCTAATTCCTTAATAAACCTCTGACATGCGGCAAGATCCTTTCTGGGATCGGGAAATTCAGACATAATTGTCCTCAATTCTGTTCGGGACCAAGGACAATGCATAGCAATGTTCCTGATGGGAGTGACTCCCTGAGCGTCAGTCCTCCCATTGGGAACTGCGATCACCCTGACAGGATTTAGTTCAATTACATCATTCTGAGTTGCTTCTACAATGTGAGGTGCAATTGTCTCTGCATAATGTACGGTACCGTACTTACCTGTGGACACGACCTCACCTACTCCTCCGCTAGGGGCCTTTACTACTCTTATTGGTTGGGCCGTGCCCACCTGGGTGTCTTGTATGGTGGCTGCTAGAGAGAGTGCCGATATCGTGCTGGGCTCATCTTCTTGCTCGCAGTCCTGAGGGAAGTTTAAAATGGGATACAACTTGCACGGGTTAGCATTAGTACATTTATCAACTTTACTCTTATCATATATCAGTATGCCATTGTTTGTAGCCACTTTCTCCCCTGTAATATACGGTGGTGGTGTTGCGGTTGCCATCAGTTTCCTGCTAGGTTTTGAACCGGCTGCGTGAGCTAGTTCCCTCTGCATATCGCCCTCTTGCTGCCATAAATTTAAACAGTTTGTGTGTCTGACCCTTTGCTTTTGGGATTTTATCAGACATATCCTAAACCTTAAATTCTGCAACACCTCTGGTTCAAAACTGCCTACCCTAGGGAATAGTTCCCTATCTTCCGCAGTCATACGTTCCCATTCATTGCAAAAAACTTCAGTGTGTGATCCATGCTTCTCACACATTATGTACCTCGCTGACCCCCTGGGCCGCGGAATGTCAACCTGAACCCTGGTTGCACGTCCCTTACTTGAGCAACTGGCCCCCATATTTTGCAGGTATTGCCTTCTCAGCTAATTCCCACAAAAAAACAAAATACTCAATATAAGGCAACGGTGAAAGTTCAACGAGTGCTCTCACCTACTCACACCCACGTTGGCCAATACCCCCAAACACTGTCGTCAGCGCCGGTACGTACCCAACCTAGGGCCCCTATGTAACCTCTATTCACTGGAAGTATATGGGAGTGACTTACCCTTTCCAGTAAATATTGGTTGTTGGAGATTTCCTGAGTGACCAGCGAAACTCCCTTAAAATAAAATTTTTTTTTACACAAATCACGCTTGCGTATGCTACACCCAGCGCTAATATTACGCGATTTTACGCAAAGCTCGTAAAAAGGGTATCACGTTGCGCTAAGTATTGCACTCACGAACGCGCGGTCAAATCGCACAGCATATAGGTAACTGTTACTTATCCGCCGTACGACCAATGGAATCGATTTTTTTAGGCTGCGAAACCTCAGCCGGAGCGTATCAAAACGGGCCTATATGGGTTCTTCGCTAACCCCCTGGGCTGCGGAACCTAAACAAAAACCTCACTGACCTTTGGTCTGCGGTACTCTAAACCTTCGCTGACCTTCTGGCCTGTGGTATCTGCTACCTTGCTCCTTTGTACTTTAATCTATGTTAACGTGAGCAAGCCACTCTCACGCCACCAAGTCTCCACTCACCTGGTGTGGTTTCCTACGGGATCCCGAATTCCCTGGGTCCACAAAACCTTTATTGTTTGCACACTCACGCTCGTTCACTCAAATACACTTTGGTTTTTCTGTACAGAAAATTAACTTTCATTCAGATAAACAGCCTTAGTACCAGAGGTAATGCAGTAAAAAAGGTTTTATTTAAACTAAATCTTGGACACTGAGCAATTTGTGCTATTATCGCGTGGCTACCGCTTTGCGCCTAAACTAAACACTGCTATTGTGTAATTTGGACTTAGCGGCTGTACCCTTACGCACGTTGCGTAAACACGCGGCCGTGCGTATGTCTTTACGTTGCGTACGCAGTCCCGTACTTTGTCCGAGACATGTGTACAAAGACCGTACGTCCGCAGTAGTACAAATCCCACACTTCTATAAATGTAAGCGATATTACCTATAATCGTTTACTTAACACAACACAGTGTCTTTCTGTATAAACCTGTTTAACTAGGCCAGACTGTATTTGTGTTTTACGTTTTACTTCCTTAATATCTAGTCTATGTTTTAACTAAATAGCAACAAATTTCTCAGTACAGGTCAAAAATTAATCTAATAATCACTATTTATGGCAACAATGCGAGCAGATATGCAAATTACACAATACAGGTGTATGCTTGTGTTGTGTGCGCATTTGGCGCCAAACAGAAATTTACAGACTTTTAAAATAGCTTTGCGTATTTACCTAACGGATCCCACCAGCATCCCTACAAACCATGCAGAGCAGACGCTTATCTTATAAGCAATTAAGATAGGGTTTACCAGTGTATCCACCAACCAGGAGAAGGCTTACGTGGATACCTGTCCGCCCTTTGCTGATAGATAAAGTCTGCTGTAACCTGCTAGGCTGCGGGTTTGAGGAAAAACCGGATGATGCCCCCAATTGATAATGTCGATATTATCTTAAACCATAAAGCTATACCTTTAAACACACTTTTACCATGGAGCCGCTGCGGCCGCTAGACTCAATTTACAGGCTATGCACTTTGTACGCTATTTGCGTACAGAGTCCCGTACGTTGTAAGTACTTAGCGTACACACGCCGCGCTGGGTGTACAAAGTACGCACAGCGCGCGCACACTCCTTATAAACTTTAAACCTTATTCGTAATGCAATGCAATGTTATTCTTACACTCTAAACCATGTGCCGCAAAGCACTGTAATGATGTTACACCTTAAACCTTAAGCAGCGCTGACGGTATAAAGTACTTGGTGTGCGTACACACCTTATCATACACTCTTAAACCTTATACAGTTAAATACACTTTAAACCCTAGCAGGGAAATGAGGACACAACACTGATTTGTAGTTAACCGCTGGGTTCTAACGCCTCAGTGGATTATTTGAAAGGGGATAACAGTACAAGTTATACACTACAAGGCTCACAAGATAAATCTACAACAGAATAATGGTTACAGTCAATGTACATACGTGAGAATGTTCGCGTGCGCAACCTGGACCAGTCCTCTGCTCATCAGGTAGATAGCGTTCAGAGTCTTCTGACCAGCCAGGCAGCAACAGGCTTTTTATACACTACTTCCATATACAATACAATGGTCACTGTAATCCCTTTGTCTATTGGACACAGAGATGCATCTTTACATTACAGGAGAGGTCATAGGTTGATTTGAAAAGGTGGGCGATGTCTTTCTCAACTGCTCTTGTGGGTGGTCTCCTCTGGATTCCCGCCGCATACATAATATACAGTAAATACAGTTTATATCTATATTCTACTTCTGCACATAACTATACGCAGGAACATGCAATCTTTCTCTAACCAACACCGGAATGTTACCCTTAAAATACCCTACAGCTGGATACTAGACATCACCTTATAACCTTAGTCTGTCCCTTCCTATCATGCAAAGGTGAATCCCTTAGTCCTGGAATCATTTAAACTGCTGATACTTGCTGATGTGATGCAGGGGAGCTATGTGTACAAAGTGCACTATTTGGGTTAAATATGTAATGTTCTGATAACCCTCTATGCGCTCACAAACTCCACCGTAAATACCCATACCACGCGCAGGATCGCGGGAGCGACCATACGCAAATTGCGGATATGTGCACGCACGGCGGAACAAGTGCACGCGCAGCGGGCATGTGTGTGTGGTTAGTACATGATGTATGCGTTACAATATTTTTCGACTTTGACAATTGTGTATATGAAATTTAATCCAATGGGGTATATTAGATTTAAACTGCTAGTTGAATAATGCCTGGGTACAGTTTATAGCTCCACCTAATTGAGATACAACTATTTTATAAAGTTTTCTTGTAGTGGAACAAAGACAACTTTAACAACCTTAGAATACACATAGAAAAAAATATATAATTTATCTTGTCACATGTAAGAATAGCAGCAGCAGCCTCTATACTACTTACACACAGGTACAGGATTGAGGAGGACTCTGCATGTGTGTGTCTGTTTCTCTAGACCTTCATTAAATAACAGGTTACATAGGATCCAGACACCCAGGCAGGGAGGAGGAGAAGATGGGATCCAAAACATGATACTCTGCCTTCATTGCATAATGCCCTGCTCGCATTCTGGCTCTCTGGTTCTGCTACTGTGTGAGAGGGAAAGCTAGCGATGTCAGTGTGCTCTCGCTGGAGGGCCCCCTAACAAAGGGGGGCCTGGAGTACTGAATGCTCTGAAACCCCCCCTTAATCTGGCTATGTCTGGATCCCCATTACCATGCCCCGCTGCATAGACAAAAGTACCAGCCTTCTTCACTGGCCTGGCGCCAGCAAAATTTAACAGAATGTATGCTGTAACTTTTTTAGACTTGTACTGACAGACTGGCATAGCAATAAATGCATCCTTCTTTCTTGAATTTCAGCCATGTGTCTTCAGTATGCTCATTGAAAATCAGAGGTTCTTCTGACACCATGTACATTTGTCTGTATTAGCAAGACATGACCGAACACAGTAGCTTTGCAGAAACGGTGCTTTACTTGGAGCATGAACATCTAACATGGCCACCAGAAATACTCCTATGGCAACAAGGTTGTTAGCAGAGAAGACTTCTGGCAACCACAAAGCCCACACCTACAGTGTTTTTGTAAATTGTGTTTGTCTCTGTGGGGGTAATTCAGACCTGATCGCTCGCTAGCTGTTTTTTGCAGTCTTGCGTTCTCAAGATCTTGTGCAGTTTCTGAGTAGCTCAGGACTTACTCAGCCACTGCGATCACTTCAGCCTGTCAGGGATCGGAATTGAAGTCAGACACCCGCCCTGCAAATGCTTGGACATGCTTGCATTTTTCCAACCACTCCCTGAAAATGGTCACCCACAAACGCCTTCTTCTTGTCAATCTTCTTACGATCGCCTGTGCGAATGGATTCTTCGTAAAACCCATGGTAACAGCAACGATATGCTTTGTACCCGTGTGACGTGCCTGTGCATTGCGGTGCATACGCATGCGCAGTTCTGACCCCTGCACTGTAAAAAACGCTAGCGACCGATCAGGTCTGACTTACTCCCTGTATGTCTATGCACAAGTGAGAGTTCTTATGTCACTTAGAAATATTACGGCATCTGTGGCTTGTTGGAATCAGGCTTTAATTTACCAGACATTAATCCGCCACAGTACCTGTGTAATTTACTTTTCACAGTAATTAACTTGATGAGTTGGCAACCTTGATAAAAGGGTCTATACAAGCCTTATTGTGCACTGCTTATTAAGGAAGTTTAAATTGCATGGTTAGGTAAAGTATACCTAACCATGTGGATTGCAAATGATGTCCTGTAAGTGATAGCATTACGGCTGATACTGAATAAGCAATGGTCAAACCATTGGCTACAACGCTAGTTATGACACTGGTGAACAGTTATTCAAAAATTGTCTGCTTCTGAGATTAAATGCATTATTGCTTATGTATGTTGATGTGCTGATTTCAAATATAACACTTAAAATTGCTCATTGGCTATTGTTATTATTTTTATCACATACAATGTATATGTGTGGTGTACCTAGTAGAACTTAGTCCTTAATTGGCATCTACTCTATGCTTTTTGGCTTCTCGCTTGTAG
Source organism: Pseudophryne corroboree (assembly GCF_028390025.1). Lineage (NCBI taxonomy): Eukaryota > Metazoa > Chordata > Amphibia > Anura > Myobatrachidae > Pseudophryne > Pseudophryne corroboree. Next base: position 200,571,079 of record NC_086450.1, on the reverse strand, counting down.
GCATTAAAGGGAACGTCTCATTCCACTGTCCAGCAATAGTCTGCAAGCATTGCTGGGCTTCATTTGCCTTGGTACTGTTTCTCCATGGATGAAATATCCCAGTGAAACATCTCACCTTGCTCGTCACTTACTGCTAAATAGTTCATATGGGAAGAAATCTATATGCGAATCTAAAAAAAGATCTTGAGTGACTTGTTACATCCCATTCATTTATATGCCTTGATTAGTTTTTCTACCAACTCCTTGTAATTCTCTAACTTTTTGTTCCCAATAAATCTTGTTGCCACTAACTTGAATGCTTCCCATACAGTCTTCTCATTGTCATGCAGTGCAGAGTCAAATTCACTAACTCTAAGAAGCTCCCGAATCCGAGGACCAATAAAAACATCTTGCTTTATCTAACCATCACTTAATCTGGCAAATAATGAAGTGAGGTACTTAAAGTCTGATCTGTTTTGTCAATGCCTTTGACAAAGTTCTTCATCAGACCTAGTTTTATGTGTAATAGTGGTAACTCAGGCTCCAATGATGAACGGAGTGGCTAGTTTCTGTTGATGTAGTGAGAATTTCTTAAACGTCTGTCCCATTCACATAGAAAAGTGCAGTACTTTGTTTATAGGTGGTGCCTTATAACGCTCACGCAATTACCCACTGCCCAGCAGTCTTTTAGTCTCCTGCAGCCAAAGACTTTGCCTATAGCAGACGCCTTTCCAGGGTGAATTAGGTCCATCCCTTACTCAGATGCCCCCAGGTTTTATGTATATACAAGGTGACTATCGGAGGCTGGGCAGAGGTAAATGCAGTATGGTGAGACGTCACCTGACACAACCTTACTTACTGCACAGACTGAGGAATATATGAGGAATGCACGTAAGTGCAACAATGCACAGGTTAGAATATAATCAAAACACAATCACTATACACATGCAACAATGCACAAGGTGGATACAATAAAGAAATGCAGGCAAGACAGTGCCTGTGTGGAAACTCCACACCAATACCTGAATACAAGGCTAGCTGGGTCAAATCAGGAAGTCAGTCAAGCAGGGTCTCAGAATCACAGGCTTGACACGTTCTCACAGAAGCTGACAGTTTCTCACAAGAGCAGGAACTATCACCAGCGATTTGGGAGAGGCCAGGAAGGGACTATAAATGATGCTGCACCAATCAGAACCTAGCAGTCTTAATTAAAAAACTCTATGCAGCTGGTTTGCTGCACATACCTAGAGCTGCAGCTCAGTTACTAATTACCCAGCAACGGGGAAAGCCATCTGCCTCTGGCGTCCCCATTGTTAGGAGTCCAGTGGCTCCCAGTGCCTGGCGTCAGCCTGTTGCTAGGCGCCGGGCGGGGACCGGAAAGGCTGTGCGCCTGGCATCTGTGTGTTGCTAGGAACCGGGTGGGGGTCAGCGGGAGGTGCAGCGTCCCGGCTCCTAAGCAACAGCCAGAACGCACGCCTCCCAGTGCTAACAGCTGCCACTGATGTTGGTCATAGTTTACGTACCTCAACAAGTGCTCTGTGTTGTGTGAAGAGATCAAGATAAGAGTGCCCTCTCCTTGTGTAGATGGTCACTTCCAAACATACAGCAGTCAGGAAACAGTAGACAAGTTCAGAGTTTTCGTGCAATCTAACGGTAGCTAGTTTTATTGTGCAGTACAGAAAATACAAATTCTAGCGCCTCTGGGCACTAATTAAAACAATACATAGTTAATCACAGTGTCTCATAACATGCCTGCTGTCTGTTCTGCCAGGTAGTGAGACCCTGAGTAAAGCCCTGACACATCTTATATCAGCCTCTTATAGGTGTAGGTACTAATTAGCCAGCTCTCAGGCTGAAGACCTGAAATGGGCCTAATGGATGAAGCTGACCGTCTATCTCAATCCATACCCCCAGGACCCATAACCAGCTTTTACTAAAGCCCAAAGTCTAACCAAGTCTGTTTTGCAGAAGCAGACATTTTCCTGGGGATTTAAATCATATAGGTCAGAAACCTGGGACAAGTATTTCTCCCGTTTATAACTTTCCCAGTGCTTTTATCACAAATTCCCCCCTTTGTTTCATCCAACTGCAGCGACAAAGCATATTCATTGGCAAATTGGTTTCCTGGCTTGTGCTCTAATGAAAATGTTCAGTTCTGCAATGCCAAGACCCATCTCTTTATTCTCCCATTGCTCAGACATCCATTTTAACGGGGCATGATCAGTGATGAACTTGAATTTACTTCCCTTCAAGTGGTACCTGAGAGTTTGTTTTGATTGCCAATGCTTCTTTTTTGACAGTGGCATAGTTTCACTCACGTACATTCAACTATACGCTTAAATTAATAAGAAGATGCGCTCCCCCCCACCCCCCCACCATTTGTTCTAGGACAGAACTGCACCAATGCTACTGTATCTTAACTCCTGAAAAACCTTTTCTGCTTGCCCTTGGTAAGGTATGTCAGTGGGACAGCAATGGTGGTGAAATTAGGTATAAACCTTCTACAGTATAATACCCTGTGATTTCTAAGAAAGCTCTCACCTGCTTCTTATGCAGGGATCATGGCCATTTTTGTATTGCCTCAATTTTATTAAGATGGGGTTTTATCAAACCTCTGCAAATAATGTATCAAAGATACAGTACTTTATTTCTTCAATACCTAAACAACATTTTTGGGGGTTAGCTGTCAATACTGCATTATGGATAGAGTCCAACACTACTTGTACCCTGGGCAATTGAGAATGCCAATCAGGACTATAGATGACTACATCATCTAGATAAGCAGCAGCATACTATATATGGGGCCTTAGAATTCTATCCATCATCTTATGAAAGCTGGCGGGTTCCCCATGTAACCCAAATGGTAACATCTTGTATTGGAACAACCCTTCTGATGCATAAAAAGTAGAGATGAGCGCCTGAAATTTTTCGGGTTTTGTGTTTTGGTTTTGGGTTCGGTTCCGCGGCCGTGTTTTGGGTTCGAACGCGTTTTGGCAAAACCTCACCGAATTATTTTTGTCGGATTCGGGTGTGTTTTGGATTCGGGTGTTTTTTTCCAAAAACACTAAAAAACAGCTTAAATCATAGAATTTGGGGGTCATTTTGATCCCAAAGTATTATTAACCTCAAAAACCATAATTTACACTCATTTTCAGTCTATTCTGAATACCTCACACCTCACAATATTATTTTTAGTCCTAAAATTTGCACCGAGGTCGCTGTGTGAGTAAGATAAGCGACCCTAGTGGCCGACACAAACACCGGGCCCATCTAGGAGTGGCACTGCAGTGTCACGCAGGATGTCCCTTCCAAAAAACCCTCCCCAAACAGCACATGACGCAAAGAAAAAAAGAGGCGCAATGAGGTAGCTGTGTGAGTAAGATTAGCGACCCTAGTGGCCGACACAAACACCGGGCCCATCTAGGAGTGGCACTGCAGTGTCACGCAGGATGGCCCTTCCAAAAAACCCTCCCCAAACAGCACATGACGCAAAGAAAAAAAGAGGCGCAATGAGGTAGCTGTGTGAGTAAGATTAGCGACCCTAGTGGCCGACACAAACATCGGGCCCATCTAGGAGTGGCACTGCAGTGTCACGCAGGATGGCCCTTCCAAAAAACCCTCCCCAAACAGCACATGACGCAAAGAAAAAAAGAGGCGCAATGAGGTAGCTGACTGTGTGAGTAAGATTAGCGACCCTAGTGGCCGACACAAACACCGGGCCCATCTAGGAGTGGCACTGCAGTGTCACGCAGGATGTCCCTTCCAAAAAACCCTCCCCAAACAGCACATGACGCAAAGAAAAAAAGAGGCGCAATGAGGTAGCTGTGTGAGTAAGATTAGCGACCCTAGTGGCCGACACAAACACCGGGCCCATCTAGGAGTGGCACTGCAGTGTCACGCAGGATGTCCCTTCCAAAAAACCCTCCCCAATCAGCACATGATGCAAAGAAAAAGAAAAGAAAAAAGAGGTGCAAGATGGAATTATCCTTGGGCCCTCCCACCCACCCTTATGTTGTATAAACAAAACAGGACATGCACACTTTAACCAACCCATCATTTCAGTGACAGGGTCTGCCACACGACTGTGACTGATATGACGGGTTGGTTTGGACCCCCCCCAAAAAAGAAGCAATTAATCTCTCCTTGCACAAACTGGCTCTACAGAGGCAAGATGTCCACCTCATCTTCACCCTCCGATATATCACCGTGTACATCCCCCTCCTCACAGATTATCAATTCGTCCCCACTGGAATCCACCATCTCAGCTCCCTGTGTACTTTGTGGAGGCAATTGCTGCTGGTCAATGTCTCCGCGGAGGAATTGATTATAATTCATTTTAATGAACATCATCTTCTCCACATTTTCTGGATGTAACCTCGTACGCCGATTGCTGACAAGGTGAGCGGCGGCACTAAACACTCTTTCGGAGTACACACTTGTGGGAGGGCAACTTAGGTAGAATAAAGCCAGTTTGTGCAAGGGCCTCCAAATTGCCTCTTTTTCCTGCCAGTATAAGTACGGACTGTGTGACGTGCCTACTTGGATGCGGTCACTCATATAATCCTCCACCATTCTATCAATGTTGAGAGAATCATATGCAGTGACAGTAGACGACATGTCCGTAATCGTTGTCAGGTCCTTCAGTCCGGACCAGATGTCAGCATCAGCAGTCACTCCAGACTGCCCTGCATCACCGCCAGCGGGTGGGCTCGGAATTCTGAGCCTTTTCCTCGCACCCCCAGTTGCGGGAGAATGTGAAGGAGGAGATGTTGACAGGTCGCGTTCCGCTTGACTTGACAATTTTGTCACCAGCAGGTCTTTCAACCCCAGCAGACCTGTGTCTGCCGGAAAGAGAGATCCAAGGTAGGCTTTAAATCTAGGATCGAGCACGGTGGCCAAAATGTAGTGCTCTGATTTCAACAGATTGACCACCCGTGAATCCTTGTTAAGCGAATTAAGGGCTGCATCCACAAGTCCCACATGCCTAGCGGAATCGCTCCGTGTTAGCTCCTTCTTCAATGCCTCCAGCTTCTTCTGCAAAAGCCTGATGAGGGGAATGACCTGACTCAGGCTGGCAGTGTCTGAACTGACTTCACGTGTGGCAAGTTCAAAGGGCATCAGAACCTTGCACAACGTTGAAATCATTCTCCACTGCACTTGAGACAGGTGCATTCCATCTCCTATATCGTGCTCAATTGTATAGGCTTGAATGGCCTTTTGCTGCTCCTCCAACCTCTGAAGCATATAGAGGGTTGAATTCCACCTCGTTACCACTTCTTGCTTCAGATGATGGCAGGGCAGGTTCAGTAGTTTTTGGTGGTGCTCCAGTCTTCTGTACGTGGTGCCTGTACGCCGAAAGTGTCCCGCTATTTTTCTGGCCACCGACAGCATCTCTTGCACGCCCCTGTCGTTTTTTAAAAAATTCTGCACCACCAAATTCAAGGTATGTGCAAAACATGGGACGTGCTGGAATTTGCCCATATTTAATGCACACACAATATTGCTGGCGTTGTCCGATGCCACAAATCCACAGGAGAGTCCAATTGGGGTAAGCCATTCCGCGATGATCTTCCTCAGTTGCCGTAAGAGGTTTTCAGCTGTGTGCGTATTCTGGAAAGCGGTGATACAAAGCGTAGCCTGCCTAGGAAAGAGTTGGCGTTTGCGAGATGCTGCTACTGGTGCCGCCGCTGCTGTTCTTGCGGCGGGAGTCCATACATCTACCCAGTGGGCTGTCACAGTCATATAGTCCTGACCCTGCCCTGCTCCACTTGTCCACATGTCCGTGGTTAAGTGGACATTGGGTACAACTGCATTTTTTAGGACACTGGTGAGTCTTTTTCTGACGTCCGTGTACATTCTCGGTATCGCCTGCCTAGAGAAGTGGAACCTAGATGGTATTTGGTAACGGGGGCACACTGCCTCAATAAATTGTCTAGTTCCCTGTGAACTAACGGCGGATACCGGACGCACGTCTAACACCAACATAGTTGTCAAGGACTCAGTTATCCGCTTTGCAGTAGGATGACTGCTGTGATATTTCATCTTCCTCGCAAAGGACTGTTGAACAGTCAATTGCTTACTGGAAGTAGTACAAGTGGGCTTACGACTTCCCCTCTGGGATGACCATCGACTCCCAGCGGCAACAACAGCAGCGCCAGCAGCAGTAGGCGTTACACGCAAGGATGCATCGGAGGAATCCCAGGCAGGAGAGGACTCGTCAGACTTGCCAGTGACATGGCCTGCAGGACTATTGGCATTCCTGGGGAAGGAGGAAATTGACACTGAGGGAGTTGGTGGGGTGGTTTGCGTGAGCTTGGTTACAAGAGGAAGGGATTTACTGGTCAGTGGACTGCTTCCGCTGTCACCCAAAGTTTTTGAACTTGTCACTGACTTATTATGAATGCGCTGCAGGTGACGTATAAGGGAGGATGTTCCGAGGTGGTTAACGTCCTTACCCCTACTTATTACAGCTTGACAAAGGGAACACACGGCTTGACACCTGTTGTCCGCATTTCTGGTGAAATACCTCCACACCGAAGAGCTGATTTTTTTGGTATTTTCACCTGGCATGTCAACGGCCATATTCCTCCCACGGACAACAGGTGTCTCCCCGGGTGCCTGACTTAAACAAACCACCTCACCATCAGAATCCTTCTGGTCAATTTCCTCCCCAGCGCCAGCAACACCCATATCCTCCTCATCCTGGTGTACTTCAACACTGACATCTTCAATCTGACTATCAGGAACTGGACTGCGGGTGCTCCTTCCAGCACTTGCAGGGGGCATGCAAATAGTGGAAGGCGCATGCTCTTCACGTCCAGTGTTGGGAAGGTCAGGCATCGCAACCGACACAATTGGACTCTCCTTGTGGATTTGGGATTTCAAAGAACGCACAGTTCTTTGCGGTGCTTTTGCCAGCTTGAGTCTTTTCAGTTTTCTAGCGAGAGGCTGAGTGCTTCCATCCTCATGTGAAGCTGAACCACTAGCCATGAACATAGGCCAGGGCCTCAGCCGTTCCTTGCCACTCCGTGTGGTAAATGGCATATTGGCAAGTTTACGCTTCTCCTCCGACAATTTTATTTTAGGTTTTGGAGTCCTTTTTTTTCTGATATTTGGTGTTTTGGATTTGACATGCTCTGTACTATGACATTGGGCATCGGCCTTGGCAGACGACGTTGCTGGCATTTCATCGTCTCGGCCATGACTAGTGGCAGCAGCTTCAGCACGAGGTGGAAGTGGATCTTGATCTTTCCCTAATTTTGGAACCTCAACTTTTTTGTTCTCCATATTTTATAGGCAGAACTAAAAGGCACCTCAGGTAAACAATGGAGATGGATGGATTGGATACTAGTATACAATTATGGACGGACTGCCACGGTTAGGTGGTATAAAAAAACCACGGTTAGGTGGTATATATTGTAATACAATTATGGATGGACGGACTGCCTGCCGAGTGCCGACACAGAGGTAGCCACAGCCGTGAACTACCGCACTGTACACTGGTTGATAAAGAGATAGTAGTATACTCGTAACAACTAGTATGACTGACTATGACGGTATAAAGAATGAAAAAAAAACCACGGTTAGGTGGTATATATTGTAATACAATTATGGATGGACGGACTGCCTGCCGAGTTCCGACACAGAGGTAGCCACAGCCGTGAACTACCGCACTGTACACTGGTTGATAAAGAGATAGTAGTATACTCGTAACAACTAGTATGACTGACTATGACGGTATAAAGAATGAAAAAAAAACCACGGTTAGGTGGTATATATTATAATACAATTATGGATGGACGGACTGCCTGCCGACTGCCGACACAGAGGTAGCCACAGCCGTGAACTACCGCACTGTACACTGGTTGATAAAGAGATAGTAGTATACTCGTAACAACTAGTATGACACTATGACGGTATAAAGAATGAAAAAAAAACCACGGTTAGGTGGTATATATTATAATACAATTATGGATGGACGGACTGCCTGCCGACTGCCGACACAGAGGTAGCCACAGCCGTGAACTACCGCACTGTACACTGGTTGATAAAGAGATAGTAGTATACTCGTAACAACTAGTATGACACTATGACGGTATAAAGAATGAAAAAAAAACCACGGTTAGGTGGTATATATTATAATACAATTATGGATGGACGGACTGCCTGCCGAGTGCCGACACATAGGTAGCCACAGCCGTGAACTACCGCACTGTACACTGGTTGATAAAGAGATAGTAGTATACTCGTAACAACTAGTATGACACTATGACGGTATAAAGAATGAAAAAAAAACCACGGTTAGGTGGTATATATTATAATACAATTATGGATGGACGGACTGCCTGCCGACTGCCGACACAGAGGTAGCCACAGCCGTGAACTACCGCACTGTACACTGGTTGATAAAGAGATAGTAGTATACTCGTAACAACTAGTATGACACTATGACGGTATAAAGAATGAAAAAAAAACCACGGTTAGGTGGTATATATTATAATACAATTATGGATGGACGGACTGCCTGCCGAGTGCCGACACATAGGTAGCCACAGCCGTGAACTACCGCACTGTACACTGGTTGATAAAGAGATAGTAGTATACTCGTAACAACTAGTATGACTGACTATGACGGTATAAAGAATGAAAAAAAAACCACGGTTAGGTGGTATATATTATAATACAATTATGGATGGACGGACTGCCTGCCAACTGCCGACACAGAGGTAGCCACAGCCGTGAACTACCGCACTGTACACTGGTTGATAAAGAGATAGTAGTATACTCGTAACAACTAGTATGACACTATGACGGTATAAAGAATGAAAAAAAAACCACGGTTAGGTGGTATATATTATAATACAATTATGGATGGACGGACTGCCTGCCGACTGCCGACACAGAGGTAGCCACAGCCGTGAACTACCGCACTGTACACTGGTTGATAAAGAGATAGTAGTATACTCGTAACAACTAGTATGACACTATGACGGTATAAAGAATGAAAAAAAAACCACGGTTAGGTGGTATATATTATAATAATACAATTATGGATGGACGGACTGCCTGCCGACTGCCGACACAGAGGTAGCCACAGCCGTGAACTACCGCACTGTACACTGGTTGATAAAGAGATAGTAGTATACTCGTAACAACTAGTATGACTATGACGACGGTATAAAGAAAGAAAAAAAAAATACCACGGTTAGGTGGTATATAATTATACAATTATGGATGGACGGACTGCCTGCCGAGTGCCGACTGCCGACACAGAGGTAGCCACAGCCGTGAACTACCGCACTGTACTGTGTCTGCTGCTAATATAGACTGGTTGATAAAGAGATAGTATACAACAATATACTACTATACTGGTGGTCAGGCACTGGTCACCACTAGTCACACTGGCAGTGGCACTCCTGCAGCAAAAGTGTGCAATGTTTAATTTTAAATTAATATAATATTATGTACTCCTGGCTCCTGCTATAACAACCTGCAGTGCTCCCCAGTCTCCCCCACAATTATTATAAGCTTTTATACATTGATGTGCAGCACACTGGGCTGAGCTGAGTGCACACAGACTGAGTCACACTGTGTGACTGCTGTGTATCGTTTTTTTCAGGCAGAGAACGGATATAGCAGAGAACGGATATATTAAATAAAAGTTAACTTAACAACAACTGCACTGGTCACTGTGGTAAACTCTGTCTGCACAATCTCTCTCTCTCTCTCTCTCTTCTAATCTATTCTAATGGAGAGGACGCCAGCCACGTCCTCTCCCTATCAATCTCAATGCACGTGTGAAAATGGCGGCGGCGCGCGGCTCCTTATATAGAATCCGAGTCTCGCGAGAATCCGACAGCGTCATGATGACGTTCGGGCGCGCTCGGGTTAACCGAGCAAGGCGGGAAGATCCGAGTCGCTCGGACCCGTGAAAAAAAAAGTGAAGTTCGTGCGGGTTCGGATTCAAAGAAACCGAACCCGCTCATCTCTAAAAAAAGCTGACTTTTCTTTGGCATTCTCTGTTAATGGCACTCGCCAATATCCTATCTAGAGTGGTTAAGTACTTTGCTGTTCCTAATCTTTCAATAGGTTCATCCACCCTAGGCATCAGACAGGCATCAAACTTAGACAAATTAGTAAACTGAAATCATTGCAGAAGCACAAATTCCCATCAGGTTTCGGAATGAGGTCAAAAGGACTTGAGCACTCATTATGTGACTCTTCAATGACATCTAACTCCAACATTTTTAAAATATCTTAAGACAGTGACTCACGTTGGGCTTTTGGTATTACATAGGGCTTTAGGTTAATCTTAACCCCTGGGTCAGTGATTATGTCATGTTTAATGACTATTGTTTTACCAGGTATGTCTGAAAACAAAATTCTTTAACCTCCTGCTGTGGAACAGTTGAGAGGGTTTTAGCTATTGTTACTTGGGAACCATTGGCATTGGGTTTACTGGAGGATCTGGGGTGGCTGACATAACTACTATATCTATTCAAGGTTCCATAGGATTTACATGGTAGATCTGTTTTGTCTTTCTTTTCCATGGCTTGTACATTTTATCATTTACCACCCCCATACTAGGATTTCAAAGGGTCCTTGCCACTTAGCCACAAGTTTACTTTCTATTGTGGGAACCTGCATTTACTGAATGTTCCAATGAGCCTGGTCTAACACCATTCTTTATATGCCTTGGGGACCACAAATTGTTCCACAAACTTTTGCCCTTTCTTGGTCACTTGATACAAAAAATTCTGATGTACTGCCATGTGAAGTTATGACAACCTACTATCAGGGTCTACAGGGTCTCCATCAATCAGTTTTATATTCTCTCTAGTTTTTCCAGAGTACGGTCATTTAACTGCTCAAAGGCAAAAATATATTTTCTGACTTCAGGCAGATAATCAACTGGTTCAGCAACATTTTCTATTTCAGTAAAAGGTACATCATTCTGTGCCCCGCTACTTCTCTCATCATTCTCTGGCTCCCCAATCATACTTGAAAAAGGGATAATTTTAGACTTGAAAGACACTCTGACTGCCACTGTATCATTAACATTCTCAAATGGGTCTGGGTTAGTTACTTCTGTAACAAAAATTAGCTTTCCGACAGCTTCCAGAAGTGGGCAAAGTCTCTCTCCAATATTGCATCATACTTCAAACCATGAACTTAACGCACATAGACAACAGCAGAACCTCACTTCACTTCCACAGTTATATAATACAGAGTATCCCCATGTATGCAAGTCACACCAACAGTTTTCACTTTAGGGTTTAAGGGGTTCATCAATTCGGCTTTGTAAAGAGTAACTAGGCAACCAGAATATAACAGAGCCACTACCCGTTTTCCTTTTAAAGTGACTATACATACAGGCCCGGCGCTACCCGCTCAGCAAGGTCTGCAAAGCAGGGAGGTGCCGGGCGGGAGAGGCGCTTTCCCTGCTCTGCACTGTGACGGCTGTGACGGCAGAGCGAACAGAAAGTCTGCTCCTGTGAGCCTGTCAGGTGCCTCCCCCCTTCCAATCATCTCCTGAGTCAGCCTGTCAGGTGCCTCCCCCCTTCCAATCATCTCCTGTGTCAGCCTGTCAGGTGCCTCCCCCTTCCAATCATCTCCCGTGTCAGCCTGTCAGGTGCCTCTCCCCTTCCAATCATTTCCTGTGTCAGCCTGTTAGGTGCCTCCCACCTTCCAATCATCTCCTGTATCAGTCTGTCAGGTGCCTCCCCCTTTCCTCTCCTCCTTGGCTTGCTCCTCCGCGCTGCACCTAACTGAAAGACAGGCAGCAGCGCGCTCCGCCACCTCTCTTCCCTCCCCTCTCCTCTGTCACTGAGGAGACACAGCAGTTTTCAACAGCCTCCCTCCCTCCCCTTCCCCTGCCTTCCCACCTCCCTCCCCTTCCCATCACTAGTGGATTCATGGGGCACCAATGCACAGGAAGTCACGTGATGCACTGTGCACAGGAGGAGCCAGCCAGCTAGCCAGAAGAGGAGCAGTGTTGTAGTGTAGCAGCCTGCCCTGTAGCACCGCAGGCTTACATAGGAGCAGAGGTCTCAGCTAAGTCTCAGGTAATTTCTGCAGCACATAAACGAAGAGGGAGGGGGGGAGAGATAAAGTGTCATATTCATGTGTTTTTTTTGGGGGGAGGAGTGACATTAATATTAGAGATGAGCGGGTTCGGTTCCTCGGAATCCGAACCCCCCCGAACTTCAGCCTTTTTACACGGGTCCGAGGCAGACTCGGATCTTCCCGCCTTGCTCGGCTAACCCGAGCGCGCCCGAACGTCATCATCCCGCTGTCGGATTCTCGCGAGGCTCGGATTCTATCGCGAGACTCGGATTCTATATAAGGAGCCGCACGTCGCCGCCATTTTCACACGTGCATTGAGATTGATAGGGAGAGGACGTGGCTGGCATCCTCTCCGTTTAGATAGAGAGTGAGACACTTGATTTACTAGTAATTTAATTTTAGTAATTTTGGGGAGCATTAGGAGTACTCAGAGTGCAGAGTTTTGCTGATAGTTATACTAGTGACCACCAGTTTTATTTATTATTTAAAATCCGTTCTCTGCCTGAAAAAAAATGATACACAGTCACATACCATATCTGTGCTCAGCCTCAGTGTGCTGCATGATAATATCATCTATGTATATCTGACTGTGCTGAGTGCTCACTGCTCACACAGCTTAATTGTGGGGGAGACTGGGGAGCAGTTATAGCAGGAGTACATAACAGTGCACACTTTTGCTGCCAGTGTGACTGACCAGTGACCACCAGTATATTGTCTGCCTGAAAAAGTTAAACACTCGTGTGGTGTTTTTTTTTTTATTCTATAAACGCATTCTGCTGACAGACAGTGTCCAGCAGGTCCGTCATTCATTATATTATAATATATACCTGCAGTAGTGATATATATATATTTTTTATATCATTATCATCCAGTCTATACTAGCAGACACAGTACGGTAGTCTACGGCTGTAGCTACCTCTGTGTCGGCAGTGCTCGTCCATAATTGTATACCTACCTGTGGTGGGTTTTTTTTTTTCTATCTTCTTCATACTAGTAGTTTAGGAGTCTGCTGACAGTGTCCAGCAGGTCCGTCATTATATAATATATACCTATCCTGCAGTAGTGATATATATATATTTTTTATATCATTATCATCCAGTCTATACTAGCAGACGCAGTACGGTAGTCCACAGCTGTAGCTACCTCTGTGTCGGCAGTGCTCGTCCATAATTGTATACCTACCTGTGGTGGGTTTTTTTTTTCTATCTTCTTCATACTAGTAGTTTAGGAGTCTGCTGACAGTGTCCAGCAGGTCCGTCATTATATAATATATACCTGTCCTGCAGTAGTGATATATATATATTTTTTATATCATTATCATCCAGTCTATACTAGCAGACGCAGTACGGTAGTCCACGGCTGTAGCTACCTCTGTGTCGGCAGTCGCTCGTCCATAATTGTATACCTACCTGTGGTGGTTTTTTTTTTTTCTATCTTCTTCATACTAGTAGTTTAGGAGTCTGCTGACAGTGTCCAGCAGGTCCGTCATTATATAATATATACCTGTCCTGCAGTAGTGATATATATATATATTTTTTATATCATTATCATCCAGTCTATACTAGCAGACGCAGTACGGTAGTCCACGGCTGTAGCTACCTCTGTGTCGGCAGTGCTCATCCATAATTGTATACCTACCTGTGGTGGGTTTTTTTTCTATCTTCTTCATACTAGTAGTTTAGGAGTCTGCTGACAGTGTCCAGCAGGTCCGTTATTATATAATATATACCTGTCCTGCAGTAGTGATATATATATATTTTTTATATCATTCTCATCCAGTCTATACTAGCAGACGCAGTACGGTAGTCCACGGCTGTAGCTACCTCTGTGTCGGCAGTCGCTCGTCCATAATTGTATACCTACCTGTGGTGGGTTTTTTTTTTCTATCTTCTTCATACTAGTAGTTTAGGAGTCTGCTGACAGTGTCCAGCAGGTCCGTCATTATATAATATATACCTGTCCTGCAGTAGTGATATATATATATTTTTTATATCATTATCATCCAGTCTATACTAGCAGACGCAGTACGGTAGTCCACGGCTGTAGCTACCTCTGTGTCGGCAGTCACTCGTCCATAATTGTATACCTACCTGTGGTGGGTTTTTTTTTTCTATCTTCTTCATACTAGTAGTTTAGGAGTCTGCTGACAGTGTCCAGCAGGTCCGTCATTATATAATATATACCTGTCCTGCAGTAGTGATATATATATATTTTTTATATCATTATCATCCAGTCTATACTAGCAGACGCAGTACGGTAGTCCACGGCTGTAGCTACCTCTGTGTCGGCAGTCGCTCGTCCATAATTGTATACCTACCTGTGGTGGGTTTTTTTTTTTCTATCTTCTTCATACTAGTAGTTTAGGAGTCTGCTGACAGTGTCCAGCAGGTCCGTCATTTTATAATATATACCTGTCCTGCAGTAGTGATATATATATATTTTTTATATCATTATCATCCAGTCTATACTAGCAGACGCAGTACAGTAGTCCACGGCTGTAGCTACCTCTGTGTCGGCAGTCACTCGTCATCCATAAGTATACTAGTATCCATCCATCTCCATTGTTTACCTGAGGTGCCTTTTAGTTGTGCCTATTAAAATATGGAGAACAAAAATGTTGAGGTTCCAAAAATAGGGAAAGATCAAGATCCACTTCCACCTCGTGCTGAAGCTGCTGCCACTAGTCATGGCCGAGACGATGAAATGCCATCAACGTCGTCTGCCAAGGCCGATGCCCAATGTCATAGTACAGAGCATGTAAAATCCAAAACACCAAATATCAGTACAAAAAGGACTCAAAAATCTAAAATAAAATCATCGGAGGAGAAGCGTAAACTTGCCAATATGCCATTTACCACACGGAGTGGCATGGAACGGCTGAGGCCCTGGCCTATGTTCATGGCTAGTGGTTCAGCTTCACATGAGGATGGAAGCACTCAGCCTCTCGCTAGAAAAATGAAAAGACTTAAGCTGGCAAAAGCACAGCAAAGAACTGTGCGTTCTTCGAAATCACAAATCCACAAGGAGAGTCCAGTTGTGTCGGTTGCGATGCCTGACCTTCCCAACACTGGACGTGAAGAGCATGCGCCTTCCACCATTTGCACGCCCCCTGCAAGTGCTGGAAGGAGCACCCGCAGTCCAGTTCTTGATAGTCAGATTGAAGATGTCAGTGTTGAAGTACACCAGGATGAGGAGGATATGGGTGTTGCTGGCGCTGGGGAGGAAATTGACCAGGAGGATTCTGATGGTGAGGTGATTTGTTTAAGTCAGGCACCCGGGGAGACACCTGTTGTCCATGGGAGGAATATGGCCATTGACATGCCTGGTGAAAATACCAAAAAAATCAGGTCTTCGGGGTGGAAGTATTTCAACAGAAATGCGGACAACATTTGTCAAGCCGTGTGTTGCCTTTGTCAAGCTGTAATAAGTAGGGGTAAGGACGTTAACCACCTCGGAACATCCTCCCTTATACGTCACCTGCAGCGCATTCATCATAAGTCAGTGACAAGTTCAAAAACTTTGGGCGACAGCGGAAGCAGTCCACTGACCAGTAAATCCCTTCCTCTTGTATCCAAGCTCACGCAAACCACCCCACCAACTCCCTCAGTGTCAATTTCCTCCTTCCCCAGGAATGCCAATAGTCCTGCAGGCCATGTCACTGGCAATTCTGACGAGTCCTCTCCTGCCTGGGATTCCTCCGATGCATCCTTGCGTGTAACGCCTACTGCTGCTGGCGCTGCTGTTGTTGCTGCTGGGAGTCGATGGTCATCCCAGAGGGGAAGTCGTAAGACCACTTTTACTACTTCCACCAAGCAATTGACTGTCCAACAGTCCATTGCGAGGAAGATGAAATATCACAGCAGTCATCCTGCTGCAAAGCGGATAACTGAGGCCTTGGCATCCTGGGCGGTGAGAAACGTGGTTCCGGTATCCATCATTACTGCAGAGCCAACTATAGACTTGTTTGAGGTACTGTGTCCCCGGTACCAAATACCATCTAGGTTCCATTTCTCTAGGCAGGCGATACCGAAAATGTACACAGACCTCAGAAAAAGACTCACCAGTGTCCTAAAAAATGCAGTTGTACCCAATGTCCACTTAACCACGGACATGTGGACAAGTGGAGCAGGGCAGACTCAGGACCATATGACTGTGACAGCCCACTGGGTAGATGTATGGACTCCCGCCGCAAGAACAGCAGCGGCGGCACCAGTAGCAGCATCTCGCAAACGCCAACTCTTTCCTAGGCAGGCTACGCTTTGTATCACCGCTTTCCAGAATACGCACACAGCTGAAAACCTCTTACGGCAACTGAGGAAGATCATCGCAGAATGGCTTACCCCAATTGGACTCTCCTGTGGATTTGTGGCATCGGACAACGCCAGCAATATTGTGTGTGCATTAAATCTGGGCAAATTCCAGCACGTCCCATGTTTTGCACATACCTTGAATTTGGTGGTGCAGAATTATTTAAAAAACGACAGGGGCGTGCAAGAGATGCTGTCGGTGGCCAGAAGAATTGCGGCACACTTTCGGCGTACAGGCACCACGTACAGAAGACTGGAGCAACACCAAAAACGCCTGAACCTGCCCTGCCATCATCTGAAGCAAGAAGTGGTAACGAGGTGGAATTCAACCCTCTATATGCTTCAGAGGTTGGAGGAGCAGCAAAAGGCCATTCAAGCCTATACAACTGAGCACGATATAGGAGGTGGAATGCACCTGTCTCAAGCGCAGTGGAGAATGATTTCAACGTTGTGCAAGGTTCTGCAACCTTTTGAACTTGCCACACGTGAAGTCAGTTCAGACACTGCCAGCCTGAGTCAGGTCATTCCCCTCATCAGGCTTTTGCAGAAGAAGCTGGAGACATTGAAGGAGGAGCTAACACAGAGCGATTCCGCTAGGCATGTGGGACTTGTGGATGGAGCCCTTAATTCGCTTAACAAGGATTCATGGGTGGTCAATCTGTTGAAATCAGAGCACTACATTTTGGCCACCGTGCTCGATCCTAGATTTAAAACCTACCTTGTATCTCTCTTTCCGGCAGACACAAGTCTGCAGGGGTTCAAAGAACTGCTGGTGAGAAAATTGTCAAGTCAAGCGGAACGCGACCTGTCAACATCTCCTCCTTCACATTCACCCCCAACTGGGGCTACGAGGAAAAGGCTCAGAATTCCGAGCCCACCCGCTGGCGGTGATGCAGGGCAGTCTGGAGCGACTGCAGATGCTGACATCTGGTCCGGACTGAAGGACCTGCCAACGATTACGGACATGTCGTCTACTGTCACTGCATATGATTCTCTCCCCATTGAAAGAATGGTGGAGGATTATATGAGTGACCGCATCCAAGTAGGCACGTCAGACAGTCAGTACGTATACTGGCAGGAAAAAGAGGCAATTTGGAGGCCCTTGCACAAACTGGCTTTATTCTACCTAAGTTGCCCTCCCACAAGTGTGTACTCCGAAAGAGTGTTTAGTGCCGCCGCTCACCTTGTCAGCAATCGGCGTACGAGGTTACATCCAGAAAATGTGGAGAAGATGATGTTCATTAAAATGAATTATAATCAATTCCTCCGTGGAGACATTGACCAGCAGCAATTGCCTCCACAAAGTACACAGGGAGCTGAGATGGTGGATTCCAGTGGGGACGAATTGATAATCTGTGAGGAGGGGGATGTACACGGTGATATATCGGAGGATGATGATGAGGTGGACATCTTGCCTCTGTAGAGCCAGTTTGTGCAAGGAGAGATTAATTGCTTCTTTTTTGGTGGGGGTCCAAACCAACCCGTCATTTCAGTCACAGTCGTGTGGCAGACCCTGTCACTGAAATGATAGGTTGGTTAAAGTGTGCATGTCCTCTTTATACAACATAAGGGTGGGTGGGAGGGCCCAAGGACAATTCCATCTTGCACCTCTTTTTTCTTTCATTTTTCTTTGCGTCATGTGCTGTTTGGGGAGTGTTTTTTGGAAGGGCCAGCCTGCGTGACACTGCAGTGCCACTCCTAGATGGGCCAGGTGTTTGTGAGGGCCACTAGGGTCGCTTAGCTTAGTCGTCACACAGCTACCTCATTGCGCCTCTTTTTTTTCTTCTTTGCGTCATGTGCTGTTTGGGGAGTATTTTTTGGAAGGGCCCTCCTGCCTGACACTGCAGTGCCACTCCTAGATGGGCCAGGTGTTTGT
The DNA here is from genome assembly GCF_028390025.1 of Pseudophryne corroboree. Classification (NCBI taxonomy): domain Eukaryota; kingdom Metazoa; phylum Chordata; class Amphibia; order Anura; family Myobatrachidae; genus Pseudophryne; species Pseudophryne corroboree. The sequence continues at coordinate 200,552,851 of NC_086450.1, read as the reverse complement.
GTCGGCCACTTGGGTTGCTGAGCTTAGTCACACAGCTACCTCATTGCACCTCTTTTTTTCTTTGCGTCATGTGCTGTTTGGGGAGTGTTTTTTGGAAGGGCCATCCTGCCTGACACTGCAGTGCCACTCCTAGATGGGCCAGGTGTTTGTGTCGGCCACTTGGGTCGCTGAGCTTAGTCACACAGCTACCTCATTGCGCCTCTTTTTTTCTTTGCGTCATGTGCTGTTTGGGTAGTGTTTTTTGGAAGGGCCATCCTGCCTAACACTGCAGTGCCACTCCTAGATGGGCCAGGTGTTTGTGTCGGCCACTAGGGTCGCTTAGCTTACTCACACAGCTACCTCATTGCGCCTCTTTTTTTTCTTCTTTGCGTCATGTGCTGTTTGGGGAGTATTTTTTGGAAGGGCCATCCTGCCTGACACTGCAGTGCCACTCCTAGATGGGCCAGGTGTTTGTGTCGGCCACTTGGGTCGCTGAGCTTAGTTACACAGCTACCTCATTGCGCCTCTTTTTTTCTTTGCGTCATGTGCTGTTTGGGGAGTGTTTTTTGGAAGGGCCATCCTGCCTGACACTGCAGTGCCACTCCTAGATGGGCCAGGTGTTTGTGTCGGCCACTAGGGTCGCTTAGCTTACTCACACAGCTACCTCATTGCGCCTCTTTTTTTTCTTCTTTGCGTCATCTGCTGTATGGGGGGTGTTTTTTGGAAGGGCCATCCTGCGTGACACTGCAGTGCCACTCCTAGATGGGCCAGGTGTTTGTGTCGGCCACTTGGGTCGCTGAGCTTAGTCACACAGCTACCTCATTGCGCCTCTTTTTTTCTTTGCGTCATGTGCTGTTTGGGGAGTGTTTTTTGGAAGGGCCATCCTGCGTGACACTGCAGTGCCACTCCTAGATGGGCCAGGTGTTTGTGTCGGCCACTAGGGTCGCTTAGCTTACTCACACAGCAACCTCATTGCGCCTCTTTTTTTTCTTCTTTGCGTCATGTGCTGTTTGGGGAGTATTTTTTGGAAGGGCCATCCTGCCTGACACTGCAGTGCCACTCCTAGATGGGCCAGGTGTTTGTGTCGGCCACTAGGGTCGCTTAGCTTAGTCGTCACACAGCTACCTCATTGCGCCTCTTTTTTTCTTTGCGTCATGTGCTGTTTGGGGGGTGTTTTTTGGAAGGGCCATCCTGCGTGACACTGCAGTGCCACTCCTAGATGGGCCAGGTGTTTGTGTCGGCCACTTGGGTCGCTGAGCTTAGTCATCCAGCGACCTCGGTGCAAATTTTAGGACTAAAAATAATATTGTGAGGTGTGAGGTGTTCAGAATAGACTGAAAATGAGTGGAAATTATGGTTATTGAGGTTAATAATACTCTGGGATCAAAATGACCCCCAAATTCTATGATTTAAGCTGTTTTTTAGGGTTTTTTGAAAAAAACACCCGAATCCAAAACACACCCGAATCCGACAAAAAAAATTCGGTGAGGTTTTGCCAAAACGCGTTCGAACCCAAAACACGGCCGCGGAACCGAACCCAAAACCAAAACACAAAACCCGAAAAATTTCCGGTGCACATCACTATTTAATATGTGCTGGGAGTAGTGTCATAGTAATGTGTTTTGGGGGGTAGTGTCATGTTATTGTGTGCTGGGAAGGGAGGCAGTGTCATATTAATATGTACTGGGGGTAATGTTATATTAATGTGTTTTGGGGGGGTGGTGTCATGTTAATATATGCTGTGAAGGCGGGTAGTGTCATATTAATATAAGCTGGGGGGGTAATGTCATATTATACCCCTTTTCCACTAGCTCCAAAAACACGGGTAAATGCACGGGGGCGTGCATTTACCCGTGTTTTTTGCTAGTGGAAAAGGGTCCCTCCGCAAAAACCCGGATCAAGTGACCCGTGAATCCAACCCGGGTATCTACCTTGGTAGGACACGTGAATGATCCGGGTAGGGTTGTAGAGATTACGGAAGCCGTGTCAATGCGACACGGCTCCCGTTCACAGTGTATGGAAGGGCGGCGCTGGGAGATCATGTGATCTCCCAGTGCCGCGTCACCAGCAGCACCACCAACCCTGCAATATGCTGGGTTGGTGAGCGCAGAGTAGAAGGGGGCTCTAGCACGGGTCACAGCCGTGTCAGGCTCCCAGCTGCAACCCATGCTAACTAGTGGAAAAGGGGTATCAATGTGTTTTTTGGGTGCATGGGTTGTATAATATTAATGTGTTTTGGGGGGGTAGTGTCACATTAATGTGTGCTGGGAAAGGGGGTAGTGTCATATTAATGTGTACTGGGGATTTGCATATTAACAGTATGTGCATTGGAGGGGGGTTACACATTAACAGTTTGTGCTGCATGCTCAGTGTTCTGCTTTGAATCCCCAGTGGTGTGAGGGGGGAGGAAATACTCACCTGCTCCGCTGTCTTCTGTTCCCTGCTGCTGCATCCTCTGACCAGAGGTGTCACTGGGTGTGGTAAGTATACTTACTTTCTCCTGTTGGGATTCTGAACATTGGGATGCAGCAGTGAGTATTCTGACTGCCTGCATCCCGACCACCGGCAAATCGAACCAAACCCGGCTCCTCATCTAAGACAGGAGATGGGTGCTTGCAGGTGAATGTCACACTGCAGCACCCGGCTCCTGTCACTGCGGAGGAGCTGGCATTTTGGTGTCACTCCGTCAGAGGGTGACACCTGGGTGTCGGCCGCACCCCCAGCTCTCTGACGCCACTGCCCCTGACCATTGGATCAGCTCCTGCATGAAGAAAGAAGCCTGCCAGAGAAGGTAAGTGTAGTGCGTGTAGGAAGAGGCATACTCTCCAACATTTTACACACAAAAATTGGTACAAATAAGAAAAGGGGGCGTGGCCATTTCTTATACTTTCAATGGAAGTTTGGAGAGCCAAAAATCGGTACACACCATAAAAAAGGTACTGTACCTACTAAAAAGGTACAGTTGGAGGGTATGGAGAGGTGTAGGGTAGCGGCATTGTAGTGTATGGGGTACACTGAAGCAGCAGTAGTGTAGTGTGTGTAGGGAGGGGGTGCAGGGTAGCGGCTGTAGTGTAATGTGTGGGGAGAGGGGTGCAGGGTAGCTGCAGTGCGGTAGTATAATAAAGGGTATGCAGGGTTACGACAATAGTGAAGTGTGTGGTGAGGGGGGTTCATGGTAGCCTCTGCAGTGTAGTGTGCGTGGGGGGGTTACAGGGGTAGTATGTACCTGTCCTGTGCCTGTCCTTGGAAGATCTCTCTGCTATGCTGGAGAAGAAGAGAACTGGAGGAGAGGCAGCACATTTAAACTATGAAACATTGTAAAGAGTTATTTCAAGACATACAGATGTGTCCCTTCACAGCTTAAAAGCTAATCGCGGCAAACGGGACTCAATTGCCCGTGGGTGTGCATCAGTGGCGTGCGGTGAGGTCAGTAGCTGGTGAGGCACTGCAGCCATAATGTCCGCCGAGTCCCACCGCCGACCCCTACCGCCGTCGAGCCAATGTTCGCTACTGCCCCTGAGCCGATGCCCACTAAAATGGCTAAAACTAGAGATGAGGGGGTTCGGTTCGTCGAGATCTGAACCCTCCGAACTTCACCTATTTTACACGGTTCCGAGACAGCCTCGGATCTTCCCGCCTTGCTCGGTTAACCCGAACACGGCCGAACGTCATCATCCCGCTGTCGGATTCTCGCGAGATTCGTATTCTATATAAAGAGCCGCGCATCGCCGCCATTTTCACTCGTGCATTGGAGATTGAACGGAGAGGACGTGGCTGCGTTCTCTCCCTGAAATGCTCCGTATCTGTGCTCAGTGTGCTGCAAATATCTGTGCTCAGTGTGCTGCAAATATCTGTGCTCAGTGTGCTGCAAATATCTGTGCTCAGTGTGCTGAAAATATCTACGTTCTCTGCCTGAAAACACTCCATATCTGTGCTCAGTGTGCTGCAAATATCTGTGCTCAGTGTGCAGCATTGTGGGGACCACCAGTATATAATTATAGTAGTACAGTACAGTAGGCCATTGCTGTATCTTGCAGCTCTGTGTCAAGTATACTATCCATATCTGTGCTGCATTATTGTGAGCAGTATATAGTAGGACAGTGCAACATTTTGGTGACCAGCAGTATATATATTGTACAGTACAGTAGGCCATTGCTGTATCTTGCAGCTCTGTGTCAAGTATACTATCCATATCTGTGCTGCATTATTGTGAGCAGTATATAGTAGGACAGTGTAGCATTTTGGTGACCAGCAGTATACATAGAGTACAGGACAGTAGGCCATTGCTGTATCTTGCAGCTCTGTGTCAAGTATACTATCCATATCTGTGCTGCATTATTGTGAGCAGTATATAGTAGGACAGTGTAGCATTTTGGTGACCAGCAGTATACATATAGTACAGTACAGTAGGCCATTGCTGTATCTTGCAGCTCTGTGTCAAGTATACTATCCATATCTGTGCTGCATTGTTGTGAGCAGTATATAGTAGGACAGTGCAGCATTTTGGTGACCAGCAGTAGTAGTACAGACAGTACAGTAGGCCATTGCTATTGATATATTACTGGCATATAATTCCACACATTAAAAAATGGAGAACAAAAATGTGGAGGGTAAAATAGGGAAAGATCAAGATCCACTTCCACCTCGTGCTGAAGCTGCTGCCACCAGTCATGGCCGAGGCGATGAAATGCCATCAACATTGTCTGCCAAGACCGATGCCCAATGTCATAGCATGTAAAATCCAAAAAACAAAAGTTCAGTAAAATTACCCAAAAATCAAAATTAAAAGCGTCTGAGGAAAAGCGTAAACTTGCCAATATGCAATTTACGACACGGAGTGGCAAGGAACGGCTAAGGCCCTCTCCTATGTTCCTCATGACTAGTGGGTCAGCTTCACATGAGGATGGAAGCACTCATCCTCCCGCTAGAAAAATGAAAAGACTTAAGCTGGCAAAAGCACAGCAAAGAACTGTGCGTTCTTCGAAATCACAAATCCCCAAGGAGAGTCCAGTTGTGTCGGTTGCAATGCCTGACCTTCCCAACACTGGACGGGAAGAGGTGGCGCCTTCCACCATTTGCACGCCCCCTGCAAGTGCTGGAAGGAGCATCCACAGTCCAGTTCCTGATAGTCAAATTGAAGATGTCACTGTTGAAGTACACCAGGATGAGGATATGGGTGTTGCTGGTGCTGAGGAGGAAATTGACAAGGAGGATTCTGATGGTGAGGTGGTTTGTTTAAGTCAGGCACCCGGGGAGACACCTGTTGTCCGTGGGATGAATATGGCCATTGACATGCCTGGTCAAATTACAAAAAAATCACCTCTTCGGTGTGGAATTATTTTAACAGAAATGCGGACAACAGGTGTCAAGCCGTGTGTTGCCTTTGTCAAGCTGTAATAAGTAGGGGTAAGGATATTAACCACCTAGGAACATCCTCCCTTATACGTCACCTAGAGCTCATTCATCAGAAGTCATTGACAAGTTCAAAAACTTTGGGTGACAGCGGAAGCAGTCCACTGACAACAAAATCCCTTCCTCTTGTACCCAAGCTCCTGCAAACCACAAGACCAACTCCCTCAGTGTCAATTTCCTCCTTAGACAGGAAAGCCAATAGTCCTGCAGGCCATGTCACTGGCAAGTCTGACAAGTCCTCTCCTGCCTGGGATTCCTCCGATGGATCCTTGAGTGTAACGCCTACTGCTCCTGGCTCTGCTGTTGTTGCTGCTGGGAGTCGATCATCATCCCAGAGGGGAAGTCGGAAGACCACTTGTACTACTTCCAGTAAGCAATTGACTGTCCAACAGTCCTTTGCGAGGAAGATGAAATATCACAGCAATCATCCTGTTGCAAAGCGAATAACTCAGGCCTTGGCAGCTGTGTTGGTGTTAGACGTGCATCCGGTATCCGCCGTTAGTTCACAGGCAATTAGAGAATTTCTTGAGGTAGTGTGTCCCCGATACCAAATACCATCTAGGTTCCACTTCTCTAGGCAGGCGATAACAAGAATGTACACAGATGTCACAAAAATATACTCACCAATGTTCTAAAAAATGCAGTTGTACCCAATGTCCACTTAACCACGGACATGTGGACAAGTGGAGCAGGGCAGACTCAGGACCATATGACTGTGACCGCCCACTCGGTAGATGTATTGCCTCCCGCAGCAAGAACAGCAGCAGCGGCACCAGTAGCAGCATCTCGCAAACGCCAACTCGTTCCTAGGCAGGTTACGCTTTGTATCACCGCTTTCCATAAGAGGCACACAGCTGACAACCTCTTACGAAAACTGAGGAACATCATCGCAGAATGGGTTACCCCAATTGGACCCTCCTGGGGATTTGTGACATCGGACAATGCCACCAATATTGTGCGTGCATTACATGTGGGCAAATTCCAGCACGTCCTATGTTTTACACATATATTGAATTTGGTGGTGCAGAATTATTTAAAAAAATGACAGGGGCGTGCAAGAGATGCTGTCGGTGGCCTGAAGAATTGCGGGCCACTTTCAGCATTCAGCCACCGCGTGCCGAAGACTGGAGCACCAGCAAAGACTCCCGAACCTGCCCCACCATCATCTGAAGCAAGAGGTGGTAACGAGGTGAAATTCAACCCTCTAAATGCTTCAGAGGATGGAGGAGCAGCAAAAGGCCATTCAAGCCTATACATCTGCACACGATATAGGCAAAGGAGGGGTGAATGCACCTGACTCAAGCGCAGTGGAGAATGATTTCAACGTTGTGCAAGGTTCTGCAACCCTTTGAACTTGCCACACGTGAAGTCAGTTCAGACACTTCCAGCCTGAGTCAGGTCATTCCCCTCATCAGGCTTTTGAAGGAGGAGCTAAACGGAGCGATTCTGCTAGGCATGTGGGACTTGTGGATGGAGCCATTCATTCGCTTAACCAGGATTCACGGGTGGTCAATCTGTTGAAATTAGAGCACTACATTTTGGCCACCGTGCTCAATCCTAGGTTTAAAGCCTACGTTGTATTTCTCTTTCTGGCATACACAAGTCTGCAGAGGTTCAAAGACCTGCTGGTGAGAAAATTGTCAAGTCAAGCGGAACGTGGCCCGTCAACAGCTCCACCTTCATATTCTCCCGCAACTGGGGGTGCGAGGAAAAGGCTAAGAATTCCGAGCCCACCCGCTGGTGGTGATGAAGGGCAGTCTGGAGCGAGTGCTGACATCTGGTCCGGACTGAAGGATCTGCCAACGATTACTGACAAGTCGTCTACTGTCACTGCATATGATTCTGTCACCATTGAAAGAATGGTGGAGGATTATATGAGTGACAGCATCCAAGTAGGCACGTCAGACAGTCCGTACGTATACTGACAGGAAAAAGAGTCAATTTAGAGGCCCTTGCACAAACTGGCTTTATTTTACCTAAGTTGTCCCCCGTCCAGTGTGTACTCTGAAAGAGGGTTTAGTGCAGCCGGTCACCTTGTCAGCAATCGGCGTACGAGGTTACTTCCACAAAATGTGGAGAAGATGATGTTCATCAAAATGAATTATAATCAATTCCTCCGTGGAGAGATTCACCAGCAATTGCCTCCAGAAAGTACACAGGGACTTGAGATGGTGGATTCCAGTGGGGACGAATTAATACTCTGTGAGGAGGGGGATGTACACAGTGAAAGGGGTGATGAATCAGACGATGAGGAGGAGGTGGACATCTTGCCTCTGTAGAGCCAGTTTGTGCAAGGAGAGATTGCTTCTTTTTTGGTGGGGGCCCAAACCAACCAGTCATTTCAGCCACAGTCGTGTGGCAGACCCTGTCGCTGAAATGATGGGTTTGTTAAAGTGTGCATGTCCTGTTTATACAACATAAAGGTCGTTGGGAGGGCCCAAGGACAATTCCATCTTGCACCTCTTTTTTTTTCATCTTTGCATCATATGATGTTTGGGGCTAATTCTTTTAAGTGCCATCCTGTCTGACACTGCAATGCCACTCCTAGATGGGCCAGTGTTTGTGCTGCCCACTTGGGTCACTTAGCTTAGTCATCCAGCGACCTTGGTGCAAATTTTAGGACTAAAATAATATTGTGAGGTGTGAGTTGTTCAGAATAGACTGGAAATTAGTGGAAATTATGGTTATTGAGGTTAATAATACTATGGGATCAAAATTACCCCCAAATTCTATGATTTAAGCTGTTTTTTAGGTTTTTTTGGAAAAAAAAACCCACCCAAATCTAAAACACACCCGAATCCGACAAAAAAATTTCAGGGAGGTTTTGCCAAAACGCGTCCGAATCCAAAACACGGCCGCGGAACCGAATCCAAAACCAAAACACAAAACCCGAAAAATTTCCGGTGCACATCTCCTGCTAAAACACAGTTGGAGAAAGAACCTCTGACATCACCAGGGCCGAACAGGGAACCCGAAATGTACCCTTCCGGGCTCGCTTAATTCGCCGTGCTTTGGGCACGGTGGCTCGCTCTGCTCGCCACCAGGTTACTAAAGGGAGTAGTTGGTGGCATGCATAGTGAAAGAACTATCCCGCCGGCCTAGCTCCTCCCCCTGACATCAGAGATCCTTTATCCCACTTGGTTTTAGCATCTACCATGCCCACTACCACCACAGTCCCTGTGTGTGCCAAAGGCACACGCGCTCCTGGAAAACTGGGCATGGTCTTGCAGTGAGGATGTGACCACACAACAACATCCATATGATGAAGGAGAGGGTGATGCCTTGGAAAGGCAGAGGGTGACAGGAGAGAGATGGTGATGGGGAGACAGTGATACAGGGGAGATGCAGTGGGTGACAGTGAGAGGGTGACAGAGAGAGGCAGTGGGTGACGGGGAGAGGGTGACAGGTAAAGGGTGATGGAGAGAGGCAGTGGGTGACAGGGAGAGGGTGACACCAGGAAGAGGATGGCAGCAGTGAGTGACAGGAAGAGGGTGATGCCACGGAGCTGATGACAGGAAGAGAGTGATGCCAGGGAGAGGTTGGCAGGAAGAGGGTGATGCAAAGGGAAGGATGACAGCAGTAGGTGACAGGGAGAGGGTGATGCCAGGGAGCTGGTGACAGGGAAAGGGTGACAGCAGTCAGTGCCAACTGCGAGTGACAGGGAGAGGGTGATGCCAGGGAGAGGGTGATGCCAGGGAGAGGGTGACAGTAGTGGGTGACAACGGAATATGCTGCGCTATATGAGAAACTGTTAATAAATAAATACTATGGAGAGCACATTACTGTCCCACTCTGTTGGCAGTATAGCATAGAATATAAGCAGTGCAGCCCGGTCCCCGGTGAGCTTAGCCCATGTCAAACTAAAGTACCCGCCATTCTCCTGCGCAAATCCTGGCCAGCCCCCGCTGCAGCCGGTAACAGAGAGAGGAAACAACAAACCTGCTCCCAGTAGTGGGGCTGCTCTTCCTCCAGCACTTTCTAGCTCCACAGGTACAGGGCCGTGTCTGGGAGCAGGGCCGGTGCATGGTGGCACTGCGCCCTAGGCTAACTTTTAGCCTGCCACCCATCCTTCCTTTAAAAACTAGGGATGAGCGGGTTCGGTTCCTCGGAATCCGAACCCGCCCGAACTTCATGTTTTTTTACACGGGGCCGAGCGACTCGGATCTTCCCGCCTTGCTCGGTTTACCCGAGCGCGCCCGAACGTCATCATCCCGCTGTCGGATTCTCGCGAGGCTCGGATTCTATCGCGAGACTCGGATTCTATATAAGGAGCCGCGCGTCGCCGCCATTTTCACACGTGCATTGAGATTCATAGGGAGAGGACGTGGCTGGCGTCCTCTCCGTTTATAGAGAAGAGAGTGAGACAGTAGAGAGAGACACAGTAGTCATTTTGGGGAGCATTAGGAGGAGTACTAGTTACTTGCTGAAGCGATAGATAGTGTGACTGTATATTATCTGACTTGTGGGGGAGACACTGACAGTGGGGAGCAGTTAGAGTCTGAGAGCAGGACTCAGGAGTACATATAACGTACAGTGCACACTTTTGCTGCCAGAGTGCCACACTGCCATTGTGACCACACTGACCACCAGTATAATATATATTGTGATTGTCTGCTTAGGAGTACTACAGATGTAGCCACCTTTATCTTGAGTGGCCGCGGCGGTTGGCCCGTTCGACCATACGCAGCGTACTGTGGCGTAGCGAGGCGCGCCTAGCCACAGAGAGGCTATCTAATCGCACGGAGACAGACATTTGACGTTTGGCGTTACCTTTACGTGTAATACCTGCGATCAGCCACCAGATGTCGCTTTTTACAATCACCACTGCGCATGCGTGTGGTCTCCCGTAAAATACAATACTGACATACATAATAAGGACTACTTTACTAAGGCGTCTCATTACGCTGCATACAGCAAATACTGTACTCATTACGCTGCATTATTTAATACAGTACTGTACAGTATATACAGTACGACACCGACGCAAATACAGTAGTACAGCATACAGTATATGATCATCTACAATACTTTATGAATACTGTATGTGAGCGTCCGAGTCCCGCAGACAAAACACTACTGTAAAACCAGTAGTGTACACTGTCGCAAATGGATGTGTGTTACAAGTTCACTATTGCCTCTCAAGATTAGGAATTTTCTACAGTATGTTATCGTCTTAATCCCGTAGCCATTACAGCATAATCAAAACCAACGGATTTATACATTTGTCTGCGGCGAAGTGGTGAAGTGTTTCGCTTCCTATACTCAGAGTCCAGGGTTCGATTCCTTAAGTACTAATGCATGTTACTGTAGTTTTTTTCAGACACTTTATTATTTTTTTTATTCACCCCCACCTCGTGGCAGGCAGCAGTTGGGTATGGAATGAGAAATGGCATAAGCTGTGCAGGCTACGGGGCGATGCTGAAGGAGCGTCACAATCCCCTAGCCAAAATACACAGAGATACTGTAAGCGTATACTGTAAGATACTGTAAGCGTGAGATACTGTATTGAGCTAGGGGATTGTGACGCTCCTTCAGCATTGCCCCCTGAACTGTGAAATGTACAGTATGCCATATTGTATCTCACTCCATATCCGAGCGCTGCCACGTGCTGGGAGTTCACGGTCGGCGGCCATGTTGTCAGGTTGCTAAGCGATCCAGCTCGGTATACCGTAATGTGCATAGACCTCGCTTATCCCAATGTAATTGAGCTAGGGGATTGTGACGCTCCTTCAGCATCGCCCCGTAGCCTGCACAGCTTATGCCATTTCTCATTCCATACCCAACTGCTGCCTGCCACGAGGTGGGGGTTCAGGAGGTGGGGGTTCATGGGTAGTGGTCGTTTTGACAGTGTGCTATGCGATTGAGTCCGGTGTACCGTAATACTGTATGCAATCCTACAGTAGCTTATCCCTCCCCTGTGTATTTTGGCTAGGGGATTGTGACGCTCCTTCAGCATTGCCCCCTGAACTGTGAAATGTATGCCATATTGTATCTCACTACATATCCGAGCGCTGCCACGTGCTGGGAGTTCACGGTCGGCGGCCATTTTGTCAGGTTGCTAAGCGATCCAGCTCGGTATACCGTAATGTGCATAGACCTCGCTTATCCCAATGTAATTGAGCTAGGGGATTGTGACGCTCCTTCAGCATTGCCCCCTGAACTGTGAAATGTATGCCATACTGTATCTCACTACATATCCGAGCGCTGCCACGTGCTGGGGGTTCACGGTCGGTGGCCATTTTTAGTGTGCATAGAACTCGCTTATCCACATAGGCCCCTGTGTTTTTAACTACTATATTGAGATGCACATTTCTAGGCCTACAGTATTTAATATACAGTAAGCAGCATTGTTGTTAGGCAATAATTGAAGAATTTACATACAGTACTGACATGTACTGTATGTAATGCTTGTACATCATGTCAGTCGACCCTTATGCTGTACACTACTGTAAGTCTCACAGGGCCCATGCACTTCCAAGGAGGGTTATTTACTGTACTGTATCTGTTTCATACAGGAAACTAATTGCAGTCCATAACACTAATATTAAGCCCACTCCATTATCCACTCCTCCCCTGTGTATTAAACACCCCCTACCACCCTGGAAGTCATGTACCAGGGCCCCTTCATTCAGCACAATGCCCCCTTCTACAGTTTAGTGTTCTCCTTCCTGCCCCATCTGTGCAGTAAAGGAATAATTAGCAGAAATTATTTCTCCAGGTCCTACTGTACATACTGAGCGAAAGATAGAACCCCCCCTATCCCCCGCGGAGCATCAAAGCTGCCGCTGATAGCTCCCCCCACCCCTTCCGCTGGTGAGTGGGTAGGGGCCCCAGTGCATTGCTGTGTCCAGGGGCCCACACTGCTGTTAAGATGGCTCTAGTAATTGAGCTAGGGGATTGTGACGCTCCTTCAGCATTGCCCCTGGACTGTACCATACTGTATCTCACTCCATATTTGAGCGCTGCCACGTGCTGGGAGTTCACGGTCGGCGGCCATTTTGTCAGGTTGCTAAGCGATCCAGCTCGGTATAACGTAATGTACATAGACCTTGCTTATCCCAATGTAATTGAGCTAGGGGATTGTGACGCTCCTTCAGCATTGCCCCCTGAACTGTGAAATGTATGCCATACTGTATCTCACTACATATCCGAGCGCTGCCACGTGCTGGGAGTTCACGGGCGGCGGCCATTTTGTCAGGTTGCTAAGCGATCCAGCTCGGTATACCGTAATGTGCATAGACCTCGCTTATCCCAATGTACAGTAATTGAGCTAGGGGATTGTGACGCTCCTTCAGCATTGCCCCCTGGAGTGTGAAATGTATGCCATACTGTATCTCACTACATATCCGAGCGCTGCCACGTGCTGGGAGTTCACGGTCGGCGGCCATGTTGTCAGGTTGCTAAGCGATCCAGCTCGGTATACCGTAATGTGCATACAGTAGACCTCGCTTATCCCAATGTACAGTAATTGAGCTAGGGGATTGTGACGCTCCTTCAGCATTGCCCCCTGGAGTGTGAAATGTATGCCATACTGTATCTCACTACATATCCGAGCGCTGCCACGTGCTGGGGGTTCACGGTCGGTGGCCATTTTTAGTGTGCATAGAACTCGCTTATCCACATAGGCCCCTGTGTTTTTAACTACTATATTGAGATGCACATTTCTAGGCCTACAGTATTTAATATACAGTAAGCAGCATTGTTGTTAGGCAATAATTGAAGAATTTACATACAGTACTGACATGTACTGTATGTAATGCTTGTACATCATGTCAGTCGACCCTTATGCTGTACACTACTGTAAGTCTCACAGGGCCCATGCACTTCCAAGGAGGGTTATTTACTGTACTGTATCTGTTTCATACAGGAAACTAATTGCAGTCCATAACACTGAAGTTGTATTTTCAGTACTGTACAGTATACAATACTTAAATTTGAACATCAGGTACTGGATAGTAAACATGTACAGTATTAACTTCTATCATAAAACTCTTATGCATTTTCAGATGTGTAAATTTTAGACTACAGTATTCACAAATGTTTTCTCTCCATACAGGAATTATAGTTGGACAACATGCCAGTAACTATCAACAAAACGATGAGCAAGATAATCGCCAACATGAAAAAAGAAAATAAAACCATCAAAGAGATCCATGCATGGCTCAAGGAAAGTGGCATTATAGTCACTTTAGAAACGGTGCGCTATCATGCATTCGAGAGAACAACGCCCAGATTTGTATTTCCTACAAAATGCACATGGTACGTACTGTACACTACTGTAATGTTTAAATGACTTGCTTTATACCATAAACAATTTTTTTGAAATAAAATAAAAACTTCATCAATTGTAACTGTGATTGTGCTGTTCATGAATTCATATTTTTCATACTGTATTGTACTGTAGGAGAGTGCAACAAATTGTGGAGGAACTAACTCGTGAGGATGATGAGCGTACTGCTCTGCAAATAAAACGAATTCTCCATTCCAAGTATGACCTGGACATATCGGCCACCAGCATCAGAAGGATGCGACGGAAAATGGGAACAATATTGCCCTGGCTGTCATCTCAACTTCCCTGGACGACCATCTGTACAGAGCTTCAAATGGACATATTCAGAAATATGCATATTCTCTGTTCCAGCACCATGTACGGTACGACAAATACTTGACGTGGGCCAATCGTGTGAACTTTGATGGTTCCAAGGGCAAACTTCCGCTGCCCAAAAATCTGGTACATGACATCATGGCTAGGTGTGAACGCCGCGTGAGGATTGGTGATCCAGAAAAGAGGAAGATAAGGGATACCATAAACTCTGTGCTGAGAACGAAGAGGAAAATGACTTGGAAGCTCGACTATGATGAAACCAGATCATTACCTAACTCCTAGCTTCTGCACATCAGCTTCACACAGCTGAAGTTAAAAAATTGTGTCAATGTACCTGTATTACCTGTACATTTTCTGGGGCTGCATGCACTGTGCTGAATCCACTTGGAGCAGCTCGGTTACTCAAAGGGGAGTGCATGAACTTGGCTCACCACATTCCTGGTAATGTAAGGGCCTGTTACAAGTTGCCCCTTTTATTCCTGTTGATTTTTTCGGCGCTGCTGTATCTATCCAGTAGCAGCCGAGTCCATTGTGCTGTGTCCATCTGGGGCCTTGGGCTGCGTTTCCATCCAGGGGCTGCTGTTGTCAGTCCTCTATTCTGGTGTCCGTATGCGACAGTGTTAAAAAGCAAAAGACAAAAACGAAAAATAATTCCAAAAAGCAAAACCTAAAAATAAAGTACAAAAACCATTACCCCGCACCACCACCACAAAAAAATAAATTATAAAAATGTTAAAGTTGATATTGTTACTGTATTTGTGCTGTTACCTTTTGATTAAAGTACCGTACAGTATGTGTGATGTTGGCTTTATTACAATACAGTACAGTATGTGTGATGTTACATGTTCCAAATGACTTTGTCCGTAAATAAAGTGTTTCTTAAAATAAACATGACGTGGTTTCCAATGTTTGTATTCCCAACTTCCTGTACTGTATAAATTAGTACTACTGTATGATGGGAATTCAATTAAGAGTGGTATACTGTATGTAAAACAACTTGGTTAGGCATCTTGCATTTCATATTTTAATAAAAACCACAGGAAACTTCTATTTTTAAAAGTTTATTGAAGAAAAAAAAGGTGTTTTTTTTTTTAAATAAAGTTTGAAAGTTAATTAAAACAAAAAAGTAGTTTGTTCTTCGTTACATTCTTTTCTTGTGTATATAGATATCTGTGGGGAAAAAAAAAAAAAAAGTATTAAAGTAAAGACACTCATGTTCATTTGTTTTCCAAGAAAATTTGTGGAACCACACAGCCCAGCAATAAGTCATGCTGGGCTGTGTGGTTCCACAAAAGGCATGCGGTACAAAGTGAAATAGTGGTGTCAGTGGTCAGCACTTTGACACGCTAACATTTGTGGAACCACACAGCAATGGCTGACACACATAAAATGGCTGACACACACAAAATGCCTGACACACACAAAATGCCTGACACACACAAAATGCCTGACACACACATGCTGGAGTGAAAACACATGTTTGCCAAACAGTCGACAGCACATGTCGGCAAGATGGCCGACCAAACTTGCTCCAAATCACCCCAAACTGGCCAGAAAGCACCCCAGCACACTCAGGAGGTACTGTACACCACAGCTAAATTAGGAGAGAATTTCATTACAAACAGCCAGATCTTGCAGATTATCTGCCAGATAATTGTATGGTGTACAGTATGCCTATCTTATACAGTAGAAAAAGATACTATACAATGGAGTACAAGAACAAAAATTTTTATTAAATAAAATTAAATAAAACTTAATAAAATATTAAAATAGTGGTCCACTAGGAGGTGGACCACCACCCGCTGGAGCTGGATGGCACGCTGCAACTGTTCTGTGGGAAAAAAAGGACAGTATTACAAAACAAATACTGAATACTTTACAGTGTAGTAATGGCAATACAGTACTGTACTTTACTCTATATTAGACAATATTGTTATTTACAATGTACAGTACTGTATTGTCAGTACAGTAAATCAAACACTACTGTATGCTGTCGAGGTAATTTAAACATTGCTTTAGTTTACCTCTTGTATAAGTGGGCTGCTGCCTGCCCGCTTCTGGGCCAGCCCACCTATCTTGCCCCTGTCTGGGGCCCCCATAAATAATTGGCACTATATTGGAGAAAAAAAAACATTTAGTCACATTCAAATAGTAAACAATTATTACTGTATACTGTAGGTACAGTATTATACTGTATTGCTGGTATTCAAAATATAAAGTACTGTACAAGAGTTTAGCTTCAATAGGTCATAAACAAATTGTCAAAGGAATTAAACACCACAGTACAAATACTGTAGACATTTACTGTATGTATTAGCAGTCATGACATTTCATGACCGCTTCAGAAAAAAGAGGGTTACAGTACTGTAGGTGGTGTTGTAGGGAGTACTATCCATAATAGTGGACTGTACTCAGAGCCAGCCATAAATAATATGATTCCCTAGTCAAGTTTTTGGATGCTGCCCCCTTGCACAGATGCTATTTCCGCCTCTGAGCCTGTACCCCTTTCCCAGCACCATCACCCCTCAACCATAGCAGTCGTCATTTTGGTGCTCCTCCAACTTACTGTACTGTATGTTTAAAATAGCAACAGTGTGCACATTCGGTGTGCATCCCAAAACGGTGCATGTTCTTGCTGGGAAGGGGCAAGGCCACACAGTAATTCCCCAATCTGAAATGACGCCACACAGTACTGCAACTTTATTCACAACATATCATGCAATAGTGTCTCTTTTTCTCGTTACATCATATGATAGTACCACATTACTCCTCAAAGTATTCCCACTTATTCACATTGCATCACATCATATTGCTCTTTGTTCACATTAGACCACACAGTAGTGCCCTTGCTACAGTATATGTTACACAACAAAGTACTGTATACACATAATGCTGCACATTAGTAATGCATTTTGTATGCACAGAATATACTGTAGGCATGCTGCATATCATATTAATCAGCAGAAGCTGCTTGTGCCCCTGGGCATTTGGCAAGTATGCCTATGCCTAGGGCAGGCTCAGTTTGTACAGTTTGTACTGTAAGGTTATGTCAGAGGGTGTGAAGATGATCAGCTCAGTGTTATACATGTTACAGTAAGTTAGAATACAGTACAGTGCATTATGTATTTCTATTTTATTACCAGGTGTCTCCTCCACTGGTTGGCGACGGACTGTAAAAAGATAATACAGTACAGTTAGTCATATCAGTTTGACTTAAAATAATGTTGGAGAAAAAAAAATACTGTAATTACAGTACCAACTATTGCTACTGTACAGTATATTTACCAAAAATGTATTCTGGCTCGTCGTCTGTGGGTAAAAGAGAAGAATATTATAAGATACAGTATACAGTAAAAAGTATAGTAATAGTACACTAGTGTCCAGGCCCAGTGTCAGGTGGGTAAAAAAAGGTATGCTTGTGACAGGCATGGTGATTCCAAGGGACCCCACCGAGACCATCAGAAAATTTGTGAGTGACCCGTATGCCGGTGATTATGACTAGAATAAGGTACAGTAGCAACTCTTTTTTCTTTTGAATTATGTATACTGTACAGTACTGTACTGTATGTGCATATTGTACAGTACACTTAAAATATTTAGCAGTTACTGTTGTGGTAATTTTTGGGATGACAGTATTAGCATACTGTAAGCATCCAACTGAGGCCCCCAAACAGATGCCGCCACTAGGTACAGTACGTGCCTCTCGTGCCTAATGGGAAATTCATCACTGACAGTATCTAGAGAGATGAATGGAGAGACAGTGACAAGGGGTGAGAGAGAGAGAGAGAGAGAGAGAAATTGAGTAAGATGGGTGTTTTTTTTAGAACAGGATGTTGTCCATACAGTAGCAACCAATCAAATATTACCTACTGTACTGTATTATCGTCTGTAAGTGTAACTAGATACTGTAAATGTTAATGTGGGATGTGATCGGTTGCTACTGTATGGGCAATATCACCAGTTCAAACAAAAACAATTTTCATCCGATTTCTACGCATTTGCCAGAAAAATCTGATGAAAAGTGCTACTCTGATGGCATCAGATCAATGTCAGTAATAATTCTTACCACTAAATGCAGCAGCATCATCATCATCCTCCTCCTCCTCCGTGGCCTGTTCCAGTGTAGGGCCTGTGAAAAAAAACATTAATGTGAAAAAAAAAAAAGGTTAATTCCAGGAAATACACATACCCTCCAACATGGTACAAAATGCTCTGGTTCTGGACTTCCCTCTTAATTTATTATTGCCATCACCTGTGAAGAAACAGCTTTCTTATCATATAACTAGTTCAACACAGGTGATGGAAATCATAAATTAAGAGGGAAGTCTAGAAACAGAGCAGTGCGGCGGGTCATGTTGGAGGGTCTGCATACAGAAACATAGAATTTGATGACAAATACTGTAAGAACCACTTTGCCCATCTAATCTGCCTCTTTTTTTTAACCTTTTTTTTACATGAAATATACTTTTGTATTCTGTGTTGAATACAGTAAAGCAAAAATTCAGTCAGGAATTGGAGGAGGAGAGTAAATTTCGCACACAGAGACGAGAATGTCGAGGCCAGAATCAGGGGGTAGTGGAGGAGGGTTAGGATACCGTACCTCACCCTGTTGGGATTGCTGCAATCAGGATGCCACTGTCGGTCACCTGACCGCTAGAATCCTGACTGCTGGTCACGCAAACCCAACCCATTGGTTTAACACAGGCAGGCTAGGCATGTTTACATTGGAAAAGAGGAGATTAAGAGGGGACATGATTAACCTTTACAAATATACTGTATACAGTAAGGGGACAATACACAGGAACGGTTTTTGATAAGATGGACACAGAGGACACGTGCACAGTAACTCTTGTTGAAGTAGAGGCGATTTCGCACAGAGGCGAAAAGGGGTCTTCACAGTGAGGGAAATACTGTACAGTACATGTTTGGAATTCCCTGCCTGAAAAGTAATAAAAGTGGACTTGGTCAATACTTTTAAGAATGGGCTTGAGAAAATCCTACTGTACTTACTATAATCTGGCTCCTCTTCCCCCGAATCAATGGGAATGAGCTCCTCCTCTGTATCAATTACGAGGCGGTCTGTGTGTAAAAGATGACAAGTATTGTAAAATACAAAAATTACAGTAATACTGTAGGAAACTAGTGTGTCTGTAACAAAAAGTAATTATTACCACTTCCGGAGCTCTCGGATGCAGCAGCAGGTGGTGGTGGTGGTGGTGTTGGTACTGTGGGAAAAAAAATAACAGTACTGTAAGTGAAGCTGTCAATTTGAAACATGTACTGTACAGTATCCAGGACACATGTACAGTAGTGTAACAACGATGACAGTAGCACCAGAATTCTCGTTACACAATACCTGGCAGCGCAGCAGGTGGTGGTGGTGGTGGTGGTACTGTGGGAAAAAAAATAACAGTACTGTAAGTGAAGCTGTCAATTTGAAACATGTACTGTACAGTATCCAGGACACATGTACAGTAGTGTAACGATGACAGTCACACCAGAATTCTCGTTACACAATACCTGGCAGCGCAGCAGGTGGTGGTGGTGGTGGTGGTGGTGGTGGTGGTACTGTGGGAAAAAAAATAACAGTACTGTAAGTGAAGCTGTCAATTTGAAACATGTACTGCACAGTATCCAGGACACATGTACAGTAGTGTAACAACGATGACAGTAGCACCAGAATTCTCGTTACACAATACCTGGCAGCGCAGCAGGTGGTGGTGGTGGTGGTACTGTGGGAAAAAAAATAACAGTACTGTAAGTGAAGCTGTCAATTTGAAACATGTACTGCACAGTATCCAGGACACATGTACAGTAGTGTAACAACGATGACAGTAGCACCAGAATTCTCGTTACACAATACCTGGCAGCGCAGCAGGTGGTGGTGGTGTTGGTACTGTGGGAAAAAAAATAACAGTACTGTAAGTGAAGCTGTTAATTTGAAACATGTACTGCACAGTATCCAGGACACATGTACAGTAGTGTAACAACGATGACAGTAGCACCAGAATTCTCGTTACACAATACCTGGCAGCGCAGCAGGTGGTGGTGGTGTTGGTACTGTGGGAAAAAAAATAACAGTACTGTAAGTGAAGCTGTCAATTTGAAACATGTACTGTACAGTATCCAGGACACATGTACAGTAGTGTAACAACGATGACAGTAGCACCAGAATTCTCGTTACACAATACCTGGCAGCGCAGCAGGTGGTGGTGGTGGTGGTGGTACTGTGGGAAAAAAAATAACAGTACTGTAAGTGAAGCTGTCAATTTGAAACATGTACTGTACAGTATCCAGGACACATGTACAGTAGTGTAACGATGACAGTCACACCAGAATTCTCGTTACACAATACCTGGCAGCGCAGCAGGTGGTGGTGGTGGTGGTGGTGGTGGTGGTGGTACTGTGGGAAAAAAAATAACAGTACTGTAAGTGAAGCTGTCAATTTGAAACATGTACTGCACAGTATCCAGGACACATGTACAGTAGTGTAACAACGATGACAGTAGCACCAGAATTCTCGTTACACAATACCTGGCAGCGCAGCAGGTGGTGGTGGTGGTGGTACTGTGGGAAAAAAAATAACAGTACTGTAAGTGAAGCTGTCAATTTGAAACATGTACTGCACAGTATCCAGGACCAAAAAGGGGTCCGGCCAATAAACAATCTGCATCAGAGAAGCAAGATACAGTATGCTTAAAGTATACAGTACTATATACTAGATCGCCAACAAACGTAAATTAACAAACAACTATCACTGGAATTTACCATCCTCATCCCGTAGCGAAGCACGGGTATTCAGCTATCTACAATGTTATTTATACTTTGTGTTTAATATTTACATTTAGTTTTGTAAACAGACATTCTTAACATTAACGGATTGCAGCGAGTTATCTGTGATGGTCAGGACAGGGGGTTGGGACTATAGAAATCACTATGTACTGTACACTACTGTATTTGACAATACTTACCAGCTTGGCGGCGCCTGTCCCGCCTCCTGTGACGTCGTGCTACCAGCCCTGTAAAAATATATATACAGTATAATGGCAGCGAGGGAGGTGGGAGCCTTCACCCCTAGCCCACGACGCCTCATGAGAGATTTCCAATTTCATGTGTGAAAGTACTGCAAACAGCGCCCGGCCCCCGCCCCATTGCTGTTGGTTTATGCCTTAGAGGACTCGGACGCTCGCATTTGTAAAGCACGGTGTTTTCCTCCGCCTCCTGCTAGCCTGTTGCCCTTCCCCCATGGGAGCCTGCACAGATCATGCAGTAGACAGGGAGGGAATGCAGGTCATGTGCAATACACAAACGCCCACTGTAGTACTATTTTGCTCACTTACAGTACCGTACTGTAGGTTGCATTTAGCGTAAAGAATCGCTCCTGCAGATGTACTTTGATTTACAGTATGTGAAACCTGTGTGCATCCTTCCATTGGATGTACTGTATTGGAGAGAATTTTTTTTTTTTTAAAGTGAATGTCACGGGAACACATTAAAAATAAGGTTGGCACTTCCTTCCCATTGGTGTTGGTTTACAGTATGCCGTAGTGTACTCGGACGCTCATGTAATTGCATTTCAAAGGCACAGTATTTTCCATCGTCTCCCCCCTACCCCCATCGCCCTTCCCCCCTGGGGGCCTGCACAGGGAGGAAATTCAGGTCCTGTGCAATACACAAACGCTGAAGATCTACAGTACTGTTTTGCTCAGTTGGTAGCGTCAGAATACACTCATTTCATTCCCGCTGTTTAGGTGCATTTAGCGTAAAGAATCGCTCCTGCAGATGTACTTTGATTTATGTGAAACCTGTGTGCATCCTTCCATTGACTGTCTTACAATGTAAATAAAATAATACAGTGCATTATTACAGAAAAAAAAAAAAAAAAAGAAAGAAAGCACATCAGGTCTCGAACCCTGGACTCCCAGCGAGGGAGGTGGGAGCCTTCACCCCTAGCCCACGACGCCTCATGAGAGATTTCCAATTTCATGTGTGAAAGTACTGCAAACAGCGCCCGGCCCCCGCCCCATTGCTGTTGGTTTATGCCTTAGAGGACTCGGACGCTCGCATTTGTAAAGCACGGTGTTTTCCTCCGCCTCCTGCTAGCCTGTTGCCCTTCCCCCATGGGAGCCTGCACAGATCATGCAGTAGACAGGGAGGGAATGCAGGTCATGTGCAATACACAAACGCCCACTGTAGTACTATTTTGCTCACTTACAGTACCGTACTGTAGGTTGCATTTAGCGTAAAGAATCGCTCCTGCAGATGTACTTTGATTTACAGTATGTGAAACCTGTGTGCATCCTTCCATTGGATGTACTGTATTGGAGAGAATTTTTTTTTTTTTAAAGTGAATGTCACGGGAACACATTAAAAATAAGGTTGGCACTTCCTTCCCATTGGTGTTGGTTTACAGTATGCCGTAGTGTACTCGGACGCTCATGTAATTGCATTTCAAAGGCACAGTATTTTCCATCGTCTCCCCCCTACCCCCATCGCCCTTCCCCCCTGGGGGCCTGCACAGGGAGGAAATTCAGGTCCTGTGCAATACACAAACGCTGAAGATCTACAGTACTGTTTTGCTCAGTTGGTAGCGTCAGAATACACTCATTTCATTCCCGCTGTTTAGGTGCATTTAGCGTAAAGAATCGCTCCTGCAGATGTACTTTGATTTACAGTATGTGAAACCTGTGTGCATCCTTCCATTGGATGTACTGTATTGGAGAGAATTTTTTTTTTTTTAAAGTGAATGTCACGGGAACACATTAAAAATAAGGTTGGCACTTCCTTCCCATTGGTGTTGGTTTACAGTATGCCGTAGTGTACTCGGACGCTCATGTAATTGCATTTCAAAGGCACAGTATTTTCCATCGTCTCCCCCCTACCCCCATCGCCCTTCCCCCCTGGGGGCCTGCACAGGGAGGAAATTCAGGTCCTGTGCAATACACAAACGCTGAAGATCTACAGTACTGTTTTGCTCAGTTGGTAGCGTCAGAATACACTCATTTCATTCCCGCTGTTTAGGTGCATTTAGCGTAAAGAATCGCTCCTGCAGATGTACTTTGATTTATGTGAAACCTGTGTGCATCCTTCCATTGACTGTCTTACAATGTAAATAAAATAATACAGTGCATTATTACAGAAAAAAAAAAAAAAAGAAAGAAAGCACATCAGGTCTCGAACCCTGGACTCCCAGCGAGGGAGGTGGGAGCCTTCACCCCTAGCCCACGACGCCTCATGAGAGATTTCCAATTTCATGTGTGAAAGTACTGCAAACAGCGCCCGGCCCCCGCCCCATTGCTGTTGGTTTATGCCTTAGAGGACTCGGACGCTCGCATTTGTAAAGCACGGTGTTTTCCTCCGCCTCCTGCTAGCCTGTTGCCCTTCCCCCATGGGAGCCTGCACAGATCATGCAGTAGACAGGGAGGGAATGCAGGTCATGTGCAATACACAAACGCCCACTGTAGTACTATTTTGCTCACTTACAGTACCGTACTGTAGGTTGCATTTAGCGTAAAGAATCGCTCCTGCAGATGTACTTTGATTTACAGTATGTGAAACCTGTGTGCATCCTTCCATTGGATGTACTGTATTGGAGAGAATTTTTTTTTTTTTAAAGTGAATGTCACGGGAACACATTAAAAATAAGGTTGGCACTTCCTTCCCATTGGTGTTGGTTTACAGTATGCCGTAGTGTACTCGGACGCTCATGTAATTGCATTTCAAAGGCACAGTATTTTCCATCGTCTCCCCCCTACCCCCATCGCCCTTCCCCCCTGGGGGCCTGCACAGGGAGGAAATTCAGGTCCTGTGCAATACACAAACGCTGAAGATCTACAGTACTGTTTTGCTCAGTTGGTAGCGTCAGAATACACTCATTTCATTCCCGCTGTTTAGGTGCATTTAGCGTAAAGAATCGCTCCTGCAGATGTACTTTGATTTACAGTATGTGAAACCTGTGTGCATCCTTCCATTGGATGTACTGTATTGGAGAGAATTTTTTTTTTTTTAAAGTGAATGTCACGGGAACACATTAAAAATAAGGTTGGCACTTCCTTCCCATTGGTGTTGGTTTACAGTATGCCGTAGTGTACTCGGACGCTCATGTAATTGCATTTCAAAGGCACAGTATTTTCCATCGTCTCCCCCCTACCCCCATCGCCCTTCCCCCCTGGGGGCCTGCACAGGGAGGAAATTCAGGTCCTGTGCAATACACAAACGCTGAAGATCTACAGTACTGTTTTGCTCAGTTGGTAGCGTCAGAATACACTCATTTCATTCCCGCTGTTTAGGTGCATTTAGCGTAAAGAATCGCTCCTGCAGATGTACTTTGATTTATGTGAAACCTGTGTGCATCCTTCCATTGACTGTCTTACAATGTAAATAAAATAATACAGTGCATTATTACAGAAAAAAAAAAAAAAAAGAAAGAAAGCACATCAGGTCTCGAACCCTGGACTCCCAGCGAGGGAGGTGGGAGCCTTCACCCCTAGCCCACGACGCCTCATGAGAGATTTCCAATTTCATGTGTGAAAGTACTGCAAACAGCGCCCGGCCCCCGCCCCATTGCTGTTGGTTTATGCCTTAGAGGACTCGGACGCTCGCATTTGTAAAGCACGGTGTTTTCCTCCGCCTCCTGCTAGCCTGTTGCCCTTCCCCCATGGGAGCCTGCACAGATCATGCAGTAGACAGGGAGGGAATGCAGGTCATGTGCAATACACAAACGCCCACTGTAGTACTATTTTGCTCACTTACAGTACCGTACTGTAGGTTGCATTTAGCGTAAAGAATCGCTCCTGCAGATGTACTTTGATTTACAGTATGTGAAACCTGTGTGCATCCTTCCATTGGATGTACTGTATTGGAGAGAATTTTTTTTTTTTTAAAGTGAATGTCACGGGAACACATTAAAAATAAGGTTGGCACTTCCTTCCCATTGGTGTTGGTTTACAGTATGCCGTAGTGTACTCGGACGCTCATGTAATTGCATTTCAAAGGCACAGTATTTTCCATCGTCTCCCCCCTACCCCCATCGCCCTTCCCCCCTGGGGGCCTGCACAGGGAGGAAATTCAGGTCCTGTGCAATACACAAACGCTGAAGATCTACAGTACTGTTTTGCTCAGTTGGTAGCGTCAGAATACACTCATTTCATTCCCGCTGTTTAGGTGCATTTAGCGTAAAGAATCGCTCCTGCAGATGTACTTTGATTTATGTGAAACCTGTGTGCATCCTTCCATTGACTGTCTTACAATGTAAATAAAATAATACAGTGCATTATTACAGAAAAAAAAAAAAAAAAGAAAGAAAGCACATCAGGTCTCGAACCCTGGACTCCCAGCGAGGGAGGTGGGAGCCTTCACCCCTAGCCCACGACGCCTCATGAGAGATTTCCAATTTCATGTGTGAAAGTACTGCAAACAGCGCCCGGCCCCCGCCCCATTGCTGTTGGTTTATGCCTTAGAGGACTCGGACGCTCGCATTTGCTAGTCCTCCATTCCCATTATGCATTAGCGAACTCAGACGCTCATATATTTTAAAAGCACGGTGTTTATACATTGTACTGTACATTCTTCCTTTTACACAATTACTGTAGTTGCGTCTCCATACACATACTGTACAGTACTCCATACTTTTTCCACCGCCTCCCGTTACGCCTACAGTATTGCCAGAGCTGTAGATCAATCCGCCGCTATACTGTACGATCGAAAGTACTGGATTAGTGGAGCATTAGCGACACAGTGGTGGAGATGTGTAATGCATGATGAGTATCTAGATCGTCTCAACGCGCCTGCCTGTGATGAAACTCAGCTATCGCCTTAGCGTGGCTAAACGCCCGTCTCGGCGGAGAAACAGTCAAGGTAAAGGTGGCTACATCTGTACTTGCAAGTTGCTGATAGTGTGACCAGTGACCTGACCACCAGTCACCACCAGTTTAATATATATATATATATATATATATATAAGTATGGTATGTAGGCGGCACTCGTGGACTTAATTCAAATAAGAAACCCGGACCCTCCTGGGTTGAATACAACGTTTCGGATTTATTATCCTTCGTCAGGTATATAACAAATGCAAGAAATCAAGCTTACCTTTATGCAGTTAAGAAACACCAAGTGAAAGTGAAAGTAAGTGCAAAAACACTCCCCATGCTGCTGCTGCTGACGTCATCACCAATAGACGGCGCCTGAGCAGTGACTGGGACAAAGTGAAAATGAAAGTGAAAGTAAAAACCGTTACCATGGTTACAATGATACATTGTACAAACGGACATTACTACAAATGATCTTACAGCAATACTACAAAAAATAGCAACATAACCATTATAAGAAACAATTAAAGGAAATCATTTCATTCAGTCCATGCGGGGAAACGGTATTCAAAAGATGTATCCATTTAATTTCTAACTGCAGAAGGATCTTTCCTCTATCACCCCCCCTGATATCTTCCTTGACATGGTCCAACATCATGTAGCGTAATGAGGAGAGACTGTGCTTGCAAGTTTTAAAATGTTTGGCAACAGGCTGATCTATGTTTTTCCCTTCCAATATCTGCTTAATGGCACTGCGGTGTTGTGCCATTCTTTCTTTGAACTGGCACACCGTTTTGCCTATGTAATATAAGCTGCAAGGGCACCTAATGCAGTAGATCACATATTTGCTGGTGCAAGTAAAAACATGTTTTAATTTGATCTGTTTACCACTATGTGGATGCCTGATATAATTGCCGGTGTCCAGATAGGTGCAAGTAGTGCAACCTAAGCACCTGTAGTTTCCTGGTTTTTTAGTCATGAAGTGTTTAGGATATGTGGGTGACATGTTAGCAATGTCAACATGTATCACATGGTCCCCGATGTTTTTACCCCTTGTATAACAAGGTAGTAACGCACTTTCAGACAATTCTGCAAGGTCTGGGTCTGCTTGGACTACTGGCCAAACCCTTTTAGCGGTACTGACAATGGTCTTAGTAGATACCGTGTAATTGTTGACCCAAATCATGGTAGTGTCTATTTTATTGGGTTTGGGACAGGTGATATTCTTTACTTTAGGTGCCTGACGAAGGATAATAAATCCGAAACGTTGTATTCAACCCAGGAGTGTCCGGGTTTCTTATTTGAATTAAGTCCACGAGTGCCGCCTACATACCATACTTATATCAAACTCAGAAGGAAGGCACCGGGCAAGATGTCTACATTTATTTGGCGGAGTGCCGAGTGTATCTTTACTCTACTATAGGTTGGACTGCCATATCCACACCATTGCCAAGGCAACCGCACTTCTTTGAACCAAGTGGGTCAGTATATTTTCTTTGATTTTATCCTGCACCTGACCGCACATCATGGATACGATACCAGAGGACATTCCAGGATACAGAGCAACTACACTACTAACCGGGGAAATTCTATCCTTATCTGATATTGATGCCAACAGGATCCTGATTACAGACAAGCTGGCACAAACTACTGGAGTCAAAACCAGTGAACAAATCTATACTGATTTTCTGAGACTCAGAAACAGGGAAACTGATTTCTACCTACATGGAGTATGCTTATCGGACTATTTTCGGGAGAAAAAAATCCCCAGGGGCTTTCGCATTAAAAACATGCCCACCATTGGACGCTTTAACACAGATTTCTGTCGGAAATGGGCAGCCGTTTTAAATAAAGCCTCGTTTGACTTAATGCTGCTCGTCATTGAAGAATCCACAAGGGAGTTAGCCATCACCAGAGAGAAAATTAAAACTCTGGAGCAGAACAGCCTGGATGCTCTGATCTCAGATACTTCTGTGGACTGGATCGCTAAATTAAACACAGAGGTAGAAAAATACAGATCTGAATTAATTCAATTTAAAACCAAAAAATTGGCTACTGTCAATAGAGACTATGATGAGAACCGGGTATACTACTGGGCGAATCCGCAACCGGGCGGACGGAGACCATACCGCAGGAGGTTCAATAAATTTAATAAACAATCTGGACGATCATCTCAAGATACTGACACCTCCAGTGGAACTTCTCACAGTGAAGCAGAACTACCAAGCACCAGTCACACCAATTCCAGAGGTCGTTCCCCTTTAGGGGTAAAAACGAGAGCAAAGGAGGACGGCGCAGAAGACAAAGAACCAGACGTGGCGGCCAATGCCAAAGGGAGACCAAAGCGAGCTGCAAAAACAACAAAGAAATGATATATAATTTATCATCACGCACATTGACTGACATTGAGACTGCGGTGTTGAGTAAAGGTTTGAATTTTGTTCCGACTAACCCCCATAATAGTCTCAAAAGCAAAGTTGATCTGAGTCGCCTTAACAGGCAACTGAGACTGAAAGAATTCTTTAGTAAAAATGACTCTGATAAACCTTTAACTAAAATTGATAAACCAGCATGTCCTGTTAAACCAAAATCTAACTTTGACCCCTATTCTTCCAACACAGCCATAAAAGCTTTCACTAGAACTGTCACTAATTGTATTGATTTATGTGAAAAAGAAAATGTCACTAGCACCATGAATTTATCACCTGCTGAATGGCAGGCATTGCGTGATCTTGCGACCTGTAATGACATAACAATACGCCCTGCCGATAAAGGTGGGGGCATTGTGGTGCAAGACTTATGTGATTATAGAGATGAAGCTTACAGACAGTTATGTGATGATAATGTGTATACCAAGCTAGAGGCTGATCCCACTGCTATGTATCTAAGGGAGCTTGAGGATGTCTTGCTGTCTGCGGTTGAGGCTGGACATATTACTGAATCTGTAAAGAATGCTTTGTGTTGTAATTATCCACGGGTACCCGTATTCAATATGCTTCCCAAATTGCATTAAAACAGTGAGAAGCCACCTGGCAGACCCATTGTGTCTGCCAGGGACTCCTTGTACTATCAAGTATCCAAATATCTTGACTTTTACCTCCAGCCGGTAGTTCAGAATCAATCTACATATCTGAAAGACACGACAATGTTTTTGCATAAACTCAGATCTTTTGGTGTTATACCTGAAGACTGCTGGCTAGGCACTATTGATGTAGTAAGCCTATACACTAGTATTCCTCATGACAGGGGACTCGAGGCTGTACGAAGTTTGATTACCAATAACACCCTCTATCTTGGTCCTAATGTGGATTTTTTCTTGCAACTTTTGAGGTTGGTTTTGGAGAGAAATTATTTTATTTTTAACAATGAATTTTTCCTGCAGACCCGGGGTTGTGCGATGGGATCTTGTGTCGCACCAACCTACGCGAATGCTTTCATGTTCCTAGTTGAACACCAATTGTTCTTTGATGACCAGGACCTGGCCAATCTCATACCCCTATATACAAGATATATAGACGACGTGTTCCTCCTATGGAGGGGCACAGAGGAGGAATTCACTAATATGATGTCACTGGCCAACACTAGGGACAGACACATCAAGTTTACGTGGAACATTCAAAAGGAAAACATACATTTTTTAGATGTAGAGGTAAAAATACGTGGTGTTGACTTCAGTACATCTATTTACCAGAAACCCACTGATTGCAACAATATGCTGCATGCCTCCAGCCACCATCCGAGCTCCCTTAAAAGAGGTCTCCCCTATTCGCAATTCTTACGGGTTCACCGCATTTGCAGTGATCCTGTTGATGAGGTGAATAAAATGGAACTTATGACTAAAAAATTTCTAGAAAGGGGGTACAGCAACAAGGATTTACAATCAGCTAAAATTAAGGCACTCAAAGCACCTAAAGTAAAGAATATCACCTGTCCCAAACCTAATAAAATAGACACTACCATGATTTGGGTCAACAATTACACGGTATCTACTAAGACCATTGTCAGTACCGCTAAAAGGGTTTGGCCAGTAGTCCAAGCAGACCCAGACCTTGCAGAATTGTCTGAAAGTGCGTTACTACCTTGTTATACAAGGGGTAAAAACATCGGGGACCATGTGATACATGTTGACATTGCTAACATGTCACCCACATATCCTAAACACTTCATGACTAAAAAACCAGGAAACTACAGGTGCTTAGGTTGCACTACTTGCACCTATCTGGACACCGGCAATTATATCAGGCATCCACATAGTGGTAAACAGATCAAATTAAAACATGTTTTTACTTGCACCAGCAAATATGTGATCTACTGCATTAGGTGCCCTTGCAGCTTATATTACATAGGCAAAACGGTGTGCCAGTTCAAAGAAAGAATGGCACAACACCGCAGTGCCATTAAGCAGATATTGGAAGGGAAAAACATAGATCAGCCTGTTGCCAAACATTTTAAAACTTGCAAGCACAGTCTCTCCTCATTACGCTACATGATGTTGGACCATGTCAAGGAAGATATCAGGGGGGGTGATAGAGGAAAGATCCTTCTGCAGTTAGAAATTAAATGGATACATCTTTTGAATACCGTTTCCCCGCATGGACTGAATGAAATGATTTCCTTTAATTGTTTCTTATAATGGTTATGTTGCTATTTTTTGTAGTATTGCTGTAAGATCATTTGTAGTAATGTCCGTTTGTACAATGTATCATTGTAACCATGGTAACGGTTTTTACTTTCACTTTCATTTTCACTTTGTCCCAGTCACTGCTCAGGCGCCGTCTATTGGTGATGACGTCAGCAGCAGCAGCATGGGGAGTGTTTTTGCACTTACTTTCACTTTCACTTGGTGTTTCTTAACTGCATAAAGGTAAGCTTGATTTCTTGCATTTGTTATATACCTGACGAAGGATAATAAATCCGAAACGTTGTATTCAACCCAGGAGTGTCCGGGTTTCTTATTTGAATTAAGTCCACGAGTGCCGCCTACATACCATACTTATATCAAACTCAGAAGGAAGGCACCGGGCAAGATGTCTACATTTATTTGGCGGAGTGCCGAGTGTATCTTTACTCTATATATATATATATATATATATATATATAATTGTATATAATATATATATAATATTGTATACCACCTACCCGTGGTTTTTTTTTTTTTTTTTCTTCTTTATACATACTACTATAGTAGCTTACTGTAGCAGTCTGCGGTGCTGCTGAGCTGACTGTGTCCAGCAGGTCCGTCATCAGTCATTACATAATAAATATATATACCTGTCCGGCTGCAGTACTAGTGATATTATATATATATATATATATTGATTTCATCTCATTATCATCCAGTCTATATTAGCAGCAGACACAGTACGGTAGTCCACGGCTGTAGCTACCTCTGTGTCGGCAGTCGCTCGTCCATCCATAATTGTATACCACCTACCCGTGGATTTTTTTTTCTTTCTTCTTTATACATACTACTATAGTAGCTTACTGTAGCAGTCTGCGGTGCTGCTGAGCTGACAGTGTCCAGCAGGGCCGTCATCAGTCATTACATAATAAATATATATACCTGTCCGGCTGCAGTACTAGTGATATTATATATATATATATTGATTTCATCTCATTATCATCCAGTCTATATTAGCAGCAGACACAGTACGGTAGTCCACGGCTGTAGCTACCTCTGTGTCGGCAGTCGCTCGTCCATCCATAATTGTATACCACCTACCCGTGTTTTTTTTTTTTCTTCTTTATACATACTACTATAGTAGCTTACTGTAGCAGTCTGCGGTGCTGCTGACCTGACAGTGTCCAGCAGGTCCGTCATCAGTCATTACATAATAAATATATCTACCTGTCCGGCTGCAGTACTAGTGATGTTATATATATATATATTGATTTCATCTCATTATCATCCAGTCTATATTAGCAGCAGACACAGTACGGTAGTCCACGGCTGTAGCTACCTCTGTGTCGGCAGTCGCTCGTCCATCCATAATTGTATACCACCTACCCGTGGGGTTTTTTTTTTCTTTCTTCTTTATACATACTACTATAGTAGCTTACTGTAGCAGTCTGCGGTGCTGCTGAGCTGACAGTGTCCAGCAGGTCCGTCATCAGTCATTACATAATAAATATATATACCTGTCCGGCTGCAGTACTAGTGATATTATATATATATATATATTGATTTCATCTCATTATCATCCAGTCTATATTAGCAGCAGACACAGTACGGTAGTCCACGGCTGTAGCTACCTCTGTGTCGGCAGTCGCTCGTCCATCCATAATTGTATACCACCTACCCGTGGTTTTTTTTTTTCTTTCTTCTTTATACATACTACTATAGTAGCTTACTGTAGCAGTCTGCGGTGCTGCTGAGCTGACTGTGTCCAGCAGGTCCGTCATCAGTCATTACATAATAAATATATCTACCTGTCCGGCTGCAGTACTAGTGTGATATAATTTATATTGATTTCATCTCATTATCATCCAGTCTATATTAGCAGCAGACACAGTACGGTAGTCCATGGCTGTAGCTACCTCTGTGTCGGCAGTCGCTCGTCCATCCATAATTGTATACCACCTACCCGTGGTTTTTTTTTTCTTTCTTCTTTGTACATACTACTATAGTATAGTAGCTTACTGTAGCAGTCTGCGGTGCTGCTGAGCTGACAGTGTCCAGCAGGTCTGTCATCAGTCATTACATAATAAATATATCTACCTGTCCGGCTGCAGTACTAGTGATATTATATATATATATATTGATTTCATCTCATTATCATCCAGTCTATATTAGCAGCAGACACAGTACGGTAGTCCACGGCTGTAGCTACCTCTGTGTCGGCAGTCGCTCGTCCATCCATAATTGTATACCACCTACCCGTGGTTTTTTTTTCTTTCTTCTTTATACATACTACTATAGTAGCTTACTGTAGCAGTTTGCGGTGCTGCTGAGCTGACAGTGTCCAGCAGGTCCGTCATCAGTCATTACATAATAAATATATCTATCTGTACGGCTGCAGTACTAGTGATATTATATATATATATATTGATTTCATCTCATTATCATCGAGTCTATATTAGCAGCAGACACAGTACGGTAGTCCACGGCTGTAGCTACCTCTGTGTCGGCAGTCGCTCGTCCATCCATAATTGTATACCACCTACCCGTGGTTTTTTTTTTTTTCTTTCTTCTTTATACATACTACTATAGTAGCTTACTGTAGCAGTCTGCGGTGCTGCTGAGCTGACAGTGTCCAGCAGGTCCGTCATCAGTCATTACATAATAAATATATATACCTGTCCGGCTGCAGTACTAGTGATATTATATATATATATATATATATATATATATATTGATTTCATCTCATTATCATCCAGTCTATATTAGCAGCAGACACAGTACGGTAGTCCACGGCTGTAGCTACCTCTGTGTCGGCAGTCGCTCGTCCATCCATAATTGTATACCACCTACTCGTGTTTTTTTCTTTCTTCTTTATACATACTACTATAGTAGCTTACTGTAGCAGTCTGCGGTGCTGCTGAGCTGACAGTGTCCAGCAGGTCCGTCATCAGTCATTACATAATAAATATATCTACCTGTCCGGCTGCAGTACTAGTGTGATATAATATATATTGATTTCATCTCATTATCATCCAGTCTATATTAGCAGCAGACACAGTACGGTAGTCCACGGCTGTAGCTACCTCTGTGTCGGCAGTCGCTCGTCCATCCATAATTGTATACCACCTACCCGTGGTTTTTTTTTTCTTTCTTCTTTATACATACTACTATAGTAGCTTACTGTAGCAGTCTGCGGTGCTGCTGAGCTGACAGTGTCCAGCAGGTCCGTCATCAGTCATTACATAATAAATATATCTACCTGTCTGGCTGCAGTACTAGTGATATTATATATATATATATTGATTTCATCTCATTATCATCCAGTCTATATTAGCAGCAGACACAGTACGGTAGTCCACGGCTGTAGCTACCTCTGTGTCGGCAGTCGCTCGTCCATCCATAATTGTATACCACCTACCCGTGGTTTTTTTTTTCTTTCTTCTTTATACATACTACTATAGTAGCTTACTGTAGCAGTCTGCGGTGCTGCTGAGCTGACAGTGTCCAGCAGGTCCGTCATCAGTAATTACATAAAAAATATATATACCTGTCCGGCTGCAGTACTAGTGATATTATATATATATATATATATATATATTGATTTCATCTCATTATCATCCAGTCTATATTAGCAGCAGACACAGTACGGTAGTCCACGGCTGTAGCAACCTCTGTGTCGGCAGTCGCTCGTCCATCCATAAGTATACTAGTATCCATCCATCTCCATTGTTTACCTGAGGTGCCTTTTAGTTGTGCCTATTAAAATATGGAGAACAAAAATGTTGAGGTTCCAAAATTAGGGAAAGATCAAGATCCACTTCCACCTCGTGCTGAACCTGCTGCCACTAGTCATGGCCGAGACGATGAAATGCCAGCAACGTCGTCTGCCAAGGCCGATGCCCAATGTCATAGTACAGAGCATGTAAAATCCAAAACACCAAATATCAGTAAAAAAAGGACTCCAAAATCTAAAATAAAATTGTCGGAGGAGAAGCGTAAACTTGCCAATATGCCATTTACCACACGGAGTGGCAAGGAACGGCTGAGGCCCTGGCCTATGTTCATGGCTAGTGGTTCAGCTTCACATGAGGATTAAAGCACTCAGCCTCTCGCTAGAAAAATGAAAAGACTCAAGCTGGCAAAAGCACCGCAAAGAACTGTGCGTTCTTCGAAATCCCAAATCCACAAGGAGAGTCCAATTGTGTCGGTTGCGATGCCTGACCTTCCCAACACAGGACGTGAAGAGCATGCGCCTTCCACCATTTGCACGCCCCCTGCAAGTGCTGGAAGGAGCACCCGCAGTCCAGTTCCTGATAGTCAGATTGAAGATGTCAGTGTTGAAGTACACCAGGATGAGGAGGATATGGGTGTTGCTGGCGCTGGGGAGGAAATTGACAAGGAGGATTCTGATGGTGAGGTGGTTTGTTTAAGTCAGGCACCCGGGGAGACACCTGTTGTCCATGGGAGGAATATGGCCGTTGACATGCCTGGTGAAAATACCAAAAAAATCAGCTCTTCGGTGTGGAAGTATTTCAACAGAAATGCGGACAACATTTGTCAATCCGTGTGTTGCCTTTGTCAAGCTGTAATAAGTAGGGGTAAGGACGTTAACCACCTCGGAACATCCTCCCTTATACGTCACCTGCAGCGCATTCATAATAAGTCAGTGACAAGTTCAAAAACTTTGGGCGACAGCGGAAGCAGTCCACTGACCAGTAAATCCATTGCTCTTGTAACCAAGCTCACGCAAACCACCCCACCAACTCCCTCAGTGTCAATTTCCTCCTTCCCCAGGAATGCCAATAGTCCTGCAGGCCATGTCACTGGCAATTCTGACGATTCCTCTCCTGCCTGGGATTCCTCCGATGCATCCTTGCGTGTAACGCCTACTGCTGCTGGCGCTGCTGTTGTTGCTGCTGGGAGTCGATGGTCATCCCAGAGGGGAAATCGTAAGACCACTTTTACAACTTCCACCAAGCAATTGACTGTCCAACAGTCCTTTGCGAGGAAGATGAAATATCACAGCAGTCATCCTGCTGCAAAGCGGATAACTGAGGCCTTGGCATCCTGGGTGGTGAGAAACGTGGTTCCGGTATCCATCATTACTGCAGAGCCAACTAGAGACTTGTTGGAGGTACTGTGTCCCCGATACCAAATACCATCTAGGTTCCATTTCTCTAGGCAGGCGATACCGAAAATGTACACAGACCTCAGAAAAAGAGTCACCAGTGTCCTAAAAAATGCAGCTGTACCCAATGTCCACTTAACCACGGACATGTGGACAAGTGGAGCAGGGCAGGGTCAGGACTATATGACTGTGACAGCCCACTGGGTAGATGTATGGACTCCCGCCGCAAGAACAGCAGCGGCGGCACCAGTAGCAGCATCTCGCAAACGCCAACTCTTTCCTAGGCAGGCTACGCTTTGTATCACCGCTTTCCAGAATACGCACACAGCTGAAAACCTCTTACGGCAACTGAGGAAGATCATCGCGGAATGGCTTACCCCAATTGGACTCTCCTGTGGATTTGTGGCATCGGACAACGCCAGCAATATTGTGTGTGCATTAAATCTGGGCAAATTCCAGCACGTCCCATGTTTTGCACATACCTTGAATTTGGTGGTGCAGAATTTTTTTAAAAAACGACAGGGGCGTGCAAGAGATGCTATCGGTGGCCAGAAGAATTGCGGGACACTTTTGGCGTACAGGCACCACGTACAGAAGACTGGAGCAACACCAAAAACGCCTGAACCTGCCCTGCCATCA
Source organism: Pseudophryne corroboree (assembly GCF_028390025.1). Taxonomy (NCBI): domain Eukaryota; kingdom Metazoa; phylum Chordata; class Amphibia; order Anura; family Myobatrachidae; genus Pseudophryne; species Pseudophryne corroboree. The sequence goes on along the minus strand of NC_086450.1, from coordinate 200,516,657 downwards.
TCTGAAGCAAGAAGTGGTAACGAGGTGGAATTCAACCCTATATATGCTTCAGAGGTTGGAGGAGCACCAAAAGGCCATTCAAGCCTATACAATTCAGCACGATATAGGAGGTGGAATGCACCTGTCTCAAGCGCAGTGGAGAATGATTTCAACGTTGTGCAAGGTTCTGCTGCCCTTTGAACTTGCCACACGTGAAGTCAGTTCAGACACTGCCAGCCTGAGTCAGGTCATTCCCCTCATCAGGCTTTTGCAGAAGAAGCTGGAGACATTGAAGGAGGAGCTAACACGGAGCGATTCCGCTAGGCATGTGGGACTTGTGGATGGAGCCCTTAATTCGCTTAACAAGGATTCACGGGTGGTCAATCTGTTGAAATCAGAGCACTACATTTTGGCCACCGTGCTCGATCCTAGATTTAAAACCTACCTTGGATCTCTCTTTCCGGCAGACACAAGTCTGCTGGGGTTCAAAGACCTGCTGGTGAGAAAATTGTCAAGTCAAGCGGAACGCGACCTGTCAACATCTCCTCCTTCACATTCTCCCGCAACTGGGGGTGCGAGGAAAAGGCTCAGAATTCCGAGCCCACCCGCTGGCGGTGATGCAGGGCAGTCTGGAGCGACTGCTGATGCTGACATCTGGTCCGGACTGAAGGACCTGTCAACGATTACGGACATGTCGTCTACTGTCACTGCATATGATTCTCTCCCCATTGAAAGAATGGTGGAGGATTATATGAGTGACCGCATCCAAGTAGGCACGTCACACAGTCCGTACTCATACTGGCAGGAAAAAGAGGCAATTTGGAGGCCCTTGCACAAACTGGCTTTATTCTACCTAAGTTGCCCTCCCACAAGTGTGTACTCCGAAAGAGTGTTTAGTGCCGCCGCTCACCTTGTCAGCAATCGGCGTACGAGGTTACTTCCAGAAAATGTGAAGAAGATGATGTTCATTAAAATGAATTATAATCAATTCCTCCGTGGAGACATTGACCAGCAGCAATTGCCTCCACAAAGTACACAGGGAGCTGAGATGGTGGATTCCAGTGGGGACGAATTGATAATCTGTGAGGAGGGGGATGTACACGGTGATATATCGGAGGATGATGATGAGGTGGACATCTTGCCTCTGTAGAGCCAGTTTGTGCAAGGAGAGATTAATTGCTTCTTTTTCGGTGGGGGTCCAAACCAACCCGTCATTTCAGTCACAGTCGTGTGGCAGACCCTGTCACTGAAATGATGGGTTGGTTAAAGTGTGCATGTCCTGTTTATACAACATAAGGGTGGGTGGGAGGGCCCAAGGACAATTCCATCTTGCACCTCTTTTTTCTTTAATTTTTCTTTGCGTCATGTGCTGTTTGGGGAGTGTTTTTTGGAAGGGCCATACTGCGTGACACTGCAGTGACACTCCTAGATGGGCCAGGTGTTTGTGTCGGCCACTAGGGTCGCTTATCTTACTCACACAGCTACCTCATTGCACCTCTTTTTTTCTTTGCGTCATGTGCTGTTTGGGGAGTGTTTTTTGGAAGGGCCATCCTGCGTGACACTGCAGTGCCACTCCTAGATGGGCCCGGTGTTTGTGTCGGCCACTAGGGTCGCTTATCTTACTCACACAGCTACCTCATTGCGCCTCTTTTTTTCTTTGCGTCATGTGCTGTTTGGGGAGTGTTTTTTGGAAGGGCCATCCTGCGTGACACTGCAGTGCCACTCCTAGATGGGCTCGGTGTTTGTGTCGGCCACTAGGGTCGCTTATCTTACTCACACAGCTACCTCATTGCGCCTCTTTTTTTCTTTGCGTCATGTGCTGTTTGGGGAGTGTTTTTTGGAAGGGCCATCCTGCGTGACACTGCAGTGCCACTCCTAGATGGGCCCGGTGTTTGTGTCGGCCACTAGGGTCTCTTATCTTACTCACACAGCTACCTCATTGCGCCTCTTTTTTTCTTTGCGTCATGTGCTGTTTGGGGAGTGTTTTTTGGAAGGGCCATCCTGCGTGACACTGCAGTGCCACTCCTAGATGGGCCAGGTGTTTGTGTCGGCCACTAGGGTCGCTTATCTTACTCACACAGCTACCTCATTGCGCCTCTTTTTTTCTTTGCGTCATGTGCTGTTTGGGGAGTGTTTTTTGGAAGGGCCATCCTGCGTGACACTGCAGTGCCACTCCTAGATGGGCCCGGTGTTTGTGTCGGCCACTAGGGTCGCTTATCTTACTCACACAGCTACCTCATTGCGCCTCTTTTTTTCTTTGCGTCATGTGCTGTTTGGGGAGTGTTTTTTGGAAGGGCCATCCTGCGTGACACTGCAGTGCCACTCCTAGATGGGCCAGGTGTTTGTGTCGGCCACTAGGGTCGCTTATCTTACTCACACAGCTACCTCATTGCGCCTCTTTTTTTCTTTGCATCATGTGCTGTTTGGGGAGTGTTTTTTGGAAGGGCCATCCTGCGTGACACTGCAGTGCCACTCCTAGATGGGCCCGGTGTTTGTGTCGGCCACTAGGGTCGCTTATCTTACTCACACAGCTACCTCGGTGCAAATTTTAGGACTAAAAATAATATTGTGAGGTGTGAGGTATTCAGAATAGACTGAAAATGAGTGGAAATTATGGTTTTTGAGGTTAATAATACTTTGGGATCAAAATGACCCCCAAATTCTATGATTTAAGCTGTTTTTTAGTGTTTTTTGAAAAAAACACCCGAATCCAAAACACACCCGAATCCGACAAAAAAAATTCGGTGAGCTTTTGCCAAAACGCGGTCGAACCCAAAACACGGCCGCGGAACCGAACCCAAAACCAAAACACAAAACCCGAAAAATTTCAAGTGCATATCTCTATTAAAAACCCGCACAAGTGACTTTTGGGAAAAGCTGGTGAGTAGACTAGGACAGCACCAGAGTCTACTCATACCCCTTTCAGACTGCCACCTATGAACACGGGTTATTGGCACATGAGCGCGCATAACCCGTGTTCAGATGCAGTCTGAAAGGTGCAAGGGTTGAAATACTGGGTCGAGCGACCCGGTATTTTAACCTCGGTTGCGAGCAGGGTTGAACCCGTGTTCAACCCGGCTCACTGTGTGGTGTGAAATGAAGCCGGGTCGATGCGATCTGTTTCCCGTTCACTGTGTGTGTGTACTGGCTGTGCTTGCATATCATGCGATTTCCAAGCGCCGCCCCCGCAGCGTCACCACTGACGTCACCAACCCAGCAATATGCCAGATTGCAAACAGCGGCTGCGAGAGGCCTGAGGGGGGTTGCACACTGGGAGCTCCCGTTTCAGGCTCCCGTGTGCGACCCACCTCAGGCAGTCTGAAAGGGGTATTACTTGTACCACTGGCTAGAGAGAAGGGGGCACGGATGAAGATGGAACACTGACCCCTCCTTGCTACATACAACACCTGGCTGTGTGTTTGCGCAGATAAAAATAAAACCAAATCCCACAAAACATCACTACCCCCCCCCCCCACACACACACTACATTGAACCATTCCCAAATAACTTCAGTATACTATAATACAAGATAGTACACAACCCCATGATGGTGATACAACCCCCACCCCACACAATATTATTTACCAAACCCCCCACAGATCCTCACCTTTGATTTTAGGAGGTTCAGTTGCAGTCTCTATATATTCCCTCCCTGGTTCATCCCACGGAGCTGGCTGGGGAGAAATCATATCTTCCCAAGTAGAGCAGGAAAGGGGTGTGGCCTCCGGCGTGAGGGGGAGGAGCCTAAGGAGGGGAATAAGAATGGATGTATTGCTGCAGTAGAGCACAGCTACGATCAACTCGGAATGACCAACTGATATCGATCCATAACAACACATATCACGGTCTGTGGTAGGTAGCCTGTAGCTAGGCCTTAACCACCTGCCTGGCATGGTTGCATCAAGGGCCTAATTCAGACCTGATTGCAGCAGCAAAATCTTTCTCTAATGGGCAAAACCATGTGCACTGCAGGTGAGGCAGATATAACGTGCAGAGACAGTTAGATTTTTGTGGGTTATATTGTTTCTGTGCAGGGTAAATAATACTGGCTGCTTTATTTTTACACTGCAACTTAGATTTCAGTTTGAACACATCCCACCCAAATCTAGCTCTTTCTGCACGTGTTATATCTGTCCCACCTGCATTGCAAATGGTTTTGCCCATTAGAAAAGACACTTGCTGCTGTGATCAGGTCTGGATTAGGCCGCAAATGCGACCACACCAGCAAGTTCTTTATATGACCTGGTCGCACAGAATGTGACCAGTAAGATAGACAGCGTGTGTAGCTGCAGGGAAGATAAATTTCCCGCTGCTGTTCTCAGAGGGACAGGAAGGTCCCTCTGCCTTCCCGCACCCTCCGCCAGTGTCTGCCGTGCTGCTGATCAGACAACAGCAGCCGCTGGGAAAGTGCTGACAAAAAACTTGTCACGATCAACACTCACTTAAGCCTGCGTAATGTGGGTTTGACACAGGATTAATAAGAAGAAAAGGTCTCTCTATAAATAATTACACTCCCTATTAACTCACACGCACTACTACTTTTCAGGTTCTTTCTGGGTAAGTTTTGAGATGAAGGCCAAGCCCCAATTTAGTTGCTCTTTTGTATGTTCTCTAATGTATTTATAGCGGACAGATGAGGCCGTAACAATTTATACAGTGGCATTATTACTTCTTTTTTCTTGCTACTGATTCCTCTTCCTATGCAACCAAGCATCTAACTTGCCTTTCTCATTGCTTCGTTGCCTTGCTTCCCTGCCTTTAAGTCACTTGAAATAGTGACTCCTAGATCCCTTTCCTCCTCATTATTTTCCAGTATAGTGCCATTCATACTATATTTAGCCTTTGGGTTTTTGAGACCCAAGTGCACAATCTTGCATTTTTTAGCGTTAATCTGTAGTTGCCACATTCTTGACCATTCCTCAAGTCTACCCAGTCATCTACAAAAAGACGTACTTTCCCCTCAATACCATTTGCAATGTCAATAACAAACACAACTTTTACGTGGCAAAGTAATCCTGGTCTAATTCCCAATGCCAGAGTGGCTCCTAAGAGCTGAACAATATTATACCTTTCTAGCCAATTTATCCTTATCTTGGGCTGTCTCCTCCCCCATACCCCCCCCCCCCCCTCATTTTCCCTTCACACTTTCTTGTGGTATATGCTCATTTTCTGTATGGATGCAAATTACATTTTATGACTGTTCGGAAACCATGCTCGATTGAAGAACTTCAAACTCATTACATTGTGTACTTTAGAGAATGATAATGGCCCTCATTCCGAGTTGTTCGCTCGCTAGCGGCTTTTAGCAACATTGCACACGCTAAGCCGCCGCCCTCTGGGAGTGTATCTTAGCTTAGCAGAATTGTGAACGAAAGATTAGCACAATTGCGAATAGAAATTTCTTACCAGTTTCTGAGTAGCTCCAGACTTACTCAGTCATTGCGATCAGTTCAGTCAGTTTCGTTCCTGGTTTGAAGTCCCAAACACACCCAGCGTTTGCCCAGACACTCCCCCGTTTCTTCAGACACTCCCGCGTTTTTCCCAGAAACGCCAGCGTTTTTTCACACACTCCCAGAAAACGCCCAGTTTCCGCCCAGAAAGACCCACTTCCTGTCAATCACAGTACGATCACCAGAACGATGAAAATTCCTCGTTATGCCGTCAGTAAAATACCTAACTTTTGTGTAAAATAACTAAGCGCATGCGCTCTGCGAACCTTGCGCATGCGCATTAAGCGACTAATCGCAATATAGCGAAAATCGGCAACGAGCGAACAACTCGGAATGACCACCAATATTAGGTTTCAAATAATAGAGTGTTCCAATATGAGCAAATAATATAGAAATATATAATGTGGTCTTCAAATGTTATGATATACTGAACCCTGTTTATTCCTCTTCCATAAAGGGAATTTGACCTGATTGGAGGGATCTTTTGAATAAATCAGGGGCTGTGAAATATATCATATCTTCAAGGAATTTGGGAAGTATATAAACATGTCATATAAAAATGTACATATTAGTATGAAAAGTTAGTATGCATGGCTTTTAGATCCTAGCCACAGGCCCGGCGACAGGGAGGTCAAAGGGGACACCCATCCTGGGCCCCGTCGTTGTGAGGGGCCCCAAGGTCCAACAGCAACAGCGGAAGCATGTCATAGATTTAAATAATTATATAACTTGTGGCATCGTGCGCGCCAGCCACTTGTTGTCCGCTGTGTAGTTAAGGAATCTGTAACAGCCCTTTTTTTTCAGTGCCCCCCTCTTCCCCAGTCTCTGTGGTCACCCCTCAGTGCCCCCAGCCCAGCCCCAGGTCAGCTATCAGTCTGAGCTAGTCCGTCCCTGTATGCAGTGAAATGACATTGCACTAATCACACAGGACGCTTGTCCGGACATTCCCTCCTCTCCGAGTCCTCCCCGCACGCCGCCCTGTCTATGCCGTGAGGAGTGCCAAGCAGGAGTGGGACTGCCAGACTGCTGGCAGCTTGGTGCGGCGGGGACGTGAAGTCACTAGTCACTCGGAGCCTGGTTGATTAGCGGCGCCGGCGGCTGTGTGTTGCTGATGGTAAGAGAAAGTAACAGCAGATTTTGTACTGGACATTTATAAAGAAGATAGACAGTTTTTTTATGATCTATGGTTGAAAACGGTTCCCTGATCCTATTATTATTATTATTATTATTATTATTATTATTAAGTTTATTTTATAGCACAGCATTTCCCCATCACACACAGTTGTGCTCTGTAAAATTCCAGATGCATTTTTCTACTGTGAATTGTCACTGCACCATAAATCCTATACTTACGCTTTTTACACCTATATATTAGGGAATGCCTTTAGAAGGGAGGAATTGAATAGTTTCCAGGTTTCCATCATCACATACTGTACATCCTATTGATGGTTTGTTACCATTGTTCAGGAACCAATCAACAGTTTGAACAACTGATGGATTCTCAAGGCTAGTGTTAGTACACATGCATATAGGCCTGATTCAGAGGTGGACTGTAGTAAAACATTGGGTGTGTTTTACCTCTGCGCATGCACCATGATGGTAAGTGCTGGGGGAAGCATATTGAAATTGCATGGCATTCCATACAGTTTTGATGGGCGTTCTTCGGTGGTGACTGGGGGAGAGGTGGTGAATGGTGGTGGGCATGTCAGTGTCAGACACAGTTCTACTGCATTGGTGGCCATAGAACCACAGACATTCTACACCTGCCATAGGTAGTTGCAAAGTTTGAGAATGCAGCCGATAGATCCGCCGATAGTGCATCTTTGTATGCACACCGGCAGATCACGCCTCAGCTGGTGGGAATCTTGATAGGATGCCCATTAGGCGCAGCATTACCATGTAGTTGCGATAAAAGTTGCAGCCGCTACACTAATGCGTCCACCTTTGAAGCAGGCCTACTGTGGTTAGCTGTGACATATAAACAATGCTCTCTGCATTGTATGGCAGCCACCAGGTTGGTATTGTATGTCAGTAATTGGGATGCTCTCTAAATTGTATGGTTATTACTAATAGGTGAACTTCTTTAGTGAGGGGAAATGGAACAAATGGGCTCCACACTTCTGGTCACACTAGGCCTCCAGTACAGTCTGTGGTTGTAGGGAGTTGGCCTGTCCCAACCTAATTCTCTGAGGCTTACAAATATTCCACAGTAGAAGAATCCTATGTGTCATAGCAGCTCTTGTACAGTCCATTTGTGGCTGGTAGGACGTTGAAATTTACTCAGAGGCATTGGACCAGTTCATTCATCAACTGCGCTCTCTGTTATGTATGGGTCTCACTTGGGTAATCCTACAATACTAAATAATCCACCAGTGGGGTGTCTACTACCCTTCCTGTAGTCAGGCCTGGCAACAGGCGGGGTCAAAGGGGACATCTGTACTGGGCCACGTAAGTCAGAGGGACCCCCAAGGATCAGGTACTGAAAATGGAGCAGCTGCACCTATTGATCATTTTTAAACAGCCCGCTAATTAAATGAAAAATGAACTAACCGGCAAGCCGCACCAGCACTCCCCACTTGGGCCTGTCCCACATACAGTATATGTGTGTGTAAGTAGGGGAGTTTTTGTAAGAGGTTGGAGGTCGAGTTTGGTTGAGGGGGGCCCCAGAGATATCAGTGTACTGGGCCCCAAGATTTCTGTTGCCGGACCTGCCTATCCATAAACCGCAATCTGTTCTCTGATCTAAGCAGCTCTAACCCATATCTCACTGCCCCTTTAGCTGGTTTGGTTTAACTTATGCAATCACCAGGCACATCACTCTATATCAGATTATTGGCCCAATGATTGTACAGGTGTGTATTGAGGGCTGTTAGCCAATAACCACTGAAAATGCTCCTGCAAACAGTTAGATCGGACGGTCGCTTCTTATGTGCAGTTTAATATTTAAACTGCCCAACATCCCAATCCATTGGAGAACATACACACTGAGCTATTTATGATCAGACAAACACTCTGGGTATCAGCAGCTATGTGTAAACAGCTTTGTCTCTAAAGAGATCATGTGAGAGAAATAACTTTGAAATCCAAATAACCACATAAATAAACATGGAAAGCTGCCAGTAGGATCAGTGAAACGCGTCAGTTGATCTACCTTGTAGCAGCATTTGTACCAGATAGATTTCTGTGGTATTCAAGAGAACCCATCTCCTTACCTGGAACCACCAGAAAATTTTCTGTGTTCAAAGAGTAGCCACCTATCTTTATCCCCAACACTATCCTCATGGAACTGGTTAAAAACTTACCCTATGCTGGATAACTTTTAAATATTTGCAGGACCATACACCTGCTGCATTTTAAGGCTCATTTATATCATCATCTAACAGGATAATTGGAGGGTAAGGAACTTATATAAACAGTATACCTGACTTCTGCTGACATATTTATGTTTAAAGTATAGTTGCGTACCCTCCCTCATTCTGCAGGAGACTACCTAAAATAACATCAATCTCCCTGACTCCCTGAATAAAGTAGCAAACTCCCTGATTGCACCTTACTCCCATTATATAGCCTTTACACTCTTGGGGGAAAAAAATAAATCTGAGATATATACATTCAAATGGGATAATCAGTGCTATTTAGTTACCTGCATTGGTTGTAAGGCACAATGATCCCTATGGCTACATGCATTTTAAATAAGTTTTCTCCTGGCCACTTACGGTACATGAAAGCTCTTGTAAAATACAATACACAAACAAAGCCTGCAAAATATCATTGTCTTTTCTTCAGTAGAACTTACTAATACCCCTTTCACACTGCACAAATAACCCGGTATCGACCTGGCATATTGCCCGGTCGACGCAAAGCAGGTGTGAAAGGGCCATGGTCAAATTCCTGGGTCGTCTGACACGGTAATTCAACCCGGTAATAAAACAGTGTTATTCCCGGGTTGAATATCGGGTCAGTGGCAGTGTAAACATGACCGGGACCCGTTCACTACATAGGGATAGGCGGCGCGGAGATGAGCTCATCTCCTAGCACTGCCTCCGCCCCTGCTGCCCGCTCCGCCCTCCGCCTCTATGGCAACCGACCTGGGTCAGAAAGCCTGCTGTTAGAGTCCAATGCCGGATTCCACCCGGGAAGGGCCCATTTCCAGTACCCGGGTGGGATCCGGCATTGGCGATGTGAAAGGGGTATAATAAATTGGGCTCATTTACATTTGGATGTAAGTCCTTCTTATGACACACCTCTCAGATGTAGCAGTATAAATCTGCACTGATAGGTGTGACTTTTACAATCCCCCTGAAATACTGTTACAAAAGTAGGCAAGTATGGTATAAGGCCTTACAAATATATGCTGCTATCTAATTGTTTTATAGCTATTTTATCTTGCCTATTGCGTTTAAGAAATGTTTCTCATACGTCCTAGAGGATGCTGGGGTCCACTTCAGTACCATGGGGTATAGACGGTTCCGCAGGAGCCATGGGCACTTTAAGACTTTTCAAGGGTGTGAACTAGCTCCTCCCTCTATGCCTCTCCTCCAGACCCCAGTTTTAGAATTGTGCCCAGGCAGACTGGATGCACTCCAGGGGAGCTCTACTGAGTTTCTCTGAAAAGACTTATGTTAGGTTTTTTATTTTCAGGGAGGACTGCTGGCAACAGTCTGCCTGCTTCGTGGGACTGAGGGGGCAGAAGTAGGAACCAACTTCCTAATAGAGATGTGCACCGGAAATTTTTCGGGGTTTGTGTTTTGGTTTTGGGTTCGGTTCCGTGGCCGTGTTTTGGGTTCGAACGCGTTTTGGCAAAACCTCACCGAATTTTTTTTGTCGGATTCGGGTGTGTTTTGGATTCGGGTGTTTTTTTCAAAAAACCCTAAAAAACAGCTTAAATCATAGAATTTGGGGGTCATTTTGATCCCAAAGTATTATTAACCTCAATAACCATAATTTCCACTCATTTTCAGTCTATTCTGAACACCTGTTAGGCGCCGGGGTCCGCTCGGCCGTGCGGCCCGGCGCCTAGCAACCAGGGACGCCGGGCGCGTTCAGCCGCCGGCTCCCTGGCAACGCTGAGACGCCGGGCGCACGGAGCCGCCTCTGGCCTTAGCAACGGGGACGCCACGTGCAGCCGCGTTCCCCGTTGCTGGGTCTATCCTCATTGCCCTGATTATGTGCTGGCCGTGCAGCATGCAAGCTGCACGGCATTTCTTTTGATTGTCCTGTCTGGATCTTGATTGGAGGATGCCTGAATAAAGGCATCCTCAGGACTTCCTACAGACGCCGGTGATAGTTTCCTGTTTGCCTTGTCTGCTGCAGAGAGTTCCCAGTCCCGGTCTATTCGGTTGTTCCTGTCCTCAAGAGATCCTGTACTCGGAAGTTACCATCTGTTCCTGGAGTCTGACCGAGCACCTTTAACATCTGGTGGTGTTCGTGAGTCGCGGCACAGCCGTGTGTTGCGGCTTGTCCGCTACTGTTTATTATTTTGTTTATATTGTGTTCTGGAGTTTTGCGGAGGATTCCGCTTCCACAGATCCACTCTGGTGTCCAGCGGTGCCGGATAGGAGTGTCGGATCAGTGGATCTTTGGTTGTCCTTTTCCCTGGCGGCTAGTCCGCACATACCTTTTGGTTTAGTTAGTCAGCTTGTAACCCCTGGCCGTGTTGCTTAGTCAGAGGGCCCCTTGTTATCACCCTGTCTCGGACTTCCCCTTGTCTCCCATTAAGACCTGCGGGGGCATCGGGGTTGGGCAGACATAATCCGCCCTTCGAACGCGGCTGCCATGGGCTCAAGCAACCATAGTCTCGCAGGGGATTTCTGATAACACGGGCGAGACAACGGAGTTAGGGCGCCAGGGGTTACTAGGCCTTCCAGCTCCCACAACCAGCTTATTTTCCTGAACTCAGATCCCTGTCATAAGATCTCCTCCGGTCTGGAGTTCAGGAATCATAACATTATCACCGGCCAGACAAAAGAAAAAATTTGAACAAGAGTTAATTTTTTCACTTATTCAGTTGGGAGAATTTTGTCGGCCTCATGAATCCCACCGGGGTTGGGCCAAATCCTGGCCAGTTTCTAGTTAGTCAGATTCAGGAACTTACTCAGATGGTTCAGGATCTGTCCCTCCGGGTGAGCTCACAGGAAGATCTGTTACGGACCTCCCCGAGGGTCGTCCCTGAACCAAAAATGCATCTGCCTGACCGTTTTTCGGGGGATAGAAAGCAGTTTTTTAATTTTAAAGAATCTTGCAAACTGTATTTTCGTTTAAGACCAGTTACCTCAGGTACAGAGGCTCAGCGGGTTGGGATTATTATTTCTCTGCTCCAGGGGGATCCTCAGACCTGGGCTTTTGGTTTAAAGACAGACGATCCGGCCTTATCGTCTGTAGACGCCTTTTTAAAATCTTTAGGGCTATTGTATGACGACCCTGATAGAGAGGCATCCGCAGAAAGTCAGTTGCGTACTCTTAGACAGGGTAGGAATCCCGCAGAGAATTATTGTACGGAGTTTCGCCGTTGGTCGAACGACTGTGGCTGGAATGACCCAGCCCTGCGCAGTCAGTTTCGCCTCGGCTTATCTGAATCTATAAAAGACAGTCTCCTCCAGTATCCCGCTCCTGCGACCCTCGATAACCTCATGGAGCTCTCTATTAAGATAGATCGTCGGCTCAGAGAGCGGAGGGCTGAAAAAGGGGCATCTGTCGGGTCCTCTTCCTGGGTTCCTTCCATTCCTGTAGACATAGAGGAGCCTATGCAGATAGGTCTCTCCAAATTGTCTCCGGAAGAAAGAACCAGGAGGCAAAATTCTGGTCTGTGTTTATACTGCGGAGGTAAGGGACATTTTGCCCGTAGTTGTCCAAACAAGTCGGGAAACTTCCTGACCAAGTGAATTGTGAGGGGGTTCACTTTGGTCTGCAGCTCATCTCCTCAAATAATTCACTGTTGGTTCCTGTTAAAGTTTCCTATGGCAGCCTCTGTTCCTCGGTCTCTGCTTTTGTGGACAGTGGAGCTGCAGGAAACTTTATGGATTTAACATGGGCCAAGGCCTTAGGTATTCCTCAGCTAACCTTGAATAGGTGTATCACCATGCATGGTTTAGACGGGAGTCCCTTGTCCAATGGGATTATTTCTCTATGTACACCTCCAGTTTTGCTCTCGGTGGGAGCTTTGCATTCTGAAAAGATTGAGTTTTTCCTTACCCATTGTCCAGCAGTTCCTGTGGTTCTGGGTCACCCTTGGCTGGCCTTTCATAATCCCATCATAGATTGGCAGTCCGGGGAGATCCTACAATGGGGTACCATCTGTGATAAAGAATGTATTACGCTTCCTATCCGAGTAGCTGCCGCCGGTTCCGCACATATTCCTGGGGAATACCAGGATTTTGTTGATGTGTTTTCCAAGGGCAATGCAGATATTTTGCCTCCCCATAGGCCTTATGATTGTACCATTGAGTTAATTCCTGGTGCCACGTTGCCTAAAGGAAGGTTATATGCATTATCTGGTCCTGAGACTGTGGCCATGAATGAGTATGTGAAAGAAAGCCTTGGGAAAGGGTTTATCAGGCCATCTAAATCCCCTTTAAGTGCAGGGTTCTTCTTCGTAGAGAAGAAGGACGGTTCACTCAGACCCTGCATTGACTTTAGAGCTCTGAATAAAATCTCAGTAAAGAATACTTACCCTCTGCCGCTGATCTCTGTCATCTTTGATCAGCTACGTTCGGCTGTTATTTTCTCTAAGATTGATCTGAGAGGAGCATATAACCTCATCAGAATCAAGTCAGGGGATGAGTGGAAAACGGCATTTAGTACTCAGTCAGGCCACTATGAGTATCTGGTCATGCCATTCGGCCTATCTAACGCTCCGGCAGTTTTCCAGGATCTCATTAATGATGTGCTCCGTGAGTTTCTGGGAAGATTCGTCGTGGTCTATTTAGACGATATTTTGATATATTCTGAATCCGTGGAACAGCATGTTACCCAGGTGTGTCAGGTGCTAAAGAAATTACGTGAAAATCACTTATATGCCAAACTGGAGAAGTGTGAATTTCATGTCACAGAAGTATCCTTTTTAGGGTACATTATTTCCCCTCGGGGATTCCGAATGGAACCAAAAAAGCTCCAGGCCATCCTTAGTTGGGCGCAACCCACCAATTTAAAAGCAATTCAGCGCTTTTTAGGGTTTGCAAACTACTATAGAAGATTTATTCACTCTTTCTCTGACCTAGTAGCTCCTATTGTGGCACTTACTAAGAAGGGAGCAGATCCTACCAATTGGTCATGTGAAGCTGAGTTATCTTTTCAGGCCTTAAAACAAGCCTTTGTCTCAGCCCCTGTCCTTAGACATCCCAACCCAGAATTACCTTTCATTGTTGAGGTTGATGCCTCGGAGGTTGGAGTAGGGGCTATCCTGTCTCAGAAGGATCCAGATTCCTTTGAATTACATCCTTGTGCCTTTATGTCCAGGAAATTCTCATCTGCAGAATCCAACTACGACGTTGGTAACCGGGAATTGCTGGCTATTAAATGGGCTTTCGAGGAGTGGAGACATTGGCTTGAAGGAGCGACCCATACCATTTCAGTTTTGACTGATCACAAAAATCTTCAATACATTGAATCGGCTAAACGACTGAATGCCCGACAGGCTCGTTGGGCTTTATTTTTTACTCGTTTCAAATTCATTATCACCTTCAGACCAGGTTCCAAGAATACCAAGGCAGATGCCCTGTCACGCAGTTTCCTTCCGGTTCAAGACAACAGTCCTGTTACTCCCATACTTCCGTCTTCAGTCATTCAGGCAGGTCTCACACAGGATGTATTTTCCCAATTAAAGCTGCTTCAACATCAAGCTCCTGGAAATACTCCTGCTGGTCGTCTTTTTGTCCCTGAATTTTTGAGAGCAACTGTTTTGGCAGAGTTTCATGATAGCAAAGTTGCCGGGCATCCTGGAATCGCCAAGACTTTGGAATTGGTATCCCGCTCAGTATGGTGGCCTGGTCTTTCCAAAGACATTAAAGAGTTTGTTTTTTCGTGTCAGGTCTGTGCACAGCATAAAATTCCTCGTTCTTTGCCTATTGGTCAACTTATGCCCTTGAATGTTCCCCTTAGGCCATGGTCGCATATCTCCATGGATTTTGTGGTGGACCTCCCTCTGTCAGCAGGATGCCGAGTCATATGGGTAGTGGTGGACCGTTTCAGCAAAATGGCCCATTTCATTGCTCTTCCCCGATTGCCATCTGCCCAGGGATTGGCAGTCCTGTTCCTCCGTCATGTTTTCAGACTCCATGGGTTACCCACCGATATTGTTTCTGACAGGGGTCCACAATTCATTGCGCAATTTTGGAAATCTTTTTGTGCTTCGTTAAAGATGAAATTATCATTAACCTCCGGCTATCATCCACAATCCAATGGACAGACTGAGCGAGTTAACCAATCTCTAAAACAATATTTGCGTTTGTACTCGGCCAAACTCCAAAATGACTGGTCTGAGTTTCTTCCATTGGCGGAGTTTGCTTATAATAATGCCTGTCATTCCTCCACCAATGTGTTTCCATTTTTTGCAGTTTTTGGTTTCCACCCCAGAGCTAATTCATTTTTTCAACATTCCTCTGTCTCCTCTCTGGCCCTGACCTCTCATCTTAAACTTATTTGGAAAAAAGTGCACCTGGCTCTCAGAAAAGCAGCTTTCCGGGAAAAGAAATTTTCTGACAGGCTCCGGCGGCCGTGCACTTTTAAAGTAGGAGACAGGGTGTGGTTGTCGACTCGCAACATCAAACTTCGACAAACTTCAGCCAGATTGGGTCCTAGATTTATTGGACCATTTCTCATTATCAAAAAAGTCAATCCAGTTGCTTTCCGGTTACGTTTACCAAAAACTTTACGGATCGGAAATACCTTCCATTGCTCATTGCTTAAACCATATGTTTCGTCCAGCAGATTTCCTCGTAAAAAATCTCAGGGGAGATCACCAGTTAATGTACAGGGTCAGCAAGAGTTCTTGGTTGAGAAGGTTCTCGATTCCAAGTTGTCCCGGGGTCGGCTTTATTTTTTGGTGCATTGGAGAGGTTATGGGCCAGAGGAAAGGTCGTGGGTCCTGGATGAGGACCTTCATGCCCCGAGGCTGAAAAGGGCATTTTTTCATGAATTTCCTCGGAAACCTGGCTTTGGGGGTTCCTTGACCCCTCCTCAAGGGGGGGGTACTGTTAGGCGCCGGGGTCCGCTCGGCCGTGCGGCCCGGCGCCTAGCAACCAGGGATGCCGGGCGCGTTCAGCCGCCGGCTCCCTGGCAACGCTAAGACGCCGGGCGCACGGAGCCGCCTCTGGCCTTAGCAACGGGGACGCCACGTGCAGCCGCGTTCCCCGTTGCTGGGTCTATCCTCATTGCCCTGATTATGTGCTGGCCGTGCAGCATGCAAGCTGCACGGCATTTCTTTTGATTGTCCTGTCTGGATCTTGATTGGAGGATGCCTGAATAAAGGCATCCTCAGGACTTCCTACAGACGCCGGTGATAGTTTCCTGTTTGCCTTGTCTGCTGCAGAGAGTTCCCAGTCCCGGTCTATTCGGTTGTTCCTGTCCTCAAGAGATCCTGTACTCGGAAGTTACCATCTGTTCCTGGAGTCTGACCGAGCACCTTTAACATCTGGTGGTGTTCGTGAGTCGCGGCACAGCCGTGTGTTGCGGCTTGTCCGCTACTGTTTATTATTTTGTTTATATTGTGTTCTGGAGTTTTGCGGAGGATTCCGCTTCCACAGATCCACTCAGGTGTCCAGCGGTGCCGGATAGGAGTGTCGGATCAGTGGATCTTTGGTTGTCCTTTTCCCTGGCGGCTAGTCCGCACATACCTTTTGGTTTAGTTAGTCAGCTTGTAACCCCTGGCCGTGTTGCTTAGTCAGAGGGCCCCTTGTTATCACCCTGTCTCGGACTTCCCCTTGTCTCCCATTAAGACCTGCGGGGGCATCGGGGTTGGGCAGACATAATCCGCCCTTCGAACGCGGCTGCCATGGGCTCAAGCAACCATAGTCTCGCAGGGGATTTCTGATAACACGGGCGAGACAACGGAGTTAGGGCGCCAGGGGTTACTAGGCCTTCCAGCTCCCACAACCAGCTTATTTTCCTGAACTCAGATCCCTGTCATAAGATCTCCTCCGGTCTGGAGTTCAGGAATCATAACAACACCTCACACCTCACAATATTATTTTTAGTCCTAAAATTTGCACCGAGGTCGCTGGATGACTAAGCTCAGCAACCCAAGTGGCCGACACAAACACCTGGCCCATCTAGGAGTGGCACTGCAGTGTCACGCAGGATGGCCCTTCCAAAAAACACTCCCCAAACAGCACATGACGCAAAGAAAAAAAGAGGCGCAATGAGGTAGCTTTGTGACTAAGCTCAGCGACCCTAGTGGCCGACACAAACACCTGGCCCATCTAGAAGTGGCACTGCAGTGTCACGCAGGATGGCCCTTCCAAAAAACACTCCCCAAACAGCACATGATGCAAAGAAAAAAAGAGGCGCAATGAGGTAGCTGTGTGAGTAAGCTAAGCGACCCTAGTGGCCGACACAAACACCTGGCCCATCTAGGAGTGGCACTGCAGTGTCAGGCCGGATGGCCCTTCCAAAAAATACTCCCCAAACAGCACATGACGCAAAGAAGAAAAAAAAGAGGCGCAATGAGGTAGCTGTGTGACTAAGATAAGTGACCCTAGTGGCCGACACAAACACCTGGCCCATCTAGGAGTGGCACTGCAGTGTCACGCAGGATGGCCCTTCCAAAAAACACTCCCCAAACAGCACATGACGCAAAGAAAAAAAGAGGCGCAATGAGGTAGCTGTGTGAGTAAGCTAAGCGACCATAGTGGCCGACACAAACACCTGGCCCATCTAGGAGTGGCACTACAGTGTCAGGCCGGATGGCCCTTCCAAAAAATACTCCCCAAACAGCACATGACGCAAAGAAGAAAAAAAAGAGGCGCAATGAGGTAGCTGTGTGACTAAGATAAGTGACCCTAGTGGCCGACACAAACACCTGGCCCATCTAGGAGTGGCACTGCAGTGTCACGCAGGATGGCCCTTCCAAAAAATACTCCCCAAACAGCACATGACGCAAAGAAGAAGAAAAAGAGGCGCAATGAGGTAGCTGTGTGACTAAGATAAGCGACCCTAGTGGCCGACACAAACACCTGGCCCATCTAGGAGTGGCACTGCAGTGTCACGCAGGATGGCCCTTCCAAAAAACACTCCCCAAACAGCACATGACGCAAAGAAAAATGAAAGAAAAAAGAGGTGCAAGATGGAATTGTCCTTGGGCCCTCCCACCCACCCTTATGTTGTATAAACAGGACATGCACACTTTAACCAACCCATCATTTCAGTGACAGGGTCTGCCACACGACTGTGACTGAAATGACGGGTTGGTTTGGACCCCCACCAAAAAAGAAGCAATTAATCTCTCCTTGCACAAACTGGCTCTACAGAGGCAAGATGTCCACCTCATCATCATCCTCCGATTCATCACCGTGTACATCCCCCTCCTCACAGATTATCAATTCGTCCCCACTGGAATCCACCATCACAGCTCCCTGTGTACTTTGTGTAGGCAATTGCTGCTGGTGAATGTCTCCATGGAGGAATTGATTATAATCCATTTTAATGAACATCATCTTCTCCACATTTTCTGGAAGTAACCTCGTACGCCGATTGCTGACAAGGTGAGCGGCGGCACTAAACACTCTTTCGGAGTACACACTTGTGGGAGGGCAACTTAGGTAGAATAAAGCCAGTTTGTGCAAGGGCCTCCAAATTGCCTCTTTTTCCTGCCAGTATACGTACGGACTGTCTGACGTGCCTACTTGGATGCGGTCACTCATATAATCCTCCACCATTCTTTCAATGGTGAGAGAATCATATGCAGTGACAGTAGACGACATGTGCGTAATCGTTGTCAGGTCCTTCAGTCCGGACCAGATGTCAGCATCAGCAGTCGCTCCAGACTGCCCTGCATCACCGCCAGCGGGTGGGCTCGGAATTCTGAGCCTTTTCCTCGCACCCCCAGTTGCGGGAGAATGTGAAGGAGGAGATGTTGACAGGTAGCGTTCCGCTTGACTTGACAATTTTCTCACCAGCAGTTCTTTGAACCCCTGCAGACTTGTGTCTGCCGGAAAGAGAGATACAACGTAGGTTTTAAATCTAGGATCGAGCACGGTGGCCAAAATGTAGTGCTCTGATTTCAACAGATTGACCACCCGTGACTCCTTGTTAAGCGAATTAAGGGCTCCATCCACAAGTCCCACATGCCTAGCGGAATCGCTCAGTGTTAGCTCCTCCTTCAATGTCTCCAGCTTCTTCTGCAAAAGCCTGATGAGGGAAATGACCTGAATCAGGCTGGCAGTGTCTGAACTGACTTCACGTGTGGCAAGTACAAAAGGTTGCAGAACCTTGCACAACGTTGAAATCATTCTCCACTGCGCTTGAGACAGGTGCATTCCACCTCCTATATCGTGGTCAGTTGTATAGGCTTGAATGGCCTTTTGCTGCTCCTCCAACCTCTGAAGCATATAGAGGGTTGAATTCCACCTCGTTACCACTTCTTGCTTCAGATGATGGCAGGGCAGGTTCATGGCGTTTTTGGTGTTGCTCCAGTCTTCTGTACGTGGTGCCTGTACGCCGAAAGTGTCCCGCAATTCTTCTGGCCACCGACAGCATCTCTTGCACGCCCCTCTCGTTTTTTAAATAATTCTGCACCACCAAATTCAAGGTATGTGCAAAACATGGGACGTGCTGGAATTTGCCCATATTTAATGCACACACAATATTGCTGGCGTTGTCCGATGCCACAAATCCACAGGAGAGTCCAATTGGGGTAAGCCATTCTGCGATGATCTTCCTCAGTTGTCGTAAGAGGTTTTTAGCTGTGTGCGTATTCTGGAAAGCGGTGAATCAAAGCGTAGCCTGCCTAGGAAAGAGTTGGCGTTTGTGAGATGCTGCTACTGGTGCCGCCGCTTCTGTTCTTGCGGCGGGAGTCAATACATCTACCCAGTGGGCTGTCACAGTCATATAGTCCTGAGTCTGCCCTGCTCCACTTGTCCACATGTCCGTTGTTAAGTGGACATTGGGTACAACTGCATTTTTTAGGACACTGGTGAGTCTTTTTCTGAGGTCTGTGTACATTTTCGGTATCGCCTGCCTAGAGAAATGGAACCTAGATGGTATTTGGTACCGGGGACACAGTACCTCAATCAAGTCTATAGTTGGCTCTGCAGTGATGATGGATACCGGAACCACGTTTCTCACCGCCCAGGATGCCAAGGCCTCAGTTATCCGCTTTGCAGCAGGATGACTGCTGTGATATTTCATCTTCCTCGCAAAGGACTGTTGGACAGTCAATTGCTTGGTGGAAGTAGTAAAAGTGGTCTTACGACTTCCCCTCTGGGATGACCATCGACTCCCAGCAGCAACAACAGCAGCGCCAGCAGCAGTAGGCGTTACACTCAAGGATGCATCGGAGGAATCCCAGGCAGGAGAGGACTCGTCAGAATTGCCAGTGACATGGCCTTCAGGACTATTGGCATTCCTGGGGAAGGAGGAAATTGACACTGAGGGAGTTGGTGGGGTGGTTTGCGTGAGCTTGGTTACAAGAGGAAGAGATTTACTGGTCAGTGGACTGCTTCCGCTGTCGCCCAAAGTTTTTGAACTTGTCACTGACTTATGATGAATGCGCTGCAGGTGACGTATAAGGGAGGATGTTCCGAGGTGGTTAACGTCCTTACCCCTACTTATTACAGCTTGACAAAGGCAACACACGGCTTGACACCTGTTGTCCGCATTTCTGTTGAAATACTTCCACACCGAAGAGCTGATTTTTTTGGTATTTTCACCAGGCATGTCAATGGCCATATTCCTCCCACGGACAACAGGTGTCTCCCCGGGTGCCTGACTTAAACAAACCACCTCACCATCAGAATCCTCCTTGTCAATTTCCTCCCCAGCGCCAGCAACACCCATATCCTCCTCATCCTGGTGTACTTCAACACTGACATCTTCAATCTGACTATCAGGAACTGGACTGCGGGTGCTACTTCCAGTACTTGCAGGGGGCGTGCAAATGGTGGAAGGCGCATGCTCTTCACGTCCAGTGTTGGGAAGGTCAGGCATCGCAACCGACACAATTGGACTCTCCTTGTGGATTTGTGATTTCGAAGAACGCACAGTTCTTTGCTGTGCTTTTGCAAGCTTAAGTCTTTTCATTTTTCTAGCGAGAGGCTGAGTGCTTCCATCCTCATGTGAAGCTGAACCACTAGCCATGAACATAGGCCAGGGCCTCAGCCGTTCCTTGCCACTCCGTGTGGTAAATGGCATATTGGCAAGTTTACGCTTCTCCTCCGACGATTTTATTTTGGATTTTGAGTCCTTTTTTTACTGATATTTTGTGTTTTGGATTTTACATGCTCTGTACTATGACATTGGGCATCGGCCTTGGCAGACGACGTTGATGGAATTTCATCGTCTCGGCCATGACTAGTGGCAGCAGCTTCAGCACGAGGTAGAAGTGGATCTTGATCTTTCCCTATTTTTGGAACCTCAACATTTTTGTTCTCCATATTTTAATAGGCACAACTAAAAGGCACCTCAGGTAAACAATGGAGATGGATGGATACTAGTATACTTATGGATGATGAGTGACTGACGACACAGAGGTAGCCACAGCCGTGGACTACCGTACTGCGTCTGCTAGTATAGAGATGATAATGATATAAAAAAAAAAATATATATATATATATCACTACTGCAGGTATATATAATATAATGACGGACCTGCTGGACACTGTCAGCAGACTCCTAAACTACTAGTATGAAGAAGATAGAAAAAAAAAAACCCACCACAGGTAGGTATACAATTATGGACGAGCACTGACGACACAGAGGTAGCCACAGCCGTGGACTACCGTACTGCGTCTGCTAGTATAGAGATGATAATGATATAAAAAATATATATATATCACTACTGCAGGTATATATAATATAATGACGGACCTGCTGGACACTGTCAGCAGACTCCTAAACTACTAGTATGAAGAAGATAGAAAAAAAAACCCACCACAGGTAGGTATACAATTATGGACGAGCACTGACGACACAGAGGTAGCTACAGCCGTGGACTACCGTACTGCGTCTGCTAGTATAGAGATGATAATGATATAAAATATATATATATATCACTACTGGAGGTATATATAATATAATGACGGACCTGCTGGACACTGTCAGCAGACTCCTAAACTACTAGTATGAAGAAGATAGAAAAAAAAACCCACCACAGGTAGGTATACATTATGGACGAGCACTGATGACACAGAGGTAGCTACAGCCGTGGACTACCGTACTGCGTCTGCTAGTATAGAGATGATAATGATATAAAAAATATATATATATCACTACTGCAGGAATATATAATATAATGACGGACCTGCTGGACACTGTCAGCAGACTCCTAAACTACTAGTATGAAGAAGATAGAAAAAAAAACCCCACCACAGGTAGGTATACAATTATGGACGAGCACTGACGACACAGAGGTAGCCACAGCCGTGGACTACCGTACTGCGTCTGCTAGTATAGAGATGATAATGATATAAAAAATATATATATATATATCACTACTGCAGGTATATATAATATAATGACGGACCTGCTGGACACTGTCAGCAGACTCCTAAACTACTAGTATGAAGAAGATAGAAAAAAAAACCCCACCACAGGTAGGTATACAATTATGGACGAGCACTGACGACACAGAGGTAGCTACAGCCGTGGACTACCGTACTGCGTCTGCTAGTATAGAGATGATAATGATATAAAAAATATATATATATCACTACTGCAGGTATATATAATATAATGACGGACCTGCTGGACACTGTCAGCAGACCCCTAAACTACTAGTATGAAGAAGATAGAAAAAAAAACCCCACCACAGGTAGGTATACAATTATGGACGAGCACTGACGACACAGAGGTAGCCACAGCCGTGGACTACCGTACTGCGTCTGCTAGTATAGAGATGATAATGATATAAAAAATATATATATATATATCACTACTGCAGGTATATATAATATAATGACGGACCTGCTGGACACTGTCAGCAGACTCCTAAACTACTAGTATGAAGAAGATAGAAAAAAAAAACCCACCACAGGTAGGTATACAATTATGGACGAGCACTGACGACACAGAGGTAGCTACAGCCGTGGACTACCGTACTGCGTCTGCTAGTATAGAGATGATAATGATATAAAAAATATATATATATCACTACTGCAGGTATATATAATATAATGACGGACCTGCTGGACACTGTCAGCAGACCCCTAAACTACTAGTATGAAGAAGATAGAAAAAAAAACCCCACCACAGGTAGGTATACAATTATGGACGAGCACTGACGACACAGAGGTAGCTACAGACGTGGACTACCGTACTGCGTCTGCTAGTATAGACATGATAATGATATAAAAAATATATATATATCACTACTGCAGGTATATATAATATAATGACGGACCAGCTGGACACTGTCAGCAGACTCCTAAACTACTAGTATGAAGAAGATAGGAAAAAAAAACCACCACAGGTAGGTATACAATTATGGACGAGCACTGACGACACAGAGGTAGCTACAGCCGTGGACAACCGTACTGCGTCTGCTAGTATAGAGATGATAATGATATAAAAAATATATATATATCTCTACTGCAGGTATATATAATATAATGACGGACCTGCTGGACACTGTCAGCAGACTCCTAAACTACTAGTATGAAGAAGATAGAAAAAAAAACCCCACCACAGGTAGGTATACAATTATGGACGAGCACTGACGACACAGAGGTAGCTACAGCCGTGGACTACCGTACTGCGTCTGCTAGTATAGAGATGATAATGATATAAAAAATATATATATATCACTACTGCAGGTATATATAATATAATGACGGACCTGCTGGACACTGTCAGCAGACTCCTAAACTACTAGCATGAAGAAGATAGGGGGAAAAAAACCCACCACAGGTAGGTATACAATTATGGACGAGCACTGACGACACAGAGGTAGCTACAGCCGTGGACTACCGTACTGCGTCTGCTAGTATAGAGATGATAATGATATAAAAAATATATATATATCACTACTGCAGGTATATATAATATAATGACGGACCTGCTGGACACTGTCAGCAGACCCCTAAACTACTAGTATGAAGAAGATAGAAAAAAAAACCCCACCACAGGTAGGTATACAATTATGGACGAGCACTGACGACACAGAGGTAGCTACAGACGTGGACTACCGTACTGCGTCTGCTAGTATAGACATGATAATGATATAAAAAATATATATATATCACTACTGCAGGTATATATAATATAATGACGGACCAGCTGGACACTGTCAGCAGACTCCTAAACTACTAGTATGAAGAAGATAGAAAAAAAAAACCACCACAGGTAGGTATACAATTATGGACGAGCACTGACGACACAGAGGTAGCTACAGCCGTGGACAACCGTACTGCGTCTGCTAGTATAGAGATGATAATGATATAAAAAATATATATATATCTCTACTGCAGGTATATATAATATAATGACGGACCTGCTGGACACTGTCAGCAGACTCCTAAACTACTAGTATGAAGAAGATAGAAAAAAAAACCCCACCACAGGTAGGTATACAATTATGGACGAGCACTGACGACACAGAGGTAGCTACAGCCGTGGACTACCGTACTGCGTCTGCTAGTATAGAGATGATAATGATATAAAAAATATATATATATCACTACTGCAGGTATATATAATATAATGACGGACCTGCTGGACACTGTCAGCAGACTCCTAAACTACTAGCATGAAGAAGATAGGGAAAAAAAAACCCACCACAGGTAGGTATACAATTATGGACGAGCACTGACGACACAGAGGTAGCCACAGCCGTGGACTACCATACCGCGTCTGCTAGTATAGAGATGATAATGATATAAAAAATATATATATATCACTACTGCAGGTATATATAATATAATGACGGACCTGCTGGACACTGTCAGCAGACTCCTAAACTACTAGTATGAAGAAGATAGAAAAAAAACCCCACCACAGGTAGCTATACAATTATGGATGAGCACTGATGACACAGAGGTAGCTACAGCCGTGGACTACCATACTGCGTCTGCTAGTATAGAGATGATAATGATATAAAAAATATATATATATCACTACTGCAGGAATATATAATATAATGACGGACCTGCTGGACACTGTCAGCAGACTCCTAAACTACTAGTATGAAGAAGATAGAAAAAAAAACCCCACCACAGGTAGGTATACAATTATGGACGAGCACTGATGACACAGAGGTAGCCACAGCCATGGACTACCGTACTGCGTCTGCTAGTATAGAGATGATAATGATATAAAAAATATATATATATATCACTACTGCAGGTATATATAATATAATGACGGACCTGCTGGACACTGTCAGCAGACTCCTAAACTACTAGTATGAAGAAGATAGAAAAAAAAAACCCACCACAGGTAGGTATACAATTATGGACGAGCACTGACGACACAGAGGTAGCTACAGCCGTGGACTACAGTACTGCGTCTGCTAGTATAGAGATGATAATGATATAATATATATATATATCACTACTGCAGGTATATATAATATAATGACGGACCTGCTGGACACTGTCAGCAGACCCCTAAACTACTAGTATGAAGAAGATAGAAAAAAAAAACCCACCACAGGTAGGTATACAATTATGGACGAGCACTGACGACACAGAGGTAGCTACAGCCGTGGACTACCGTACTGTGTCTGCTAGTTTAGAGATGATAATGATATAAAAAATATATATATATCACTACTGCAGGTATATATAATATAATGACGGACCTGCTGGACACTGTCAGCAGACTCCTAAACTACTAGTATGAAGAAGATAGAAAAAAAAAACCCACCACAGGTAGGTATACAATTATGGACGAGCACTGACGACACAGAGGTAGCTACAGCCGTGGACTACCGTACTGCGTCTGCTAGTATAGAGATGATAATGATATAAAATATATATATATATCACTACTGCAGGTATATATAATATAATGACGGACCTGCTGGACACTGTCAGCAGACTCCTAAACTACTAGTATGAAGAAGATAGAAAAAAAAACCCCACCACAGGTAGGTATACAATTATGGACGAGCACTGACGACACAGAGGTAGCCACAGCCGTGGACTACCGTACTGCGTCTGATAGTATAGAGATGATAATGATATAAAAAATATATATATATCACTACTGCAGGAATATATAATATAATGACGGACCTGCTGGACACTGTCAGCAGACTCCTAAACTACTAGTATGAAGAAGATAGAAAAAAAAAACCCACAACAGGTAGGTATACAATTATGGACGAGCACTGACGACACAGAGGTAGCCACAGCCGTGGACTACCGTACTGCGTCTGCTAGTATAGAGATGACAATGATATAAAAAATATATATATATATATATCAATATATCACTACTGCAGGTATATATAATATAATGACGGACCTGCTGGACACTGTCAGCAGACTCCTAAACTACTAGTATGAAGAAGATAGAAAAAAAAAACCCACCACAGGTAGGTATACAATTATGGACGAGCACTGACGACACAGAGGTAGCTACAGCCGTGGACTACCGTACTGCGTCTGCTAGTATAGAGATGATAATGATATAAAAAATATATATATATCACTACTGCAGGTATATATAATATAATGACGGACCTGCTGGACACTGTCAGCAGACCCCTAAACTACTAGTATGAAGAAGATAGAAAAAAAAAACCACCACAGGTAGGTATACAATTATGGACGAGCACTGACGACACAGAGGTAGCTACAGCCGTGGACTACCGTACTGCGTCTGCTAGTATAGAGATGATAATGATATAAAAAATATATATATATCACTACTGCAGGTATATATAATATAATGACGGACCTGCTGGACACTGTCAGCAGACTCCTAAACTACTAGTATGAAGAAGATAGAAAAAAAAAACCACCACAGGTAGGTATACAATTATGGACGAGCACTGACGACACAGAGGTAGCTACAGCCGTGGACTACCGTACTGCGTCTGCTAGTATAGAGATGATAATGATATAAAATATATATATATATCACTACTGCAGGTATATATAATATAATGACGGACCTGCTGGACACTGTCAGCAGACTCCTAAACTACTAGTATGAAGAAGATTTTAAAAAAAAAAACACCACAGGTAGGTATACAATTATGGACGAGCACTGACGACACAGAGGTAGCCACAGTTGTGGACTACCGTACTGCGTCTGCTAGTATAGAGATGATAATGATATAAAAAATATATATATCACTACTGCAGGTATATATAATATAATGACGGATCTGCTGGACACAGTGAGCAGACTCCTAAACTACTAGTATGAAGAAGATAGAAAAAAAAACCCCACCACAGGTAGCTATACAATTATGGACGAGCACTGACAACACAGAGGTAGCTACAGCCGTGGACTACCGTACTGCGTCTGCTAGTATAGAGATGATAATGATATTAAAAAAAATATATATCACTACTGCAGGTATATATAATATAATGACGGACCTGCTGGACACTGTCAGCAGACTCCTAAACTACTAGTATGAAGAAGATAGAAAAAAAAAACCCACCACAGGTAGGTATACAATTATGGACGAGCACTGACGACACAGAGGTAGCCACAGCCGTGGACTACCGTACTGCGTCTGCTAGTATAGAGATGATAATGATATAAAAAATATATATATATATATATCACTACTGCAGGTATATATAATATAATGACGGACCTGCTGGACACTGTCAGCAGACTCCTAAACTACTAGTATGAAGAAGATAGAAAAAAAAAAACCACCACAGGTAGGTATACAATTATGGACGAGCACTGACGACACAGAGGTAGCTACAGCCGTGGACTACCGTACTGCGTCTGCTAGTATAGAGATGATAATGATATAAAAATATATATATATATCACTACTGCAGGTATATATAATATAATGACGGACCTGCTGGACACTGTCAGCAGACCCCTAAACTACTAGTATGAAGAAGATAGAAAAAAAAACCCACCACAGGTTGGTATACAATTATGGACGAGCACTGACGACACAGAGGTAGCTACAGCCGTGGACTACCGTACTGCGTCTGCTAGTATAGAGATGATAATGATATAAAAAATATATATATATCACTACTGCAGGTATATATAATATAATGACGGACCTGCTGGACACTGTCAGCAGACTCCTAAACTACTAGTATGAAGTAGATAGAAAAAAAAACCCCACCACAGGTAGGTATACAATTATGGACGAGCACTGACGACACAGAGGTAGCTACAGCCGTGGACTACCGTACTGCGTCTGCTAGTATAGAGATGATAATGATATAAAAAATATATATATATCACTACTGCAGGTATATAAAATATAATGACGGACCTGCTGGACACTGTCAGCAGACTCCTAAACTACTAGTATGAAGAAGATATAAAAAAAAAAAACACCACAGGTAGGTATACAATTATGGACGAGCACTGACGACACAGAGGTAGCCACAGTTGTGGACTACCGTACTGCGTCTGCTAGTATAGAGATGATAATGATATAAAAAATATATATATCACTACTGCAGGTATATATAATATAATGACGGATCTGCTGTACACACTCAGCAGACTCCTAAACTACTAGTATGAAGAAGATAGAAAAAAAAACCCCACCACAGGTAGCTATACAATTATGGACGAGCACTGACAACACAGAGGTAGCTACAGCCGTGGACTACCGTACTGCGTCTGCTAGTATAGAGATGATAATGATATAAAAAAATATATATATCACTACTGCACTACTGCAGGTATATATAATATAATGACGGACCTGCTGGACACTGTCAGCAGACTCCTAAACTACTAGTATGAAGAAGATAGAAAAAAAAAAACCCACCACAGGTAGGTATACAATTATGGACGAGCACTGATGACACAGAGGTAGCTACAGCCGTGGACTACCGTACTGCGTCTGCTAGTATAGAGATGATAATGATATAAAAAATATATATATATCACTACTGCAGGAAAATATAATATAATGACGGACCTGCTGGACACTGTCAGCAGACTCCTAAACTACTAGTATGAAGAAGATAGAAAAAAAAAACCCACCACAGGTAGGTATACAATTATGGACGAGCACTGACGACACAGAGGTAGCCACAGCCGTGGACTACCGTACTGCGTCTGCTAGTATAGAGATGATAATGATATAAAATATATATATATATATATATATATATATATCACTACTGCAGGTATATATAATATAATGACGGACCTGCTGGACACTGTCAGCAGACTCCTAAACTACTAGTATGAAGAAGATAGAAAAAAAAAACACCACAGGTAGGTATACAATTATGGACGAGCACTGACGACACAGAGGTAGCCACAGCCGTGGACTACCGTACTGCGTCTGCTAGTATAGAGATGATAATGATATAAAAAATATATATATATCACTACTGCAGGTATATATATTATAATGACGGATCTGCTGGACACTGTCAGCAGACTCCTAAACTACTAGTATGAAGAAGATAGAAAAAAAAAAACACCACAGGTAGGTATACAATTATGGACGAGCACTGACGACACAGAGGTAGCCACAGCCGTGGACTACCGTACTGCGTCTGCTAGTATAGAGATGATAATGATATAAAAAATATATATATATCACTACTGCAGGAATATATAATATAATGACGGACCTGCTGGACACTGTCAGCAGACTCCTAAACTACTAGTATGAAGAAGATAGAAAAAAAAAACCCACCACAGGTAGGTATACAATTATGGACGAGCACTGATGACACAGAGGTAGCTACAGCCGTGGACTACCGTACTGCGTCTGCTAGTATAGAGATGATAATGATATAAAAAATATATATATATCACTACTGCAGGAATATATAATATAATGACGGACCTGCTGGACACTGTCAGCAGACTCCTAAACTACTAGTATGAAGAAGATAGAAAAAAAAAACCCACCACAGGTAGGTATACAATTATGGACGAGCACTGACGACACAGAGGTAGCCACAGCCGTGGACTACCGTACTGCGTCTGCTAGTATAGAGATGATAATGATATAAAAAATATATATATATATCACTACTGCAGGTATATATAATATAATGACGGACCTGCTGGACACTGTCAGCAGACTCCTAAACTACTAGTATGAAGAAGATAGAAAAAAAAACCCACCACAGGTAGGTATACAATTATGGACGAGCACTGACGACACAGAGGTAGCTACAGCCGTGGACTACCGTACTGCGTCTGCTAGTATAGAGATGATAATGATATAAAATATATATATATATATATATCACTACTGCAGGTATATATAATATAATGACGGACCTGCTGGACACTGTCAGCAGACTCCTAAACTACTAGTATGAAGAAGATAGAAAAAAAAAACCCACCACAGGTAGGTATACAATTATGGACGAGCACTGACGACACAGAGGTAGCTACAGCCGTGGACTACCGTACTGCATCTGCTAGTATAGAGATGATAATGATATAAAAAAAATATATATATCACTACTGCAGGTATATATAATATAATGACGGACCTGCTGGACACTGTCAGCAGACTCCTAAACTACTAGTATGAAGAAGATAGAAAAAAAAAACCCCACCACAGGTAGGTATACAATTATGGACGAGCACTGACGACACAGAGGTAGCCACAGCCGTGGACTACCGTACTGCATCTGCTAGTATAGAGATGATAATGATATAAAAAATATATATATATCACTACTGCAGGTATATATAATATAATGACGGACCTGCTGGACACTGTCAGCAGACTCCTAAACTACTAGTATGAAGAAGATAGAAAAAAAAACCCACCACAGGTAGGTATACAATTATGGACGAGCACTGATGACACAGAGGTAGCTACAGCCGTGGACTACCGTACTGCGTCTGCTAGTATAGAGATGATAATGATATAAAAAATATATATATATCACTACTGCAGGAATATATAATATAATGACGGACCTGCTGGACACTGTCAGCAGACTCCTAAACTACTAGTATGAAGAAGATAGAAAAAAAAACCCACCACAGGTAGGTATACATTTATGGACGAGCACTGACGACACAGAGGTAGCCACAGCCGTGGACTACCGTACTGCGTCTGCTAGTATAGAGATGATAATGATATAAAAAAAAATATATATATATATATATCACTACTGCAGGTATATATAATATAATGACGGACCTGCTGGACACTGTCAGCAGACTCCTAAACTACTAGTATGAAGAAGATAGAAAAAAAAACCCCACCACAGGTAGGTATACAATTATGTACGAGCACTGACGACATAGAGGTAGCTACAGCCGTGGACTACCGTACTGCGTCTACTAATATAGAGATGATAATGATATAAAAAATATATATATATCACTACTGCAGGTATATATAATATAATGACGGACCTGCTGGACACTGTCAGCAGACTCCTAAACTACTAGTATGAAGAAGATAGAAAAAAAAAAACACCACAGGTAGGTATACAATTATGGACGAGCACTGACGACACAGAGGTAGCCACAGCCGTGGACTACCGTACTGCGTCTGCTAGTATAGAGATGATAATGATATAAAAAATATATATATATCACTACTGCAGGTATATATATTATAATGACGGATCTGCTGGACACTGTCAGCAGACTCCTAAACTACTAGTATGAAGAAGATAGAAAAAAAAAAACACCACAGGTAGGTATACAATTATGGACGAGCACTGACGACACAGAGGTAGCCACAGCCGTGGACTACCGTACTGCGTCTGCTAGTATAGAGATGATAATGATATAAAAAATATATATATATCACTACTGCAGGAATATATAATATAATGACGGACCTGCTGGACACTGTCAGCAGACTCCTAAACTACTAGTATGAAGAAGATAGAAAAAAAAAACCCACCACAGGTAGGTATACAATTATGGACGAGCACTGATGACACAGAGGTAGCTACAGCCGTGGACTACCGTACTGCGTCTGCTAGTATAGAGATGATAATGATATAAAAAATATATATATATCACTACTGCAGGAATATATAATATAATGACGGACCTGCTGGACACTGTCAGCAGACTCCTAAACTACTAGTATGAAGAAGATAGAAAAAAAAAACCCACCACAGGTAGGTATACAATTATGGACGAGCACTGACGACACAGAGGTAGCCACAGCCGTGGACTACCGTACTGCGTCTGCTAGTATAGAGATGATAATGATATAAAAAATATATATATATATCACTACTGCAGGTATATATAATATAATGACGGACCTGCTGGACACTGTCAGCAGACTCCTAAACTACTAGTATGAAGAAGATAGAAAAAAAAACCCACCACAGGTAGGTATACAATTATGGACGAGCACTGACGACACAGAGGTAGCTACAGCCGTGGACTACCGTACTGCGTCTGCTAGTATAGAGATGATAATGATATAAAATATATATATATATATATCACTACTGCAGGTATATATAATATAATGACGGACCTGCTGGACACTGTCAGCAGACTCCTAAACTACTAGTATGAAGAAGATAGAAAAAAAAAACCCACCACAGGTAGGTATACAATTATGGACGAGCACTGACGACACAGAGGTAGCTACAGCCGTGGACTACCGTACTGCATCTGCTAGTATAGAGATGATAATGATATAAAAAAAATATATATATCACTACTGCAGGTATATATAATATAATGACGGACCTGCTGGACACTGTCAGCAGACTCCTAAACTACTAGTATGAAGAAGATAGAAAAAAAAAACCCCACCACAGGTAGGTATACAATTATGGACGAGCACTGACGACACAGAGGTAGCCACAGCCGTGGACTACCGTACTGCATCTGCTAGTATAGAGATGATAATGATATAAAAAATATATATATATCACTACTGCAGGTATATATAATATAATGACGGACCTGCTGGACACTGTCAGCAGACTCCTAAACTACTAGTATGAAGAAGATAGAAAAAAAAACCCACCACAGGTAGGTATACAATTATGGACGAGCACTGATGACACAGAGGTAGCTACAGCCGTGGACTACCGTACTGCGTCTGCTAGTATAGAGATGATAATGATATAAAAAATATATATATATCACTACTGCAGGAATATATAATATAATGACGGACCTGCTGGACACTGTCAGCAGACTCCTAAACTACTAGTATGAAGAAGATAGAAAAAAAAACCCACCACAGGTAGGTATACATTTATGGACGAGCACTGACGACACAGAGGTAGCCACAGCCGTGGACTACCGTACTGCGTCTGCTAGTATAGAGATGATAATGATATAAAAAAAAATATATATATATATATATCACTACTGCAGGTATATATAATATAATGACGGACCTGCTGGACACTGTCAGCAGACTCCTAAACTACTAGTATGAAGAAGATAGAAAAAAAAACCCCACCACAGGTAGGTATACAATTATGTACGAGCACTGACGACATAGAGGTAGCTACAGCCGTGGACTACCGTACTGCGTCTGCTAATATAGAGATGATAATGATATAAAAAATATATATATATCACTACTGCAGGTATATATAATATAATGACGGACCTGCTGGACACTGTCAGCAGACTCCTAAACTACTAGTATGAAGAAGATAGAAAAAAAAACCCCACCACAGGTAGGTATACAATTATAGACGAGCACTGACGACACAGAGGTAGCTACAGCCGTGGACTACCGTACTGCGTCTGCTAGTATAGAGATGATAATGATATAAAAAATATATATATATCACTACTGCAGGTATATATAATATAATGACGGACCTGCTGGACACTGTCAGCAGACTCCTAAACTACTAGTATGAAGAAGATAGAAAAAAAAAAAACACCACAGGTAGGTATACAATTATGGACGAGCACTGACGACACAGAGGTAGCCACAGCCGTGGACTACCGTACTGCGTCTGCTAGTATAGAGATGATAATGATATAAAAAATATATATATATCACTACTGCAGGTATATATAATATAATGACGGACCTGATGGACACTGTCAGCAGACTCCTAAACTACTAGTATGAAGAAGAAAGAAAAGAAAAAACCCACCACAGGTAGGTATACAATTATGGACGAGCACTGACGACACAGAGGTAGCTACAGCCGTGGACTACCGTACTGCGTCTGCTAATATAGAGATGATAATGATATAAAAAATATATATATATCACTACTGCAGATATATATAATATAATGACGGACCTGCTGGACACTGTCAGCAGACTCCTAAACTACTAGTATGAAGAAGATAGAAAAAAAAACCCCACCACAGGTAGGTATACAATTATGGACGAGCACTGACGACACAGAGGTAGCTACAGCCGTGGACTACCGTACTGCGTCTGCTAGTATAGAGATGATAATGATATAAAAAATATATATATATCACTACTGCAGGTATATGTAATATAATGACGGACGTGCTGGACACTGTCAGCAGACTCCTAAACTACTAGTATGAAGAAGATAGAAAAAAAAACCCCACCACAGGTAGCTATACAATTATGGACGAGCACTGACAACACAGAGGTAGCTACAGCCGTGGACTACCGTACTGCGTCTGCTAGTATAGAGATGATAATGATATAAAAAAAATATATATATCACTACTGCAGGTATATATAATATAATGACGGACCTGCTGGACACTGTCAGCAGACTCCTAAACTACTAGTATGAAGAAGATAGAAAAAAAAAAACACCACAGGTAGGTATACAATTATGGACGAGCACTGACGACACAGAGGTAGCCACAGCCGTGGACTACTGTACTGCATCTGCTAGTATAGAGATGATAATGATATAAAAAATATATATATATCACTACTGCAGGTATATATAATATAATGACGGACCTGCTGGACACTGTCAGCAGACTCCTAAACTACTAGTATGAAGAAGATAGAAAAAAAAAAACACCACAGGTAGGTATACAATTATGGACGAGCACTGACGACACAGAGGTAGCCACAGCCGTGGACTACCGTACTGCATCTGCTAGTATAGAGATGATAATGATATAAAAAATATATATATATCACTACTGCAGGTATATATAATATAATGACGGATCTGCTGGACACTGTCAGCAGACTCCTAAACTACTAGTATGAAGAAGATAGAAAAAAAAACCCACCACAGGTAGCTATACAATTATGGACGAGCACTGACAACACAGAGGTAGCTACAGCCGTGGACTACCGTACTGCGTCTGCTAGTATAGAGATGATAATGATATAAAAAATATATATATATCACTACTGCAGGTATATATAATATAATGACGGACCTGCTGGACACTGTCAGCAGACTCCTAAACTACTAGTATGAAGAAGATAGAAAAAAAACCCACCACAGGTAGGTATACAATTATGGACGAGCACTGATGACACAGAGGTAGCTACAGCCGTGGACTACCGTACTGCGTCTGCTAGTATAGAGATGATAATGATATAAAAAATATATATATATCACTACTGCAGGAATATATAATATAATGACGGACCTGCTGGACACTGTCAGCAGACTCCTAAACTACTAGTATGAAGAAGATAGAAAAAAAAAACCCACCACAGGTAGGTATACATTTATGAATGAGCACTGACGACACAGAGGTAGCCACAGCCGTGGACTACCGTACTGCGTCTGCTAGTATAGAGATGATAATGATATAAAAAATATATATATATATATCACTACTGCAGGTATATATAATATAATGACGGACCTGCTGGACACTGTCAGCAGACTCCTAAACTACTAGTATGAAGAAGATAGAAAAAAAAACCCCACCACAGGTAGCTATACAATTATGGACGAGCACTGACGACACAGAGGTAGCTACAGCCGTGGACTACCGTACTGCGTCTGCTAGTATAGAGATGATAATGATATAAAAAATATATATATATCACTACTGCAGGTATATATAATATAATGACGGACCTGCTGGACACTGTCAGCAGACTCCTAAACTACTAGTATGAAGAAGATAGAAAAAAAAACCCACCACAGGTAGGTATACAATTATGGACGAGCACTGACGACACAGAGGTAGCTACAGCCGTGGACTACCGTACTGCGTCTGCTAATATAGAGATGATAATGATATAAAAAATATATATATATCACTACTGCAGGTATATATAATATAATGACGGACCTGCTGGACACTGTCAGCAGACTCCTAAACTACTAGTATGAAGAAGATAGAAAAAAAAAAACCACCACAGGTAGGTATACAATTATGGACGAGCACTGACGACACAGAGGTAGCTACAGCCGTGGACTACCGTACTGCGTCTGCTAGTATAGAGATGATAATGATATAAAAAATATATATATATCACTACTGCAGGAATATATAATATAATGACGGACCTGCTGGACACTGTCAGCAGACTCCTAAACTACTAGTATGAAGAAGATAGAAAAAAAAACCCCACCACAGGTAGGTATACAATTATGGACGAGCACTGACGACACAGAGGTAGCTACAGCCGTGGACTACCGTACTGCGTCTGCTAGTATAGAGATGATAATGATATAAAAAATATATATATATCACTACTGCAGGTATATATAATATAATGACGGACCTGCTGGACACTGTCAGCAGACTCCTAAACTACTAGTATGAAGAAGATAGAAAAGAAAAAAACACCACAGGTAGGTATACAATTATGGACGAGCACTGACGACACAGAGGTAGCCACAGCCGTGGACTACCGTACTGCGTCTGCTAGTATAGAGATGATAATGATATAAAAAATATATATATATCACTACTGCAGGTATATATAATATAATGACGGACCTGATGGACACTGTCAGCAGACTCCTAAACTACTAGTATGAAGAAGATAGAAAAAAAAAACCCACCACAGGTAGGTATACAATTATGGACGAGCACTGACGACACAGAGGTAGCTACAGCCGTGGACTACCGTACTGCGTCTGCTAATATAGAGATGATAATGATATAAAAAATATATATATATCACTACTGCAGATATATATAATATAATGACGGACCTGCTGGACACTGTCAGCAGACTCCTAAACTACTAGTATGAAGAAGATAGAAAAAAAAACCCCACCACAGGTAGGTATACAATTATGGACGAGCACTGACGACACAGAGGTAGCTACAGCCGTGGACTACCGTACTGCGTCTGCTAGTATAGAGATGATAATGATATAAAAAATATATATATATCACTACTGCAGGTATATATAATATAATGACGGACGTGCTGGACACTGTCAGCAGACTCCTAAACTACTAGTATGAAGAAGATAGAAAAAAAAAACCCACCACAGGTAGCTATACAATTATGGACGAGCACTGACAACACAGAGGTAGCTACAGCCGTGGACTACCGTACTGCGTCTGCTAGTATAGAGATGATAATGATATAAAAAAAATATATATATCACTACTGCAGGTATATATAATATAATGACGGACCTGCTGGACACTGTCAGCAGACTCCTAAACTACTAGTATGAAGAAGATAGAAAAAAAAAAACACCACAGGTAGGTATACAATTATGGACGAGCACTGACGACACAGAGGTAGCCACAGCCGTGGACTACTGTACTGCATCTGCTAGTATAGAGATGATAATGATATAAAAAATATATATATATCACTACTGCAGGTATATATAATATAATGACGGACCTGCTGGACACTGTCAGCAGACTCCTAAACTACTAGTATGAAGAAGATAGAAAAAAAAAAAACACCACAGGTAGGTATACAATTATGGATGAGCACTGACGACACAGAGGTAGCCACAGCCGTGGACTACCGTACTGCATCTGCTAGTATAGAGATGATAATGATATAAAAAATATATATATATCACTACTGCAGGTATATATAATATAATGACGGATCTGCTGGACACTGTCAGCAGACTCCTAAACTACTAGTATGAAGAAGATAGAAAAAAAACCCCCACCACAGGTAGCTATACAATTATGGACGAGCACTGACAACACAGAGGTAGCTACAGCCGTGGACTACCGTACTGCGTCTGCTAGTATAGAGATGATAATGATATAAAAAATATATATATATCACTACTGCAGGTATATATAATATAATGACGGACCTGCTGGACACTGTCAGCAGACTCCTAAACTACTAGTATGAAGAAGATAGAAAAAAAACCCACCACAGGTAGGTATACAATTATGGACGAGCACTGATGACACAGAGGTAGCTACAGCCGTGGACTACCGTACTGCGTCTGCTAGTATAGAGATGATAATGATATAAAAAATATATATATATCACTACTGCAGGAATATATAATATAATGACGGACCTGCTGGACACTGTCAGCAGACTCCTAAACTACTAGTATGAAGATGATAGAAAAAAAAAACCCACCACAGGTAGGTATACATTTATGAACGAGCACTGACGACACAGAGGTAGCCACAGCCGTGGACTACCGTACTGCGTCTGCTAGTATAGAGATGATAATGATATAAAAAATATATATATATATATCACTACTGCAGGTATATATAATATAATGACGGACCTGCTGGACACTGTCAGCAGACTCCTAAACTACTAGTATGAAGAAGATAGAAAAAAAAACCCCACCACAGGTAGCTATACAATTATGGACGAGCACTGACGACACAGAGGTAGCTACAGCCGTGGACTACCGTACTGCGTCTGCTAGTATAGAGATGATAATGATATAAAAAATATATATATATCACTACTGCAGGTATATATAATATAATGACGGACCTGCTGGACACTGTCAGCAGACTCCTAAACTACTAGTATGAAGAAGATAGAAAAAAAAACCCACCACAGGTAGGTATACAATTATGGACGAGCACTGACGACACAGAGGTAGCTACAGCCGTGGACTACCGTACTGCGTCTGCTAATATAGAGATGATAATGATATAAAAAATATATATATATCACTACTGCAGGTATATATAATATAATGACGGACCTGCTGGACACTGTCAGCAGACTCCTAAACTACTAGTATGAAGAAGATAGAAAAAAAAAACCACCACAGGTAGGTATACAATTATGGACGAGCACTGACGACACAGAGGTAGCTACAGCCGTGGACTACCGTACTGCGTCTGCTAGTATAGAGATGATAATGATATAAAAAATATATATATATCACTACTGCAGGTATATATAATATAATGACGGACCTGCCGGACACTGTCAGCAGACTCCTAAACTACTAGTATGAAGAAGATAGAAAAAAACAAAACACCACAGGTAGGTATACAATTATGGACGAGCACTGACGACACAGAGGTAGCCACAGCCGTGGACTACCGTACTGCGTCTGCTAGTATAGAGATGATAATGATATAAAAAATATATATATATCACTACTGCAGGTATATATAATATAATGACGGACCTGCTGGACACTGTCAGCAGACTCCTAAACTACTAGTATGAAGAAGATAGAAAAAAAAACCCCACCACAGGTAGGTATACAATTATGGACGAGCACTGACGACACAGAGGTAGCTACAGCCGTGGACTACCGTACTGCGTCTGCTAATATAGAGATGATAATGATATAAAAAATATATATATATCACTACTGCAGGTATATATAATATAATGACGGACCTGCTGGACACTGTCAGCAGACTCCTAAACTACTAGTATGAAGAAGATAGAAAAAAAAAACCCACCACAGGTAGGTATACAATTATGGACGAGCACTGACGACACAGAGGTAGCTACAGCCGTGGACTACCGTACTGCGTCTGCTAGTATAGAGATGATAATGATATAAAAAATATATATATATCACTACTGCAGGTATATATAATATAATGACGGACGTGCTGGACACTGTCAGCAGACTCCTAAACTACTAGTATGAAGAAGATAGAAAAAAAAAACACCACAGGTAGGTATACAATTATGGACGAGCACTGACGACACAGAGGTAGCCACAGCCGTGGACTACCGTACTGCGTCTGCTAGTATAGAGATGATAATGATATAAAATATATATATATATATCACTACTGCAGGTATATATAATATAATGACGGATCTGCTGGACACTGTCAGCAGACTCCTAAACTACTAGTATGAAGAAGATAGGAAAAAAAAACCCACCACAG
Organism: Pseudophryne corroboree; assembly: GCF_028390025.1. Lineage (NCBI taxonomy): Eukaryota > Metazoa > Chordata > Amphibia > Anura > Myobatrachidae > Pseudophryne > Pseudophryne corroboree. The sequence continues at coordinate 200,476,767 of NC_086450.1, read as the reverse complement.
GTAGCTATACAATTATGGACGAGCACTGACAACACAGAGGTAGCTACAGCCGTGGACTACCATACTGCGTCTGCTAGTATAGAGATGATAATGATATAAAAAAAATATATATATCACTACTGCAGGTATATATAATATAATGACGGACCTGCTGGACACTGTCAGCAGACTCCTAAACTACTAGTATGAAGAAGATAGAAAAAAAAACCCACCACAGGTAGGTATACAATTATGGACGAGCACTGATGACACAGAGGTAGCTACAGCCGTGGACTACCGTACTGCGTCTGCTAATATAGAGATGATAAAGATGATAGAGATGAACAAAAAAAATATAACACTACTGCAGGTAAATATTTATATAATATAATGAATGACGGACCTGCTGGACACTGTCAGCAGAATGCGTTTATAGAATAAAATAAAAAAACACCACAGGAGTGTTTAACTTTTTCAGGCAGACAATATACTGGTGGTCACTGGTCAGTCACACTGGCAGCAAAAGTGTGCACTGTACTCCTGCTATAACTGCACCCCAGTCTCCCCCACAATTCAGCTGTGTGAGCAGTGAGCACTCAGCACAGTCAGATATACATAGATGATATTATCATGCAGCACACTGAGGCTGAGCACAGATATGGTATGTGACTGTGTATCGTTTTTTTTCAGGCAGAGAACGGATTATATTAAATAATAAATAAAACTGGTGGTGGTCAGTTACTAGTAACTAACTATCAGCAAAACTCTGCACTCTGAGTACTCCTAATGCTCCCCAAAATTACTAAGTAATCAACTCAAGTGTCTCTATCTATTCTAACGGAGAGGACGCCAGCCACGTCCTCTCCCTATAAATCTCAATGCACGTGTGAAAATGGCGGCGACGCGCGGCTCCTTATATAGAATCCGAGTCTCGCGATAGAATACGAGCCTCGCGAGAATCCGACAGCGGGATGATGACGTTCGGGCGCGCTCGGGTTAGCCGAGCAAGGCGGGAAGATCCGAGTCTGCCTCGGACCCGTGTAAAAAGGCTGAAGTTCGGGGGGGTTCGGATTCCGAGGAACCGAACCCGCTCATCTCTACTTCCTAAAGAGTTTCATGGCTCTGCTTCTGGCTGACAGGACACCATTAGCTTCTGAAGGGTTCTGAACGCTGGCTGTGCCTAGATGCTCACTCCCACAGCATGCCATCACCCCCCTTGCAGAGCCAGAAGTCAGAAGATAGGTGAGTGTTAGAAGAGAGATCTTCAATCAAGGTGACGGCTAAAGGTAAAGCGCGGCTGGTGGGAGCACAGCGCGCCATGTTGCACACACATACACAGGCACTGCAGGGTGCGGGGGGGGGGACGCCCTGGGCAGCATGAAACCTATTGAAACTGGCATAAATAAGGGGCATAAGTTGCTGAGGCACAGTCCTACCCCCGCCAGTATAAAAAATTACCTCATAAAAGCTGAGGAGAAACACGCCATTGAAGTGTGGAGCTTCCTCCTCAGTCAGCCAGCACACTGCTCAGCGCCATTTTCTCTCCTTCCAGGCTGCAGAGAAGAATGCTAGTCCTCCTTCACTGCTGAACAAGTATCAGGGTGCAAAACAGGGGGGGGCCACAGTGAATTTTGTGCTATATAATTGTGTGATTAACATTATAAAAGCGGTGCATGTCAGTGGGCATTTTGTGTTCACAGACATTGTGTTACTGGCGCTGGGTTGTGAACTGGCAAATCCTATCTGTGTCCCTCTGACAGATTTTACTGTGGGTCTGTCCCCTATAAGCCCGGAGTGTCTGTGGTGTGGTTGTGCACGTGTGTGACATGTCTGGGGCAGGGAGCTCTTCCTCTGTGGGAGACATGTTAGGGACACAGAGGTGTAATATGACACCAAGAGCCTGACTGGGTGAAAAGTTACATGATAGTGTGAACCATATCAGTAAGAAGTTGGACTGAATCTCATGCAGAAAACTGAAAATAATCTGTTGAAGATGTGATTTTTAATTGTTCTGCCTTTCATCCACAGGGACCCCTCTGGGTCACATACAAATTTGCACAAGTAGTACAAACTGATACCGACACGGACTCTGATTCCTGTGTCAACACTAGTGATTCCAGGGGAATAGGTCCTAAGTTAGCAAAAAGCATTCAAAACGTGTTTTAGCTATAAAGGAGGTGTTAGAAGTTACGAAGCCCCCACTTTTACCACAAGGAGAGGGTAAAGAAGTAATATAATTTTCCCTCCACCTCAGGAGTTGAACAGTCTCTTGGATGGCGTCTGATTTAACCTGAAAAAAAATTCAGATTCCCAAAAGGAATTCAGGCAGCTTACCTTTTTCCAAAAGGTGGGAGTCACCCCGCATTTTAGACAGGGCCCTGTCATAAAAGAGAAAAGGTGTGTCTCCCTGCGTCTGGAATGGCTTCACTTAAGGAGCCGACAGACCGCAAGTGAGTGAGGTGATCTATTGATGTGGCCAATGGGACACTACTCAGGCCTACCATTGTCTGTGCGTGGGTGAGTAGTGCTATTGAAAAGTGGTCAGAAAACTTGTCATTAGACATTGACACAATAGATGGAGACTAGATACTCCTAACGTTAGGCCATATCAAAGACGCTGCTGCATACGTACTAGAAACCATGAAATATATTGGTCTCTTGGGATCAGGAACTGCTACCATTGCAGTATCGGCTCGGAGGGCATTGTGGATTCGCCAGTGGAATGCTGATGCAGATTCCAAAAGAAATATGGAGGCTCTCCCGTATAAAGGTGAGGCCTTGTTTGGTGATGGACTGGATGCGTTAGTCTCGGCGGCTACCGCAGGTAAGTCGACATTCTTGCCTTATGCTCCTACACCGGCGAAAAAGACACATCAGTCTCACATGCAGTGCTTTCGGCCCAACAAATACAAAAAGGCCAAAGGTTCCCCCTTTTTTGCAGGTAGGGGAAGGGGAAAAGGAAAGAAATCCGCAGCATCTCTCAAATTGCAGGAGAAGTCCACCCCTGCTTCTGCCAAACCTGCAGCATGACGTTGGGGCTCCCTTGCGGGAGTCCGCTCGGGTGGGTGCACGTCTGAAACTTTTCAGTCAAATCTGGATTCAATCTGGGCTGGACCCATGGGTCTAACAAATAGTGTCCCATGGGTACAAACTAGAGTTTCAAGACGTCCCCCCATGCCGATTTATCAAATCGACCTTGCCAGCCTCTCTTCCAGAAAGAGAGGCAGTAACAACGGCAATTCAAAAATTATGTCAGGATCAGGTCATTGTCCTGGTACCCTTGTCACAGCAAGGAGAAGGTTTTTATTCAAGCCTCTTCGTAGTTCCGGAGCTGGACGGCTCGGTCAGACTGATTTTAAACCTGAAAAATCTGAATCTCTACCTGAAAAGGTTCAAGTTCAAGATGGAATCCCTGAGGGTAGTGATTTCCAATCTGGAGGAGGGGGACTTCATGGTGTCAGTAGACAAAAAGGATGCTTACTTGCATGTTCCCATTTATCCTCCTCACCAAGCTTATCTGAGATTCGCAGTACAGGATTGCCATTACCATTTCCAGACGTTGCCGTTCGGACTCTCCACGGCACCGAAGGTATTCACCAAGGTGATGGTGGAAATGATGGACCGCCTTCATCAAAAAGGATTCAATATAATTGTGACGACACAGCCGGCGCCTCATGTCGCACAGTCGTAAAATAGAGGCGGTTACTTTCCTAGCCCTGGTCCTACCCATGGAATCCACTAATTGCCGATATGTTATTAGTTATATGCTAGGCAATATTGTATTGTATTATGATGTTATTATATTGTACAGTTATGTTTTATCTGTTAAATTAGGAATACGTAGTTTATTTGGTTATACTGTGTTCAATGTGTGTAATTGTATGCCAGAGTGTTAGTAACATAGTTACATCAATTCATTGTGTAATGCAGAGGTTCCCAAACTGTGTGCTGTGGCTCCCTGGGGTGCCTCGGGACACTTTCAGGGGTGCCCGGGGTTGGTGGTCCAGGACCAATTCAAATTATTCATGGTCAATATAATAGGCAAAACCAGTGCTGGTGGCTGCCAGTCATAAAATATGTGGCCAAACAGAAGCAAATCTTGTCTTTCACCACACAACTGACCCGAAGGATGACATATAAACGCGATCTACTTAATGTAATATTTCTTTCTAAATTTCTCAATAAGAAATTTTTGGCCTAGGGGTGCCGTGAAAAAAATTCCTATATTCTAGGGTGCCGTGATTCAAAAAACTTTGGAAACCACTGGTGTAATGTAAGTCCCCTAGCTGTACAATCAGATGTGATTAGGATGAGTAGGTTATGTATGGAGCTGCAGGTAATCTGAACCTATACACCCCATTGTGTACAGGAGCCCAAACACCTCGTCTCCACTACTCTATGACCTCCTGACTGACCAGCTTGTGTGATGATTAGACAGGGGAGGTTTAACAAGAGGAGTGAGCACTTCTGGTAAAGGAGAGATCTGGACAGAAGGTCAGAGAGTGGATGTACCTCTGAAGTGCAGACGCTGACTAGGCATTGCGGTGCCGTCAGTGGCGAAAATCCGTGGCGCAGGACGCTGTGTGAACTGGTATTCCAGGCCAGGAGACACAGAACTACTGCTGGCAGGTAACCTCAGGAGACTTTAATTCTGAACTACTGTGGGGACTTAGTAAGTGAGATACCATCCTGGCTTGCAATTGTTAATGTTATTGTGTACTGTGTGTGTATATTTACAATAAAGGGCATTTGCCACTTTACTAAACTGTTTACCTGAGTGATCAGAGAATCCATAACCTCACAATTGGTGGCAAGCAGTGGAGTCACTCAGTCCTGGTTTACCCTGGGTAAGGCTACGAGAGGTGTCGGCGGAGTACACCTAAGAGCCTTGTAAACAGTTTGGCACACAGTAGCCAGGTATCTTGCTGAAAAGTTGTTGGTACGTTTGGAAAGTCAGCAGTATGGAGGCAGAAACAGAGGTGTACAAAAACCTCAACAAGAGATTCCTGCATATGGTCTGTCGAGCACGAGGTATTAAGGTGACCGCAACAGATGTAAAGGAATCATTCATTGCGAAATTGCTGCAATGGGATCAAGAACACCTTTGTGAGGAGGAGAAGGACTCTGAGGAGTCAGATGAGGAGGAACAAGTAACGGAGTGGTTGAGACCTACAGCCGGGACTTTCGATGCCAGTAACCGCAGTCACAGCGGTGGATCGGAGGTGGGATCCCAAGGGTTAGTACAACCCCATCTGAAAGCCCTTAGAGAGGGGAAGGCTGTAGAAAAGTTTGATAGGACACCGGAGGTATTACAGACCCTTCTAGAAGCGCTGGGAGATGGCGCACCACCCAATGATCGGATGATAATAAAAAGAGGTGCTGGGACTACCAGACAACAGTCCTACAGTGCGAACTCTTGCACCAGCAGCCACCATTCTACAGACTGCCCTGTCCCATCAGGATGTACCCCGGGGCAGGTGCCAGCAACGCAACATGGCGTCTGACGTTTCATACAGAGGAGATTTGCAGAGCCAGCAACTGGGTCAGAGGATGGATAGTTCGAGCAGTCGGCTGATGGAATCCACATTGAGAAGTCGTGAACAGACCAGGGAGCAGGTCGTGTTGGACTACCCCAGGAGACAGTGGTGTCTGGGTCATACAGAGCAGGTAAGTGCAGTGAATGCTACCCTGCACTACCCTATACAAGGAAAATCCGAGGAACGGATGAGTTGTGGATCTGTTGGACTCTTAGTGGTCCCATGTGCTATACTGGGGGAGGCTACTGAAAATGAGAAGGAAGTGGGGTCTGCCATTCAGACACCCCAGGAGGAGATGCACTATGCCTTCCCATTTGCAGAGGTGGAAGATGGGGATCTAATAACCAGCTGTGAAGAGAGCTACAAGGACTGCGTGGAAGAGGAGATCTCTGTGAGGGCAGCAATAGGTGGTAATATCCCAACTATAAGCATGGCTAGTGCAGACAGTGTCTCACTTCAGGCTGATCAGCATATTTGGCTGAGGGAGGCCTATTGTGAAGCAATGTTCATGGCTGCCCCAGTTATTATATCAGAAAAGGATGTTCAGGAAGGGCCCAGTGTATCCCCAGCTACTGTATCTTTCCCAGAATATTCTGGAGGTCTGTTCCCATTCAGTGAACTTGATGAAAAGGAGATGCAGCCTGAATGCCAGAACCTGCCCTGTGACTCAGAGTGAATCCAGGTATCCGACATAGTGAAAATATCATCAGCTCAGGAGCTGGAAGGGAACATGTTGCTCTACTCTAGGGCACCTGAATGTGTTTTGGACTGACATTGTGTGCTAGGTGAAATGCCTGATTCTAACCAGGACAATGAAGTTCAGCCAGGACATGTAACAGTGAATGCAGTGAATGGAGAGGGTAATGCCACTGTCCCTGTGAACCTACATCCATGTTCCAGTTCCACCATGGTCGAGTTGGTGGGTACACACAAGGGAATTGAGTAGATTGTACTCCCGGCCAAAGCATATAAGACTCGGAGAGGAATCCCACAAGTTATCCAGCCAGCCAGGTTGGAGGAGACATTTACTCAGGAGAGCACAGAAGAAACTTCTGGCATGGAGGAATCCCCATTGTGCCCTGACAATTACCATACCCATGGTTCATGTTTGGGGGAGGTAAGCCACTGTCCTGATGCACCAGAGGTGGTGGAAGTGGGGTTCCCAGGGAATACTTTGTTGGGGAGGGAGAGTGAGGGCCCCAGAGATCAGCTTTTGTTTATGGAGGAAAACTGTGACTATCTGAAATGTGAGGTTTCCCAGTTGGGTGTAGGGGAATTATTAATTCCCCATGTGCAGTTATTGGACTTATTGAATTACACTGTTGCACAGGCTTTTAGCCCAACCCAGCGGATGTCTCCAAATGGGACTTTGATTAATGTATTTTGATGGGACACCGGGGGGGGAAATACAAGAACTATGGACTGCTGATCACGTTTCCACCGGACCCTGGTAAGACTGTATTGATTTATGTACTGTGGGCCATGCACCTGCCAGACCGGGGAAAGAAATCCCCAAACCACCCTTGTGACAATGGCTATGGGCTTTATACATGGAACGCTTGTGGGCTCTATACAAACAGTAAAATGCCAGCCCCAAAACTACCAGACCCACAAGATAATCCAGCCAATAACTGTTATGATGGTGCCCAGACTGTTTGATGCAGGAGAGTGACACTGCTTTAAGCAAGCTTAAGCTACCCATGAGACAGGGCTAAAATGTAGGGGAAGGTAATGTGATGACACAGCCGGCGCGTCATGTCGCACAGTCGTAAAATACATGCAGTTACTTTCCTGGCCCTGGTCCTACCCATGGAATCCACTAATTGCCGATATGTTATTAGTTATATGCTAGGCAATATTGTATTGTATTATGATGTTATTATATTGTACAGTTATGTTTTATCTGTTATATTAGGAATATGTAGTTTATTTGGTTATACTGTGTTCAATGTGTGTAATTGTATGCCAGAGTGTTAGAAAGTTTAGAAACATAGTTACATCAATTCATTGTGTAATGTAAGTCCCCTAGCTGTACAATCAGATGTGATTAGGATGAGTAGGTTATGTATGGAGCTGCAGGTAATCTGATCCTATACACCCCATTGTGTACAGGAGCCCAGACACCTCGTCTCCACTACTCTGTGACCTCCTGACTGACCAGCTTGTGTAATGAATAGACAGGGGAGGGTATAACAAGAGGACTGAGCTCTTCTGGTAAAGGAGAGATCTGGACAGAAGGTCAGAGAGTGGATATACCTATGAAGTTCAGATGCTGACTAGGCATTGCGGTGCCGTCAGTGTCGAAAATCCGTGGTGCAGAACGCTGTGTGAACTGGTATTCCAGGCCAGGAGACACAGAACTACTGCTGGCAGGTAACCTCAGGAGACAGTAATTGTGAACTGCTGTGGGGACTTAGTAAGTGAGATACCATCCTGGCTTGCAATTGTTATTGTTATTGTGTACTGTGTGTGTATATTTACAATAAAGGGCATTTGCCACTTTACTAAACTGTTTACCTGAGTGATCAGAGAATCCGTATCATAACAATAATTCCTTATCTGGACGATCTCCTAATAAAAGCGAGATCCAGGGAACAGTTGGTGCAGAACATCGCACTCTCCCTGTCAATACTCCAACAACACGGTTAGATTATGAATTTTCCAAAGTCGCAGTTGGAACCGACGACGTGATTGTCCTTTTTAGGGATGATTCTGGATAGAGAAGTACGGAGAGTATTTCTTCCTGTGGAAAAGGCTCTGGAAATCCAGAAAATGGTCAAACAAATATTGAAACCAACAAGCGTGTCGATCCATCAATGCTTTCAGTTGTTGGGGAAAATAGTAGCGGCCTACGAGGCCATACAGTTTGGCCAATTTCATGCCAGAGTATTCCAGTGGGACCTGTTGGACAAGTGGTCCGGATCCCACCTACACATGCACCGGAAAATAATCCTGTCCCCCAAAGGCAGGATTTAGTTCCTGGGGTGGCTACACAGTTCTCACCTACTATAGGGACGCAGGTTTGGGATTCACGACTGGGTCCTAATAACAATGGATGCAAGTCTCCGAGGCTGGGGAGCTGTCACACAGAGGGAAAGCTTTCAAGGAAAATGGTCAAGTCAGGAAGCCTGCCTTCACATAAACATTCTGGAATTAAGAGCCATTTACAATGGCCTTCTACAAGCGGTACATCTTCTTCAAGATCATCCCGTGCAGATACAATCGGACAATGTTACAGCAGTCACGTACATAAACAGGCAAGGCGGAACGAAAAGCAGAGCGGCAATGGCAGAGGTGACAAGGATTCTCCTCTGGGCAGAAAGACATGTTAGAGCTCTGTCAGCAATTTTCATTCCGGGAGGGGACAACTGGGAAGCAGACTTCCTCAGCAGACACGATCTCCATCGAGGAGAGTGGGGCCTCCACCAAGAAGTCTTTGCAGAGGTGACAAGTCTTTGGGGAGTTCCTCAAGTAGACATGATGGCATCTCGTCTAAACAAGAAGCTTCAGAGATATTGTTCCAGGTCGAGAGACCCTCAAGCAATAGCAGTGGATGCACTGGTGACCCAGTGGGTGTTTTGGTCGGTATATGATTTCCCTCCGCTTCCACTGATTCCAAAAGTTCTCAAAATAATAAGAAGAACAAGAGTTCGAGCAATCTTCATTGCCCCAGAGTGGCCAAGGAGGGCTTGATATCCAGATCTTCAGGAGTTGCTCATAGAAGATCCTCGGCCTCTTCCTCCTCGAGAGGACCTACTACAGCAGGGGCCGTGTGTGTATCAAGACTTACCGCGGCTACGTTTGCCGGCATGGCTGTTGAGCGTCGGATCCTAGCCTGAAAGGGTATTCCCAAGGAAGTCATCCCCACTCTTATTCAGGCCAGGAAAGGAGTAACGTCTAAACATAACCACCGTATTTGGAGAAAATATGTGTCTTGGTGTGAATCCAAGAAAGCTCCTACGGAAGAGTTTGAGTTGGGATGTTTTCTCCATTTTCTGCAGGCTGGTGTGTATGCGGGCCTTAGATTGGGGTCAATCAAGGTCCAGATTTCGGCCTTATCAGTTTTCTTTCAAAAACTAGTGGCCTCCTTTCCAGAAGTTCAGACGTTCGTGAAAGGGGTTCTGCACATCCAGCCTCCATTTCTGCCTCCAGTGGCACCATGGGACCTTAATGTGGTGTTGCAGTTCCTTCAATCAGATTGGTTTGAACCTCTGCAGGAGATAGAATTGAAGTTTCTCACTTGGAAAGTGGTGATGCTTTTGGCCTTGGCATCCACAAGGCGGGTGTCTGAGTTGGAGGCCTTGTCTCACAAGAGCCCTTACCTGATCTACCATGAAGATAGGGCAGAGTTAAGAACTCATCAACAATTTCTTCCAAAGGTGATTTCGTCCTTCCACATAAACCAACCTATTGTGGTGCCAGTAGCTACTGACACTTCCACTGAGTCACAGTCTCTAGATGTGGTTAGAGCTTTGAAGATTTATGTCACAAGAACAGCTCGGTTACGGAAAACAGAGGCTCCGTTTGTCCTGTATGCCCCCAGCAAGATTGGGTGTCCTGCTTCTAAGCAGACTATTGCGCGCTGGATCAGAGGGACAATTCAGCACGCTCATTCTACGGCAGGCTTGCCGGTACCGAAGTCTGTGAAGGCCCATTCTACTAGGATAGTGGGCTCATCATGGGTGGCTGCCCGGGACATCTCGGCTTTACAACTTTGCCGAGCAGCTACTTGGTCAGGGTCAAACACATTTGCTAAGTTTTCTAAGTTTGACACTTTGGCCGATGAGGACCTCAAGTTTGGTCAATCGGTGCTGCAGGGTCATCCGCACTCTCCCGCCCGTACTGGAGCTTTGGTATAACCCCATGGTACTGAAGTGGACCCCAGCATCCTCTAGGACGTATGAGAAAATAGGATTTTAATACCTACCGGTAAATCCTTTTCTCCTAGTCCGTAGAGGATGCTGGGCACCCGACCCAGTGCGTACTTTACCTGCTGTTTGTTCTTTTAAACCTCCTAATGATAATGTGTGGACCCTTATTCAAAAAGTAAAGCATTCAATACCTTTAATACCAAGAAATAATGACACGGAGACTTGAATTTGGCAGAAAATTGTTAGCTATTTATTGTACCCTAACCATTAGAAAAAACCTGTAAAGTAAAATTTTAGTTAACATGCCGATTCAGCCGGCATATGGTGGCAGAAAAAAGAACGGCTATACTCCACTGACGATAACCTCAAAAAACATTAAAACCCAAACGATCCTAATTTACCACAAACCATACATAGGTAATAGGTGCCCGACTCAGACCTCCACGCTGACTGCCCACCCTGATGGGTGATGACGCTGCCCCCTGATGGGTGATCTAGCGGCCTTAAAAGTCAATGGAGGTGAGTGCACCTAAACCACACCAATACTGTAAACAACTGTAACTAACAAGTCAAACTACAACCTGCCGTTCTTTTCCGCCAACAAATAGCCAACGATAAACCACACTAACAATTTAGCCAAGGCACTTCATGCCAAAACCTCTACCAAATGGGGTGGGAGGGCGGGAAGGCAAACCAGCAGCAAGAGAGACTTAGCTAGCCTATACATCCCTATATATACTGATCCCTCCCTTCTCTACCATTGGCTGTACTTTTCATAACAGTTAGGTCCACCCCTCACGGGAGGTTTAACTCTCTCCATTCCTATGCCTGTCATTTCGCTCTCCTAAACCTCCTAATGATAATGTGTGGACCCTTATTCAAAAAGTAAAGCATTCAATACCTTTAATACCAAGAAATAATGACACGGAAACTTGAATTTGGCAGAAAATTGTTAGCTATTTATTGTACCCTAACCATTAGAAAAAACCTGTAAAGTAAAATTTTAGTTAACATGCCGATTCAGCCGGCATATGGTGGCAGAAAAAAGAACGGCTATACTCCACTGACGATAACCTCAAAAAAACATTAAAACCCAAACGATCCTAATTTACCACAAACCATGCATAGGTAATAGGTGCCCGACTCAGACCTCCACGCTGACTGCCCACCCTGATGGGTGATGACGCTGCCCCCTGATGGGTGATCTAGCGGCCTTAAAAGTCAATGGAGGTGAGTGCACCTAAACCACACCAATACTGTAAACAACTGTAACTAACAAGTCAAACTACAACCTGCCGTTCTTTTCCGCCAACAGCGAAAGACTCTTCCCCAGAGTCTTCGCACCGCCACCATACCCTCAACCTAACTCTTGCAACACCAGAAATAGATCCTCCAGGAAAAACAACATCCCCTCCTTGGACAGATGCACACCATCAGGCCGAAAAAGGTGACTGGCACGAAACCGAATCCTAGGGTGGCGAACCACTTTCCCTCCGTGAGCCAACACCCACTTCGCCACCGCCGCATTCTCCTTTTGCCTGGCCACATCAATTGGGCGACCGTCCGCCACTCCTCGCCAACGCAACCTTGGCACCATCATAGAGAACACCAAAACAAAATTGGGCCACGCTGCGGCCACACTGGCCAGAGCCTCCATCATGGCCCATCGCAGCTCCAAAGATGTCCTCTTCCCCAGATTGTTGCCACCCAAATGGACAGCCAGCACCCTAGGGACTCCATGCTCGCTGACCTGACCGACCAATCTACTCTTCAGATCATGCCACATCATCCCACGCCAACCAAGCCAACGAACGCCATGAGCCCAAGGAAAAAACTGCGCCCCCTCCGAGGCCAAAAACCTGGCTGCCCAGTAAACATAAGAGTGGCCAACTACCCAGATTGCCAAATTGTCATCTACCCAACCTGAAGAGAAGGAAAGGAGTAAAAATCAGTTAATAAGTATCCTAACAGGAGCTTATTGAATGCATTAACTTGAAGGATCTGCCAAAAGAAAAAGGGGTTTTCGTGTCTTGCATAAGTCACGGCCTAGCCGATCTAAACAAGCTTCCAGCCAATCGAAGCATAACATAAAGATACAACGGGAAAGATCAAAGTAAAATAAGGAAAATAAAAGGGGGGGGGGGGTTTAAAATGGGAAAAACATGTAAGAACTCAGCTGGAGGTGAAAGCGTAAAAACCTGCTGAGGGACTTTGAGTTGTACTGATCAGCCGAATTGTAGATTGAAATTCAGTCCGTCAAGTCAGGCAAAAAATCGCAAAAGAACTCCAGACCCCCGCTGCCAGCAGCGGCGAGTAGCTAATCCCTGAGTAGGATGAACAGGGGAGACAAACAGACACAACTGCACAAGGACGTACTTAACCTTACAACATGAACTTATACAACGTCTAATAAAAATGAACTGTTAAACAAACTAAAGACTCATGAAACTGGGCGAATATAACGTCTGTTACTGGACGACTTCCATCGCCCCACTGCCTGAATCTCCGCAAAGGAAAAACCCGCCGACGCAGCCGACGTCGCCGCCCCGATTCGGAAAGAATGCGTACCGAAAGCAGCGGGTGAAAGGCCCAAGCTCGCCAGACAGTTACTCAGCATCCAACGAAACTGATATTTCGTCAAAGGTAAACCGTCATAATGCAGCATCCACGACCCCTGCACACCGGGCCGAACCGCTGCATATTTCGATGCCAATCTCACTGGGCAAATGCTCCCCTCCAGAGACAGTACCAAAGTGACCCATCGCCCTACTTGGTCCGTCTTAGAGCGACGCAATCTGCACAGCAAGGACCTCTCACCCACCACCACGTCATCCAGAAGCATGCGCGAGTCTGCCCGCTTAGATGGCGCTACCAGCTCCGAAACCCGAAAGGCTCCGTGGTAAGCCATGGAGAACGCCAACTGGAACAAAAGCGATTCAAAAATTGACGGCGCGATACTGCCTACCGCATCAATGACAGCCGGTATCGGCCGCATAGATGGGGCGTCGCCTATCAGGCGGCTTAGGCACCACGCGCGCCCACCCTTTCATCGCCTTTACCAGAAGCCCGCTCTTTGTCACGTCAGGGACACCCTTGATTTTATTAAAAAATGAAATCCCTGCTAAGTACCGGGACACCATCGCTCTGGACCTACCCGTGACAAAAAGCTGCCAAATAAAAGAAAGCATCATCCGATGCCCGCTTTTACCTTCTTGACTACGTCCTCGGACAAACTCTTCCCACTCACTCCAAGCTTGACCGTAAGCCTTGAGCGTGTTCGGAGCCACTGACCGCATCGCTAGACCCTCCAGTCCGGTCCGATCACCTGCCAGACATAACCGGGACATTGAAACCCCCGCTCGTCGGTTTCGGGTGCCAACAAACGAAATCTCTCCCACTGACCGTGGGACAACGCGTCGGCAATTCCGTTCTCAAGCCCTGGCACATGCTGCACGCGGAACCATACATTCTTATGCAAGCATGTCAGCAGCAATCGCCCAAGCACCCTCAGAACCACCAGCGACTTCGCCCTCTGGTTATTTATCGCATGCACCACGCCCAGATTGTCACATCTAAACAAAATGCTGCGATGAGCCAGACGATCGCCCCAAACCTCCAGCGCTACCATTATGGGGAAAAGCTCCAGCAGCAAAAGGTCCTTAGTGAAACCTTCGCGATGCCAATTCTCAGGCCACGAGGCCACGCCCCAAGATCCCTCTAGGTAGCAACCGAACCCAGAGGAACCCGCCGCGTTGGTAAACAGCTGTAACCTAGCATTGTCGATCGTTGGGGCCAGCCAGATACGCACCCCATTAAAGTCCTCCAGGAACGAGGCCCAGACGGCCAAATCCCTCTTAATCTCGGAGGACAAACGAATGAAATGATGCGGCCTGGCACACCCAGCCGTCGCCCTCTCCAGTTTTCGGCAGAAAACCCTGCCCATCGGGATCACCCGGCAAGCAAAGTTCAAGAGTCCCAGCAAGGACTGCGCCTGCCTCAGCGTGACTTTGCGCGACATCACGAACTGGCCAATAACCTCCCGGAGCTTCGCGACCTTGGCCTGAGGAAGGCGACACGAGCCTGCCACCGTGTCGATTTCAATCCCCAAGAACGACAAATAGGAAACCGGCCCCTCCGTTTTATCCTCGGCCACAGGAACGCCAAAATGATAAAACAACGCTCGGATGCTGAATTCGACTGTCCCACACACAGGAAATCATCGAGGTAATGCGCAACTCCATGACCCCCTGAAGAAGACTCCACGCACCAATGCAAGAATGTGCTAAACCTTTCAAAAACGAGCAGGAAATGGAACATCCCATCGGCAAACATTTGTCAATGAAATTTTCCACTCCGATCCGAAAACCCATAAAACGGAATGAGTCCGGATGCAACGGGAGCAACCGAATTGCGGACTCAACATCGATCTTAGCCATCAGAGCTCCCGGACCGTAACTACGAACTAACTCCAGCGCCTCGTCAAACGACTGGTACACCACCGAGCAGTGTGCCGGTGGTATCGCGTCGTTGACCGACGACCCTGACGTGTAAGAAAGATGTTGAATGAGCCGAAAGGCACCCGGAGTCTTCTTGGGGACTACCCCCACTGGGGAAATGACCAAGTCATCCACTGGGGGCGAGCTAAACGGGCCCTCCATCCTACCCATTCGCACCTCTTTATCGACTTTCTCGTGCAAAACAGACGGCAAGGCGCGAGCAGACTGAAGATTCCGGAGAGCCTTGACCGATACTTCGCCCGCAACTGGCAAGCGGAGACCAAACTTAAAACCCTGAAACAAAAACTGAGCGTCCGTACTATTCGGATACCAATCCAACCATTTGGACATGGCGTCCAAATTAATTGGCGTTGGGGCCCTGTGGAGCGATCCCGCTCGCGCCGGGTCTTGCGTAGCTTTGCTTTCCCCTCGCGCCTTGTCGATTTCCTTTAAAACAGTTGGAGGCCGGGTGGAAGCCGCCACATTGCAAGCACGAATGTCGAAACCGACACTGCTTGCCGAAGGAACAGGTCGCATTATTAAATGCGAAGCACTTCCCCCTCGCGGCGGCCTGCCCACCCCCGCGGATAGCCAACCTACCTTTCCTACCCGGTCCGCCTTCCACGCTACTCCCCTGAGCGGACGACCCTGTGCGCTGCCCATCTGCCCCCGGATTCCGGGGCTCCTTTACGGGCTGAGAAGCCCGGGTGACCTGGAGCCAGACCTCCACGTCCTTGCACCCAAAGTCAATAATCTGTAAGCAGTCCTGCTTCTCTCAGAAGTTATCATACGTCCGCCATTCGATTCCTGACGATGTGAGCTGCATATCGTGTATCAAGTGCAGGTATCGTATGACGTTCATATGTTCCTCAGGCCTATCTTCCAGATAACACACCGCAAAGACGCAAAAACCGGCCAGCCAGTTGTCGAAAGTACGGAAAGCTTCAGCTCCGATGCCTTTCTTAGCTGTCGTAGCCTTATACTCCTTCTTCGCGTCCTTAGTCAGCACGAACATATCCACGTAATCGCCTCTGCAGATCTTCCTACGGCAGCTATCCCGCAACCTCCTCAAAACTGCCGTATAATCACAGTGGACTACTCCCGGCAAATCGCGGCGCTTCTTGGCCCTGCGAGCGTCCTCGCTAAGCCGCTTGCATCTCTTCCGTCTCTCCTGCTGCCCTGCCGCCCTCTTAGCGTACTTCGTCGCACGCTTTTTTGCCCTAGTCGTGCTACTGACGTCGGACGCTTGCGACGACAGGGATGAAGAAGAGGAGGAACTGAGAGAACTGGAGCACGCACTGGAGCCCGACGCCGCCTGCTCAACCTCACCTGACGCTGTCGACTGTACGGACTGGGAGTCCTCCGTTGTGGAAACATCGAAATCCTCCTCATCGCTCACGTCCACCTCAACCTCTCCGCGATCACCTGTAAAAGAAAACAAAGCGCGGGACCCGGAAGCCACTCCCGGGGCATGCCTAGCACTCTGGGGCAAAGACGTCCGCACCTCGCGTCCGCGCTACGTCCGTATTGGACGATGTCCCAACTGCGCCGCGGCCGCCCCCAGGTCACGGCAAGCGCGCGCTATTCGCTGAGCCGCTGACCCCGGCTGCGTACCGGGCGCCCCCGCATCTGTGCGTGCGCTGGAGAGCCTAGCTGCCCCCGGGGATGCGGCTGCAGCCAATGGGCCCAATGCCACCACCACCGTCGACAGAGCCTACGCCAACTCTCCGGAAGCCTCCTGACTTCCCCAAAAATCGCGGCCGGCACCGGCAGGAGCCCCCGCAGATGCCGGCGCACCTCTCCTGGCCCGTCGGCCGGCAGGCACCGATAAGGGACCCAAAGGCCAATACCCCGCCTGGCCTGCTGATGATCCCTGGCACACCTGACCGCGATTGGCGTGGTCCCCCACCAATCCTCTAACCCATCCTGCGCCTGCTGGCCCTCACTATCGCTGCTGTGCCTGCCACTAGCCCCCCCTTACGTGCCCTCCCCCCACAGGCCGGAGCTCTCTCCGTCTGCAGGGAAGGCACCTCTACGGGGCTCAGTGCTGCCGCGCCCTATCCTTGGACGCCCCCCCCCGCCGCCGCTCCCCGCCGGACTCCGGCTGTAAGGGAGGCAGCAGGGGAGACGTTGAAACTGGCGGCACCGCTGCGCGCACACGTGCGCGAACAGCGCCACTGGCTGAGAGCGCGGGCATGTGCGCACCTCGTGTGCGCGGCCCGCCGCTTCCCGCCACCGTCCTCCCAACGTCTGGGCCACCAGCAGGGACCGCTGGACGAGGCACTGCGACAGGCCTCGTCTGATCCGCCGCCGCTCTCCGCCTACCCCGGCCCCCTCGCCCGGCATCACTCCGCGGCCGTGACAAGGGGGACGGGTGGGGAGATGGGATGGGAGCCCCCGTAGGCCGCCCGCTCTGGCGCGCACGTGCGTGCCCGCGGGTGCCTGCTCCCGGCAACGGCGCCTCACCCTCCAGAGGTGGAGGTAAAGGCCGATGCCCGGACACCTCCGGCCGGCTCCCCCGTGCCCCCGGCCCCCCCTGCCGCCCGCGGCCGGAGGTTAACACCGGACCCGAAACAAGGAGCAGGGAAGACCGGGTCCGCCCAGCCACCGCCGCGCGGGCACCCGCGCCGGCGCCGGTGAACGGGGAACGGGCAGATGAGCCCGTAGGCCCATCCGCGGACCCAGCTTCACCGCCTGCAGAGCGGTAACGAGCTGGGGTCCCGGCAGAGCGAAGGGGGCGAGAGGCGGCCATTATCCCAAGCAGTATGTGGGGGAGATGAGAGAGGAGGGTTAAACTATAACAGTGCAGTGCAAGATTGAAGACTCTAATTAGCTTAGTTAAAAAACACTAGTGCATGTGCAATTCAGCAACACTCACCAGAAGGCAAACCAGCAGCAAGAGAGACTTAGCTAGCCTATACATCCCTATATATACTGATCCCTCCCTTCTCTACCATTGGCTGTACTTTTCATAACATTTAGGTCCACCCCTCACAGGAGGTTTAACTCTCTCCATTCCTATGCCTGTCATTTCGCTCTCCATAGCTACACAAGTTGTGTTTCATTTGTTTTCAGCATGTTGCTGTTAGAGATGAGCGGGTTTGGTTCCTCTGAATCCGAACCCGCCCGAACTTCATGTTTTTTTTCACGGGTCCGAGCGACTTGGATCTTCCCGCCTTGCTCGGTTAACCCGAGCGCGCCCGAACGTCATCATCCCGCTGTCGGATTCTCGCGAGGCTCGGATTCTATCGCGAGACTCAGATTCTATATAAGGAGCCGCGCGTCGCCGCCATTTTCACACGTGCATTGAGAGTCATAGGGAGAGGACGTGGCTGGCGTCCTCTCCGTTTAGAGAAGAGAGAGACACAGTAGAGACGAGAGAGACACAGTAGTAGTAATTTTGGGGAGCATTATTAGGAGGAGTACTACTATACTACTATACTACTTGCTGAAGTGATATAGATTAGATAGTGTGACTGTAAGTTTATTGTATTATCTGACTTGTGGGGGAGACACTGACAGTGGGGAGCAGTTAGAGTCTGAGAGCAGGACTCAGGAGTACATATAACGTACAGTGCACACTTTTGCTGCCAGAGTCAGTGCCACACTGCCATTGTTGTGACCACACTGACCACCAGTATAATAATATATTTTGTGATTGTCTGCTTAGGACTCGGAGTACTAGTTGCAAGTTGCAACGTGAGTGACCTGACCACCAGTTTAATAATCAATCACCACCAGTTTAATATATATATATATATATATATATAATTGTATATAATATATATATATATATATATAATATTGTATACCACCTACCCGTGGTTTTTTTTTTTTTTCATTCTTCTTTATACATACTACTATAGTAGCTTACTGTAGCAGTCTGCGGTGCTGCTGACCTGACAGTGTCCAGCAGGTCCGTCATCAGTCATTACATAATAAATATATATAGTACCTGTCCGGCTGCAGTACTAGTGATATTATATTGATTTCATCTCATTATCAATAATTTATCATCCAGTCTAGACTCTATATTAGCAGCAGACACAGTACGTTAGTCCACGGCTGTAGCTACCTCTGTGTCGGCACTCGGCAGTCCATCCATAATTGTATACCACCTACCCGTGGTTTTTTTTTTTTTCTTTCTTCTTTGTACATACTACTATAGTATAGTAGCTTACTGTAGCAGTCTGCGGTGCTGCTGAGCTGACAGTGTCCAGCAGGTCCGTCATCAGTCATCATTACCTAATAAATATATTATCTACCTGTCCGGCTGCAGTACTAGTGATATTATATATACATACATATATATATTGATTTCATATCATTATCATCCAGTCTATATTAGCAGCAGACACAGTACGTTAGTCCACGGCTGTAGCTACCTCTGTGTCGGCACTCGGCAGTCCATCCATAATTGTATACCACCTACCCGTGGTTTTTTTTTTTTCTTTCTTCTTTGTACATACTACTATAGTATAGTAGCTTACTGTAGCAGTCTGCGGTGCTGCTGAGCTGACAGTGTCCAGCAGGTCCGTCATCAGTCATCATTACCTAATAAATATATTATCTACCTGTCCGGCTGCAGTACTAGTGATATTATATATACATACATATATATATTGATTTCATATCATTATCATCCAGTCTATATTAGCAGCAGACACAGTACGTTAGTCCACGGCTGTAGCTACCTCTGTGTCGGCACTCGGCAGTCCATCCATAATTGTATACCACCTACCCGTGGTTTTTTTTTTCTTTTTTCTTTGTACATACTACTATAGTATAGTAGCTTACTGTAGCAGTCTGTGGTGCTGCTGAGCTGACAGTGTCCAGCAGGTCCGTCATCAGTCATCATTACCTAATAAATATATTATCTACCTGTCCGGCTGCAGTACTAGTGATATTATATATACATACATATATATATTGATTTCATATCATTATCATCCAGTCTATATTAGCAGCAGACACAGTACGTTAGTCCACGGCTGTAGCTACCTCTGTGTCGGCACTCGGCAGTCCATCCATAATTGTATACCACCTACCCGTGGTTTTTTTTTTTTCTTTCTTCTTTGTACATACTACTATAGTATAGTAGCTTACTGTAGCAGTCTGCGGTGCTGCTGAGCTGACAGTGTCCAGCAGGTCCGTCATCAGTCATCATTACCTAATAAATATATTATCTACCTGTCCGGCTGCAGTACTAGTGATATTATATATACATACATATATATATTGATTTCATATCATTATCATCCAGTCTATATTAGCAGCAGACACAGTACGTTAGTCCACGGCTGTAGCTACCTCTGTGTCGGCACTCGGCAGTCCATCCATAATTGTATACCACCTACCCGTGGTTTTTTTTTTTTCTTTCTTCTTTGTACATACTACTATAGTATAGTAGCTTACTGTAGCAGTCTGCGGTGCTGCTGAGCTGACAGTGTCCAGCAGGTCCGTCATCAGTCATCATTACCTAATAAATATATTATCTACCTGTCCGGCTGCAGTACTAGTGATATTATATATACATACATATATATATTGATTTCATATCATTATCATCCAGTCTATATTAGCAGCAGACACAGTACGTTAGTCCACGGCTGTAGCTACCTCTGTGTCGGCACTCGGCAGTCCATCCATAATTGTATACCACCTACCCGTGGTTTTTTTTTTCTTTCTTCTTTGTACATACTACTATAGTATAGTAGCTTACTGTAGCAGTCTGCGGTGCTGCTGAGCTGACAGTGTCCAGCAGGTCCGTCATCAGTCATCATTACCTAATAAATATATTATCTACCTGTCCGGCTGCAGTACTAGTGATATTATATATACATACATATATATATTGATTTCATATCATTATCATCCAGTCTATATTAGCAGCAGACACAGTACGTTAGTCCACGGCTGTAGCTACCTCTGTGTCGGCACTCGGCAGTCCATCCATAAGTATACTAGTATCCATCCATCTCCATTGTTTACCTGAGGTGCCTTTTAGTTGTGCCTATTAAAATATGGAGAACAAAAATGTTGAGGTTCCAAAATTAGGGAAAGATCAAGATCCACTTCCACCTCGTGCTGAAGCTGCTGCCACTAGTCATGGCCGAGACGATGAAATGCCAGCAACGTCGTCTGCCAAGGCCGATGCCCAATGTCATAGTACAGAGCATGTCAAATCCAAAACACCAAATATCAGTAAAAAAAGGACTCCAAAACCTAAAATAAAATTGTCGGAGGAGAAGCGTAAACTTGCCAATATGCCATTTACCACACGGAGTGGCAAGGAACGGCTGAGGCCCTGGCCTATGTTCATGGCTAGTGGTTCAGCTTCACATGAGGATGGAAGCACTCAGCCTCTCGCTAGAAAAATGAAAAGACTCAAGCTGGCAAAAGCAGTAGCACCGCAAAGAACTGTGCGTTCTTCGAAATCCCAAATCCACAAGGAGAGTCCGACTCCAATTGTGTCGGTTTGCGATGCCTGACCTTCCCAACACTGGACGTGAAGAGCATGCGCCTTCCACCATTTGCACGCCCCCTGCAAGTGCTGGAAGGAGCACCCGCAGTCCAGTTCCTGATAGTCAGATTGAAGATGTCAGTGTTGAAGTACACCAGGATGAGGAGGATATGGGTGTTGCTGGCGCTGGGGAGGAAATTGACCAGGAAGATTCTGATGGTGAGGTGGTTTGTTTAAGTCAGGCACCCGGGGAGACACCTGTTGTCCGTGGGAGGAATATGGCCACTGACATGCCTGGTGAAATACCAAAAAAATCAGCTCTTCGGTGTGGAAGTATTTCAACAGAAATGCGGACAACAGGTGTCAAGCCGTGTGTTGCCTTTGTCAAGCTGTAATAAGTAGGGGTAAGGACGTTAACCACCTCGGAACATCCTCCCTTATACGTCACCTGCAGCGCATTCATAATAAGTCAGTGACAAGTTCAAAAACTTTGGGTGACAGCGGAAGCAGTGCACTGACCAGTAAATCCCTTCCTCTTGTAACCAAGCTCACGCAAACCACCCCACCAACTCCCTCAGTGTCAATTTCCTCCTTCCCCAGGAATGCCAATAGTCCTGCAGGCCATGTCACTGGCAATTCTGACGATTCCTCTCCTGCCTGGGATTCCTCCGATGCATCCTTGCGTGTAACGCCTACTGCTGCTGGCGCTGCTGTTGTTGCTGCTGGGAGTCGATGGTCATCCCAGAGGGGAAGTCGTAAGACCACTTTTACTACTTCCACCAAGCAATTGACTGTCCAACAGTCCTTTGCGAGGAAGATGAAATATCACAGCAGTCATCCTACTGCAAAGCGGATAACTGAGGCCTTGGCATCCTGGGTGGTGAGAAACGTGGTTCCGGTATCCATCATTACTGCAGAGCCAACTAGAGACTTGTTGGAGGTACTGTGTCCCCGGTACCAAATACCATCTAGGTTCCATTTCTCTAGGCAGGCGATACCGAAAATGTACACAGACCTCAGAAAAAGAGTCACCAGTGTCCTAAAAAATGCAGCTGTACCCAATGTCCACTTAACCACGGACATGTGGACAAGTGGAGCAGGGCAGGGTCAGGACTATATGACTGTGACAGCCCACTGGGTAGATGTATGGACTCCCGCCGCAAGAACAGCAGCGGCGGCACCAGTAGCAGCATCTCGCAAACGCCAACTCTTTCCTAGGCAGGCTACGCTTTGTATCACCGGTTTCCAGAATACGCACGCAGCTGAAAACCTCTTACGGCAACTGAGGAAGATCATCGCGGAATGGCTTACCCCAATTGGACTCTCCTGTGGATTTGTGGCATCGGACAACGCCAGCAATATTGTGTGTGCATTAAATATGGGCAAATTCCAGCACGTCCCATGTTTTGCACATACCTTGAATTTGGTGGTGCAGAATTATTTAAAAAACGACAGGGGCGTGCAAGAGATGCTGTCGGTGGCCAGAAGAATTGCGGGACACTTTCGGCGTACAGGCACCACGTACAGAAGACTGGAGCACCACCAAAAACTACTGAACCTGCCCTGCCATCATCTGAAGCAAGAAGTGGTAACGAGGTGGAATTCAACCCTCTATATGCTTCAGAGGTTGGAGGAGCAGCAAAAGGCCATTCAAGCCTATACAATTGAGCACGATATAGGAGGTGGAATGCACCTGTCTCAAGCGCAGTGGAGAATGATTTCAACGTTGTGCAAGGTTCTGATGCCCTTTGAACTTGCCACACGTGAAGTCAGTTCAGACACTGCCAGCCTGAGTCAGGTCATTCCCCTCATCAGGCTTTTGCAGAAGAAGCTGGAGACATTGAAGGAGGAGCTAACACGGAGCGATTCCGCTAGGCATGTGGGACTTGTGGATGGAGCCCTTAATTCGCTTAACAAGGATTCACGGGTGGTCAATCTGTTGAAATCAGAGCACTACATTTTGGCCACCGTGCTCGATCCTAGATTTAAAGCCTACCTTGGATCTCTCTTTCCGGCAGACACAAGTCTGCTGGGGTTGAAAGACCTGCTGGTGAGAAAATTGTCAAGTCAAGCGGAACGCGACCTGTCAACATCTCCTCCTTCACATTCTCCCGCAACTGGGGGTGCGAGGAAAAGGCTCAGAATTCCGAGCCCACCCGCTGGCGGTGATGCAGGGCAGTCTGTTGCGACTGCTGATGCTGACATCTGGTCCGGACTGAAGGACCTGACAACGATTACGGACATGTCGTCTACTGTCACTGCATATGATTCTCTCAACATTGAAAGAATGGTGGAGGATTATATGAGTGACCGCATCCAAGTAGGCACGTCACACAGTCCGTACTTATACTGGCAGGAAAAAGAGGCAATTTGGAGGCCCTTGCACAAACTGGCTTTATTCTACCTAAGTTGTCCTCCCACAAGTGTGTACTCCGAAAGAGTGTTTAGTGCCGCCGCTCACCTTGTCAGCAATCGGCGTACGAGGTTACATCCAGAAAATGTGGAGAAGATGATGTTCATTAAAATGAATTATAATCAATTCCTCCGTGGAGACATTGACCAGCAGCAATTGCCTCCACAAAGTACACAGGGAGCTGAGATGGTGGATTCCAGTGGGGACGAATTGATAATCTGTGAGGAAGGGGATGTACACGGTGATATATCGGAGGATGATGATGAGGTGGACATCTTGCCTCTGTAGAGCCAGTTTGTGCAAGGAGAGATTAATTGCTTCTTTTTTGGTGGGGGTCCAAACCAACCCGTCATTTCAGTCACAGTCGTGTGGCAGACCCTGTCACTGAAATGATGGGTTGGTTAAAGTGTGCATGTCCTGTTTATACAACATAAGGGTGGGTGGGAGGGCCCAAGGACAATTCCATCTTGCACCTCTTTTTTCTTTAATTTTTCTTTGCGTCATGTGCTGTTTGTAGAATGTTTTTTGGAAGGGCCATCCTGCGTGACACTGCAGTGCCACTCCTAGATGGGCCCGGTGTTTGTGTCGGCCACTAGGGTCGCTTATCTTACTCACACAGCTACCTCATTGCGCCTCTTTTTTTCTTTGCATCATGTGCTGTTTGGGGAGGGTTTTTTGGAAGGGCCATCCTGCGTGACACTGCAGTGCCACTCCTAGATGGGCCCGGTGTTTGTGTCGGCCACTAGGGTCGCTTATCTTACTCACACAGCTACCTCATTGCGCCTCTTTTTTTCTTTGCGTCATGTGCTGTTAGGGGAGGGTTTTTTGGAAGGGCCATCCTGCGTGACACTGCAGTGCCACTCCTAGATGGGCCCGGTGTTTGTGTCGGCCACTAGGGTCGCTTATCTTACTCACACAGCTACCTCATTGCGCCTCTTTTTTTCTTTGCATCATGTGCTGTTTGGGGAGGGTTTTTTGGAAGGGCCATCCTGCGTGACACTGCAGTGCCACTCCTAGATGGGCCCGGTGTTTGTGTCGGCCACTAGGGTCGCTTATCTTACTCACACAGCTACCTCATTGCGCCTCTTTTTTTCTTTGCGTCATGTGCTGTTTGGGGAGGGTTTTTTGGAAGGGCCATCCTGCGTGACACTGCAGTGCCACTCCTAGATGGGCCCGGTGTTTGTGTCGGCCACTAGGGTCGCTTATCTTACTTACACAGCTACCTCATTGCGCCTCTTTTTTTCTTTGCGTCATGTGCTGTTTGGGGAGGGTTTTTTGGAAGGGACATCCTGCGTGACACTGCAGTGCCACTCCTAGATGGGCCCGGTGTTTGTGTCGGCCACTAGGGTCGCTTATCTTACTCACACAGCTACCTCATTGCGCCTCTTTTTTTCTTTGCGTCATGTGCTGTTTGGGGAGGGTTTTTTGGAAGGGACATCCTGCGTGACACTGCAGTGCCACTCCTAGATGGGCCCGGTGTTTGTGTCGGCCACTAGGGTCGCTTATCTTACTCACACAGCTACCTCATTGCGCCTCTTTTTTTCTTTGCGTCATGTGCTGTTTGGGGAGGGTTTTTTGGAAGGGACATCCTGCGTGACACTGCAGTGCCGCTCCTAGATGGGCCCGGTGTTTGTGTCGGCCACTAGGGTCGCTTAGCTTAGTCATCCAGCGACCTAGGTGCAAATTTTAGGACTAAAAATAATATTGTGAGGTGTGAGGTATTCAGAATAGACTGAAAATGAGTGTAAATTATGGTTTTTGAGGTTAATAATTCTTTGGGATCAAAATGACCCCCAAATTCTATGATTTAAGCTGTTTTTTAGTGTTTTTTTAAAAAAAAAACACCCGAATCCAAAACACACCCGAATCCGACAAAAAAAATTCGGTGAGGTTTTGCCAAAACGCGGTCGAACCCAAAACACGGCCGCGGAACCGAACCCAAAACCAAAACACAAAACCGGAAAAATTTCCGGCGCTCATCTCTAGTTGCTGTAAAGCAGGCATTCCCAACCGCGGTCCTCAAGGCACACCAACAGTGCAGGTTTTAGTGATATCCAGGCTTCAGCACACATGGTTAAATCAAAATAACTGAGGTACTAATTAAGTCACCTGTGTTCAAGCATGGATATCACTAAAACCAGGACTGTTAGTGTGCCTTGAGGACCGTGGTTGGGAAACACTGCTGTAAAGGGTTCATGCCTGTTGGCGTGTGTCATGTTGAATGCCTTGTTGTGCATTGTGGTTGAGGTGTGAGCTGGTATGAATCTCGCCATTAGTATAAAAGCAAATCCTTTCCTCGAAATGTCCGTCTCCCTGGGCACAGTTCCTATAACTGAGGTCTGGAGGAGGGGCATAGAGGGAGGAGCTAGTTCACATCCTTGAAAAGTCTCAAAGTGCCCATGGCTCCTGCGGAACCGTCTATACCCTATGGTACTGAAGTGGACCCCAGCATCCTCTACGGACTAGGAGAAAAGGATTTACCGGTAGGTATTAAAATCCTATTTTTTCTTGTATGTTATCTCCTTTAGTCGTTGATTAATGGTTACAGGTCTTGAGTTTATTTATAACAATGATTTTCAGTTTATTTTCAAGACTCATGTAAACTAAAGATGTGCGTCGGGCACTTTTCGTGTTTTGTGTTTTGGTTTTGGTTCTAATTCCACTTTCGTGTTTAGGTTTTGGCTTGGTTTTGCCAAAACCACCCTTTCGTGTTTTGGTTTTGGTTTTGGATCTGGATGATTAAAAACAAACAAACATAAAAACAGGTAAAATCATAGAATTTGGGGGTAATTTTGCTCCTACGGTATTATTAACCTCAATAACAATCATTTCCACTCATTTCCAGTCTATTCTGAACACCTCACACCTCACAATATTGTTTTTAGGCCAAAAGGTTGCACCGAGGTTGCTGGATGACTAAGCCATACTTACCAACATTGTATTTCTCCTCTCACTGGAATTAATTGGCAAGATCATTGTAATTAATAATTATAAATCACTGAAATTAATTGGCAAAATCACTGCAATTACACGTCCAAATCACTGGAATTAAATGGCAAAATCTCGCTATCGCCTGCCTAGAGAAGTGGAATCTAGATGGGATTTGTTACCGGGGACACAATACCTCCATCAATTGTCTAAATCCCACTGCACTAATGTCGGATACCGGACGCACGTCTAACACCAACATAAGTTTCAAGTCCTCAGTTATGAGGGCTTCCATCGTCATGTGAAGCTGAACCACTAGTCATCAACATAGGCCAGGGCCTCAGCCGTTCCTTGCCACTCCGTGTCGTAAATGGCATATTGGCAAGTTTACTTTTCTCCTCAGACCATTTAAATTTCTTTTTTTGGTTCTTTTTACTGAACTTTGGCTTTTTAGATTTTACATGCCCTTTACTATTACATTGGTCATCGGCCTTGGCAGATGACGTTAATGGCATTTCATCGTCTATGTCATGGCTAGTGGCAGCAGCTTCACCACTAGGAGGAAGTGGTTCTTCTTGATCTGTCCCTATTTTATCCTCAAAATTTTTGTTCTCCATTATTTTTTGGGAGTTATATGAGACAATATGCGGCACAGGAATGACTGATGAGATAGGACACTACCATTGGTCTGATGCAGCCCAACAGGTTGTTATAATTGTTATACTGCAGCAATGCCATATAGCAGCAGCGTATATCGTCACTGGAATTACTGATGACACAGGACACTACCACTGGTCTTATGCAGCCCAACAGGTTGTTATAATTGTTATACTGTAGCAGTGGACATATAGCAGCAGCGTATATCGTCACTGGAATTACTGATGACACAGGACACTACCACTGGTCTGATGCAGCCCAACAGGTTGTTATAATTGTTATACTGCAGCAGTGGCCATATAGCAGCAGCGTATATCGTCACTGGAATTACTGATGACACAGGACACTACCACTGGTCTTATGCAGCCCAACAGGTTGTTATAATTGTTATACTGTAGCAGTGGACATATAGCAGCAGCGTATATCGTCACTGGAATTACTGATGACACAGGACACTACCACTGGTCTGCACAACACAGCACCACTTATACAGCTACACTGGATATATGACAGCAGAGAACACCAACACTGTGACTGCCTGGACTGATGCAGCACAATACACTGAGTGACTACACTGGACTGGACTGAGCAGCACAACACTTGCCACCCCACTTTCCCGCCTCAACACACAGACACTGAACACTGAGGACATGTCCTCTCTATATACTCTCCGAGTCTGGAGTGAAAATGGCGGGGACGCGCGGCTCCTTATATGGAATCCAAATCCCGCGAGAATCCGACAGCGGGATGATGACGTTTTGCCGAGTTCAGGTTTCCGAGTCAGACGGGAAAATCCGAGCCGGGTTCGAGACGTGAAGTTCGGTAGGGTTCGGTTCTCTGAGAACCGAACCCGCTCATCTCTAATGTAAACAATAAAAGGGGTAGTTACAGTACCAGTACAATAAAACATTACAGGGGGAAAAATAAAAAATCCCAGTAAAAAGAGGTAAAGGCTTAACAATTCAAGATGTAGGAACAGAAAAGAAACTAATCTCCTAACAATATCACGCATCTGAAAGAGGGTAATGAAGGAGGGGGGGGTGTATGTGGAGTAAAAGATAGAACAATACAAAATACACTGGCGTTTCTATAATGAGTGCAGTGTGTGTGGTGCACATGGGCCCCTGAATACAGAGGGGGCCCACATCGCACACACTGCACCCATTTTTTTACTACTCACCCCTCCGGAGTCCCATGCCTACGTCACCGGCGCTGTTAAAACTGCATGAAAATGGCGCAGCGCCCATTTTAATGGAGTTCTGCGCATGCGCAGTAGAGAAATCTCTGGCAAAATGGCCATCGTGCCATTTTCTCAGAGATCTGCGCATGCGCAGTAGAGTCTGAGTCCTCTAGTGCTCAAACTCTACAGCGCTCCTGCAGAGAGGAGGGGGCCCGTACGGCGGAGGCAGCACACGGGCCTCCTCCTCTCTTAAAGCGCACCAGACAAAATACCAAGGGAAAGGTTAACAGGAAAAGAAGAAAGAGTTTAGCAGAGACCAGGAAGAGGAGTGGATTTGGAACTGATACCACACGGACCAAGTTTTGTGAGAGGTGGCCATGGCTGTTTATCTTAGTTTTTATTATTGTATTCCCATTGTGGAGACTATCTACATTTTTCAGCTGCCAGGAAGAAACACCCAGAGTAGCACCTGATTGTTTTTTTTACCTTGATATAATTACCCCCTCTACTATAAATACAACGCGTGATATGTTACCAGGGACGTAGCCATAACTTTGTGGGTCCCACAGCAAAACTATGAAGGGGCCCCTGTTCCAATACTTCTAGAGACCCCTATCCACAGCAATTTTTCACTTTAAACCCCATAATAGTGTCCTAGTTCATTTTCTGAACCATAGTAGTGCCTTAAGTAATGTTATGCCCCATAGTAGTGCCATAGTTTATTTTATAAACCTTAGTAGAGCCCTAGTTCATTGTAGGGCACCAGTGCACATTATCCAACATGGTGACCTCAATTCACATTATGACATGCAGTGTGCCCAGTTCATATTATGTCATTTTACAGCACCCCCAGTTCATGTTATGCCACACTATAGTTCCTCCACTTCATATTGTGCACATTACAGATTCCCAGTTCAAATTATGAAACATTATAATTAGAGATGAGCGGGTTCGGTTTCTCTGAAACCGAACCCGCACGAACTTCATGTTTTTTTCACGGGTCCGAGCAGACTCGGATCCTCCCGCCTTGCTCGGTTAACCCGAGCGCGCCCGAACGTCATCATGACGCTGTCGGATTCTCGCGAGACTCGGATTCTATATAAGGAGCCGCGCGTCGCCGCCATTTTCACACGTGCATTGAGATTGATAGGGAGAGGACGTGGCTGGCGTCCTCTCCATTAGAAATTAGATTAGAAGAGAGAGAGAGATTGTGCAGAGTCAGACAGAGTTTACCACAGTGACCAGTGCAGTTGTTGTTAGTTAACTTTTATTTATTTTAATATATCCGTTCTCTGCTATATCCGTTCTCTGCCTGAAAAAAAACGATACACAGCAGCAGCCAGTCACACAGTGTGACTCAGTCTGTGTGCACTCAGCTCAGCCCAGTGTGCTGCACATCAATGTATAAAAGGCAAAGCTTATAATAATTGTGGGGGAGACTGGGGAGCACTGCAGGTTGTTATAGCAGGAGCCCCCAGGAGTACATAATATTATATTAATTTAAAATTAAACAGTGCACACTTTTGCTGCAGGAGTGCCACTGCCAGTGTGACTAGTGGTGACCAGTGCCTGACCACCAGTATAGTAGTATATTGTTGTATGTATTGTATACTATCTCTTTATCAACCAGTCTATATTAGCAGCAGACACAGTACAGTGCGGTAGTTCACGGCTGTGGCTACCTCTGTGTCGGCAGTCGGAACTCGGCAGGCAGTCCGTCCATCCATAATTGTATTACAATATATACCACCTAACCGTGGTATTTTTTTTTCTTTCTTTATACCGTCGTCATAGTGTCATACTAGTTGTTACGAGTATACTACTATCTCTTTATCAACCAGTGTACAGTGCGGTAGTTCACGGCTGTGGCTACCTCTGTGTCGGCAGTCGGCAGGCAGTCCGTCCATCCATAATTGTATTATTATTATAATATATACCACCTAACCGTGGTTTTTTTTTCATTCTTTATACCGTCGTCATAGTGTCATACTAGTTGTTACGAGTATACTACTATCTCTTTATCAACCAGTGTACAGTGTGGTAGTTCACGGCTGTGGCTACCTCTGTGTCGGCAGTCGGCAGGCAGTCCGTCCATCCATAATTGTATTATTATTATAATATATACCACCTAACCGTGGTTTTTTTTTCATTCTTTATACCGTCGTCATAGTGTCATACTAGTTGTTACGAGTATACTACTATCTCTTTATCAACCAGTGTACAGTGCGGTAGTTCACGGCTGTGGCTACCTCTGTGTCGGCAGTCGGCAGGCAGTCCGTCCATCCATAATTGTATTATTATTATAATATATACCACCTAACCGTGGTTTTTTTTTCATTCTTTATACCGTCGTCATAGTGTCATACTAGTTGTTACGAGTATACTACTATCTCTTTATCAACCAGTGTACAGTGCGGTAGTTCACGGCTGTGGCTACCTCTGTGTCGGCAGTCGGCAGGCAGTCCGTCCATCCATAATTGTATTATTATTATAATATATACCACCTAACCGTGGTTTTTTTTTCATTCTTTATACCGTCGTCATAGTGTCATACTAGTTGTTACGAGTATACTACTATCTCTTTATCAACCAGTGTACAGTGCGGTAGTTCACGGCTGTGGCTACCTCTGTGTCGGCAGTCGGCAGGCAGTCCGTCCATCCATAATTGTATTATTATTATAATATATACCACCTAACCGTGGTTTTTTTTTCATTCTTTATACCGTCGTCATAGTGTCATACTAGTTGTTACGAGTATACTACTATCTCTTTATCAACCAGTGTACAGTGCGGTAGTTCACGGCTGTGGCTACCTCTGTGTCGGCAGTCGGCAGGCAGTCCGTCCATCCATAATTGTATTATTATTATAATATATACCACCTAACCGTGGTTTTTTTTTCATTCTTTATACCGTCGTCATAGTGTCATACTAGTTGTTACGAGTATACTACTATCTCTTTATCAACCAGTGTACAGTGCGGTAGTTCACGGCTGTGGCTACCTCTGTGTCGGCAGTCGGCAGGCAGTCCGTCCATCCATAATTGTATTATTATTATAATATATACCACCTAACCGTGGTTTTTTTTTCATTCTTTATACCGTCGTCATAGTGTCATACTAGTTGTTACGAGTATACTACTATCTCTTTATCAACCAGTGTACAGTGCGGTAGTTCACGGCTGTGGCTACCTCTGTGTCGGCAGTCGGCAGGCAGTCCGTCCATCCATAATTGTATTATTATTATAATATATACCACCTAACCGTGGTTTTTTTTTCATTCTTTATACCGTCGTCATAGTGTCATACTAGTTGTTACGAGTATACTACTATCTCTTTATCAACCAGTGTACAGTGCGGTAGTTCACGGCTGTGGCTACCTCTGTGTCGGCAGTCGGCAGGCAGTCCGTCCATCCATAATTGTATTATTATTATAATATATACCACCTAACCGTGGTTTTTTTTTCATTCTTTATACCGTCGTCATAGTGTCATACTAGTTGTTACGAGTATACTACTATCTCTTTATCAACCAGTGTACAGTGCGGTAGTTCACGGCTGTGGCTACCTCTGTGTCGGCAGTCGGCAGGCAGTCCGTCCATCCATAATTGTATTATTATTATAATATATACCACCTAACCGTGGTTTTTTTTTCATTCTTTATACCGTCGTCATAGTGTCATACTAGTTGTTACGAGTATACTACTATCTCTTTATCAACCAGTGTACAGTGCGGTAGTTCACGGCTGTGGCTACCTCTGTGTCGGCAGTCGGCAGGCAGTCCGTCCATCCATAATTGTATTATTATTATAATATATACCACCTAACCGTGGTTTTTTTTTCATTCTTTATACCGTCGTCATAGTGTCATACTAGTTGTTACGAGTATACTACTATCTCTTTATCAACCAGTGTACAGTGCGGTAGTTCACGGCTGTGGCTACCTCTGTGTCGGCAGTCGGCAGGTATCCAATACTAGTATCCAATCCATCCATCTCCATTGTTTACCTGAGGTGCCTTTTAGTTCTGCCTATAAAATATGGAGAACAAAAAAGTTGAGGTTCCAAAATTAGGGAAAGATCAAGATCCACTTCCACCTCGTGCTGAAGCTGCTGCCACTAGTCATGGCCGAGACGATGAAATGCCAGCAACGTCGTCTGCCAAGGCCGATGCCCAATGTCATAGTACAGAGCATGTCAAATCCAAAACACCAAATATCAGAAAAAAAAGGACTCCAAAACCTAAAATAAAATTGTCGGAGGAGAAGCGTAAACTTGCCAATATGCCATTTACCACACGGAGTGGCAAGGAACGGCTGAGGCCCTGGCCTATGTTCATGGCTAGTGGTTCAGCTTCACATGAGGATGGAAGCACTCAGCCTCTCGCTAGAAAACTGAAAAGACTCAAGCTGGCAAAAGCACCGCAAAGAACTGTGCGTTCTTCGAAATCCCAAATCCACAAGGAGAGTCCAATTGTGTCGGTTGCGATGCCTGACCTTCCCAACACTGGAGGTGAAGAGCATGCGCCTTCCACCATTTGCACGCCCCCTGCAAGTGCTGGAAGGAGCACCCGCAGTCCAGTTCCTGATAGTCAGATTGAAGATGTCAGTGTTGAAGTACACCAGGATGAGGAGGATATGGGTGTTGCTGGCGCTGGGGAGGAAATTGACCAGGAGGATTCTGATGGTGAGGTGGTTTGTTTAAGTCAGGCACCCGGGGAGACACCTGTTGTCCGTGGGAGGAATATGGCCGTTGACATGCCAGGTGAAAATACCAAAAACATCAGCTCTTCGGTGTGGAGGTATTTCACCAGAAATGCGGACAACAGGTGTCAAGCCGTGTGTTCCCTTTGTCAAGCTGTAATAAGTAGGGGTAAGGACGTTAACCACCTCGGAACATCCTCCCTTATACGTCACCTGCAGCGCATTCATAATAAGTCAGTGACAAGTTCAAAAACTTTGGGTGACAGCGGAAGCAGTCCACTGACCAGTAAATCCCTTCCTCTTGTAACCAAGCTCACGCAAACCACCCCACCAACTCCCTCAGTGTCAATTTCCTCCTTCCCCAGGAATGCCAATAGTCCTGCAGGCCATGTCACTGGCAAGTCTGACGAGTCCTCTCCTGCCTGGGATTCCTCCGATGCATCCTTGCGTGTAACGCCTACTGCTGCTGGCGCTGCTGTTGTTGCCGCTGGGAGTCGATGGTCATCCCAGAGGGGAAGTCGTAAGCCCACTTGTACTACTTCCAGTAAGCAATTGACTGTTCAACAGTCCTTTGCGAGGAAGATGAAATATCACAGCAGTCATCCTACTGCAAAGCGGATAACTGAGGCCTTGGCATCCTGGGTGGTGAGAAACGTGGTTCCGGTATCCATCATTACTGCAGAGCCAACTAGAGACTTGTTGGAGGTACTGTGTCCCCGGTACCAAATACCATCTAGGTTCCATTTCTCTAGGCAGGCGATACCGAAAATGTACACAGACCTCAGAAAAAGAGTCACCAGTGTCCTAAAAAATGCAGCTGTACCCAATGTCCACTTAACCACGGACATGTGGACAAGTGGAGCAGGGCAGGGTCAGGACTATATGACTGTGACAGCCCACTGGGTAGATGTATGGACTCCCGCCGCATGAACAGCAGCGGCGGCACCAGTAGCAGCATCTCGCAAACGCCAACTCTTTCCTAGGCAGGCTACGCTTTGTATCACCGCTTTCCAGAATACGCACACAGCTGAAAACCTCTTACGGCAACTGAGGAAGATCATCGCGGAATGGCTTACCCCAATTGGACTCTCCTGTGGATTTGTGGCATCGGACAACGCCAGCAATATTGTGTGTGCATTAAATCTGGGCCAATTCCAGCACGTCCCATGTTTTGCACATACCTTGAATTTGGTGGTGCAGAATTTTTTAAAAAACGACAGGGGCGTGCAAGAGATGCTGTCGGTGGCCAGAAGAATTGCGGGACACTTTCGGCGTACAGGCACCACGTACAGAAAACTGGAGCACCACCAAAAACTACTGAACCTGCCCTGCCATCATCTGAAGCAAGAAGTGGTAACGAGGTGGAATTCAACCCTCTATATGCTTCAGAGGTTGGAGGAGCAGCAAAAGGCCATTCAAGCCTATACAATTGAGCACGATATAGTAGGTGGAATGCACCTGTCTCAAGTGCAGTGGAGAATGATTTCAACGTTGTGCAAGGTTCTGATGCCCTTTGAACTTGCCACACGTGAAGTCAGTTCAGACACTGCCAGCCTGAGTCAGGTCATTCCCCTCATCAGGCTTTTGCAGAAGAAGCTGGAGGCATTGAAGAAGGAGCTAACACGGAGCGATTCCGCTAGGCATGTGGGACTTGTGGATGCAGCCCTTAATTCGCTTAACAAGGATTC
The DNA here is from genome assembly GCF_028390025.1 of Pseudophryne corroboree. Taxonomy (NCBI): domain Eukaryota; kingdom Metazoa; phylum Chordata; class Amphibia; order Anura; family Myobatrachidae; genus Pseudophryne; species Pseudophryne corroboree. The sequence goes on along the minus strand of NC_086450.1, from coordinate 200,441,856 downwards.
ACGGGTGGTCAATCTGTTGAAATCAGAGCACTACATTTTGGCCACCGTGCTCGATCCTAGATTTAAAGCCTACCTTGGATCTCTCTTTCCGGCAGACACAGGTCTGCTGGGGTTGAAAGACCTGCTGGTGACAAAATTGTCAAGTCAAGCGGAACGCGACCTGTCAACATCTCCTCCTTCACATTCTCCCGCAACTGGGGGTGCGAGGAAAAGGCTCAGAATTCCGAGCCCACCCGCTGGCGGTGATGCAGGGCAGTCTGGAGCGACTGCTGATGCTGACATCTGGTCCGGACTGAAGGACCTGACAACGATTACGGACATGTCGTCTACTGTCACTGCATATGATTCTCTCAACATTGATAGAATGGTGGAGGATTATATGAGTGACCGCATCCAAGTAGGCACGTCACACAGTCCGTACTTATACTGGCAGGAAAAAGAGGCAATTTGGAGGCCCTTGCACAAACTGGCTTTATTCTACCTAAGTTGCCCTCCCACAAGTGTGTACTCCGAAAGAGTGTTTAGTGCCGCCGCTCACCTTGTCAGCAATCGGCGTACGAGGTTACATCCAGAAAATGTGGAGAAGATGATGTTCATTAAAATGAATTATAATCAATTCCTCCGCGGAGACATTGACCAGCAGCAATTGCCTCCACAAAGTACACAGGGAGCTGAGATGGTGGATTCCAGTGGGGACGAATTGATAATCTGTGAGGAGGGGGATGTACACGGTGATATATCGGAGGGTGAAGATGAGGTGGACATCTTGCCTCTGTAGAGCCAGTTTGTGCAAGGAGAGATTAATTGCTTCTTTTTTGGGGGGGGTCCAAACCAACCCGTCATATCAGTCACAGTCGTGTGGCAGACCCTGTCACTGAAATGATGGGTTGGTTAAAGTGTGCATGTCCTGTTTTGTTTATACAACATAAGGGTGGGTGGGAGGGCCCAAGGATAATTCCATCTTGCACCTCTTTTTTCTTTTCTTTTTCTTTGCATCATGTGCTGATTGGGGAGGGTTTTTTGGAAGGGACATCCTGCGTGACACTGCAGTGCCACTCCTAGATGGGCCCGGTGTTTGTGTCGGCCACTAGGGTCGCTAATCTTACTCACACAGCTACCTCATTGCGCCTCTTTTTTTCTTTGCGTCATGTGCTGTTTGGGGAGGGTTTTTTGGAAGGGACATCCTGCGTGACACTGCAGTGCCACTCCTAGATGTGCCCGGTGTTTGTGTCGGCCACTAGGGTCGCTAATCTTACTCACACAGTCAGCTACCTCATTGCGCCTCTTTTTTTCTTTGCGTCATGTGCTGTTTGGGGAGGGTTTTTTGGAAGGGCCATCCTGCGTGACACTGCAGTGCCACTCCTAGATGGGCCCGGTGTTTGTGTCGGCCACTAGGGTCGCTTATCTTTCTCACACAGTCAGCTACCTCATTGCGCCTCTTTTTTTCTTTGCGTCATGTGCTGTTTGGGGAGGGTTTTTTGGAAGGGACATCCTGCGTGACACTGCAGTGCCACTCCTAGATGGGCCCGGTGTTTGTGTCGGCCACTAGGGTCGCTAATCTTACTCACACAGCTACCTCATTGCGCCTCTTTTTTTCTTTGCGTCATGTGCTGTTTGGGGAGGGTTTTTTGGAAGGGACATCCTGCGTGACACTGCAGTGCCACTCCTAGATGGGCCCGGTGTTTGTGTCGGCCACTAGGGTCGCTTATCTTACTCACACAGCGACCTCGGTGCAAATTTTAGGACTAAAAATAATATTGTGAGGTGTGATGTGTTCAGAATAGGCTGAAAATGAGTGTAAATTATGTTTTTTGAGGTTAATAATACTTTGGGATCAAAATTACCCCCAAATTCTATGATTTAAGCTGTTTTTTAGGGTTTTTTGAAAAAAACACCCGAATCCAAAACACACCCGAATCCGACAAAAATAATTCGGTGAGGTTTTGCCAAAACGCGTTCGAACCCAAAACACGGCCGCGGAACCGAACCCAAAACCAAAACACAAAACCCGAAAAATTTCAGGCGCTCATCTCTAATTATAATGCCCTCAAATTCATTTTATACCATATTACAGTGAGCAAGTAAAGGGACATAACTAGATATACTGAAGGCCCCAAGGCAAAGGTTTGTAATGGCCCCTGCATTTCACCAAAAGTGGGCCCCTCTCAGCTCTGGGACCCATAGCAGCTGCACTCCCTGCACCTATGGTAGCTACGCCCTTGTATGTTACCTAGAAACAAAAATTTGACGGCAGATAAGAACCAAATGGCCCATCTAGTCTGTCCTAAACACATGTACCCACACACTTATACACTAGGGTTAATTTTTTGTTGGGAGCTAATTAACCTACCAATATATTTTTGGATTGTGGGAGGAAATCGGAGTACCCTGGGGAATCCCACAAAAGAACGAGGAGGATATACAAACACCACACACGGTCATGGTGAGACACAAACCCATGGCCTCAGTGCTGTGAGGCAATAATGTTAACCATGACACCATTCGTACTGCTTTATGTTATTTCCCTGACACCCAGGACAGTAAAGCCTTAGTAATAAAAGTGTCTCTGCAAACTGGTGCAAACATAATTGTCTGTGTCATTTCTTTATGAGATACAAGTAAGTCATTGTGGGGCCATGGATGAGAGCGGAACTAATGTTGTATGGTAATAGCACTGATATAGTGTGATAGTATCTGATATTGGAATAATCCTGATCTTGCGCCAAGCATGGGTAGAGTTAGAGATGAGCGGGTTCGGTTTCTCTGAAACCGAACCCGCACGAACTTCATGTTTTTTTTACGGGTCCGAGCAGACTCGGATCCTCCCGCCTTGCTCGGTTAACCCGAGCGCGCCCGAACGTCATCATGACGCTGTCGGATTCTCGCGAGACTCGGATTCTATATAAGGAGCCGCGCGTCGCCGCCATTTTCACACGTGCATTGAGATTGATAGGGAGAGGACGTGGCTGGCGTCCTCTCCATTAGAAATTAGATTAGAAGAGAGAGAGAGATTGTGCAGAGTCAGACAGAGTTTACCACAGTGACCAGTGCAGTTGTTGTTAGTTAACTTTTATTTATTTTAATATAATATATCCGTTCTCTGCTATATCCGTTCTCTGCCTGAAAAAAAACGATACACAGCAGCAGCCAGTCACACAGTGTGACTCAGTCTGTGTGCACTCAGCTCAGCCCAGTGTGCTGCACATCAATGTATAAAAGGCAAAGCTTATAATAATTGTGGGGGAGACTGGGGAGCACTGCAGGTTGTTATAGCAGGAGCCCCCAGGAGTACATAATATTATATTAATTTAAAATTAAACAGTGCACACTTTTGCTGCAGGAGTGCCACTGCCAGTGTGACTAGTGGTGACCAGTGCCTGACCACCAGTATAGTAGTATATTGTTGTATGTATTGTATACTATCTCTTTATCAACCAGTCTATATTAGCAGCAGACACAGTACAGTGCGGTAGTTCACGGCTGTGGCTACCTCTGTGTCGGCAGTCGGAACTCGGCAGGCAGTCCGTCCATCCATAATTGTATTACAATATATACCACCTAACCGTGGTATTTTTTTTTCTTTCTTTATACCGTCGTCATAGTGTCATACTAGTTGTTACGAGTATACTACTATCTCTTTATCAACCAGTGTACAGTGCGGTAGTTCACGGCTGTGGCTACCTCTGTGTCGGCAGTCGGCAGGCAGTCCGTCCATCCATAATTGTATTATTATTATAATATATACCACCTAACCGTGGTTTTTTTTTCATTCTTTATACCGTCATAGTGTCATACTAGTTGTTACGAGTATACTACTATCTCTTTATCAACCAGTGTACAGTGCGGTAGTTCACGGCTGTGGCTACCTCTGTGTCGGCAGTCGGCAGGCAGTCCGTCCATCCATAATTGTATTATTATTATAATATATACCACCTAACCGTGGTTTTTTTTTCATTCTTTATACCGTCGTCATAGTGTCATACTAGTTGTTACGAGTATACTACTATCTCTTTATCAACCAGTGTACAGTGCGGTAGTTCACGGCTGTGGCTACCTCTGTGTCGGCAGTCGGCAGGCAGTCCGTCCATCCATAATTGTATTATTATTATAATATATACCACCTAACTGTGGTATTTTTTTTTCTTTCTTTATACCGTCGTCATAGTGTCATACTAGTTGTTACGAGTATACTACTATCTCTTTATCAACCAGTGTACAGTGCGGTAGTTCACGGCTGTGGCTACCTCTGTGTCGGCAGTCGGCAGGCAGTCCGTCCATCCATAATTGTATTATTATTATAATATATACCACCTAACCGTGGTTTTTTTTTCATTCTTTATACCGTCGTCATAGTGTCATACTAGTTGTTACGAGTATACTACTATCTCTTTATCAACCAGTGTACAGTGCGGTAGTTCACGGCTGTGGCTACCTCTGTGTCGGCACTCGGCAGGCAGTCCGTCCATCCATAATTGTATTATTATTATAATATATACCACCTAACCGTGGTTTTTTTTCATTCTTTATACCGTCGTCATAGTGTCATACTAGTTGTTACGAGTATACTACTATCTCTTTATCAACCAGTGTACAGTGCGGTAGTTCACGGCTGTGGCTACCTCTGTGTCGGCAGTCGGCAGGCAGTCCGTCCATCCATAATTGTATTATTATTATAATATATACCACCTAACTGTGGTATTTTTTTTTCTTTCTTTATACCATCGTCATAGTGTCATACTAGTTGTTACGAGTATACTACTATCTCTTTATCAACCAGTGTACAGTGCGGTAGTTCACGGCTGTGGCTACCTCTGTGTCGGCAGTCGGCAGGCAGTCCGTCCATCCATAATTGTATTATTATTATAATATATACCACCTAACCGTGGTTTTTTTATACCACCTAACCGTGGCAGTCCGTCCATAATTGTATACTAGTATCCAATCCATCCATCTCCATTGTTTACCTGAGGTGCCTTTTAGTTCTGCCTATAAAATATGGAGAACAAAAAAGTTGAGGTTCCAAAATTAGGGAAAGATCAAGATCCACTTCCACCTCGTGCTGAAGCTGCTGCCACTAGTCATGGCCGAGACGATGAAATGCCAGCAACGTCGTCTGCCAAGGCCGATGCCCAATGTCATAGTACAGAGCATGTCAAATCCAAAACACCAAATATCAGAAAAAAAAGGACTCCAAAACCTAAAATAAAATTGTCGGAGGAGAAGCGTAAACTTGCCAATATGCCATTTACCACACGGAGTGGCAAGGAACGGCTGAGGCCCTGGCCTATGTTCATGGCTAGTGGTTCAGCTTCACATGAGGATGGAAGCACTCAGCCTCTCGCTAGAAAACTGAAAAGACTCAAGCTGGCAAAAGCACCGCAAAGAACTGTGCGTTCTTTGAAATCCCAAATCCACAAGGAGAGTCCAATTGTGTCGTTTGCGATGCCTGACCTTCCCAACACTGGACGTGAAGAGCATGCGCCTTCCACTATTTGCATGCCCCCTGCAAGTGCTGGAAGGAGCACCCGCAGTCCAGTTCCTGATAGTCAGATTGAAGATGTCAGTGTTGAAGTACACCAGGATGAGGAGGATATGGGTGTTGCTGGCGCTGGGGAGGAAATTGACCAGGAGGATTCTGATGGTGAGGTGGTTTGTTTAAGTCAGGCACCCGGGGAGACACCTGTTGTCCGTGGGAGGAATATGGCCGTTGACATGCCAGGTGAAAATACCAAAAAAATCAGCTCTTCGGTGTGGAGGTATTTCACCAGAAATGCGGACAACAGGTGTCAAGCCGTGTGTTCCCTTTGTCAAGCTGTAATAAGTAGGGGTAAGGACGTTAACCACCTCGGAACATCCTCCCTTATACGTCACCTGCAGCGCATTCATAATAAGTCAGTGACAAGTTCAAAAACTTTGGGTGACAGCGGAAGCAGTCCACTGACCAGTAAATCCCTTCCTCTTGTAACCAAGCTCACGCAAACCACCCCACCAACTCCCTCAGTGTCAATTTCCTCCTTCCCCAGGAATGCCAATAGTCCTGCAGGCCATGTCACTGGCAAGTCTGACGAGTCCTCTCCTGCCTGTGATTCCTCCGATGCATCCTTGCGTGTAACGCCTACTGCTGCTGGCGCTGCTGTTGTTGCCGCTGGGAGTCGATGGTCATCCCAGAGGGGAAGTCGTAAGCCCACTTGTACTACTTCCAGTAAGCAATTGACTGTTCAACAGTCCTTTGCGAGGAAGATGAAATATCACAGCAGTCATCCTACTGCAAAGCGGATAACTGAGTCCTTGACAACTATGTTGGTGTTAGACGTGCGTCCGGTATCCGCCGTTAGTTCACAGGGAACTAGACAATTTATTGAGGCAGTGTGCCCCCGTTACCAAATACCATCTAGGTTCCACTTCTCTAGGCAGGCGATACCGAGAATGTACACGGACGTCAGAAAAAGACTCACCAGTGTCCTAAAAAATGCAGTTGTACCCAATGTCCACTTAACCACGGACATGTGGACAAGTGGAGCAGGGCAGGGTCAGGACTATATGACTGTGACAGCCCACTGGGTAGATGTATGGACTCCCGCCGCAAGAACAGCAGCGGCGGCACCAGTAGCAGCATCTCGCAAACGCCAACTCTTTCCTAGGCAGGCTACGCTTTGTATCACCGCTTTCCAGAATACGCACACAGCTGAAAACCTCTTACGGCAACTGAGGAAGATCATCGCGGAATGGCTTACCCCAATTGGACTCTCCTGTGGATTTGTGGCATCGGACAACGCCAGCAATATTGTGTGTGCATTAAATATGGGCAAATTCCAGCACGTCCCATGTTTTGCACATACCTTGAATTTGGTGTTGCAGAATTTTTTAAAAAACGACAGGGGCGTGCAAGAGATGCTGTCGGTGGCCAGAAAAATTGCGGGACACTTTCGGCGTACAGGCACCACGTACAGAAGACTGGAGCACCACCAAAAACTACTGAACCTGCCCTGCCATCATCTGAAGCAAGAAGTGGTAACGAGGTGGAATTCAACCCTCTATATGCTTCAGAGGTTGGAGGAGCAGCAAAAGGCCATTCAAGCCTATACAATTGAGCACGATATAGGAGATGGAATGCACCTGTCTCAAGTGCAGTGGAGAATGATTTCAACGTTGTGCAAGGTTCTGATGCCCTTTGAACTTGCCACACGTGAAGTCAGTTCAGACACTGCCAGCCTGAGTCAGGTCATTCCCCTCATCAGGCTTTTGCAGAAGAAGCTGGAGGCATTGAAGAAGGAGCTAACACGGAGCGATTCCGCTAGGCATGTGGGACTTGTGGATGCAGCCCTTAATTCGCTTAACAAGGATTCACGGGTGGTCAATCTGTTGAAATCAGAGCACTACATTTTGGCCACCGTGCTCGATCCTAGATTTAAAGCCTACCTTGGATCTCTCTTTCCGGCAGACACAGGTCTGCTGGGGTTGAAAGACCTGCTGGTGACAAAATTGTCAAGTCAAGCGGAACGCGACCTGTCAACATCTCCTCCTTCACATTCTCCCGCAACTGGGGGTGCGAGGAAAAGGCTCAGAATTCCGAGCCCACCCGCTGGCGGTGATGCAGGGCAGTCTGGAGCGACTGCTGATGCTGACATCTGGTCCGGACTGAAGGACCTGACAACGATTACGGACATGTCGTCTACTGTCACTGCATATGATTCTCTCAACATTGATAGAATGGTGGAGGATTATATGAGTGACCGCATCCAAGTAGGCACGTCACACAGTCCGTACTTATACTGGCAGGAAAAAGAGGCAATTTGGAGGCCCTTGCACAAACTGGCTTTATTCTACCTAAGTTGCCCTCCCACAAGTGTGTACTCCGAAAGAGTGTTTAGTGCCGCCGCTCACCTTGTCAGCAATCGGCGTACGAGGTTACATCCAGAAAATGTGGAGAAGATGATGTTCATTAAAATGAATTATAATCAATTCCTCCGCGGAGACATTGACCAGCAGCAATTGCCTCCACAAAGTACACAGGGAGCTGAGATGGTGGATTCCAGTGGGGACGAATTGATAATCTGTGAGGAGGGGGATGTACACGGTGATATATCGGAGGGTGAAGATGAGGTGGACATCTTGCCTCTGTAGAGCCAGTTTGTGCAAGGAGAGATTAATTGCTTCTTTTTTGGGGGGGGTCCAAACCAACCCGTCATATCAGTCACAGTCGTGTGGCAGACCCTGTCACTGAAATGATGGGTTGGTTAAAGTGTGCATGTCCTGTTTTGTTTATACAACATAAGGGTGGGTGGGAGGGCCCAAGGATAATTCCATCTTGCACCTCTTTTTTCTTTTCTTTTTCTTTGCATCATGTGCTGATTGGGGAGGGTTTTTTGGAAGGGACATCCTGCGTGACACTGCAGTGCCACTCCTAGATGGGCCCGGTGTTTGTGTCGGCCACTAGGGTCGCTTATCTTTCTCACACAGTCAGCTACCTCATTGCGCCTCTTTTTTTCTTTGCGTCATGTGCTGTTTGGGGAGGGTTTTTTGGAAGGGACATCCTGCGTGACACTGCAGTGCCACTCCTAGATGGGCCCGGTGTTTGTGTCGGCCACTAGGGTCGCTTATCTTACTCACACAGCGACCTCGGTGCAAATTTTAGGACTAAAAATAATATTGTGAGGTGTGATGTGTTCAGAATAGGCTGAAAATGAGTGTAAATTATGTTTTTTGAGGTTAATAATACTTTGGGATCAAAATTACCCCCAAATTCTATGATTTAAGCTGTTTTTTAGGGTTTTTTGAAAAAAACACCCGAATCCAAAACACACCCGAATCCGACAAAAAAAATTCGGTGAGGTTTTGCCAAAACGCGGTCGAACCCAAAACACGGCCGCGGAACCGAACCCAAAACCAAAACACAAAACCCGAAAAATTTCAGGCGCTCATCTCTAGGTAGAGTTACATTGCAGATATATATAAGATGCATACAACACAATTTTTTTTTCAATTGTTATATTTCCCCTCTGATCCTAAACAAGCGAGATCCTGTCTGACTTGTAGGTGTCAGGGCTCCATCTTTTCTTCCACCAGAAATACCTCTTTGGTGCCAATATAATTCCTACTTTAATATTATAGGTTTTTTTAAGTGTAGACTTTGCTCTTATTTCCAGTCTGGAGATGATTCAGATGCCAAAAGCTGTTACCAGTGAAACAACTTATTAACTAGAACTGCAGAACATTATCGTAATATTTAGATCCCTGCCAGATGGACCTTTGGGATTGATGCAGCACAAAGGTTCTTGACACTGTTCTCAATGTGGTGATAAGATGTTTTTTATACTCCTGACTCCGATGTCCTTGTACAAATATTAAAATATCTGTCATATAAAATATAGAGTCTGATTCATTCCAGTACAACAAAATTATCTTTTTGTGCTTCTACGAAAATACTGCTCTTTTTTTACACTCAAAGTTCAACTTTTTTGCTCTTGATGCATCACCAAATTCTGTGGAATTTCCTGCTGACCATAACTCATGCAAGCAGTGTGGGGTTTAGCGAGCAGAAAAGTTGGGTGTTAAATACAAAGTTTTCCATCTATGAGCAGGGCTGACTCCCCAGCTGGTTTCCTTTCAGTTATACCAGCTATTATGGAACTTCATGTTCCACAATGGCAGCTATTGACTGGAAGGACACTCTGGTGTTTGTTGATCCACCTATTGGATATATGTAGGTTTAGGGGGGTATGCAATTAGCTCAGTTTTTTTCACCTAGGTGAAAAAATTGAGTTTTTCGCTATTTTTAGGGCGAAAGAGGATTCGCTGTATGCAATAGCAGTGCTGGATTTTCGCCTAGGCAAAAAATGAGGCAGGGGCGGAAAACACGTGGATTGGCAAATCCACATGTCGTCCGTTGAAAGAGGGGGCCATTTTCAACGATTTTGAGGCATTTTTCGAGAATGCCTTTTCACTTACAAAAAAAAAAATGGTAAAAAGACATTGTCGAAAATGCCTTCAAAACAGACGGAAACGGCCCTAATAGAATACTCAGTTGGGTGAATTCATTAGCCTCAAAAAGATCAAAGCTAATTGCATACCCTCCTTAATATCTTAATCAAGGGCAAGCGCAGGATTTCTGCAGATTAATTTCCAAATGTTTGATTTTAGAGCGATTGTCGCCAGCCCGTGAAGGATACATAATTAGCATGTAACAAGCTATAGTCTGCCCCAAACAATGTGCAGTGTATGTAGTCAGACATATGCAGGCCTAATGATCGTGGTATTCCACATACCAGATTGTCTCTCCAGTGCGATGACTGAGTACTCAGATCCATAGATACACACAGCAGACTTGGTAGGAAAATTTATTTCCACTGGGCATCTGCAGCAGCTCCATTCCGCCTTTTAACCTGCATGTAGTGGCCGCTAGTCAGGCTGTGGGGAAGGGAGGTTTCTGGGCGACTGGAAACCCCCTTGTGTTTGCCTATTGAATATTATTCATTGTATTGCATTTTTATTTAAACAATGTGGTCACATACCACATGTGAATCCAAATTTAGGAGTGATGAGTGCAGTGGATCAATGCCTTTTGTTTATTTCATTGATTTTTAATTGGTTTTGAGATCACATCTTCTCATGATGCACCCCAGTGTTGACTCATATAATCCAACTTGTGTTAGGTACTTTCTTAGATGCTTTACAGCAAATATAGTATGCTTGGATTACCTTAAAAAGCAAGTGTGCACTTGCAGGTAAGCTTTAAACCAGGAAGTAGCCTTAAATTAATTAATTTATGTGATTAGAGTTGTGCGCAGTAGCGGATCTTGCCACGGGCAAGCAGGACTTTTGCCCGGGGCGCCGCCTTCCGGAGGGCGCCGCACCGTGGCAAGATCCGCTACTGTGCCCCCCCGCCGCTGTGTCCCCCGCTGTCACCCCCGCCGCTGTGCCCCCCGCTGGTCCCCCGTTCTGAAGGGAACCAGATGCTAAGCGTCTAGTTTCCCTTCGTTGAGGGGACCTTTGCTGTGCGGTGCGCGATGACGTCATCGCGCACCGCACAGCATTGCGGCACAGACGCTAGGGGTCATAATTGACCTCTAGTGTCTATGCTGATCAAGGTGAGGAGCGGCGCCGGCGGCTGTCTGCAGCGGTCTGGATCAGGAACGGGGATAGTAAGTATAATTTTTTTTTTATTCCAGCGGCGCTACAGGGGGCACAAATGGGGGCATTACTGACCACGCCCCCGTGTAAAGCCACGCCCCTATAGTTTTGCCCGGGGCGCAACCACAGCAAGAACCGGCCCTGGTTGTGCGGTTTATTTTTCCTGAAATATGAACACACCTGAACTTAGGTATTCTGAGTCTAATCGAGTCCCAGTTCAGAATCACTTTAGGGTTCAGAGTTGAACAGAGTCCTGGTTCATTTCTGTTGTCAGTCCGGAACTAGGATTTAAAAACCAAACTCGGATTTTGGACTGCATGCAAACAGGTCCAAGTTACTGTACATGACTTTATTGATCTTTATCTATTTTTATTTGATAGTTTTAAACCAAAACAAAAACTGAATCTGACCCAAAAGAGTTAAAGGTGGTTCTGCCAAAACATTATGATAAATTAAAACCAAAACACGGGGGTCCACGCACATCTCTAAATGTGAAAGCAATTGTAGTGTGTTGTTAATTCTGAGTGACAGAGTAGGGGGATATTCAATTTGGCCCGAAGAGACATCGGGAGTAAAAAACCCTGATGTTTCTTCGGGTGCTGTGGTCGGGCTATTTAATTTGCTCGGCTGGTAAAACCTGCTTTTTCATCCGTAAACACACAGGTTCAGTGAAACTTGTGTGTTTTCGGGTGAAATAGCCCCGTTTTCGGGTGAAAACAGGGCTGTTATCGGGCATATTGCTTCGCCTGCCTAAGCATAAATAAGCAAAACCCCCGACAAGCCGCTGCACGCGCCGGCTTATCGGGGCCAATTAAATAGCCCCCGACGCCGATACTTATCACCCAGCACCCTCGGGACAAATTGAAGACACTAGTAGGTCTTGCATAAAAATGGAGTCCCTTGACAGGGGGTGCAAGCATAAATGTTTTCCCTTAAAATATGAGCAAGGCGGGCTATTCAGGTTTGCTAGCAAACCATAAAAGTAAGCAATTGGGCAAAACCATGTTGCACTGCAGGTGGAGCAGATGTAACATGTGCAGGGAGATTTAGATTTGGGTGGGTTGAATTATTGGTATCCGGTCTATAGATCAACACTAAAAAGGTTTAACGTCAACAGGTCGACCACTAATGGTAGACATGCATTAGGTCGACAGGGTCAAAAGTAGAGATGAGCGGGTTCGGTTCCCTGAGAACCGGACCCCCCCCCCCACTGAACTTCACTACCCGAGCCCGGATCCGAGTCCGGCTCAGGTTTTCCCGCCCGACTCGGAAACCAGAACGAGGCAAAATGTCATCATCCTGCTGTCGGATTCTCATAGGGTTTGGATTCCATGTAAGGAGCTGCGCGTCGCCACCATTTTCACTCCAGCATTGGAGAGTGTAGTGAGAGGATGTGTCTCCGTCCTCAGTGTCTGTGCGGGAGGGAAAGTGGGGTGGCGATTCCAGTGCTGTCTTGTGCTGCCTAGTCCAGTATAATGTCTTATGCTTATCAGTCCAGTCACAGTGGTGGTGTCCTCTGCTGCCATATGTCCAGTGTAGCTGTATCAGTCCAGTGCAGTGGTGCTGTGTTGTCCTGCATCAGTACAGTGGTAGTGTCTTGTGCTGCATCAGTCCAGTCACAGTGGTGGTGTCCTCTGCTGCCATATATGTCCAGTGCTGCTGTATAAGTCCAGTCCAGTGGTGCTGTGTTGTGCTGCATCAGTCCAGTGTAGTGTCTTGTGCTGCATCAGTCCAGTCACAGTGGGGGTGTCCTCTGCTGCCATATGTCCAGTGCTGCTATATAAGTCCAGTCCATTGCAGTGGTGCTGTGTTGTCCTGCATCAGTCCAGTGGTGGTGTCCCTGTGCTGCTGTATAAGTCCAGTAGTACTGCCGTATATGTCCACTGATACTGCCGTATATGTCCAGCAATACTGCCGTATACATCCAGCGGTACTGCCATATAAATCCAGTGATACTGCCGTATATGTCCAGTGGTACTGCCATATAATTCCAGTGATACTGCCATATATGTCCAATGGTACTGCCGTATAAATCCAGTGGTACTGCCGTATAAATCCAGTCCAGTGATACAGCCGTATATGTCCAGTGGTCCTGCCGTATAAATCAAGTGATACTGCCGTATATGTCCAGTGGTACTGCCATATAATTCCAGTGATACTGCCGTATATATGTCCAGTGGTACTGCTGTATAAATCCAGTGGTACTGGCGTATAAATCCAGTCCAGTGATACTGCCGTATATGTCCAGTGATACTGCCGTAAACGTCCAGTGGTACTGCCATATAAATCCAGTCCAGTAATACTGCCATATAAGTCCAGTGGTACTGCCATATAATTACAGTGATACTGCCATATAATTCCAGTGATACTGCAAATAAGTCCAGTGATACTACCGTATAATTCCAGTGGTACTGCCGTATAATTCAAGTGATACTACTGTATATATCCAGTGGTACTGCCGTATAATTCCAGTGGTACTTTAGTATAAGTCCAGTGATACCTTCGTATAAATCCAGTCCAGTGATACCTTCGTATAAATCCAGTCCAGTGGTACTGCCATATAAGTCCAGTGGTACTGCCGTATAATTCCAGTGATACTGCTGTATATGTCCAGTGGTACTGCCATATGAATCCAGTGATACTGCCGTATATGTCCAGTGGTACTGCTGTATAAATCCAGTGGTACTGGCATATAAATCCAGTCCAGTGATACTGCCGTATATGTCCAGTGATACTGCCGTAAACGTCCAGTGGTACTGCCATATAAATCCAGTCCAGTGATACTGCCGTATATGTCCAGTGGTACTGCCATATGAATCCAGTGGTACTGCCGTATAATTCCAGTGGTACTGCTGTATAAATCCAGTGGTACTGGCGTATAAATCCAGTCCAGTGATACTGCCGTATATGTCCAGTGGTACTGCCATATGAATCCAGTGATACTGCTGTATATGTCCAGTGGGATTGCCGTATAAATCCAGTGGTACTGGCGTATAAATCCAGTCCAGTGATACTGCCGTATATGTCCAGTGATACTGCCGTAAACGTCCAGTGGTACTGCCATATAAATCCAGTCCAGTAATACTGCCATATAAGTCCAGTGGTACTGCCATATAATTACAGTGATACTGCCATATAATTCCAGTGATACTGCCAAATAAGTCCAGTGATACTGCCGTATAATTCCAGTGGTACTGCCGTATAATTCAAGTGATACTGCTGTATATATCCAGTGGTACTGCCGTATAATTCCAGTGGTACTGCCATATAAGTCCAGTGATACTGCCGTATAAATCCAGTCCAGTGGTACTGCCATATAAGTCCAGTGGTACTGCCGTATAATTCCAGTGATACTGCTGTATATGTCCAGTGGTACTGCCGTATAAATCCAGTGGTACTGGCGTATAAATCCAGTCCAGTGATACTGCCGTATATGTCCAGTGGTACTGCCATATGAATCCAGTGATACTGCTGTATATGTCCAGTGGGACTGCCGTATAAATCCAGTGGTACTGCTGTATATATGTCCAGTGGTACTGCTGTATAAATCCAGTGGTACTGGCGTATAAATCCAGTCCAGTGATACTGCCGTATATGTCCAGTGATACTGCCGTAAACGTCCAGTGGTACTGCCATATAAATCCAGTCCAGTGATACTGCCGTATAAGTCCGTTGGTACTGCCATATAATTACAGTGATACTGCCGTATAATTCCAGTGATACTGCCAAATAAGTCCATCCTGCCTGACACTGCAATGCCACTCCTAGATGGGCCAGGTGTTTGTGTCGGCCACTTGTGTCGCTTAGCTTAGCCATCCAGCGACCTCTGTGCAAATTTTAGGACTAAAAATAATAGTGTGAGGTGTTCAGAATAGACTGAAAATGAGTGGAAATTATGGTTATTGATGTTAATAATACTATGGGATCAAAATGACCCCCAAATTCTATGATTTAAGCTGTTTTTTAGGGTTTTTTTGTAAAAATCACCCGAATCCAAAACACACCCGAATCCGACAAAAAAAAATTCGGTGAGGTTTTGCCAAAACGCGTTCGAACCCAAAACACGGCCACGGAACCGAACCCAAAACCAAAACCCAAAACCCGAAAAATTTCAGGTGCACATCACTATATATATATATATATATATATATACTCCATACCAGCTGGCACTCAGATGCAAACAGCTCTGTGCCTGGACATGTAAGCAGACAAACATCCAAGAAGAACGGCACCGGCAGCTTGTATCAGTTGATAAAATGTATTAGCAAGGTAGACATTTCGGAGCTCACGCCCCGTCCTCAGTACCAGATACAATCAAAGTGCATCAACACATAAAAACATTTAAATACCTGCATAGAGTAGAGCTGTCCCCGCCGCCGCACATCGGGTCCTCACTTCCGGCAATCACTTCACACTTCCCCCTTTCCTCTGACACTGCGGCTGTCATGGTAACACCCAGCATGCGTGTCACCAGTTCCACCATCCGGAAATGAAGGGGATTGGGTGTGACGCCGTCCAGGGGGGGCCTCCTGTGTCAGATGACCGGGGCTGGCTCTTGCTGTAAGAAAACACAATACATATAATAAAGCACAAACAATACATACAACCACAAATAATTACAAAACATAAATATAAACACACATATAAACACAGCCACAGGGAATGCTGGCTAGACAAGGAATGTCTATGTATGAAAAGACCATATCGCCACTTATTGCATTTACCCACAGGCATATACACCTATAACCAAATATTACCTCTATATACGCCCAGATCTAATGTATTGACGCTATAGTGTCCTATATTACTAAATGTAGGCTAATTTAGGCTAATTTATTGACTAGATCAGACTAACCTACAGGATTGAAACTAAACCACGTTCCAATTAATCTTATCATTGAGATCCCATGGAACAAATGTATTGAGTCTCATAATCCACCTAGATTCTCTCTCCAACAACACCTTGGCTCTATCTCCTCCTCTAAGAGTTAAGGGCACATGGTCCATGCCAAAGTACCTAAGGTCATCCAACGTGTGTTTTGCCATCTTGAAATGGCGCACCACAGGTTGATCAATGGTTTTGCCTTCCAAAGTCAACTTGATGGCAGTTTACGTGTGGTCTGGCCCGGACAGACCACAATGTAAACCACATGAGAAGTGCTACACGTAATCACATGCCTAATGGTATATATTTTTTCAGTATGTGGATGTTTAAAATCCTTACATACCACCATATATTTACATGTAGCACATTTGGAGCATCTATAACACCCCGGTGCTTTATAGTGTACATTCGGTATGGCAGTGTCCCCCATGCCTGTAATGTCTGCTTTCACCAGACGGTCTCTAAAGTTACTACCACACCTTAATGCCACTATAGGCCTAGTCTCCTTGAACACTGGCATATCGGGGTCAGACCCAACTATAGGCCAAAGGGCCTTAGAGGCTCTACGGACTATAGGACTTGCCGTGGTATAGTCACAGGCCCAGGGCAAAATGTTCTGATTCTTTCTTTGTCCAGGATATAATAAATCAGATCTGGACATCTGAAGAACATGCTGTTTCTGCTCCTCTAATAAATGCCTATCATATCCCCGACATTCAAATTTGGCAATCATACTGTCAAGAAGTTGTGGTACTTTTGTACTATCACTTGTAATGCGTGCCACCCGCATCATTTGTGATGCCGGTAGACCCCTCTTTAAGGGCTCAGGGTGGTAGCTAGACGCTAGGAGAAACATGTTCCTATCTGTGGGTTTGGAGTAGATCTCTGTATGTAATACACCCTTGTCTAGTCTGATCTTGACGTCCAAATAATCTATTTCTAGGTTACTATACTTATATGTGAACTTGATGGGAGACGCCAAGGCATTGATCTCTGACATCAGAGATTCAAAGGACTCCTGTCCTCCCACCCACATTAAGAACACGTCGTCGATATACCTCGTGTACATTTCCTTAGCCACTGGATTGCCAAAAAACATCCTATTTTCCTGTTCGAACATGTATACATTTGCATACGAGGGTGCGACTGATGACCCCATCGTGCACCCCCGCAGCTGTAATAAAAACTCACCATCGAACAGGAAATAGTTTCTATACAGTGTCAATTCAAGCAAGGTAAGAAACAGCTTATGATCAAACAAATCAGCAGATAAATTTGTGTCAAGGAAAGCTTTCATCGCTCGCAAACCCTCATCATGTGGTATCGACGTGTACAAACTGCACACGTCCAAACAACAGAGGAGAGTGTGAGCTGGAACTTCCCCATACTGCTGTAATTTAATAAAAAATGTAGTGGTGTCCTTGAGAAATGGCCTCTGGTTCATCAGTAGAGGCTGCAATATACTATGTAGTAGCTGGGCCACTGGTTGATAGAGTCTCGTGCGGAGATTATAGGTCTCCCTGGTGGAAGCGTCTCGTGCTTGTGAAACTTGGGTAACGTGTACAATATCGGGTTTTTTGGATTACTCCCACACAATATCTTGGAAACTTTTTCAGGTATCAAATTCTCGTCGGTGGCTCGTTTCAGAATACCAAACAATTCCTTCTGGTATTCCAATACAGGGTTTGTCCTTAATTTCTTATAGACCCCTACCTCGGACAACTGAGATCTAATTTCATCACGGTAGTATTGCAGGTCAAGGATCATAATGGCACCGCCCTTGTCGGAGGGCCTAATCACAATGTCCTGATATGAGGAAAGCTGATTCAGAGCCACCTGTTCACATTGGGATAGATTAAATGTAATTTTAGCTGGTGCTGCCAAGAATCTCGTGACCGAGTCATCCATAAGCCGACTGAAAGTCTTTATCGAAGCATTGTGTGAGATAGGGTCAAAGCGTGATCTAGAAACTTTTCTGAGGAAGGGATCAAATATTGAAGAACTGCTGGCTGGTGGCGAATTCTGGAAAAACTCTTTGAGACGTAGTTTACGTGTGAAATTGTGTAAATCACATGGCCAATTAAATGGGTCATGGCCGTTGGTTGGGACAAAGCTAAGGCCCTTATTTGAAACCTGCATCTCTAGGACTGAAAAATGTCTTTTAGACAGGTTGAAAATTAGGTGTTCTTCTTGAGCGTCACGCTTCTTACGCCTTTTGTTCTGGCCAACCCTGCGGGTGGGAGGCTTGTTGAACCTGTGGCCCCACCTCGGCCACTCTGATCTAAAGGGGCCGTTCTCTGATGGGTGTTATCTTCAGACTCAGAAAAAATAAATTCACTTTCACTACTAGAGCCTCCACCCTTATCGCCCCTCTTTCTGGGGTTTTGCCACGGTCTTCTTCTACCCAAAGGTCTAGTTTTGCCAGTGGGTTTGGTGCCCATCAACCAACGGTAGACTTTGTTTTCTTCATAGTCTTGGTCAACAAGTGATTTCTTGTTACGTTTGAACTTCAACAAGTCACGCCTATATTGATCACACTGTTTTTCCAATTTTTGGACCCAATCTTGGGAAGTGTCTTTTTCCAGAATTGCTTTATCTTTCTCCAATGCCATGATTTTATTCCTGGTAAACTCTAATTCCCGGTGTGATTCTTCAACCACCAAAATCATGAGATCAAACCCGCATCGGTTCAATAATCCGATCCATTTCCTTACAAATTCCGGGTTATGTCGCCCAATCGTGGGGACATTTCGTACCCTAAAGCAATACGGGATCTTGTGTTCCCTATAATATTCCGACAAGGACATGCCGTGTAATGACACGCATGCTGTGTGATACCATGACAGCCACAGTGTCAGAGGAAAGGGGGAAGTGTGAAGTGATTGCCGGAAGTGAGGACCTGATGTGCGGCAGCGGAGATGGCGCTACTCTGGACAGGTATTTATTTTAATAGTCGGGAGAGTTTGGATAATGCATTAAATGATGTAGGATACCCTATTATGTAAGACTTCTAAGAAGAAAAAGGAGGATTTCAATGTGACGTATATAACCACATTTAACAGCGAGTACAGGGACATTGAAATGATTTTGAAGAAACACTGGGGTATTTTAAAAACAGATCCTATTTTAGAAAAAATACTCCCCGAAGAACCTCAAGTTATATACAAACGAGCCCCAAATTTGAAATCATGCCTTGTGAAAAGTGCAATTGCACCAAAACCTACCATGATTACCAGAATTAAATCAAAAGGTTATTATAGATGCAGTTTATGTGTAGGATGCAGGCACTTTAAGAGCAAGGAGGGTGGTAAAATAGAAACCTTTGTATCTAATACCACTAAAAAAGAGTACAGAGTTGAACACTTTGTAACATGCAGCAGTAGCAAAGTGGTTTACTTAATACAGTGTAAATGTATGAAACAGTATGTGGGAAAAACGAGTCGCCCATTCAAGATAAGGATGGGTGAACATGTTAAAAACATTAAAAAAGGATTGTAAAATCACAGTTTATCAGCACATTGTAGGGAAGTGCATGAATGTTCTGTTGACAGTAGAGATGTGCACCGGAAATTTTTCGGGTTTTGTGTTTTGGTTTTGGGTTCGGTTCCGCGGCCGTGTTTTGGGTTCGAACGCGTTTTGGCAAAACCTCACCGAATTTTTTTTGTTGGATTCGGGTGTGTTTTGGATTCGGGTGTTTTTTTTCAAAAAACCCTAAAAAACAGCTTAAATCATAGAATTTGGGGGTCATTTTGATCCCAAAGTATTATTAACCTCAATAACCATAATTTTCACTCATTTTCAGTCTATTCTGAACACCTCACACCTCACAATATTATTTTTAGTCCTAAAATTTGCACCGAGGTCGCTGGATGACTAAGCTCAGCGACCCAAGTGGCCGACACAAACACCAGGCCCATCTAGGAGTGGCAATGCAGTGTCACGCAGGATGGCCCTTCCAAAAAACACTCCCCAAACAGCACATGACGCAAAGAAAAAAAGAGGCGCAATGAGGTAGCTGTGTGACTAAGCTCAGCGACCCAAGTGGCCGACACAAACACCTGGCCCATCTAGGAGTGGCACTGCAGTGTCAGGCAGGATGGCCCATCCAAAAAATACTCCCCAAACAGCACATGACGCAAAGAAGAAAAAAAAGAGGCGCAATGAGGTAGCTGTGTGAGTAAGCTAAGCGACCCTAGTGGCCGACACAAACACCTGGCCCATCTTGGAGTGGCACTGCAGTGTCACGCAGGATGGCCCTTCCAAAAAACACTCCCCAAACAGCACATGACGCAAAGAAAAAAAGAGGCGCAATGAGGTAGCTGTGTGACTAAGCTCAGCGACCCAAGTGGCCGACACAAACACCTGGCCCATCTAGGAGTGGCACTGCAGTGTCAGGCAGGATGGCCCTTCCAAAAAATACTCCCCAAACAGCACATGACGCAAAGAAGAAAAAAAAGAGGCGCAATGAGGTAGCTGTGTGAGTAAGCTAAGCGACCCTAGTGGCCGACACAAACACCTGGCCCATCTAGGAGTGGCACTGCAGTGTCACGCAGGATGGCCCTTCCAAAAAACACTCCCCAAACAGCACATGACGCAAAGAAAAAAATAGGCGCAATGAGGTAGCTGTGTGACTAAGCTCAGCGACCCAAGTGGCCGACACAAACACCTGGCCCATCTAGGAGTGGCACTGCAGTGTCAGGCAGGATGGCCCTTCCAAAAAATACTCCCCAAACAGCACATGACGCAAAGAAGAAAAAAAAGAGGCGCAATGAGGTAGCTGTGTGACTAAGCTCAGCGACCCAAGTGGCCGACACAAACACCTGGCCCATCTAGGAGTGGCACTGCAGTGTCAGGCAGGATGGCCCTTCCAAAAAATACTCCCCAAACAGCACATGACGCAAAGAAAAAAAGAGGCGCAATGAGGTAGCTGTGTGCGTAAGCTAAGCGACCCTAGTGGCCGACACAAACACCTTGCCCATCTAGGAGTGGCACTGCAGTGTCACGCAGGCTGGCCCTTCCAAAAAACACTCCCCAAACAGCACATGACGCAAAGAAAAATGAAAGAAAAAAGAGGTGCAAGATGGAATTGTCCTTGGGCCCTCCCACCCACCCGTGTTTTGGGTTCGAACGCGTTTTGGCAAAACCTCACCGAATTTTTTTAGTCGAATTCGGGTGTGTTTTGGATTCGGTGTTTTTTTCAAAAAACCCTAAAAAACAGCTTAAATCATAGAATTTGGGGGTCATTTTGATCCCAAAGTATTATTAACATCAATAACCATAATTTCCACTCATTTTCAGTCTATTCTGAACACCTCACACCTCACAATATTATTTTTAGTCCTAAAATTTGCACCGAGGTCGCTGGATGACTAAGCTCAGCGACCCAAGTGGCCGACACAAACACCTGGCCCATCTAGGAGTGGCACTGCAGTGTCACGCAGGATGGCCCTTCCAAAAAACACTCCCCAAACACCACACGACGCAAAGAAAAAAAGAGGCGCAATGAGGTAGCTGTGTGACTAAGCTCAGCGACCCAAGTGGCCGACACAAACACCTGGCCCATCTAGGAGTGGCACTGCAGTGTCAGGCAGGATGGCCCTTCCAAAAAATACTCCCCAAACAGCACATGATGCAAAGAAGAAAAAAAAGAGGCGCAATGAGGTAGCTGTGTGAGTAAGCTAAGCGACCCTAGTGGCCGACACAAACACCTGTCCCATCTAGGAGTGGCACTGCAGTGTCACGCAGGATGGCCCTTCCAAAAAACACTCCCCAAACAGCACATGACGCAAAGAAAAAAATAGGCGCAATGAGGTAGCTGTGTGACTAAGCTCAGCGACCCAAGAGGCCGACACAAACACCTGGCCCATCTAGGAGTGGCACTGCAGTGTCAGGCAGGATGGCCCTTCCAAAAAATACTCCCCAAACAGCACATGACGCAAAGAAGAAAAAAAAGAGGCGCAATGAGTTAGCTGTGTGAGTAAGCTAAGCGACCCTAGTGGCCGACACAAACACCTGGCCCATCTAGGAGTGGCACTGCAGTGTCAGGCAGGATGGCCCTTCCAAAAAATACTCCCCAAACAGCACATGACGCAAAGAAAAAAAGAGGCGCAATGAGGTAGCTGTGTGACTAAGCTCAGCGACCCAAGTGGCCGACACAAACACCTGGCCCATCTAGGAGTGGCACTGCAGTGTCAGGCAGGATGGCCCTTCCAAAAAATACTCCCCAAACAGCACATGACGCAAAGAAAAAAAGAGGCGCAATGAGGTAGCTGTGTGCGTAAGCTAAGAGACCCTAGTGGCCGACACAAACACCTTGCCCATCTAGGAGTGGCACTGCAGTGTCACGCAGGCTGGCCCTTCCAAAAAACACTCCCCAAACAGCACATGACGCAAAGAAAAAAAGAGGCGCAATGAGGTAGCTGTGTGACTAAGCTCAGCGACCCAAGTGGCCGACACAAACACCTGGCCCATCTAGGAGTGGCACTGCAGTGTCAGGCAGGATGGCCCTTCCAAAAAATACTCCCCAAACAGCACATGACGCAAAGAAGAAAAAAAAGAGGCGCAATGAGGTAGCTGTGTGAGTAAGCTAAGCGACCCTAGTGGCCGACACAAACACCTGGCCCATCTAGGAGTGGCACTGCAGTGTCACGCAGGATGGCCCTTCCAAAAAACACTCCCCAAACAGCACATGACGCAAAGAAAAAAAGAGGCGCAATGAGGTAGCTGTGTGACTAAGCTCAGCGACCCAAGTGGCCGACACAAACACCTGGCCCATCTAGGAGTGGCACTGCAGTGTCAGGCAGGATGGCCCTTCCAAAAAATACTCCCCAAACAGCACATGACGCAAAGAAGAAAAAAAAGAGGCGCAATGAGGTAGCTGTGTGAGTAAGCTAAGCGACCCTAGTGGCCGACACAAACACCTGGCCCATCTAGGAGTGGCACTGCAGTGTCACGCAGGATGGCCCTTCCAAAAAACACTCCCCAAACAGCACATGACGCAAAGAAAAAAATAGGCGCAATGAGGTAGCTGTGTGACTAAGCTCAGCGACCCAAGTGGCCGACACAAACACCTGGCCCATCTAGGAGTGGCACTGCAGTGTCAGGCAGGATGGCCCTTCCAAAAAATACTCCCCAAACAGCACATGACGCAAAGAAGAAAAAAAAGA
Organism: Pseudophryne corroboree; assembly: GCF_028390025.1. Taxonomy (NCBI): domain Eukaryota; kingdom Metazoa; phylum Chordata; class Amphibia; order Anura; family Myobatrachidae; genus Pseudophryne; species Pseudophryne corroboree. The sequence continues at coordinate 200,418,675 of NC_086450.1, read as the reverse complement.
GGCGCAATGAGATAGCTGTGTGACTAAGCTCAGCGACCCAAGTGGCCGACACAAACACCTGGCCCATCTAGGAGTGGCACTGCAGTGTCAGGCAGGATGGCCCTTCCAAAAAATACTCCCCAAACAGCACATGACGCAAAGAAAAAAAGAGGCGCAATGAGGTAGCTGTGTGCGTAAGCTAAGCGACCCTAGTGGCCGACACAAACACCTTGCCCATCTAGGAGTGGCACTGCAGTGTCATGCAGGCTGGCCCTTCCAAAAAACACTCCCCAAACAGCACATGACGCAAAGAAAAATGAAAGAAAAAAGAGGTGCAAGATGGAATTGTCCTTGGGCCCTCCCACCCACCCGTGTTTTGGGTTCGAACGCGTTTTGGCAAAACCTCACCGAATTTTTTTTGTCGAATTCGGGTGTGTTTTGGATTCGGGTGTTTTTTTCAAAAAACCCTAAAAAACAGCTTAAATCATAGAATTTGGGGGTCATTTTGATCCCAAAGTATTATTAACCTCAATAACCATAATTTCCACTCATTTTCAGTCTATTCTGAACACCTCACACCTCACAATATTATTTTTAGTCCTAAAATTTGCACCGAGGTCGCTGGATGACTAAGCTCAGCGACCCATGTGGCCGACACAAACACCTGGCCCATCTAGGAGTGGCACTGCAGTGTCACGCAGGATGGCCCTTCCAAAAAACACTCCCCAAACAGCACATGACGCAAAGAAAAAAAGAGGCGCAATGAGATAGCTGTGTGACTAAGCTCAGCGACCCAAGTGGCCGACACAAACACCTGGCCCATCTAGGAGTGGCACTGCAGTGTCAGGCAGGATGGCCCTTCCAAAAAATACTCCCCAAACAGCACATGACGCAAAGAAGAAAAAAAAGAGGCACAATGAGGTATCTGTGTGAGTAAGCTAAGCGACCCTAGTGGCCGACACAAACACCTGGCCCATCTAGGAGTGGCACTGCAGTGTCACGCAGGATGGCCCTTCCAAAAAACACTCCCCAAACAGCACATGACGCAAAGAAAAAAATAGGCGCAATGAGGTAGCTGTGTGACTAAGCTCAGCGACCCAAGTGGCCGACACAAACACCTGGCCCATCTAGGAGTGGCACTGCAGTGTCAGGCAGGATGGCCCTTCCAAAAAATACTCCCCAAACAGCACATGACGCAAAGAAGAAAAAAAAGAGGCGCAATGAGTTAGCTGTGTGAGTAAGCTAAGCGACCCTAGTGGCCGACACAAACACCTGGCCCATCTAGGAGTGGCACTGCAGTGTCACGCAGGATGGCCCTTCCAAAAAACACTCCCCAAACAGCACATGACGCAAAGAAAAAAAGAGGCGCAATGAGGTAGCTGTGTGACTAAGCTCAGCGACCCAAGTGGCCGACACAAACACCTGGCCCATCTAGGAGTGGCACTGCAGTGTCAGGCAGGATGGCCCTTCCAAAAAATACTCCCCAAACAGCACATGACGCAAAGAAAAAAAGAGGCGCAATGAGGTAGCTGTGTGCGTAAGCTAAGCGACCCTAGTGGCCGACACAAACACCTTGCCCATCTAGGAGTGGCACTGCAGTGTCACGCAGGCTGGCCCTTCCAAAAAACACTCCCCAAACAGCACATGACGCAAAGAAAAATGAAAGAAAAAAGAGGTGCAAGATGGAATTGTCCTTGGGCCCTCCCACCCACCCTTATGTTGTATAAACAGGACATACACACTTTAACCAACCCATCATTTCAGTGACAGGGTCTGCCACACGACTGTGACTGAAATGACGGGTTGGTTTGGACCCCCACCAAAAAAGAAGCAATTAATCTCTCCTTGCACAAACTGGCTCTACAGAGGCAAGATGTCCACCTCATCATCATCCTCCGATTCATCACCGTGTACATCCCCCTCCTCACAGATTATCAATTTGTCCCCACTGGAATCCACCATCACAGCTCCCTGTGTACTTTGTGGAGGCAATTGCTGCTGGTGAATGTCTCCATGGAGGAATTGATTATAATTCATTTTAATGAACATCATCTTCTCCACATTTTCTGGAAGTAACCTCGTACGCCGATTGCTGACAAGGTGAGCGGCGGCACTAAACACTCTTTCGGAGTACACACTTGTGGGAGGGCAACTTAGGTAGAATAAGCCAGTTTGTGCAAGGGCCTCCAAATTGCCTCTTTTTCCTGCCAGTATACGTACGGACTGTCTGACGTGCCTACTTGGATGCGGTCACTCATATAATCCTCCACCATTCTTTCAATGGTGAGAGAATCATATGCAGTGACAGTAGACGACATGTCCGTAATCATTGTCAGGTCCTTCAGTCAGGACCAGATGTCAGCATCAGCAGTCGCTCCAGACTGCCCTGCATCACCGCCAGCGGGTGGGCTCGGAATTCTGAGCCTTTTCCTCGCACCCCCAGTTGCGGGAGAATGTGAAGGAGGAGATGTTGACAGGTCACGTTCCGCTTGACTTGACAATTTTCTCACCAGCAGTTCTTTGAACCCCTGCAGACTTGTGTCTGCCGGAAAGAGAGATACAACGTAGGTTTTAAATCTAGGATCGAGCACGGTGGCCAAAATGTAGTGCTCTGATTTCAACAGATTGACCACCCGTGAATTCTTGTTAAGCGAATTAAGGGCTCCATCCACAAGTCCCACATGCCTAGCGGAATCGCTCAGTGTTAGCTCCTCCTTCAATGTCTCCAGCTTCTTCTGCAAAAGCCTGATGAGGGGAATGACCTTACTCAGGCTGGCAGTGTCTGAACTGACTTCACGTGTGGCAAGTTCAAAAGGTTGCAGAACCTTGCACAACGTTGAAATCATTCTCCACTGCGCTTGAGACAGGTGCATTCCACCTCCTATATCGTGGTCAGTTGTATAGGCTTGAATGGCCTTTTGCTGCTCCTCCAACCTCTGAAGCATATAGAGGGTTGAATTCCACCTCGTTACCACTTCTTGCTTCAGATGATGGCAGGGCAGGTTCAGGCGTTTTTGGTGTTGCTCCAGTCTTCTGTACGTGGTGCCTGTACGCCGAAAGTGTCCCGCAATTCTTCTGGCCACCGACAGCATCTCTTGCACGCCCCTGTCGTTTTTTAAATAATTCTGCACCACCAAATTCAAGGTATGTGCAAAACATGGGACGTGCTGGAATTTGCCCATATTTAATGCACACACAATATTGCTGGCGTTGTCCGATGCCACAAATCCACAGGAGAGTCCAATTGGGGTAAGCCATTCAGCGATGATCTTCCTCAGTTGCCGTAAGAGGTTTTTAGCTGTATGCGTATTCTGGAAAGCGGTGATACAAAGCGTAGCCTGCCTAGGAAAGAGTTGGCGTTTGCGAGATGCTGCTACTGGTGCCGCCGCTGCTGTTCTTGCGGCGGGAGTCAATACATCTACCCAGTGGGCTGTCACAGTCATATAGTCCTGAGTCTGCCCTGCTCCACTTGTCCACATGTCCGTGGTTAAGTGGACATTGGGTACAACTGCTTTTTTTAGGACACTGGTGAGTCTTTTTCTGAGGTCTGTGTACATTTTCGGTATCGCCTGCCTAGAGAAATGGAACCTAGATGGTATTTGGTACCGGGGACACAGTACCTCAATCAAGTCTATAGTTGGCTCTGCAGTAATGATGGATACCGGAACCACGTTTCTCACCGCCCAGGATGCCAAGGCCTCAGTTATCCGCTTTGCAGCAGGATGACTGCTGTGATATTTCATCTTCCTCGCAAAGGACTGTTGGACAGTCAATTGCTTGGTGGAAGTAGTAAAAGTCATCTTACGACTTCCCCTCTGGGATGACCATCGACTCCCAGCAGCAACAACAGCAGCGCCAGCAGCAGTAGGCGTTACACGCAAGGATGCATCGGAGGAATCCCAGGCAGGAGAGGACTCGTCAGAATTGCCAGTGACATGGCCTGCAGGACTATTGGCATTCCTGGGGAAGGAGGAAATTGACACTGAGGGAGTTGGTGGGGTGGTTTGCGTGAGCTTGGTTACAAGAGGAAGGGATTTACTGGTCAGTGGACTGCTTCCGCTGTCGCCCAAAGTTTTTGAACATGTCACTGACTTATGATGAATGCGCTGCAGGTGACGTATAAGGGAAGATGTTCCGAGGTGGTTAACGTCCTTACCCCTACTTATTACAGCTTGACAAAGGCAACACATGGCTTGACAAATGTTGTCCGCATTTCTGTTGAAACACTTCCACACCGAAGAGCTGATTTTTTTGGTATTTTCACCAGGCATGTCAATGGCCATATTCCTCCCACGGACAACAGGTGTCTCCCCGGGTGCCTGACTTAAACAAACCACCTCACCATCAGAATCCTCCTGGTCAATTTCCTCCCCAGCGCCAGCAACACCCATATCCTCCTCATCCTGGTGTACTTCAACACTGACATCTTCAATCTGACTATCAGGAACTGGACTGCGGGTGCTCCTTCCAGCACTTGCAGGGGGCGTGCAAATGGTGGAAGGCGCATGCTCTTCACGTCCAGTGTTGGGGAGGTCAGGCATCGCAACCGACACAATTGGACTCTCCTTGTGGATTTGTGATTTCGAAGAACGCACAGTTCTTTGCTGTGCTTTTGCCAGCTTAAGTCTTTTCATTTTTCTAGCGAGAGGCTGAGTGCTTCCATCCTCATGTGAAGCTGAACCACTAGCCATGAACATAGGCCAGGGCCTCAGCCGTTCCTTGCCACTCCGTGTGGTAAATGGCATATTGGCAAGTTTATGCTTCTCCTCCGACGATTTTATTTTAGATTTTTGAGTCCTTTTTTTACTGATATTTGGTGTTTTGGATTTTACATGCTCTGTACTATGAAATTGGGCATCGGCCTTGGCAGACGACGTTGATGGCATTTCACCGTCTCGGCCATGACTAGTGGCAGCAGCTTCAGCACGAGGTGGAAGTCGATCTTGATCTTTCCCTATTTTTGGAACCTCAACATTTTTGTTCTCCATATTTTAATAGGCACAACTAAAAGGCACCTCAGGTAAACAATGGAGATGGATGGATACTAGTATACTTATGGATGACGAGTGACTGCCGACACAGAGGTAGCTACAGCCGTGGACTACCGTACTGCGTCTGCTAGTATAGACTGGATGATAATGATATAAAAAATATATATATATCACTACTGCAGGACAGGTATATATTATATAATGACGGACCTGCTGGACACTGTCAGCAGACTCCTAAACTACTAGTATGAAGAAGATAGAAAAAAAAAACCCACCACAGGTAGGTATACAATTATGGACGAGCACTGCCGACACAGAGGTAGCCTCAGCCGTGGACTACCGTACTGCGTCTGCTAGTATAGACTGGATGATAATGATATAAAAAATATATATATATCACTACTGCAGGACAGGTATATATTATATAATGACGGACCTGCTGGACACTGTCAGCAGACTCCTAAACTACTAGTATGAAGAAGATAGAAAAAAAAAAAACCACCACAGGTAGGTATACAATTATGGACGAGCACTGCCGACACAGAGGTAGCTACTGCCGTGGACTACCGTACTGCGTCTGCTAGTATAGACTGGATGATAATGATATAAAAAATATATATATATCACTACTGCAGGACAGGTATATATTATATAATGACGGACCTGCTGGACACTGTCAGCAGACTCCTAATCTACTAGTATGAAGAAGATAGAAAAAAAAAACCCACCACAGGTAGGTATACAATTATGGACGAGCACTGCCGATACAGAGGTAGCTACAGCCGTGGACTACCGTACTGCCTCTGCTAGTATAGACTGGATGATAATGATATAAAATATATATATATATATATCACTACTGCAGGACAGGTATATATTATATAATGACGGACCTGCTGGACACTGTCAGCAGACTCCTAAACTACTAGTATGAAGAAGATAGAAAAAAAAAAAACCACCACAGGTAGGTATACAATTATGGGCGAGCACTGCCGACACAGAGGTAGCTACAGCCGTGGACTACCGTACTGCGTCTGCTAGTATAGACTGGATGATAATGATATAAAAAATATATATATATATCACTACTGCAGGTATATATTATAATATAATGAATGACGGACCTGCTGGACACTGTCTGTCAGCAGAATGCGTTTATAGAATAAAAAAAAAACACCACACGAGTGTTTAACTTTTTCAGGCAGACAATATACTGGTGGTCACTGGTCAGTCACACTGGCAGCAAAAGTGTGCACTGTTATGTACTCCTGCTATAACTGCTCCCCAGTCTCCCCCACAATTAAGCTGTGTGAGCAGTGAGCACTCAGCACAGTCAGATATACATAGATGATATTATCATGCAGCACACTGAGGCTGAGCACAGATATGGTATGTGACTGTGTATCCTTTTTTTTTAGGCAGAGAACGGATTTTAAATAATAAATAAAACTGGTGGTCACTAGTATAACTATCAGCAAAACTCTGCACTCTCTGAGTACTCCAGTCCTAATGCTCCCCAAAATTACTAAAATTAAATTACTAGTAAATCAAGTGTCTCACTCTCTATCTAAACGGAGAGGACGCCAGCCACGTCCTCTCCCTATCAATCTCAATGCACGTGTGAAAATGGCGGCGACGCGCGGCTCCTTATATAGAATCCGAGTCTCGCGATAGAATACGAGCCTCGCGAGAATCCGACAGAGGGATGATGACGTTCGGGCGCGCTCGGGTTAACCGAGCAAGGCGGGAAGATCCGAGTCTGCCTCGGACCCGTGTAAAAAGGCTGAAGTTCGGGGGGGTTCGGATTCCGAGGAACCGAACCCGCTCATCTCTAGTTGACAGCATAATAAGTTGTAAAATAATTGACCACGTGAAAGGGAATTGGAGGAGAAACGATGTGGCTGCAGCATTAGCTAGAAAGGAGATGTGGTGGATACAAGAATTAAAGACACTACAGCCGAGGGGTCTTAACGGGAGCTTTGAAATAAAATGGTTTCTGTAAAAAATAATTATATTTGCATGCATTTCTAGAAGGATGTCGTTGTGTCTTTAAGTAAACCCTGTAAACCCTGGAATCTGTATTAAAGTACCTAGGAATGAGCACACCAGACTCTTGGGGGATGGTATAAAATCTGCAACCTGACCAGTTTCACCTGTGCCTCGACAAAGACCCGCAGAGGGTAGAAACGCGTCGGCAGCCGTAGGTGAACCTGGTCTTTAACAGCGTGCGGCAGGGAGTGTCTAGCGGGGGAGAGCGGAGGAGTGTGGAGGCGGCTGCAGCGCCTGGAGGGTCTGTGACCGAAGGACGGCTAGCGGTGTCCAGAAAACAACTGCGGGTGAGCAAACCCTGCATTAGATAGCACCGCGGTTACTAACTGCGTCCTGAGGCTCTGGTGAGCTCCTTTGAATATATCTTAAACCCTACTCTTGTACCGCCTTCCTTGCTGAGACTGCCCTGTGTCTGCATAAAAAGACTTTTAAATGGATGTTTGAAATAAAGTAAGGATTATCTTTTATCTACATTGATGTGGTAAAGTGTCCTTTATATACGTGGAGAAACCTGGACTGTATCCCTGTGAGATTTGGCCTATTAGAAACAGCGCTGTGGTTTTCCTTGATTTGATTTTTTTCCTCAGGTATTTAAATGTTTGTATGTGTTGATGCACTTTGATTGTATCTGGTAATGAGGACGGGGCGTGAGCTCCAAAACGTCTACCTTACTAATACATTTTATCAACTGATACAAGCTGCCAGTGCCGTTTTTCTTGGATGTTTATATATATATATATATATATTATATAGGTTGAGTATCCCTTATCCAAATATTCCAAAATACGGAATATTCCGAAAATACTGAATTTTTGGAGTGAGATAGTGAAACCTTTGTTTTCTGATGACTCAATGAACACCAACTTTGTTTAATACACAAAGTTATTGCAAATATTGTATTAAATGACCTTCAGGCTGTGTGTATAAGGTGTGTATGAAACATAAATGAATTGTGTGAATGTACACACACTTTGTTTAATGCACAAAGTTATTAAAAATATTGGCTAAAATTACCTTCAGGCTGTGTGTATAAAGGTCCATACACACTTAACGATATAATGAGCGACGTCGCTCATTTTCCCCCTCCTTGAGCGACGTCGCTCATTATATCGTTAAGTGTGTATGCCGCCAGCGACGACCGATGCGCGGCCCTGCGGGTCGGCAACGATCGTCGCTGTCGGTAGGGCATGCATGAAGGATGTGGACTGTCGTCCACGACCTTCATGCAGGGCTGGCGGGGGCGTGACGTCACTGAGCGATATGAGCGGTCATATCGCTCAGTGCGTACAGGCGGCCGCCGACCGGCCGGCCCGGGAGGGGGAGACGTTAGACGATGTCGCTCACAGAGCGACATCGTCTAATGTGTATGGGCCTTAAGGTGTATATGAAACATAAATGCATTCTGTGCTTAGACTTAGGTCCTATCGCCATGATAAATCCCATATCCAAAATACTTCTGGTCCCAAGCATTTTGGATATGGGATACTCAACCTGTATATAGATATATATATATATATATATATATATACTGTATATATATAATTCTTTTGCCATTTACAGAATCTTTGAAGATGATAGGATAGGAGAATAACCTTCTGCAGTAGCAGGAATTTAACTTCCCACTTTGCCAGTTTTACCTTTCTTCTGAGGTTAGGTGAATGACAATCATTAACTGGTAAAGTCTAGACTATTTTATTTCTATTCATAAAGTACTTTCAATAGCATTGTCTTGTGCAGATAAATATTTGGCTACACATATTAAAAGTTTGAATATTAACTTGTACTAAATAAATGTTTTTCAAAGATACTGAAATAGATGAACTGTAAGGGACTGAGTATGTTTTATTTGAAATTATTTTAAATAGTTTTCAATAAGAGTTTGTAAGATTACAGTAACAAGGCTAAAACTACAGTGATCCAGTTAGTAATCATATAATCTTTAACAGGGATATAACAAATATTGTGTTATTAGAGTAAAATATGATTGAAAAGCAAATAAGTCAAATAGTCATAAGAACAAAAATAAACGTTAAAGGCAATAAGAAAAAATAGGTTAACAAGTTACCGATGTTAAAGTGTACAGTGTATTCCGAGTTTTGAAAAACGAATACTTTTTTTAGATTAATTATAGCAAAACAATAAATTTTTAAATTTGATAATTTTTAATATCACAAACGGAAGCACTATACAGGCTGAGTCTCCGATATCTGAAAATCTGATATCCAAAAAGGTTCAGAATTCCAGTGCAAGGAGGCCCGTCACCATGTTCTCGATTGTGTGACATCACGTAGCCGCCATGATCACGCCCCCCGACATGCCCCCGTTCGACCGCCTCCGCCCCCCGTTTGCACCACACCGCACCCGCAACGGTCCGTCTCCGCCATGGAAACAGAGTGTTGCCGCCTCCCCGCCCCGCGACCGCCTCTGCCTGATTGACAGGCAGAGGCGATTGCATTTTCTGCTGTCCCCTGCAGAAAGTGCGGGTGCATGCGCAGGACGGGTGCTGGGCATGCTCCCGCTGGGCGATCTTAAAAATTCTGGTTGGATCGCGATTTTGCGATCCAACCTGAATTAGCTCCAATGTACACAAAATTTGCTTAACGATTACAAATATTGTATAAAATGACCTTCAGGCTATGTGTATAAGGTGGATAGACTTGGGTCCATCCCCGAGATGCAGCATCTCATTATGTAATGCAAATTTTGCAATATACGGAAAAATCCAAAATATTTCTGGTCCAAAGCATTACAGATATGGGTGATTCTCAACCTATACAGACTGCATACTTGGATTTACTCTACTGACATTGTAGTTTCTGGTGTCAGATTATACAAAGAAGTGTGACACTAGTAAATGGCTAGTCTATTGTGATAGTAAATAATGGGCACTTTTGGAAAATGTACCGTATTATGCTGCTTTAAGTGAATTATTAAAAGGGTGGGGGATAACATTTCTTATTTTCTATTTAAAGAAGTAAATGGAGAGTTACAATGCTTCCAATAACTTTACAGGTAGGTATATAAACTGTCAGCAAACAACAGTGAGTGGGAAGCTCTGGATGAACTATCGATAAAGCAGTGGCGGAACTTATGAGTGGTGGGCCCATGCGATTAAATATAACTTGGGCCCCCCTCCTCCACCCAACCCAAGTCAATATACCAAACGGCAGTGGGTGACAGGGTGAGGCAGAGGGTGATAGTGTAAGGCAGGGAGAAGCAGAGGTTGACATAGAGAGGCAGAGGGTGACAGTGTAAGGCAGGGAGAGGCAGAGGTTGAGATAGAGAGGCAGAGGGTATGGAATGCAAGTGGAAGCAGAGGGTGACAGCGGAGGGCAGGGGAAGGCAGATGGTGACAGGGGGAGGCAATGGGTGACAGAGAAAGACAATGTGTGGTGTGGAGAACTGTGGGTATGTTCCTTGGTGGGCAGGAACACCGTGGGCTCTGCTCTGTCCATGACAGGGGCCCCCACCCCCCCTTCAATCAGGCAGGCTCTGACAGTGCCACTTACACCAATTGTGAGCTGCCTTTAATTCACAGACAGCAGTGAATCAGAAGAAAATGTACAGCTGACTGGTAAGCAGTACTCCTCTATCAGGTCAGCACACACACAAGGTCAGCCTTCCTATCTAAAGTAAGGGGCTGGTCCCACAGGCAGTGGGGCACGCCCTGCTGTCTGCACTGGGCTATTCATCCGACATTGCTCAAAATGGTCTGTGGGGCAGGCGATAACTCAGTGCCTGTCTGGGTAGCAGTGGGCACCTTAGTCCTCAGGGTCCCCAGTGCAATGCACATGATGCACCAGTGGTAGTGCCGCCTCTGCGATACAGGGTGAATGCTACACACCTGAATAGAAGCTAAAGGCATGATTTACAAAGTGACAGGTTTTGAAATCCCAATCAAATGATTCATTCTTACGGGCGTGCTTGTGGGCGAATTCTCATTCACAGTGGACATTGGGCTCTTACAGGAAGAAACTGCAGTTTTTTGGCTTTAGTGATGTCAATTGGATGCCAACTTGTACAGAATAGGACCAGTCCCTAGGATTTTTTTAAAGTAATAAATAGGTTAAAGATGGGTCTAGAGGAGTGTTATTCCAATAAAACATATAGGGATCTATTCATGAAGCAGTGAAAAGTGTGGAGAAGTGAGCCTGTGGAGAAGTTGCCCATGGCAACCAATCAGCTGCTCTGTACAATTGTATAGAATGCAAATTATAAATGTTACTTCAATACTGATTGGTTGCCATGGGCAACTTCTCCACAGGCTCACTTCTCCACGCTTTTCATTGCTTCCTGAATAGACCCCCATGTCTTGTGTTTTTATAATATTTTACAGTTATTTCAATAAAGTTTTCGTGTCTTTTTTTTTAAATATTTCCTTTGCAGGTATACAAGAGCCACTCTGCCAAGGCATACTGACTCTTGTGGTTTTCATGCGCCAGCATGCAGCCCTTAAAATTGTTTATGACAAGATTTGCTGGGACCTATAGTGTGGACAATATTAAAACTACTATAATCCATTTATTAAACCCACACCAACCAGCCTTGCGCATATGCAGTAGAGAAGTACCTGGGAACAAGTCGTGTGCACCATATTCCTATAAACCTGTGTTTGTGCAGTAGACTCTGGCACAAAGCCTGCATGGAGCCTGCACACAGGCCCCTCCCATTGGCTTTTCTACAGCAAAAATCGGACCCAAAATGGCCACCGCACATGCGCAGTAGCGAAATAGTCTCCAGAACATGGCAGGTGCAATGTTTCCAGATACCAGCACATGCGCAATAGACTACGTCATAATGCCAAAGCCGACTGCGATTGTGGAGAGGTGGGGGCCCACCCGGTGTCTGCACATGGGCCCCTTCCTCCTTTAAAATGCCCCTGCCCCCTCCTTTCTTAAACTGGAGAGGCTCCAATAACAGCACATTCCATAGAAGAATACAAAAGTGATAACTTTCACATCACTTTACTTCTGGGTCCAGACCCCCCCCCCCCCCCCCCTTCCCTCCCCCCGGGGTCCTATTTATCAATACAGGTCAATTTATCCATTCACATTGATAATTTTTGATGCTGCCTCATCTGCTAACAGGGCCCCATAGATGCTCCTAAGAGCACATGCTGTCCTCACCACATCCACATTAACCACTTGCCTGGCATGGTCGTATTAGATGCCTTATCAGATCTGGTCGCACAGGATGTGGCCAGTGAGATACACAGTGTGTGCAGCTGCAGGGAAGAGAAACTGCAATGCACAGGTTGGTGTAGAAAATAGTCATATAAGCAGCCAGGAAGGACTCATTAAACCATTCTAGAGTGTGAAAGTATGGCCCACCATAGTATACATTGGGACAACAGAGGTGGTGTAGGAGTATGCAGTGGCAGCATCGGGGTCGGTGATACTTAATGTGGTCAATTGTATGCCGAAGACGCAGAAGTCCCCCGCTGCCATCACGGAGGGGGCATGGCTTAGCAGGCAGAGTCCCTTCCCATGGTAACATGACTCAAGGGGCGTCCCCAGAGATGCTGTGCTGCCCCCAGAGACTTGTGCCTGCAATGCCATCTCTTTCTCAGTCACAGAAGCTGGTTGCTGCAGGATGTCACACTGTAGCACCCAGCTCCTGTCACTGTGGGGGAGCCAGCATTTTGGTGTCACCCCCTATAAGGTGGCACACAGGAGCAGCCCACACTCCCCTTGTGATCCCTGTGGGAGTATGAGCATTGTAGGAGAAAGTATGGATGGCTCTAGTAAAGAGAGCATGGGAGAATCTTTATCAGGTGTGGTAGGGAATACCATAGGTGAATATAAAGCAGCAAGGAGACTCGTAGGCCGGAGTGATAGTAACTATTATAAGAGAGGGGACAGGGTACAGGACAAAATTAGATTTAAAAAAGAGTGTGAGGTCCAGTATTAGGATGAGTGTGTGATGTATGAAGGGGATATGTTGTTGAGGTTTTTGTAGATGAAGACGAGCAATTTGATTTGAATATTAGAGCATATGGGGACTATATGGGCTGTAACTATAGCTGTACAAGGTGGGCAACAACCCAGGACACAAAGTTGGAGAGGGGTTCAGGGTAGTGAATATTATAGGTTGATTTGGTTACAGTTGAGTCCTGGGAGGCAGCAGTTTTTCTTCTCGTCAAAGTTCTAATATTTCTTCTTATGGCTTTTTTAGAGTGGCACCAAAGAGGTAAAGTTTCTAGAGCGGAAGGTAAAGGAAGATGACAGTGAATAATAAGATTACTTACTTGGTAGCACCCTAAATGTCACAACCCATATCTTGGACCAAACCCATAATTTCTGTTTTTATATTTAACTGTTAATAATAATGACATATTTAAAGATGCAATGGTTTTAAATTAATTCAGTTTTTGGATTAACTATCACAGACTTAAAGTGACTTAATATATTCCATGTTATTCTGCACACCTGTGAGGCCAGAAGAAACCTTTCACATATGTTACAAAGAAGTTGATTTTGATAATGGTCATTGAAAGGCAGCAGAGAGAGATAATGAGGTTGTCGAGTGCACAATCATGGAAGGATTAGTCGATAAACCAGCATTTGGCAGCTCTTTGCTATAAATCTGGTGACTAATTGTTTTTATTGCAAACTTTTATCTTCTGTTAAATCTGATATCATGTACATGCCAGATTAAGATTCAGGTGATTGAGATTTGTGTGTTTAGGGATGGGCAAAACAAAACACAAACTGTCCGGACACGAGCTGGTAACCTCTCGGCAAGCTAGGCTCTGGCACTTCTGCAGAAATGTGTTCATAAGAGGGATTACTATTCTATTCAGTTTGAATTGCTCAATGTTACGCACATTGTTCAGTGGTTCTACTTAAGAACTAAAACTTTGATGAGCAAGTCTAATATTTAATAGGATTTACTGGGGCTGGAAAGTGAATCAATTGTGTTTGCTTATATCTATTATTATGTAAACTGTGAAAATCCCTGAAAATCAAAATATATACACAGAGGGTTATTTACTAACAAAGATAATGTGTAGCCTAGCAACTCAAATCAACCAATCATACACTTCATGACAGCCATCTATTTTGTACAAGACGGATTAAAGCAACTTGTTAATAGATTACTATACTGTGCACCCTTGCACCTAGGTTAGAAAATGATTTGTTTAGTGTCTGTTGAATATTACCCACCAGGTTCTCACTAGTGTGCAAAGGCGCCAGATTTTTTACAGAGCTTATTTGAGGGCTAATTTGAGAATGTGGAGCCACTCTACCTCACTTTCCTGTCAATCTTCTTGCGGCTGCCAGTGCGAATGAAAATGTCGCTAGAACCTGTGCAAAACCACAAAGGACTTTGTACCCGTACGTTGCGCGTGCGCATTGCGGTGCATACGAATGCGCAGAAATGCCGATTTTTTTGCCTGATCACTGCGCTGCGAACAATGGCAGCTAGCAATCAACTTGGAATGACCCCTAATATGTGGGGACTCTACTGTGGAGTAATGTGTATAAGAGGCTGTACCTGGCATAATGTGTATAAGGGGTTGTACCTGGCGTAACGTGTATAACCGGATCTACTGAGGAGTAATGTGTATAAGGGCCTCTAACAGTTACATGTATAAGGGGCTTTACTGTGGTATAATGTGTATAAGAGTCTCAACTGGGTGGAGTAATTTGAATAATAGACACTACTGTGCGGTGTAATGTGAATATCAGGCACTACTGTGCTCTGTAATGTGACTAATGGACAATACTGTGAGGTTTAATGTGAGTACCGGACACTACTGTGAGGTGTAATGTGAATACCAGATAATACTGTGTGGTGTAATGTGACTAACAGACACTACTGTAAGGTGTAATGTGACTAACGGACAATACTGTGCAGTGCAATGTGACTAACAGATACTACTGTGTGGTGTAATGTGACAAACAGATAGTAGTGTGCTGTGTAATGTGAATAATGGACACTACTGTGCTGTGAGAAGTGACTAAGAGAAACTAATGTGCAGTGTAATGTGACTAACAGACACTGCTGTGCTGTGTAATGTGAATAACGTACAGTACATGAGGTTTTTGACTCTTTTTGGTGTCGTTTTCTCTATAAAGTGACGGTGAACTCAAATTAGTGCACCGTGTCCTTTTGCATGGCTCGCAAACTTCGGGCAGATTACCGTTCCAGTCATAGTCCACGTGGATTGTTAAGTATGAAAAAATGAAGAAAAAAAGGTGGAAAACTCATGTCGACCTTTTGACATGTCGACCTATTACATGTCGACCTAATGCATGTTGACCTTATGGCATTGTCGACCTTCAGTGTGGTGGTGTAATGTGACTAACAGACACTACTGTAAGGTGTAATGTGACTAACGGACAATACTGTGCAGTGCAATGTGACTAACAGATACTACTGTGTGGTGTAATGTGACAAACAGATAGTAGTGTTCTGTGTAATGTGAATAACGGACACTACTGTGCTGTGAGAAGTGACTAACAGAAACTAATGTGCAGTGTAATGTGACTAACAGACACTGCTGTGCTGTGTAATGTGAATAACGTACAGTACATGAGGTTTTTGACTCTTTTTGGTGTCGTTTTCTCTATAAAGTGACGGGGAACTCAAATTAGTGCACCGTGTCCTTTCGCATGGCTCGCAAACTTCGGGCAGATTACCATTCCAGTCATAGTCCACGTGGATTGTTAAGTATGAAAAAATGAAGAAAAAAAGGTGGAAAACTCATGTCGACCTTTTGACATGTCGACCTAGTACATGTCGACCTAATGCATGTTGACCTTATGGCATTGTCGACCTTCAGTGGTCGACCTGATAAGTGTCGACCTAAGTTATGTCAACCTAATGACCGTAACCCACAGACACTACTGTGCATTGTAATGTGACTGACAGACATTACTGTGCTGTGTAGTGTGAAAAAAGACACCACTGTGTGGTGAAATGTGACTAGCGGCACTACTGTGTGATGTAATGTGAATAACGGACACTACTGTGCTGTGTAATGTGACTACCGGACACTACTGTGCTGTGTAATGTGACTACCGGACATTACTGTGAGGTGTATTGTAACTACCGGAAACTACAGGTACTATGCGGTGTAATGTGACCAACAGACATTACTTTGCTGTGTAATGTGAATAACGGACACTTCTGTGTGGTATAATGTGACAAATGGACACTCATGTGTGGTGTACTGTGTTGTAATGTGCCTAACAGGCACTACTGTACTATGTAATGTGAATAATGGACACTACTATGCTATGTAATGTGAATAATGGACACTACTATGATATGTAATATGAATAACGGACACTACTGAGCAGTGTAATGTGAATAATGGGCACTGTTGTGCTATGTAATGTGAATAGAGAACACTACTGTGCTGTGTAATGTGACTAATGGACACTACTGTGCTATGTAATGTGACTAATGGACACTACTGTGCTGTGTAATGTGAATAGTGGACACCACTGTGCAGATTAATGTGATGAATGGACACTAATGTGCAGTGTAATGTCACTAACTGACACTACTATGCTGTGTAATATGACTAACAGGCACTACTGTGCTGTGTAATGTGAATATCTAACACTACTGTGCAGTGTAATGTGAATATCTAACACTACTGTGCAGTGTAATGTGACTAATGGACAATACAGTGTTTTGTAATGTGAATAGCAGACACTACAGTGGTATGTAATGTGAATAACGGACACTACTGTGCAGTGTAATGTGACTGATGGACTCAACTGTGCAATGTAATGTGACTAACGGACACTACTGTTCAGTGTAATGTGATTACCGGACACTACTGTGAGGTGTAATGTGACTAACAGACATTATTGTGCTGTGTAATGTGAATAATGAACACTACAGTGCTATGTAATGTGCATAACGGACACTACTGTGCAGTGTAATGTGACTGATGGACACTACTGTGCTGTGTAATTTGACTGACGGGCACTACTGTGCAGTGTAATGTGAATAACGGACACTACTGTGCAGTGTAATGTGACTGACGGACACTACTGTGCAGTGTAATGTGACTAATGAACACTACAGTGCTATGTAATGTGCATAACGGACACTACTGTGCAGTGTAATGTAACTGATGGACATTACTGTGCTGTGTAATGTGAATAACGGACACTACTGTGCAGTGTAATGTGACTGATGAACACTACTGTGCTGTGTAATGTGACTGACGGACACTACTGTGCAGTGTAATGTGACTAATGAACACTACAGTGCTATGTAATGTGCATAACGGACACTACTGTGCAGTGTAATGTAACTGATGAACACTACTGTGCTGTGTAATGTGAATAACGGACACTACTGTGCAGTGTAATGTGACAAATGGACACTACTGTGCAATTTAATGTGAATAACCGACACTACTGTGCAGTGTAGTGTGACTGATGGATACTACTGTGCTGTGCAATGTGACTAACAGACACTACAGTGCTCTGTAATGTGAATAACGGACACCACTGTACAGTGTAATGTGAAATTCTGTGGCCATGCCACTTCCCCATAAAGCAATGCCCCTATATTCTTGACACGCGCCTTCAGCATGTACTGTCCCTATGATAAATATGGTGGGCACCAATTCTGTTTCTGGCACAGGGCTCATAAATGTCTAATTACTGCAATGAACCCATACACTATCTACCCCCACAACCCAAAGAACATAAATCAACCGCCCAGCCCCCAAGACATACAGACATGTGCCTGCTTGGGGCACTGCAGCGTTTTGCAATGCCTCTGGTTGGGAGACGGACTACCTAGGATTCTTGCAGTTTTCGGGGAAGCCCTGTTATTTTGTTAGTCCTGGACAGTGGTGCAAGTAGAAAACATTTCTTAGTAGTAATGTGTGCGCACGCCTAACCAAATAATGGGTGAGGCCACATACCTCACGGGGAAAGGCCAATGAAAATAGGGGTATGATACACATATCGGGGGCCAGATACACATATGACCACAATAGTGCCAGTTACAAATATGCCCCCACAGGGTCAGATACAAATATGCCCCCACAGTGCCAGATACACATATGCCCCACAGTGCCAGATACTCAATTGCCCCACAGTGCCAGATACACATATGCCCCACAGTGCCAGATACACAAATGTCCTACAGTGCCAGATACTCAAATGCCCCACAGTGCCAGATACACATATGCCCTACAGTGCCAGATACACAAATGCCCCTCAATGCCAGATATACAAATGCCGCCACAGTGCATATCTCCACCCCCCTCCCTGCTGTGTGAGGGGAGGAGAGCACAGCGCACTTCTCTCCTGCCCCTGAGTGCTAAGTCTGACTCCGGTCTCCAGCGGCGGCGTGTATCTCAAATGAGGTGCCAGTTCGTTAGCCAATCAGAGCTCGTGAACCAGCAGCCAAACAGGAGCCACGGATGCAGGTCCGTGTGCTCTGATTGGCTAACAAACTGGCGCTTCATTTGAGAGTCACGCCGCCGCTGGATACTGGACTGAGCACTCCTCCCCTCACACAGCAGCGGTTGCAAGCACGGCAAGCGTACCTGCTGGCAATTTCTTACCGGTACACAGTACCGCCCTATACCACCATAGTTGCAGCACTGATCCTGGGCCCCACAATCTCTGATGGCAGCCCTCATTTGACTAGCTCCTAAATTTGACTCGCTTTGGACTGATGATCACCACCACCCACCATCCCCCTCCCCCTGCAGAAAATAAATATTTCAGTAGGGGTGACCTTTAGTTTTCTTTCAGGGAAGCGAATTACAAAGAGTTAAAAAAATAAATAAAAAAAGCGGTGAAACAACTGAACTGAGATGGACACTGTCTGCACTCTAAGGGGTACATTTACTAAGCGGTGATAAGAGCGGAGAAGTGAGCCTGTGGAGAAGTTGCCCATGGCAACCAATCAGCACTGAAGTAACATTTATAATTTGCATACTATAAAATGATACAGGGCTGCTGATTGGTTGATAGGGAAATTTCTCCACTGGCTCACTTCTCCGTTCTTATCACTGCTTAGTAAATGTACCCCTCAGTCCTAATCTATGAATTCTGGAAACAAAATAAATATTCAAAATGCATTCTTTATTGTCACAGATAAATATAATAGGAAGATTGTTTTACTTTCAGTGGTTAGTTAAATGTCATCAGTGACAACATGTCTGAGAGCCAATGAAGCATCCAACTTACAAATGAGATGCAATTGCAGAATGCTTTCATACTGTATATCCTCTGGTTTTCAGCCATGGCTTTCTCTGAAAATAGCACCCGGTTCTTTGGTTTCAAAGCTCCCACAGCTGTTCAAAAGGCCCCAGCAGAAGACATTATGTATTGTTATTTTACTTTAAATGTATGTATTAAACAAGACATTAAGCATATGACATATGTTTAAATGACTATTGTTAATCATCTTTTTGCATTACATCATAGCAGGAAGGACACTGTGCAGATCACACAATGTCAAGTCTGAGGAACCCCTAATCCACAGGTAGATGATCATACAGAACATACACAATGAGTCCTTGTATCCCAGACAAATAAAACGTAATGATAATATTACAGATACTAGTTCACCATACACTCCTGTACAGCTGTACTCGTAGGTTCATTAAAAGTATAATATAACAAAGCCTCTATCATGGGCCGATGTTTTAAAATGAGAACGTGTCCAGGCACAGAGAAGGTTATTGAGTGCACAGATGGGTAATTCTATCACTGTATAAATAGCTGAACAAAAATCTGTATCTATTCTAAATGTAAATAAGGGTAGGTGGAAAAAGCTGGTGCAATAAAAATGAAAAATGATCCCTTTATAAGGGTATGACAGTGTTATACTATAAAAAAAATGCAATGTGGAGGTTACACTTAGGGCTTTGTCATATCTTTCCATTCGTTTGCATTAGTATTGACATGTTCGTAAATGCATGAAATTGTTTTTAAATATCAATTACAAAAAAATCAACAATAACATTTTAGCATGTAATGGTGGAAATGATAACATCCCATTTACAATTTTGAACACGGCGCAATATATTTCTCATGTTCTAAAAGTATGCTACCAGTAAAATTGATTACATTGGTAAAAGAAATTGATGGGGAAAGATCTCCCCCAACCTGCAACTAGGGTTGATGGCTCCCGGGGCAAATAAAATAATGGTGCCCCTTGAAATCTGTTCTTTAATTTTCTGTCTGTATACTTATACTGTTATTGAAACACATATTGGAAACACAAATACATTTAGACACCAGCTGAGACTACAATGTTATTATTACACTTACGGTAAGTTCTATGCCATCAGTGTCACTCTATATATTATTTTGCTACCAACCCATTGAGGGGCAGATTTATTAAGCCTGGTGAAGTGATAAAGTGGTAGTTGATAAAGCACCAGCCAATCAGCTCCTAACTGTCATTTTTCAAACCCAGCCTGTAACATGACAGTTAGGAGGTGATTGGCTGGTACTTTATCACCTTCCACTTTATCACTTCACCAGGCTTAATAAATCTGCCCCTGAGTTTTGTATGGGGTCATCATAATACAACAGAGGATCTACCAGATAATACTTAGGGGGGTATTCAATTAGTGCCATTTTTCCGACCACCCGAAAAAACTGCACTTTCGACCGTTTTTAGGTCAAATTTACATTCAACATATTCAATTCCTGTGCCATTTTTTCGAATGGTCATAAAATCCTGCATGGGCTAAGACCATGTGGATTGGCGAATTCACTGCTGATCAACTTTGTTTTGTTGAGTTTCCGGGCTTTTTCCCCCATATTTGGGTCCATTTTCACCCATGCCCATTCGACAAAAAAAAAAGCGAAAACGCATGGGCAAAAAGTGATTAAAAAACAGGTGAAAATGCCCGCAAGTGAATACACAAGGTCAAATTAGTGCCGTGTTTTTTGGCTAGACGAAAAAATGGCACTAAATTAATACCCCCCATGGTAACAGACGATTTGGGGCAGTGTAAAATGTGAATTTCCTTGATAAAACAATATTGTACTATTAAACTGTGGACCAGATTCAGCTTGGATCTCTATTGCAAAACGCATTACAAAAATTGCGATCTCAAAAAAGCAAAAAAACAGTAAATGAGGCATCCATCGAAAGTGCAAAATGAAGAAATGGCCAAAATGTTGCTTTGAGTTTTGTCAGGGATTGCCATTGCATACAAGTATGCAACTGGAAATGTAATAAACAAAACATTGGTACTATTTATATGTGTATTTCCCTTGATTTTCTAACCTGCTGACTACCTATTTAACCTACTCTATCTGCTTAATTAGGTGTAACCAAACAATTAAGCCTTCAAACACAATAATTTAGTTTATTTGATGGCTTAATTGTTCAATACGTATACATGTTTTCCTACAGACAGACAGATAGATAGATAGATAGATAGATAGATAGATAGATAGATAGATAGATAGATAGATAGATAGATAGATAGATAGATAGATAGATAGATAGATAAAAACAGACACTTTTTATTCCCAACACTTTAGTTATAATGTCAATAGTAAAAAACTGTATAAAAAAAAACATAAAGGTTTCAGCAACAAAAAATTACCTACTGAAATAAATGTAACAAAATAAAGAAGCATGCAGCCATGCCTGCAAGGTGTTTCTGCATTAGCTGCAACGGCTGTCTAATAGCAGCACTTCTGTCTTCCTCAGCATCTAAAGAAAGAGGAGAAAAAAAGTTTAAAATGGGTAAAGGTATGGCAGTGGATGAGGGGTAGAGGGTTTTGAAGGGGATAAGGGGGTCGGAGGGGGGAGGTGGCTGGCATGGTTGCCTTCTCAGTTGCCATCTTCGCTGTCTTCTTACATTACCTAAAATAAAATAAAATAAAATATATATGCAATACACTCTAATTTTATAGCTTAACTAAAAAGTATCTAAAATAAAGACACATACAATAATTTTGGCATTTCAATCTAGTCAATCCTTTATTAGAAACCACCAAAATAGAAAAGTGAGAAAAAAACAATAAATCTAAACCATACTTGCCTACTCTCCTGGAATGGCCAGGATGCTACAAAAAATCGTGTGGCACTCCCGGCCTCCCAGAAACACCCCACACTACTGTCTGATGATGGCGGTTGGAGGTGGTCAGATGATGTGATTTGTGCTAAATCACTTCATCATGGCCCAGCCTCCTGCCTCTCAATGCCGGTAATCTTGGCAGTGTGTTGCAGGGGGCGGGTCCACAATAATGCTATTCACGTGGATATCACTCCGGTTCCACCCCTATGCCATGCCATTCACCTCAGCCACACTCCCTGACACCATACCATGCCCCCCCCCCCCTCCCCCCGTGCTGACCTGGCTGCCCTCTCCCAGATGGTACAGCCAGAATATCGGCAATTATGACCTAAACAGATATGGCAGGGAGAAAGAAAGGCAGCTGTCCAGTGACCAGCGACCCACTTAGCTAGATCTCCAGAAAGCTAAAACTTGCAGGGCCAATTATTCTGAGACAGCAAGTATACTTTACTGGGCCCGAATTCCCAAGATAAAGCTGACCAAAGCACGGCCAGTCAATGGCACTGATCCCAGATGGGTTTAAATAACCACCTCTTATTTTCTTTGCATTATGTGCTGTTTGGGGCCTAGTTTTTAAAACTGTCATCATGTCTGCCACTGCAGTGCCACTCCTAGATGAGCCAGGTGTTTGTGCCGCCCACTTAGGTCGCTTAGCTTAGTCATCCAGCGACCTCATTGCATCTCTTTTTCTTCTTTGTATTATGTGCTCTTTGGGGCCTAGTTTTTAAAACTGCCATCCTGTCTGACACTGCAGTGCTACTCCTAGATTGGGCCAGGTGTTTGTGCCGCCCACTTGGGTCGCTTAGCTTAGCCATCCAGCTACCTCATTGCACCTCTTTTTATTCTTTGCATTATGTGCTCTTTGGGGCCTAGTTTTTAAAAGTACCATCCTGTCTGACACTGCAGTGTCACTCCTAGATTGGGCCAGGTGTTTGTGCCGCCCACTTGGGTCACTTAGCTTAGTCATCCAACGACCTCGGTGCAACCTATTGGCCTAAGATGTGAGGTGTTCAGAATAGACTGGAAATTAGTGGAAATGAATGTTATTGAGGTTAATAATACCGTAGAATCAAGATTACCCCCAAATTCTGTGATTTTAGCTGATTTTGTGGTTTTTTTCAAAAATCATCCAGATCCAAAACTCGAAAGCATGGTTTTGGCAAAACCAATCCAGATCCAAATCACGAGCGAGGATCCAGATACGAAACCAAAACACAAAAAAAGTGACGGCTGCACATCTCTAGTGATAAAACAAAACTGGGCAATACCAGACATAGAGGTTGGAATGCCCTGCTTGCAAGCTTACAATGTATACAGTATATAGGGAAATAGGCATTAATACACAAAGGGGGTAATTCAGAGTTGATCGCAGAAGCAAATTTGTTAGCAGTTGGGCAAAACCATGTGCACTGCAGATGGGCAGATATAACATGTGCAGAGAGAGTTAGATTTGGGTGGGGTGTGTTCAATCTGAAATTTAAATAGCAGTGTAAAAATAAAGCAGCCAGTATTTACCCTGCACCAGTGGTGGAACTACTGGCAGTGCAAGCAGTGCCTTGCACTGGGGCCAACCACTGTCAAGGGGCCTAAAGCCAGTTGCATTTAACCTATTCAGTGGCATGCCTGGAAAATTTCCGGGGTCAGCTGCACTGTGTAGACTGGCAACCCTGGAAATTTTCCAGATATACAGATGGGTCCACGGTTATCTTGGCTAGTTTGCTGCGCCTAGGCACAACATGGTTTATTAACATAAACCCTTCATCTATTATTCTAAGATGCAATACAATACAGAGAACAATACAGCAGGGGATTAAGTCATTACAGCAAGGGATTAAGTCCATCTGCCCAGTGACAGTTAATCCTATTAAATGTCAAGATAAACATGGACCCATCTGTACCAGTGCTCCCCCTCCCCCTCTCTCAATTCCTCCTCCTTACTCCGCTCGGCTGGCCCGGTGGATGACACGATCGCGTTGTGACATCGTGATGCGATCGCGTCATGATGTCATGACGCGATCGCGTCATTCCGGAAAACTCCACCAGCCGAGCGGAGTACAGGGGAGGAGGGAGGAGGGAAGGGGAGAGGATTATCGTGCTGGCAGGCTAATGTCCACCAGCAAATGCAAATGCTAGGAATGGCCATCAGTGGATAACATTGATGGGCAGTTGCCATCCCTAGCTACCGCTAGGCAATGACCATTCCCCGTGGCAATGAGCATGGATCCCAGAACATAAAATGCCTGGCAATGTGCAGGTAAAAATATCTAAACTGGCACCGTGGGGGCATATCTGGCACTATGAGCGCATATATGGCACCATGGCGGCATGTATGACTGGCAATGTTAGGGTATATCTGGCAATGTGGGGGAATATGTGTATCTGGCACTGTGGGGGCATATCTAGCACTGTGGGGGCAGGTTTATCTGGCAATGTGGGGGCATATCTGGCACTGTGGGGGCATATGTGTATCTGGCACTGCACTATTTGGGTCATATGTGTATTGCGCCACCCTTTTCATTGGCCTTGCTCAATGTGGCATGAGGCCACACCCATTTTTTGCCATGTGTGCGCCTAAGGCTATCCCAGGATAAGTGAATGCAGAAATATGTGAGAGCTGTTGTTGTAGAGAAGTGGAAAGTTCTTAAAAATTAATTGTGTTAATATTTCTTTGAATTTGAGGAGGATTGGAGGACTTCCATGACAATGAGTTGAAGTAATGCAGGAGAGAATGCAGGTGATGAGATTGTGATCCGAGAGAAGGAAAGGAGTGTTAGTGAATTCAGAAACTGAGCATAGTCTGATGAATACAAGTTCAAGGCAGAGGCCCTCCTGATGAGTAAAAGAGTCAGTCTATTGGGAGAGGCCGAGAGAGGAGGTTAGAGATAGTAGTTTGGAGTCCTGAGCAGCAGATTTCAGACTATCTGTTGTGATATTGAATTCACCCATGATGATGGTGGAGATGTCAGAAGATAGAAAGTGAGGGAGCTAGGCAGAAAAATCTTCCACAAATTGTTTGGGTTGCCTGGTGGGCGATAGATAGCTGCAACATGAAGAAAGAAAAATGTAAATCCTGGTAGAATGAACTTCAAATGATATTAATGTGAGTGATGGAACCTGTGGTAGGATTGAAGGATTGAAATAGTAATATTCCAACCCCACCTCCTTTATTCTTGCCAGGCTTGGAGGTGTGTGTGAAGTGGAGACCACTGTGTGACAGTGCTGCAGGGGATGCCATGTCTGATTGTGTGAGCCATGTTTATATTATACTCAGCAGGTTGAAGTTGTCTGATATAAAGAGGTCATGGATGGATGTTAATTTCTCACAAACAGAGCATGCATTCCATAAGGCACATTTAAGTGATTTGTGGTGATGAGAAATGTGATGTTTATGAAGCTTACTGGCTTTATATATTACTGCGAATAAGGTGAAAGTGAGTGGGGTAAATGGTTGAGGCCCGGATTTGTTGAAATGTCACAAGGTAATAAAATTAGGAGAGAGAGATACATATAGTTGTAGAAGGTTTTACGGTGAGAGGTTTTGGATACTATTGTCAATACATAAAGATAAGCTCATGAGTATAAGTAAGAGGGGAGAGGATAATAGAGGCGGCAATGTGTACAGAAGGGTAAGGTGCAAAGAGAATGAAAGATGTAAGTACCTTGTATAAAACACCATGGAATGCAATGAAGAAAAGCAATTGGTGGCACATATTTGAAATAAAACTAAAGTTATTTAGGCTTAGAGCATAATGAAGTTGCAATTATTAAAGTTAAACATTTACACTAAATGCCTGCATACTACCATTGTTAAGCTGGTTATTTTCAAACACTTAGTATTCTGAACAATTTGTGTATGTGAACTCACATTTACCAGCACAGCTGACCCTAGATTGCATCTAAAGGAATACTATGTTTTTTTAATACAGACTACAAGTGAGTCAAATGTTTAGATTATGAAAGGTGATAAATTACACTGTATTTCACTATGCAAACATTAGCCCAGTATGCCTTCATTAACTATGCTTTACAGATTAAAGTGGGTAATAGGTGTAGACAGTGGATGCTAAAGTAGAAAAAGTTAGAGCAGACATACAGTAGTTCACCAGAGGCATATTATTATTATTATTATTATTATTATTATTATTATCCTTTATTTATATGGCACCATATGGGATCCACAGTGCCCAATTACAGAGTAAACAAGCAAAACATGAAGACATTGACTTACAATTCTATACAATATAGGACAGGGTATATAAACATACAGATGGAGCCATGCTAGTCGTGGCTTCGTCTGTGCCTGGACGCACCCACCCGGGCACGCCTAACACTGAGAGCATCTCTGTCTGGGGGGTGCTCGTGCCAGTGACAGAGATGCGCCCAATTCACTGGAATGGGAGAGCCTCTCCATCCGGGGCGCACTCGTGTTCGTGACAAGACACACCCCATTCACTAGAATGGGAGTGCGTCTCTGTGCACTCCCGAGAGGGCTAGGCTAGATCACCTAGTCACGCTGGAAGTGCACACATGTGATGGAGCCGCATTGGATGAGTGCGGCTCCATCTGTAGCTGTGTCAGTAAAAAGCACTGAACTAAATATCATGGTGGCAGAAAACCCAGGGATTTGGTGCCATCAAATGAAGTATTGAAAAGAAGATAGGTTAAGTAAGAGACATAAAAGGCACATGAGGGAAGAGGGCCCTACTCATGAAAGCTTACATTCTAAAGGGGAGGGGCACACAACAGGGGTGACACAGGTGGGGTAGAAAGTGAGCATGGGCCACAGAGGGCTTAGAATGAGAGATGACTGGGTTTGGTGAAGAAGGGTGTCTTAAGAGCCTGTTTGAAGATTGATAGAGAGGTTGAGAGTCTGAGGGGGAGAGGTAAATAATTCCAGAAAAAGGGAGCAGCATGTGCAAAATCTTGGAGGTAGAAGTGGGAGGATGGTAATCAGAAGGCAGGAGAGGCGGCATGCATTAGCAGAGTGAAGAGGACGGGCGGGAGTATAAAGGGAGATACAGTAAGGTCAGAGCTGTAACTGGGAGAGGAGTGGGTGAGGGTTTGGTAAGTGAATAGGAGAAGCTTGAAAAAGATTCTGAAGGGGAGCCAGTAAAGGGCTAGTAAGAGAGGGGAGGTGAATATAATGCATTTTGTGAGGAAGATGATCCGAGCACCGGCATTGAGGATAGATTGGCGTGGAGAGAGGTATGTGTAAGGGATGCCAGTCAGGAGGAGATTGCAGTAGTCCAGTCTGGAGATGCCCAGTGAGTGGATAAGGGTCTTAGTGGCAAAATATTTTTAAGATGAAATAACAGGTTATCTTATTATTCTCTATACTAAGTAGTTGCTTGTTCTGCAAACATCACAAAGCATGGGCATAGCTACCATAGGTGCAGGGGATGCGACTGCTATGGGGCCCAAGTTGTCTTTTCGGTCCGAGCCTTCCCCTGCACCTAGTTGCTGAGTGAGCCCCTGCGCTGACATCTTTTACCTTTACAAGTGTGCTGCTGCACTGCAGCCACACCTGCTCATGCAGCCGCCAGCTCCGCCTCTCCTGAGTACTAACTAATGCTGGGAGGAAGCATTGCTGAGTCTGCAGGAACATCCCTGGACCACAGCCACGCCTCCTCCCAGCGTTTGTGAGGAGACACGATATGGAGTAGGGCCGGCTGGGAGAGTGAATGAGGTGAAAGTGCAGCCCCACTGGTGAGTGCTGCGGGGAAGGGTTTCTTTTGAGGAATTCCCCGAGGGGGGGACACGGATACACGCGGTGGCAGATGTGGAGGGCAGGCCTGTGCCGCGACATGGAATTATGCTATGGGGCCCCGTCTGGCATAGCTACGCCCCTGTCACAAAGCATGGAGAAATGGCTTTTGCTCTGATTGTTCACCCTTATAACTGATATTAGATCTTACCTTCAGTACACTAAAATGCCGGCAGCCTGCATTCATGTTGAATAATACTAATTGAAGATTGGGGTGTGTGAAACACAACAGGATGCCGATGTACTGTCAAAATGTCTCTTTACTCCATCGGGTACAAACTAAGATGACCACTGGTAACACTTCCAGGATAAATTAATTGTTGGCATGATGTAACTTCTGCCTACCACTGTAACACACAATTACATCAGGTGTGGTAAAGGTAATCGCATTGGGCATATCAACAATTACTTGCTCCACAGTCTTGAATGGATGTTGTCTCATGAGGGCCTTAGTCAGGAGAACAGGAAGGATACGGATGTGCGCAGAACCATCTTTTATCAGTGCAGCCACCATAGCCCTGTCCACTGTGAAACTGCATTAGTGCACTTATGAAGTTAAGTGTGGCAACACCTATGGTCTTGATCACCTGATTACCATAGGAAATTATGTTCACTACGTCATAATGGCACTGGAATGTGTGGGATTCATTCAGTCAGTACTGTTTTGACACTGCTTTTCCAGAGGCATAGAGTTTAATAGGGCACTGATCTTCTACATAGACCCTAGGAAGGAAGTTTGAATTACAATGCAGATACTGCAGGTTGTAGCACCTGGGCGAGCACAGACATGATTTCTGGGAACTTGAAAAGAGGCACCAGAAAGGTATGAGGTACGAGAGAACAGCTGGATTGATTGAGTAAGCAGCAGAGTATTGCGGAGTACAGCGAACTGGTGTTTAATAAAGTCTCCGGAGCCCAACACATGATGCAGTGAAGTACAATTTATGTTGGAGTGATGCTGGGGTGAAGTACAATTTTTTTTATGGCAATACAAGTGTATCTGGGAGGGTGGTGAATATTTTAACCTTCTCTTTTCTGAGATCAGTGCTTTCACAATGGAACCCAATATCCGGCCTATACAGCATTGGCTTAGTGTAGTGGACTGCTTGACTGTGCTGTGTACTGTTGCCTATCCTTTTTCACTTGGACTTGACACATATTGCTTAATGTTTAAGTTAGACACAAGTCGTGCAACGTTTGTTAAATAAAGGACATTTGTTAAGCTCACAGGAATAACTTCTACCACAATTCACACAAGGTACCAGTTGCAGTGAGTGATGCTGGATATTGCATAAAGTAAGTTCATCAGTTTCTAGCTAATGTTCTTCATGCTTTAACCACTTAAGCCTTAAAGTGACACTTACCAAACCTTCTATAGAGGACAGATGGAGAAGTTCATATTATTTTATAGAATGTACTTTATGTACAGGTAGAAGCTTATTGGTTGAAATGGGCGGCTTCTCTTCCTATCCTCTTTAGAAGTTTTGTTATATTTCCCCTTAGTTAGATAAAATCAATACCAGTTGAGACTTTAATCTATTTAAATATTGTCAATGCTTTGAGATTTCAGAGGATATACATGTAGTACCCAATATTACATGTACTGAGGACCCAATATTGACGCTATTGTCAAAAACGCTCAGCAAAAACTGTTCTTTGCTGAGCTTTTTTGACAGTTGAAAAAATGTAACCCCCTTCGCGAGTTGCTGATCCTGTTTTACTCATTCATAATCAAGTCTGTGTTAGGGCCCTCATTCCGAGTTGATCGGTCGCAAGGCGAATTTAGCAGAGTTACACACGCTAAGCCGCCGCCTACTGGGAGTGAATCTTAGCTTAGCAAAATTGCGACCGATGTATTCGCAATATTGCGATTACTAACTACTTAGCAGTTTCAGAGTAGCTTCAGACTTACTCTGCCTGTGCGATCAGTTCAGTGCTTGTCGTTCCTGGTTGACGTCACAAACACACCCAGCGTTCGCCCAGGCACTCCCACCGTTTCTCCGGCCACTCCTGCGTTTTTTCCGGAAACGGTTGCGTTTTCAGCCACACGCCCCTGAAACGCCGTGTTTCCGCCCAGTAACACCCATTTCCTGTCAATCACATTACGATCGCCGGAGCGATGAAAAAGCCGTGAGTAAAATTACTTTCTACATAGCAAAGTTACTTGGCGCAGTCGCAGTGCGAACATTGCGCATGCGTACTAAGCGGATTTTCATTGCGATGCGATGAAAAATACCGAGCGAACAACTCGGAATGAGGGCCTATGTGCGTTGGTAATGGTCTGGTTTGGTTCAGCAACTGAATGTGACAGGCTTAGGCTCCAAAAAATATTGAGAACTGCAGAAAGGAATATTGGGGTAGGTCTGCCCTCCATTCAGGAGCTGTATTTATCGCAATGTTGTAAAGGACCAGACAGATACTGGCTGGTCCTTGTTTCAGTTGCTTCTATCAGGTAGGTGCTATAGAGCTCACCCTGTAAAAACCGTCAGACACAAAAATATTTTTTTCCCTGCAGGCAATTCGTTGTTAAATAACTGTTGAATTATGCGTTTGGCTGTTTTTTTATTCATGTTGTTATTATTTTTTGTATTTGATTGTATTTTAAAGAATGTTTGTGGTGTATTTGTGTAAATTCCTGTGGCATGCAGTTGACCGGAGACAAATTCCGGGTGTACGGAAGTACACCTGGCCAATAAATGTATTCTGATTCTTTATTGATGCCGGCAAGTGGTAGTATTCCAGTAGACGTAGGGCCATTTGTTTGACCTACTGTACTTTGGTGAAGAGAGGAGCAAATAAAGTTTTTGTTGATATTGGAGTTCTCCTTTAAAAGTAATTTTGCATTACTTGCAAGTTTGGACATTATTGCACACTACTTATCAAGTCATCAGAGAGAAGTAGCTTTAAGTATGGCCAGATGTACACCGGATGTCCTGGGCTTTAAAATATTAATTGATAACATGCTAAAACACATGGAATCATTTTGCACAACATCTAAAATGTGAATATGAATGCAGACAGTGTCCTTTAACCCTGCAAGCTATTTTTTGTAATCTGTAAGAAAAGAAACATTCAGAGTAGTATATGTAGCTTTCCAGGCTTAGTTTCATCATCGATACCTGTCACTTCTGGGGCCTGCAACATATATAACCTATAAACTATGAAACATCCCCCAACATGTGTTCCACTTGCTGCTCCTTAAGTGGGGAAATAAAGTGCATGGATCGGTCATTTGTCTCAAATTATCAAGACAGTAGAGCAGTAATCTAATACAGTAACCGGTAAAATGTGATTTATCTGTAAAAGGCGTCAGGAGACATAGGAATCAACAATAAATTATTGTCTGTGTTTGCAACATTTTAAAAGTGGTTTTATGGGTGTATAAACATCTCCAGATCTAATGCTATGGAATATTTCATAATTATTTATTTCAGATATTTTCATAAAATACGTATTTCATAGCAATGTAGAGCCTCTCTAAATAGAAACATATGGTAATTTAGATGTAGACCAACTGAAGTCTGATGTTAAAGGCATCTTCCTTGTGTAAATGTTCTTAGTGGAACAGAACATGGTAGTTATATATGTATACTACTATTCCTATTGGCAGCTAATAGGAAGTTGTGTTAGCCTCCACGTTGTCTGCTATAGCCTGTTATTTTACTTTCATCTAGACCAGGGGTGGGCAATTATTTCAGCTGGGGGGCCGCTTAACACTTCCTGTGAATGTTCGAGGGCCACACACAAGGGCGGGGCCTAATATGAATGACAAATATTTGTAGGAGTAAGTCCTGGGCTGCGCAGAGACTGCACAAAGTAGATTTTTGCAGCTCTGCATACACATACGATTGCACACTTGCACGGGTGAATTTACACTCCTCCTGGGGGCGGCGACTACCCAAACGCAGGGCAGCAAAATTTGCAGCACAGTGATCAGGTCTGAATCAACCCCTTAGTCAGCAGTTGCTGCAAGATGCAAATGCAGCCAACTCAAAATAAGACCCGTTATAGGGCCCAATTCATACCCGGTCGCTGCTGTGTATTTTCGCACAGCAGGTGATCGGGTCTGAACTGCGCATGCATTGCAGTGCGCAGGCACGTCGGTCCGCAGCGCTGGGGAGCGTCGGGCAGTGATGGGATGGTGCGAACAAAGCGATCGCACAGGTGATCGCAAGGTGATTGACAGGAAGAGGCCGTTTGTGGGTGGCAACTGACCGGTTTAGAGGAGTGCACGGAAAAACGCAGGAGGGACCAGGCGTTTGGAGGGAGGGTTTCTGACGTCAGCTCCGGCCCCGATCATCGCACTGGAAGAGTAAGTCCTGGGCTGCGCAGAGACTGCACAAACTTCTGTTTCTGCAGCTCTCCTGCACATGCGATCGCACCCCTGCACAGCGATTACCCCCACCCCTGTAGGCGGCGACTACCTGATCGTTGCAGTGCAAAAATCACACCCTAGCGATCAGGTCTGAATTAGGCCCATAGTTTTATATATATATATATATATATATATATATATATATATAACTATAAAAACATAGTATTATATATATATATATATATATATATATATATATATATATCTCTATAAAAACACACACACCACAATATACATTACACCGCATACGTAGTTTTTTACAGGCAAAATACAAATGTCTAAAAAACACATCCAGTAATAAAAAAATAAAAAACTGCTGAAAACAAACAAACAAACAGCATCCTGTGTAATGCTGTTATCAATCATATTCACAGCTGGTTACTAGCTCCCCCCACCCGCTTCCCTGAACCCACATAGCAGTCTCAAACCTCCCCTCTCCCTTAAACCCATACAGCAGTCTCTACCCCCCTTCCCCCACCCCTGAACCCATATAGCAGCCACTACCCCCCTTCACCCCCTCCCCTGAACCTATACAGCAGTCTCTACCCCCCTTCCCCTGAACCTATACAGCAGTCTCTACCCCCCTCCTCTCCTCTCCTCCCTCCTCCTCCTCCTCTCATCTCCCCCCCCCCCCCCCCCGGACCCATATAGCAGCTTTACCTTTGATGCATTTTTTTCACAGTGGCATCTGCTGCCCAGATTATCCACCGCCTCCTGCCAGATCCGCTCCGCTACCCGCTGCGCTGCGCAGAGCCGCTGCTGCTACCCGCTGTCCTCTGCTCGCTCCTGCCGTGGCTCCGCCCCCTATGCCGCCCAGCGCCTGATGTCACAGAGGAAATCCCGGTCAGCAGACCGGGTATTTCCTCAGCGGCGCCGCATCTCGGAGCTTCGTAGCGCAATGACAAGCGGCTCAGCCGGGCCGCTTGTCATTGCACAGTGGTATGGGACAGCGGGCCAGGCAGAATCGGTTCGCGGGCCGCATCCGGCCCGCGGGCCGCATGTTGCCCACCCCTAATCTAGACTATGCCACACCAAAAATGACAGCATAATATACTCCACAATGTTAAAATAAACTGTAAGAATGTATTTACTAATTAATATGCTGACTTGACATTTATCATATTGGATATATCAGCGCAATCTCTTCCTTGTTTTTTTTTTCTCTTTGTATTGTAACAAACGACCTTCTACCAGACAAGATGCTGACACAGTTGTATGAAAGAAAAGCAGCCCGTTTACTTCCACAGCATTAGGGAGGCCAATCCCGGGCCGTTTTTTCAATCCCGGGATTCGGGATTGAAAAACGATCAATCCCGGGATTCCCGGGATCCCGGGATTGCAGTAGGGATCAGTAAAGAAGGGTGTAGGGAGCAGCGCTAGAGGGTAGGTAGCGGTGCGGGAGGGTGTAGGTAGCGGCGGGGAAGGGAGGGAGGGTGTAGGTAGCAGTGCAGGAGGGTGTAGGTAGCTGGGCGGGAGGGTGCAGGTAGCGGTGCGGAGGGTGTAGGTAGCTGGGCGGGAGGGTGTAGTTATCGGTGCAGAGGTTGTAGGTAGCTGGGCGGGAGGGTGTAGTTAGCGGTGCGGAGGTTGTAGGTAGCTGGGCGGGAGGGTGTACAGTAGGTAGCGGGGAGGGTTGGTAGCGGCGCGGGAGGGAGGCTGGGTGTAACTTAAGTAATAACACTTACTATTAGGTGGGCGCCAGCCATGGACACACTGAACGCGGCGGCATTTCAAATGAAGCGCCGGCCGCCAGCCAACCAGAGCAGGCGGACCAGCAGCCAATCAGGGAAGCGGCTGCAGCAGTCGCTCCTGATTGGCTGTTGCGGCAGCTTACCTGATTGGCTGCCGGTCCGCCACCTCTGATTGGCTGGCGGCCGGCGCCACATTTGAAGTGTCGCCGCGTTCAGTGTTCGTCTATGGCTGCCGCCCGCCTAAGTGTAAGTAGTATTACTTACACACACTCCCTCCCGCACATGCGCAGTGCAATCCCATGAATCCCGGGATTGGATGCTCCAATCCCGGGATTCAAATCCCGGCATTTTTGGGCCCAAATCCCGGGATCCCGCCGATCCCGGGATTGGCTTCCCTACACAGCATAGTAAACAGACTTTATCACACCAAGTTCAATAGGTACCTTAATTAGGCACCAGTTCAGTTCACAAACACATGTACACCATCTCAGGCTCCCTGTCTCTAACCCACTGGCCCACCCTCTATCGCCTGGCCTCTTGTTGGCATCAGGAGCCCTTGCCCTAATGAGCTTTATAAAAGTATGGCACAGGTGTGCCTGATTGCTAAGAGTGCTTGCACCAATATTTGGACCGGACCTACATGGATTGGATCTCATGTATGAAATTGCAGGGTATTTCTGTGCATCAACAGCAAAACAATAATATAATTTACAAATGCCAGATAATCTTGGACACACCATTAAAGAGACAACCTGCTGTGTCCCAAAACCTCCCTGGTATTTATCTTGGTCCAGTCCTAAACCCAGGTCGCCTTAGCCCGGGGAACCCGAACTGTTGTGCCCTGTCCTGCAAACACCCGGGGTGGCATCCAGACTGGACTGCTACATATCCTCCCCCTAAGCTTCGAGCCTACTGGTAAAGCTGAGTCCTTCTTTGGCGGACATACCTGCTCGCCAATCTCAGCAGGCATACCCCTTTTCGGGTTGGTCTCTCTCCGAATCCTCCTCCTCCCCTCTAGCTTCACCCCACAGAGCTCTGCACCTTTTGAGGAGAGGAATTTCCTTGAAAGGGCATCCACGTTGCCCTGTAATCCTCCTGTTCTGTACTGGACCTTGAAGCGGTACGGCTGGAGGGCAAGGAACCACCGTGTTACCTAGGCGTTTGTTTCCTTATTTAAGCACATCCATTGGAGCGGAGTGTGATCTGTGATTAAGGTGAACTCCCGTCCCAGGAGATAGTACCTCAGAGTCTCCACTGCCCACTTGATAGCCAGGCATTCCTGCTCTATCGTGGCATATCGCTGTTCCCTAGGCAGTAGTTTCTTGCTGAGGTAGAGGACTAGTTTCTCTTCCCCACCTACCTCCTGAGACAACACTGCACCGAGGCCTGTTCCTGAAGCATCCATCTGCAGGATAAACCTTTTATCGAAGTCCGGAGCTATCAACACTGGTGCTTTACACAGGGCACTTTTTAAGTCCTTCCAGGCCTCATGTACCTGGAACGTCCACACAAGCTTGTTCGGACTTTGCTTTTTCAAGCAATCAGTGAGCGGGGGTGCTCTGGTGGCAAAGTTGAGGATAAACTTGCGGTAATATCCCACCAGGCCTAAAAAGGCCCTGAGTTGGGTTTCCTCTTAGGCCTTGGTCAGGCAGCAACCACCTCCACCTTATTGACCTGAGGTTTGATTTAGCCCGGCCCACCACGTACCCCAAGTACTTAGCCTCCAACATACCTATCGCATACTTCTCTGGGTTGGCTGTGAAGCCGTGGAAGCGCAGAGTCTTTAATATGGCTTCCACTTTGGCCAGATGAGACTCCCAGTCATCGCTAAAGATAATGTCATCTAGGTTCACGGCTGCGTACTTTCGGTGGGGATGGAGGAGCTTATTCATAGCACGCTGGAATTTGGCCGGGGCCCATCAAGACCAAATGGCAAGACTTGATACTGAAACAGGCTATCAACGTGTGGCATGGGGTAGGCATCAAATTTAGATACTTGGTTCAACCTTCGGAAGTCTATGCCGAACCGCAGTGCTACGGATGGCTTGGGAACCAGTACTATGGGGTTATTCCACCCGCTGGTGGACACTTCAATAACCCCCAGGCGTAACATTTCCTCCACTTCCTTGCATACTGCGTCCCTCTTTGCCTCAG
This sequence comes from Pseudophryne corroboree, assembly GCF_028390025.1. NCBI lineage: Eukaryota > Metazoa > Chordata > Amphibia > Anura > Myobatrachidae > Pseudophryne > Pseudophryne corroboree. Next base: position 200,382,635 of record NC_086450.1, on the reverse strand, counting down.
GAATATGGTACGGCTGCAGATTGACCTCTACCCCCGGAGGAGTAACGATATCATGCTCGATGATCTTAGTCCTCCCTGGAATCGCTGGAAAGACATCTAAATTTCTCCTGACCATGTATTGAGCTTGACCTCGTCGAGAAATCTGTCAATTGGGTTCGCGCATGCCGAGATCTTGGCCACTCTTGCAGTTGCCTTCTCTGAGCTTTCCTTCCAAGGCTTCAGCAGATTTATTTGATAGACATGTGTAAGCTTTCGCTTTCCTGGTTGGCTCACACAATAAGTCACTGGTCCCACAGCCTTGAGCACTGTATATGGCCCTTGCCAACGGGCATAAAGCTTGCCCTCCACTGTGGGTACCAGGACCAAGACCTTGTCTCCAGGGTTAAAACTCTGTTTCTCAGCTGGGACATCATAATGACGTTTCTGTTTAGACTGGGCCTGAGTCATGTGGTCCCTGAACAACGGAGCTATCTGCTGGAACCGCCCGTAGAGCTGGTGAATGAATTGTACTACATTTGGCTCCGGGGACTTCTGTTGTTCCCATCCCTCCTTTAGGAGGTCCACGATTCCCCGGGGCCGTTTGCCGTATAGCAGCTTAAAGGGGCTGAAGCCAGTAGAGTACTGGGGAACCTCTCGGATGGCGAACATCAGAAAAGGTAGGAGCTGGTCCCAATCCCTTTTGTCCTGGGTGACTGCCATCCTGAGCATCTGCTTGAGTGTGCGGTTAAAACGCTCCACCAAGCCATCAGTCTGGGGATGATACACTGAGGTGTGAATTTTCTTAACCCCCAGCAGCCGGAACATAAAGGGGGTCCCCTGGTCAGTGAGGACCTTCTTGGGTATGCCCAAGTGGGAGAAGATCAGCAATAGTTCTTTGGCAATGGTTGCTGTCTTCATATTTCTTAGAGGGATGGCTTCAGGGCATCGTGTGGCATAATCAAGGAGGACCAAGATATACGGATGTCCCCTTGCTGATTTTTCTACTGGACCCACAATATCCATCCTAATCCTTTCAAAGGGAACAGAAATTACCGGAAGAGGGATGAGGGGAGCTCTGTACTGGGGCTTTGGTGCGGTACACTGGCAGATGGGACACTCCTGATGGTACTTTGCTACCGACACTCGGATTCCCAGCCAGAAAAAAAGTTTTCTCCTCCCCAAATGCTCTCCCCATAACTGTGAATGGGCAGCTTCCAGGACCAGAGGCTGATGGACCCGTGGTACTATAAGCTGCTCAACTTTCTTGCCCTGTTCCTTGACAACCCGATATAGTAAATCCTTCTCTACTATGAAATAAGGGCTGCCCCCCTGGGTAAGGGCAAAAACATTTTCCCATTATAAGTACAAATGTTCTGGAAAGCATTCGCGAGGTTCGGTTCTTCCCGCTGGTCCCGTCTGAAATCCTGAAGAGACATGACAGTTCTCAATGTCCTTTCGTCACTCGCCTCCTCCTGATCGGTCGGCTCTTCTGGCATAGACATACCAACTCCACACACACACTCGGTTCCTGAGGACTTACTCGACGTTCGAGCCACGAAGCTGGGAGAGGAAGGCAGCTCCTTGAGTTGAAACGCCAGCAGTTCCGATAGGCCAGGGAAATCTCACCCTAGGATCAAAGGATAGGGCGAGTGCACTCCATAGGCTCAGGTTGTTTGGTACAGTCCTTTCGGATGTAGCCCTTTTCCCCGCACTCATAGCAGACGACCGGATTGGTCCGGGCCCCCGTTTCCAGAGGGGGATGGGTCCAGGGTCTTGGGACTTATCGAGTCTCTCGGTCTGAGGGGAGACCAGCACTGCAGAGCAGAAGCAGCGGGGTGCTACCAGGAAACAAAGAGTATGAGACATCGCAGTCGTAGACCGGACACCGCCAGGTCTAGCGAAAGGTGCGTGACCATCTTGTTCAAGGAGGAACAGCTGAAACAGGTCCACACAGTAAATACCTCTACAGCAAAGTTCTGAGTGAGTACATTGAGACAGTTATTGATACGAACCACGGGCAAACCAAACACCCAGCGCCAGTATTTAGTTTGTCACATGCTGTGCAGTATAAAGAGCGCAGACAGCATATTGCAACATCTTAGAAGTCAGTCTTTGTTGGAAAATAGCAAAGACAATTACCTCATGCTTAAACACTGCTGGGAAATAAGATGTTATTTTATAGAGATGTGCGGCTGGCACTTTTCGTGTTTTGTGTTTTGGTTTTGGTTCTAATTCCACTTTTGTGTTTTGGTTTTGGCTTGGTTTTGCCAAAACCACCCTTTCGTGTTTTGGTTTTGGATCTGGATGATTTTTGAAAAAAACATAAAAACAGCTAAAATCACAGAATTTTGGGGTAATTTTGCTCCTACAGTATTATTAACCTCAATAACAATCACTTCCATTCATTACCAGTTTATTCTGAACACCTCACACCTCACAATATTGTTTTTAGGCATAAAAGTTGCACCAAGGTGGCTGTATGACTAAACTAAGTGACACAAGAGTGCGGCACAAACACCTGGCCCATCTAGGAGTGGCACTGCAGTGGCAGACAGGATGGCAGATTTAAAAAATAGTCCCCAAACAGCACATGATGCAAAGAAGAAAAAGAGGTGCAATGAGGTAGCTGTATGACTAAGCTAAGCGACACAAGTGTGCGGCACAAACACCTGGCCCATCTAGGAGTGGCACTGCAGTGGAAGACAGGATGGCAGATTTAAAGTATAGGCCCCAAACAGTACATGATGCAAAGAAGAAAAAGAGGTGAAATGAGGTAGCTGGATGGCCAAGCTAAGCGGCACAAGTATGCGGCACAAACACCTGGCCCATCTAGGAGTGGCACTGCAGTTACAGAAAGGATGGAAATTAAAAAACTAGTCTCCAAACAGCACATGATGCAAAGAAGAAAAAAGAGGTGCAAGATGGAATTGTCCTTGGGTCCTCCCACCCACCCTTATGTTGTATAAAAAGACATGCACACTTTAACAAACCAATCATTTCAGCAACAGGGTCTGCCACACGACTGTGGCTGAAATGACTGGTTTGTTTGGGCCCCCACCAAAAAAGAAGCAATCAATCTCTCCTTGCACAAACTGGCACTACAGAGGCAAGATGTCGACCTCATCCTCCAATTCCTCACCCCTTTCACTGTGAACATCCTCCTCCTCACAGAATATTAAATCGTCCCCACTGGAATCCACCATCACAGGTCCCTGTGTACTTTCTGGAGGCAATTTCTGGTAAAGGTCTTCCCGGAGGAATTTATAATAAATTTTGATGAACATCATCTTCTCCACATTTTCTGGAAGTAACCTCTTATGCCGATCGCTGACAAGGTTACCAGCTGCACTAAACACTCTTTCGGCGTACACACTGGAGGGGGAGCAACTTAGGTAAAATAAAGCCAGTTTGTGCAAGGGCATCCAAATTGCCTCTTTTTCCTGCCAGTATACATACGGACTGTCTGACATGCCTACTTGGATGCTGTCACTCATATAATCCTCCACCATTCTTTCAATGGTGACAGAATCATATGCAGTGACAGTAGACATGTCAGTAATCGTTGGCAGGTCCTTCAGTCCGGACCAGATGTCAGCTTTCGCTCCTGACTGCCCTGCATCACCGCCAGCGTGTGGGCCAGGAAATCTTATCCTTTTCCTTGCAGCCCCAGTTGCGGGAGAAATTGAAGGACGAGCTGTTGACGGGTCACGTTCCGCTTCAGTTGACAATTTACTAACCACCAGGTCTTTGCACCTCTGCACACCTGTGTCTGCTGGAAAGAGAGATACAACGTAGGCTTTAAACCTATGATCGAGCACGGTGGCCAAAATGTAGTGCTGTGATTTCAACAGATTGACCACCCTTGAATCCTGGCAAAGTGAATGAAGGGCTCCATCTACAAGTCCCACATACTTTGCGGAATCGCTCCATCTTAACTCCTTCTTCAATTTCTCCAGCTGCTGCTACAAAAGCCTGATATGGGGAATGACCTGACTCAAGCTGGCAGTGTCTGAACTGACTTCACGTGTGGCAAGTTCGAAGGGTTGGAGAAACTTGCACAAGACGGAAATCATTCTCCACTGCGCTTGAGTCAGGTGCATTACCCCTCCTTTGCCTATATCGTAGGTGGATGTATAGGCTTGAATGGCCTTTTGCTGCTCCTCCATCCTCTGAAGCATATAGAGGGTTGAATTCCACCTCGTTACCACCTCTTGCTTCAGTTGATGGCAGGGCGGGTTCAGGAGTGTTTGCTGGCGCTCCAGTCTTTGGCATACAGTGGCAGAATGCTGAAAGTGGCCCGCATTTTTTCGGGCCACCGACAGCATCTCCTGCACACCCCTGTCATTTTTCAAAAAATTCTGCACATGCTGGAATTTGCCCAGATGTAATGCACGCACAATATTGGTGGCATTGTCAGATATCACAAATCCCTAGGAAAGTCCAAATGGGGTAAGCCCTTCTGCAATGATGTTCCTCATTTTCCATAAGAGGTTGTCAACAGTGTGCCTCTTCTGGAAAGCGGTGATACATAGCGTAGCCTGCCTAGGAACGAGTTGGCATTTGCGAGATGCTGCTTCTGGTGCCGCTGCTGTTGTTGTTGTTGCTGCGAGAGGCAATACATCTACCCAGTGGGCTGTCACAGTCATATAGTCCTTAGTCTGCCCTGTTCCACTTGACCACATGTCCGTGGTTAAGTGGACACTGGATACAACCACATTTTGTAGGACAGTGGTGACTTTTTTTCTGACGTCTGTGTACATTCTCGGTATCGCCTGCCTAGAGAAGTGGAACCTAGATGGGATTTGATACCAGGGACACAGTACCTCAAACAAATCTCTAAGTCCCACTGCACTAATGATGGATAACGGACGCACGTCTAACACCAACATTTCTGTCAAGGCCTCAGTTATCCGCTTTGCAAAAGGATGACTGCTGTCATATTTCATCTTCCTTACAAAGGACTGTTGGACAGTCAATTTCTTACTGGAAGTAATACAAGTGGTCTTCCGACTTCCCCTCTGGGATGACGATCGACTCCCAGCAGCAACAACAGCAGCGGCGGCAGCAACAGCAGCAGGCGTACCACTCAAGTCCTCCAGAGGAATCCCAGTTTGGAGAGGACTCCTCAGTCTTGACAGTGACATGGCCTGCAGGACTACTGACGTTCCTGACTGAGGAGGAAGTTGACATTGAGGGAGTTGGTGGTGTGGTTTGCAGGAGCTTGGGTACAGGAGGAAGAAGAGATTTAGGTGTCAGAGGACTGCTTACACTCTTACCCAAAGTTTCACAACACTGACTTATGATGAATGCGCTGCAGGTGACGTATAAGGGAGGATGTTCCTAGGTAGTTAACATCCTTACCCCTACTTATTACAGATTGACAGAGGCAACAGATGGCTTTACACCTGTTGTCTGGATTTGTGGAGAAATAATTCCACACCGAAGAGGTGGCTTTTTTGGTAGTTTGACCAGGCTTCACCATGGGTTTCTTCATCCCATGGACAACAGGTGTCTTCACCGGTGCCTGACTTAAACAAACCACATCACCATCAGAAACCTCATCGTCAACTTCCTCCTCAGTGCCAGCAACACCCATATCCTCATCCTGGTGTACTTCAACAGTGACATCTTCAATTTGAATATCAGGAACTGGACTGTGGGTGCTCCATCCAGCACTTGCAGGGGGCGTGCAAATGGTGGAAGGAGCCACCTCTTCTCATCCAGTGTTGGGAAGGTCAGGCATCGCAACCGCCGACACACTTGGACTCTCCTTGGGGATTTGTGATACCATCTCAGAACGCACAGTTCTTTTCTGTGCTCTTTCTAGCTCATCTCTTTTAATTTTTCTAGCAGGAGGATGAGGGCTTCCATCTTCATGTGAAGCTGAACCACTAGCCATGAACATAGGCCAGGGCCTCAGCCGTTCCTTGCCTTAAATGGCATATTGGCAAGTTTACGTTTCTCCTCAGATGATTTAAATTTCTTTTTTTGGTTCTTTTTACTGAACTTTGGCTTTTTGGATTTTACATGCCCTCTACTATCACATTGGGCATCAGCCTTGGCAGACGACGTTGATGCCATTTCATCGTCTATGTCATCGCTAGTGGCAGCAGATAGAGCACTAGGAGGAAGTGGTTCTTGATCTTTCCCTACTTTATCCTCCAAATTTTTGTTCTCCATTATTTTTTGGGAGTTGTAAAAAACAATATGTGGCACAGGAATGACTGGAATGACTGATGGCTAGGACACTACCACTGGTCTGATGCAGCACAAAACAACAACACTGTAAGCGACTTGTGGTTGTTGTTATTATTATTATAATACTGTAGCAGTGGACATATAGCAGCAGCGTATACCACTGTGACTGCCTCGTCACTGGAATGACTGATGGACATTACACTACCACTGGTCTGATGCAGCACAACACAACAACACTGTAAGGGACTTGTGGTTGTTGTTATAATTATTATAATACTGTAGCAGTGGACATATAGCAGCAGCGTATACCACTGTGACTGCCTCGTCACTGGAATGACTGATGGACAGGACTTTACCACTGGTCTGATGCAGCACAAAACAACAACACTGTAAGGGACTTGTGGTTGTTGTTATTATTATTAATTAGATATGTGCACCGGACATTTTTTGGGTTTTGTGTTATGGTTTTGGATTCGGTTCCGCGGCCGTGTTTTGGATTCGGACGCGTTTTGGCAAAACCTCCCTGAAAATTTTTTGTCGGATTCGGGTGTGTTTTGGATTCAGGTGTTTTTTTTCAAAAACCCCTCAAAAACAGCTTCAATCATAAAATGTGGGGGTAATTTTAATCCTATAGTATTATTAACCTCAATAACCACAATTTTCACTTATTTCCAGTCTATTCTGAACACCTCACAATACTATTTTTAGTCCTAAAATTTGCACCGAGGTCGTTGGATGACTAAGCAAAGCGACCCAAGAAGGTGGAACAAACACCTGGCCCATCTAGGAGTGGCACTGCAGTGTCAGACAGGATGGCACTTAAAAAAATTGGCCCCAAACAACACATGATGCAAAGAAAAGAGAAAAAGAGGTGCACTGTGGTCGCTGGACGGCTAAGCTAAGCGACACAAACACCTCAATATCACAGGAATTATTCATTCTAATCAATGGTATTATTGGTCCAAATCACTGGAATAAAATGACAAAATCACTGGAATTATATGTTCTAATCAATGGTATTATTGGTCCAAATCACTGGAAGAAAATGACAAAGTCACAGGAATTATTTGTTCTAATCAATGGTATTATTGGTCCAAATCACTGGCAGAAAATGACAATATCACAGGAATTAGTCGTTCTGATCAATGGTATTATTTGTCCAAATCACTGGAAGAAAATGACAAAATTACAGGAATTATTCGTTCTAATCAACGGTATTATTGGTCCAAATCACTGGAAGAAAATGACAAAATCACAGGAATTATTCATTCTAATCAATGGTATTATTGGTCCAAATCACTGGGAGAAAATTACAAAATCACTGGAATTATTCGTTCTAATCAATGGTATTATTTGTCCATATCACTGGAAGAAGACTGACGTTTTTGGGATTATGGAGACATAATGTTTGTGAATATAAATCCTAAAGCAGGTGGTGTATTAGAGCAAAAGAGTGCAAGAGACCAGCCATGCAGTCATACATTATGACAAAATGTTACTGTATTTCATAAGCACTCATTCCTAACTCTGCTAAGTACTGTTTGCTATACTGTATCTGGCTTCCATGGGGTAGTTGTCCATTATTTCAGCTTCCATTGACCTTTTTAAAAGCGGTAGAAGTTATTGATTCTTTTTTTTTTTTTTTTTTTCTCCTGCATAGCCCAGTAAAATGTTGCAAAGTTAAGTATTGACTTGTGCCTTCTGGGGGTCCACTTCTTCACCAAACCCAGCCAAATCTCATCCTAACCCTCTGTTCCACGTTCTCTATGTACCCCATCTGTGTCACCCATGTCTGTCTAACCCTCCCCTTTAGATTATAAGCTCTCACGAGCAGGGCCCTCTTCCCTCATGTGCTTATATACTGTTGGTCACCAAAATGCTGCACTGTAATACTATATATACTGCTCACAAAAATGCCGCACAGATATGAAATGGATACTTGCAGTGACACAGAGCTGCAAGACACAGCAATGGCCTACTGTACAACTATATACTGTTAGTCACCAAAATGCTGCACTGTAATACTATATATACTGCTCACAAAAATGCCGCACAGATATGGAATGGATACTTGCAGTGACACAGAGCTGCAAAATACAGCAATGGCCTACTGTACAACTATATACTGTTAGTCACCAAAATGCTGCACTGTAATACTATATATACTGCTCACAAAAATGTCGCACAGATATGGAATGGATACTTGCAGTGACACAGAGCTGCAAGATACAGCAATGGCCTACTGTACTGTACAACTATATACTTTTAGTCACCAAAATGCTGCACTGTAATACTATATATACTGCTCACAAAAAGGCCGCACAGATATGGAATGGATACTTGCAGTGACACAGAGCTGCAGGATACAGCAATGGCCTACTGTTCTGTACTACTATAATTATTATATATATATACTGGTGGTCCCCAGTCCCCACAATGCAGCACACTGATCAGATATTTGCAGCACACTGAGCACAGATATGGAGCGTTTTCAGGCAGAGAACGTAGATATTTTCAGCACACTGAGCACAGATTATTTGCAGTACACTGAGCACAGATATTTACAGCACACTGAGCACAGATTACGGAGCTTTTCAGGGAGAGATTGCTGCCACGTCCTCTCCGTTCAATCTCCATTGCACGAGTAAAAATGGCGGCAACGCGTGGCTCCTTATATAGAATATGAATCTCGCGAGATCCGACAGCGGGATGATGACGTTCGGGCACGAACTTCTGGTTAACCGAGCAAGGCGGGAAGATCCGAGGCTGCCTCAGACCCGTGTAAAATAGGTGAAGTTCGGGGGGGTTCGGATCCCGAGGAACCGAACCCGCTCATCTCTAATTATAATACTGTAACAGTGGACATATAGCAGCAGCGTATACCACTGTGACTGCCTCGTCACTGGAATGACTGATGGACAGGACTTTACCACTGGTCTGATGCAGCACAAAACAACACTGTAAGGGACTTGTGGTTGTTGTTGTTATAATTATTATAATACTGTAGCAGTGGACATATAGCAGCAGCGTATACCACTGTGACTGCCTCGTCACTGGAATGACTGATGGACAGGACACTACCACTGGTCTGATGCAGGACAACACAGCACCACTTTTTACAGCTACACTGGATATATGGCAGCAGAGAACACCAACACTGTGACTGGCTGGACTGATGCAGCACAATACACTGACTACACTGGACTGGACAGCACAACACAGCACCACTTTATACAGCTACACTGGATATATGGCAGCAGAGGACACCAAACACACAATATACTGACTACACTGGACTAGACAACACAACACAGCACCACTTTATACAGCTACACTGGGTATATGGCAGCAGAGGACACCAACACTGTGACTGGCTGGACTGATGCAGCACAATACACTGACTACACTGGACTGGACAGCACAACACAGCACCACTTTATACAGCTACACTGGATATATGGCAGCAGAGGACACCAAACACACAATATACTGACTACACTGGAATAGACAACACAACACAGCACCACTTTATACAGCTACACTGGGTATATGGCAGCAGAGGACACCAACACTGTGACTGGCTGGACTGATGCAGCACAATACACTGACTACACTGGACTGGACAGCACAACACAGCTCCACTTTATACATGTACACTGGATATATGGCTGCAGAGTACACCAACACTGTGACTGGCTGGACTGATGCAGCACAATACACTGACTACACTGGACTGGACAGCACAACACTCGCCACCCCACTTTCCCGCCTCCACACAGAAACTGAACACTCAGGACATGTCCTCTCAAAACACTCTCCGAGACTGGAGTGAAAATGGTCGCGATGCGTGGCTCCTTATATGGAATCCAAATCCCGCGAGAATCCGACAATTTTGCTTCGTTTGGGTTTCCGAGTCCTGCGGGAAAACCTGAGCCGGGCTCGGAACCGGACTCAAATGGTGAAGATCGGTAGGGTTCGGTTCTCTGGGAACCGAACCCGCTCATCTCTAGTTATTTATGCAAGTAAAAGTGATTTACTTCATCTGGAAGAGACTGAATTATTTCTGCAAGCGAAAGTGAGCTACTCTATCTAGGGGTGGTATTCATGTGACCGCCGGTCAGCTGACCGACAGTCACATGACCTCCTCCACCAGCCCAACGGCTCACTATCCCGATGGTCGGCATGGCGGCCAACAGGGACTATTTCCACTCGTGGGTGTCCACGACACCCATAGAGTGGGAATAGAACCCGTGGCGACCGTCGCCACCGAGCTCGCAGCGTGGCAAGCGCAGCGAGCCCGCAAGGGGCTTGCTGCACTCGCCCCTCCCCGCCGGGATCCCGGCGTTGGTATGCTGCCGGGATCCCGGCGTCGGTAAGCTGACCGGCGGTCTCCTGACCGCCGGTCAGCAGTACTACACCCCTATCTAGAGATAATGGGCTTAATTCAGACCTGATCATAGAAGCAACTCTGTTAGCAGATAGGCAAATGTAATATGTGCAGAGAGAGTATATTTGGGTGGGGTATGTTCAAACCGAAATCTAAATTGCAGTGTAAAAATAAAGCAACCAGTATTTACCCTGCACATAAACAAAATAACCCACCAAATCTAACTCTCTCTGCACATGTTATATCTGCTCCCCCCTGCAGTGCACATGGGGGGTCATTCCGAGTTGATCGCTCGCTAGTTATTTTTTGCAGCGCTGAGATCAGATAGTCGCAACTTTTGGGGGAGTGTATTTTCGCTTTGCAAGTATGCGAATGCTTGTGCATGCGAGCGGTACAAAAAAGTTTTGTGCAGTTTCTGAGTAGGTCTGAACTTACTCAGCCGCTGCGATCACTTCAGCCTGTCCTGTCCCGGGAATTGATGTCAGACACCCGCCCTGCAAACGCTGCATCGCCCAGCACGATCCGCTTTGTAACCGTGCGACGTGCCTGCGCATTGCGGTGCATAAGCAAGCACAGTTTTGCCGAGTTTTGACCTGATCGCAGCGCTGCAAAAAATAGCTAGCGTGCGATCAGGTTGGAATGACCCCCATGGTTTTGCCCATCTGCTAACAAAGTTGCTGCTATGATCAGGCCTGAATTAGGCCCAGAGAGTTTATTTGCTCAAGAAACCCTTATTACCAAGTAAACTGCATTTGTTCAGAGAAACTACAATTCCTTCGCTAGCTACATCTTCTTTTGTAATAAGTATGGCTACACACCAGGATGATTTGGCCTCCATTACCCCGATTTTGACGCATCGTACAATCGATTTTATGTAAAAAGTGCAGAATCATACCTGTTTTGACAACGATTCCGATCCGATGCATGCCCCCGCCGCTCGTATATCGGATTGGAGATTTTACCTACTGCAATAAAGATTCGTCAATCCGACCTTCGATTGGGTGCCGATCGTATGTGTATTTGCATCTCCAATCATCGTGCGACCCGCACTTTGTGCGGCATTTCCTGGATACTCCCACCCAATGCCATCTTCTCCAGCATCGTGCAGGCTACAAGCGCAGCAGTGACCTTCTTTTTGGATCGCGTCCCAATACAATTGCATCCTGGTATGTGTACTCCTGCTCTTCTATGCCCTTGATGCCCACTGATATAGTGATATATGGCCGCACTGGCCACCAATGTTATGTAACAGACATTTCTGTGAATTTCCTTTAATCAAAAATTAACAACCACAATGTGGATAAAAAACATTAAACGTGATGTATGTAATAAGATTTTATTAAAACCTTAAAATTTATTTTAGAATATGTCAACACACTATAAGTACATGAACTGAACTAACTCAACTAGTGTATGAGACCATCCTCTGGTATTACGATCTCCTTACGTTCACCCTGAGTCAGGAGTCACAGAGGACTGGAGTCATCCTTATGGTGGAGAGCGAGGCAGAGGACGTGCTGCCGACTGAGATGAAAGTTCGCAGCCAGTGTCGGTAAGTAGAAACACAGTATTTAAAAATGTGCTTGTGCTTGTTGTCACAGGAGAAAAGGTGTAGTCCATTCTACTTTATCTAATGGATGCCTCCTGCCAATCGAAGGCACCCACTCCGTTAAAATAGGCCAGTATTGGTTGCTGACCTGTTTGGCCCGTGCAGTACCCCTATACTGTTGTGCAGGTGTTTCCATGGAGGATATCTGCACTACCTCCACTGGCAGATCTGGGTCTCCTTGTGGTGCTGTGCCTGTAGCCCTTTGCTGTGTGGCTTTGCAGTGGAGTAAATTGTGCAGACACAGCACGCCGTGATGACTCATTCTATTTTGTCCACCCTGAGGTTGATGGCAGTGTGGAATATGCGAAAGCGGTTAGCAAGGATTCCAAACACACTCTCCACAAGACGGCGGTCCCCTCTGCGCATACGGCTTCTTGATGTGCTCATGCAGGGCGAATGCCTCGTCCGCCACGAACACAAAATTTAGCCCATGTTTTGCTTCCTTGACAGACGGCAAGTGAAGGGTGTTGGAGGTGAGTCTCTGGTAGAAATTGGTTTTCTTTAAAGTGCCACCATCCGAAGCATGCCCATTCCTGCCGACATCCAGGAAGATGAATTCATACTTCGCATTAACCACTGCCATCAGAACGATACTGAAGTAGCCCTTATAATTGTAGTAGTAGGAACCATTGTTGACAGGCTGGGATATGCGGACATGTTTGCCGTCAATGGCTCCTCCACATTTCTGAAAATTCCAACGTTGGTCAAACTCCTCTGCGATGGCTTTTCACTCTTCCATGCTCGTAGGGAACTTAAATAAAAAAGAAAAGAAATTTGATTAGTAAATGTTTCTTTTTTTTTGTCCCACAGCATCACAGTGCCGAGCCAGTCCAACCTCCGACCCCACACCTCTCTATATTAGCAGAGACTCCAGGCCCATCGAATGAACCTGCCACTACACTCACCCCATCCAACCCCCTCTAAAAAACTGTGCCACAAGGGCAAGAAAACAGCCGCAACAGAGGAGGAATTTATGAGCCGGGCAGAGCAGGTTCTAAGAAGGCCCCCCAACCGATATGATGCATTTGCAACCTATTTGGCAGATGGTTTACGCCAGCTGGCTCCAAATCAGCAAATGGCATTTGAGTGACTAAGCAGCAAGCTCTTGTTTCAAGGGCATTTAGGGTGCCTTAAAATTGACAGCCAAATAGTTTGCCTTGATCCTTTACCTGAAACAGCAGAGCCTACTCCCCCACCCTCCTGTCTGAGTGCCTCCTCGCCCCTTGCTGCAATGACCCCCTTTCCACCCACCTCATCATTTGCTTCTCCCCCAACCCCCTTACAGGCCCTTCCTCATGCCCAGATCCACCACCCATCCTAGCATCCTCCTCACAACCTGCTCATCCACCCAGCTACAGAAACCTGTATACGTCATTACTGGAGTAAGACCAAGAGTCTCCTCTTTTTGAAGACCTACAGTATAATCAATTATTCCCCAATTATACCTTTCCCAATAGGTATGGAGCAGTATGACAGATGGTGTCTCTGGTGCAGCTATCTAAAGGCCCATGCCCACATGGTGCATAGCACAGATCAATGGGGCCGGGCATATTGCATTTACACTTTGCACCACGTGGGCATGAGCCTTTGAACATCTGCGCCAGAAGCACCATCTGTCATACCGCTCCGTACCTATTGCGAATGGTAAAATAGGATGAAACAAAATGTTTACATAGTTTTATATTTTTTTGTTCAGTTTTGCACAGTTGCTTTTATGCCTACCTCATGTTTCCGCAGTAATCAGCCAGTTTTACCATTCGCTCAGGTATGGAGGGGTATTATGCTCCTGAAGAAGCTGGATACAACCAGAAAAACGCGTTGAGCCCCACTGTACACCACCACAAGGATTTTGATATATTGTCTCTGGCACCATTGGGACTCTCCTTCCATCCTGGAAAACCATTGCAGCATCTCTGTGACTCAAACGTCCCATATACATCTTAAGGCCCATATAGACGGGTCGATGCGGGGAGAGATGTGTGCTAAGCGAACCGCTCAGCACTCATCTCTCCCACCGCTCAGCACAGCGCGATCTGTGCTGAGCGTGCGGGGGGAGACGGGAGGGCCGCTCACTTCACCCAGCGGGTGAAGTGAGCAACCCGCTAGATTGGCCTGCACGGCAGGCCAATCTAGCAGCAGCGATAGCTATCACTGTAAGGGGTACACACGGAGCGATCAGGCTTATATTCTAAGCAATCTAGTCAGATTGCTTAGAATATCGCTCCGTGAGTACCCCCCCTTTAAGGACCATTGCTTATTTACCTTTTGTGATTGCCACACTTCAAAGGAATGACTGTCTGAACATCCCCATTTGCATTGAAAGGATTTACTGCCAAGTGACCTTTCATGGGGAGTACTGACTCCTAAAAAGCTGGTTTTCATGTGTATTGAAATTATGGGGGTCATTCCGAGTTGTTCGCTCGTTGCCGATTTTCACTATACTGCGATTAGTCGCTTACTGCGCATGCGCAAGGTTCGCAGAGCGCATGCGCTTAGTTATTTTACACAAAAGTTAGGTATGTTACTCACGGCATAACTAAACTTTTTCATTGTTCTGGTGATCGTAGTGTGATTGACAGGAAATGGGTGTTTCTGGGCGGAAACTGGACATTTACTGGGAGTGTGCAAAAAAACGCTTGCGTTTCTGGGAAAAACGCGGGAGTGTCTGAAGAAACGGGGGAGTGTCTGGGCGAACGCTGGGTGTGTTTGTGACGTCAAACCAGGATCGAAACTGACTGAACTGATCGCTATGTAGGAGTAAGTCTGGAGCTACTCAGAAACTGCTAAGAAATTTCTATTCGCAATTGTGCTAATCTTTCGTTCGCAATTCTGCTATGCTAAGATACACTCCCAGAGGGCGGCGGCTTAGCGTGTGCAATGCTGCTAAAAGCAGCTAGCGAGCGAACAACTCGGAATGAGGGCCTATATCCATTCCTGCTGCAAAATGCACAATTCCACAATTTTTATATTAAGGAGAATCCTAGCCAGATAATCCTGAGTGGTTTATTTATCAATACCACACATACTGTATGTGAGTTTTTCATCTGTGTTTTTTATATATGAATTTATTCTGAACAACATGTCTTTTTAAGTATATGTATTACTGTTAAACAAGCCGTTTTATATATATTCTTGTACAGCCATTGCTGGTTTCTATTTTATTTGTTTGATATATAATATTTGGGGCTATTGACCATCCCTATACCAGCTGCTGCTGACAGCGCACTTGGGAACATTTATTTTTCCATGGAGGAGTACAGTTCAATGGGGCTGGGCCCACTGCATTTGCACTTTGCACTACGTGTGCATGAGCCTTTGAATATCTGCGCCAGAAGCACCGTCTGTCATACCGCTCCGTACCTATTGCAAATGGTAAAACTGGATGATACACAATGTTGACTACATTTTCTCTATTTTTGCACTGTTGTTTTTATGCCAAAATACCTCATATTGAATAGAGGCCTGAGCGGTGTTTCCGTAGTAATCATCCAGTTTTACTATTTGATCAGGTATCGTGCTGCATGGTATACGGTGCTTCTGGCACAGAGCGGCAAAGGCCTATGGCCACATGGTGCATTGTGCAGATCAATGGGGCCGGGCCCACTGCATTTGCACTTTGCACCATGTGTGCAGGTGCCTTTGAATATCTGCTCCAGAAGCACCGTCTGTCACATCGCTCCATACCTATTGCAAATGGTAAAACTGGATGATACACAATGTTTACAAAGTTTGATCTATTTCTGCACCATTTCTATCTTTTCTAAAGAAAAAAAAAACATTCCAAGTGTGTTAAACAACAATCAAACAAACAAAAAATAACAGTTTAAAGTATTATTAAAACAGTTTTTGTATTTACAACAAGTGTGGGGTGTATTTTTCCTTATCTTGCAGCACCTGCACGATGGCTTTGCAGGTCTCCGGGATGATGAGGCCCAAAGCTTGCGGACAGATAAGGCAATCAAACTTTAAGTTAGCCAGAGAGCGTCCTGTCACCAGAAACCTCAGGGTCACCACCAACCGGGCCTCAGCAGGGATAGCCATCCAATACTTGGTATCTTGCTTTTCTATGTAGGGGGTCGCCAGACGCAGCAATTCCTGGAAGGTGGCGTCATCCATTCGCAGGAAGTTGCGGTAGTCATCAGGATTGTTCTCCCTAATCTCCATGAGCAGTGGCATGTGAGGACGAGTCTGACTACTCAGTACAGTAGCCACTGCTTCATCCAGCACGATCTAACTCTCCTACACTGGGCCCTCTCATGTCCCAGCCTCAGCACAGCATAGAACAGCAGATAATCTTGCTGGTAATGATCCATTACTACAAAATGCAGAATGATGTCAAAGTCGAAAAATATTGTAATGCATACACCATGTACTAACCCCATACACATGCCCGCTGCGTGTGCACTTGTTCCGCCGTGCGTGCACATATCCGCAATTTGCGTATGATTGATCCCGCATTCCTGCGCGTGGTATGGGTATTTACGGCGGGGTTTGTGAGCGCATACAGGGTTATCAGAACATTACATATTTAACCCAAATAGTGCACATTTTACACATAGCCACCCCGCACCACATCAGCAAGTACCAACAGTTTAAATGATTCCAGGGCTAAGGGATTCACCTTTGCATGATAGGAAGGGACAGACTAAGGTTAGAAGGTGATGTCTAGTATCCAGCTGTAGGGTATTTTAAGGGTAACATTCCGGTGTTGGTTAGAGAAAGATTGCATGTTCCAGCGTATAGTCATGTGCAGAAGTAGAATATAGATATAAACTGTATTTACTTTATATTATGTATGCGGCGGGAATCCAGAGGATACCACCCCCAAGAGCAGTTGAGAAAGACATCGCCCACCTTTTCAAATCAACCAATGACCTCTCCTGTAATATAAAGATGCATCTCTGTGTCCAATGGACAATGAGATTACAGTGACCATTATATTGTGTATGGAAGTTGTGTATAAAAAGCCTGTTGTTGCCTGGCCGGTCAGAAGACTCTGAACGCTATCATCCTGATGAGCGGAGGACTGGTCCAGGTTGCGCAAGCGATCATTCTCACGTATGTACATTTTCTGTAGCCATTATTCTGTTGTAGATTTATCTTGTTAGCCTGTAGTGTATAATTTGTACTGTTATCCCTTTTGAAATAATCCACTGTGGCCTTAGAACCCTGTGGTTCACTACATATCGGTGTTGTCTCCTCATTTCCCTGCTAGGGTTTAAAGCGTATTTAACTGTATAAGGTTTAAGAGTATATTGATAAGGTGTACGCACTGCGGGTACTTTATACCGTCAGCGTTACTTAAGGTTTAAGGTATAACATCATTGCAGTGCTTTGCTGCATAAAGGTTTAAAGAATAATCATATCATTACATTGTATTACTAATAAGGTTTAAAGGTTATCAATTGAGTGTGCGCAATTGAGTGTACCCCCAGTGCGGCGTGTGTACGCTAAGTACGTACGCAGTACGGGACTCTGTACGCAAATAGCGTGCAAAGTGCGTAGCGTGTATATTCAGTCAAGCGGCCATATCGGCTCCAAGGTAAAAGTGTATTTAGAGGTATAGCTTTATGGTTTAAGATAATATCGACATTATAAATTGGGGGCATCGTCCGGTTTTTCCTCATACCCACAACCTAGCAGGTTAAAGCAGACTTCATCTATCAGCAAAGGGCGGAAAGGTATCCAGGTATCCCACGTTTGCCTTTTCCTGGTCGTGGAATACACTGATAAACCCTACCTCAATTGCTGATATGATGGCGTCTGCTCTGCATGGTTTGTAGGGATGCTGGTGGGATCCGTAAGGTAAGAACGCAAAGCTATTTTTAAAGTCTGTAAATTTCTGTTTGGCGCCAAATGCGCACACAACACACGCATACACCTGTATTTTGTACTTTGCATATCTGCTCGCATTGTTGCCATAAGTAGCGATTACTAGATTCATTTAGACCTGTACTGAGAAATTTGTTGCTATTTAGTTAAAATATAGAGTTAATATTTAAGGAAGTAAGTGTAAGACGCATACGCAGCCTGGCCTAGTTGTAAAGGTTTATACAGAAGAATCTGTGTGTGGTGTTAAGTGAGCGATTATAGTTAATATCGCTTACATTTATAGAAGTGTTGGATTTGTACTACATACATAGTAACATAGTATCTGAGGTTGAAAAAAGACAATTGTCCATCGAGTTCAACCTATTTGTGGTCTCCTATGCATGATGATTTGACTAAAATTTCTGACTGATGCTGCTGTCAGCCGTTGCATTTTATCCCTATTTATAGTAACTATAATGCATGACTATGCACCATACCCCTGGATATCCTTATCCATTAGGAATTTATCTAACCCATTCTTAAAGGTGTTGACAGATTCCGCCATTACAACTCCCTCGGGCAGGGAATTCCAAACACGTATTGTCCTTACCGTGAAAAAGCCTTTACGCCGTATTGTGCGGAATCTCCTCTCCTCTAACCTGAGCGAGTGTCCACGAGTCCTCTGTGTTTATCTGCGGATGTACGGTCTTTGTACATGTGTCTCGGACAAAGTACGGGACTGCGTACGCTACGTAAAGACATACGCACGTGGCGTGTTCACGCAACGTGCGTAAAGGTATGACCGCTAAGTACAAATTACACAATAGCATTGTTTACTTTAGGCGCGAGCAGTGGTGCAAGTAGAAAAAATGTCTTACGGGTACTGTATTACTATCATTGCAGTGCTTTGCTGCATAAAGGTTTAAAGTATAATCATATCATTACATTGTATTACTAATAAGGTTTAAAGGTTATCAGTTGAGTGTGCGCGCGCTGTGTGTACTTTGTATCCCCAGCACGGCGTGTGTACGCTAAGTACGTACGCAGTATGGGACTCTGTACCCAAATAGCGTGCAAAGTGCGTAGCGTGTATATTCAGTCTAGCGGCCATAGCGGCTCCAATGTAAAAGTGTATTTAGAGGTATAGCTTTATGGTTTAAGATAATATCTACATTATCAATGGACACAGGAAAAATTAGATTTATGGTAGAAAGTTACCTTTGTTAAATCTCTTTCTGCAAGGTACACTGGGTTCCACAGGGAATAACATCGGGGATGTCCTAAAGCAGTTCCTCCTGGGAGGGGACGTAATGTAGCGGGCACAAGAACCCGGCATCCAAAGGAAACATCCTGGGAGGCGGATGTATGGAAGGCATAGAACCTTATAAATGTGTTCACTGAGGACCACGTAGCCCCTTGCACGATTGTTCAAGGGTCGCACCACGGCGGGCCGCCCAAGAAGGTCCAACAGACTGAGTAGAATGGGCTTTGATGGTAGCAGGATCTGGAAGGCCAGCCTGCACATAAGCATGTGCAATCACCATTCTAATCCATCTGGCCAAGGTCTGCTTGTGAGCAGGCCAGCCATGTTTGTGAAAACCAAACAGTACAAAGAGAGAATCAGACATCCGAAGGGATGCAGTTCTCTTCACATAAATACGGAGAGCCCGTACCACATCCAAAGGCCGCTCTTTGGAAGACAAGTCAGGAGAGGCAAAGGCCGGAACCACGATCTCCTGATTAAGGTGGAAAGAAGATACCACCTTAGGTAAGTACCCGGGATGTGTTCTAAGAACCGCCCGGTCAAGGTGAACAATCAGATATGGGGACCTATAAGACAAGACACCCAGATCCGACACCCATCTAGCAGAGGCAATAGCCAGCAGAAACAATACCTTAAGAGAAAGCCACTTAAGGTCTGCAGATTCAAGACCCTTGCAACGCCTCCAGAACCACCGACAAGTCCCAAGGAGCCACAGGCGGGACATAAGGAAGTTGAATCCGCAACACACCCTGAGTGAACGTATGAACATCAGGTAAAGTCGCAATTTTTCTCTGGAACCAAACTGACAAGGCAGAAATATGAACCTTGATGAACGCCAGATGAAGGCCCAAGTCCAGGCCCTGTTGTAGAAAGGCCAAAAGTTTGGCCATACTAAACTTGTAAGTGTCATGATTGTTAGTGGCGCACCAAGCAAAGTAAGAATTTCAGACCCTATAATAAATCTAAGCAGAAGCCGGTTTCCGGGCCTTCAACATAGTTTGACTGACCGCCTCAGAAAATCCTTTGGCCCTCAAGACGGTAGCTTCAAGAGCCACGCCGTCAAAGCCAACCGGGCTAAATTCTGATATACACAGGGGCCCTGACCGAGGAGAAGTAGAAGGGGACGCTCTATCGAGAGACCCTGAAGGTCTGAGAACCAATGCCATCTGGGCCACGCGGGAGCGATCAGAAGTAGGACTCCTCCTTCTTGCTTGAACTTCCTTATTACTATGGGCAGGAGTGACACCGGAGGAAACACGTATGGCAGCTGAAAGTTCCATGGAATTGCCAGAGCGTCCACGAATGCTGCTTGAGGATCCCTTGTCCTTGTTCCGAAGACCAGAACCTTGTGATTGTGTCGAGACGCCATCAGGTCCACATCTGGGAGGCCCCACTTGTCCACTAGGAGTTGAAATACTTCTGGATGGAGGCTCCACTCTCCGGTGTGTACGTCCTGACGACTGAGGAAGTCCGCTTCCCAGTTTAGGACCCCCGGAATGAACACTGCCGATATGGCTGGCAGATGGTGTTCTGCCCACTGAAGAATTGTTGATACTTCCCTCATTGCCATGCGGCTGCAAGTGCCGCCTTGATGATTTATGTACGCCACCGTGGTGGCGTTGTCCGATTGTACTTGAACAGGTCTGTTCTGTATGCTGGGCCAAGCTCAGAGCATTGAACACTGCCTGCAGTTCCAGAATGTTTATCGGGAGGAGAGACACCTCCTTGGTCCACCGACCCTAAAGGGAGTGTTGCTCCAACACCGCACCCCAACCTCTCAGACTGGCATCCGTCGTCAGGAGGACCCAGTTGGAGATCCAGAAGGGATGACCCCTGCTGAATCGTTGGTCCTGAAGCCACCAGCTCAGTGTCAGACGGACCTCCGGAGAATATGAGATCATGTGAGACCTGATCCGGTGAGACAGGCCACTTTGCAAGACTTAATTTCTGTAGAGGTCGGGAATGGAATTGAGCGTACTCCACCAAGTCGAAAGCCGACACCATGAGACCTAGCACTTGCACCTAGCACTTGCATCACCGAATGTATCGATACTTGCGGACGAGATAGGAAGCATTGAATTCTGTCCTGAATTTTCAGGACCTTCTTCTGAGACAAGAACAACCACTGGTTGTGAGTGTCTAACAATGCCCCCAGGTGCACCATGCTCTGAGCAGGGACCAGGGAAGATTTCTTCCAGTTGATGAGCCACCCTGTGGGCTTGCAGAAACTGGAGCATCAGATCCAGATGACGTAGGAGAATTTCTGGGGATTTCGCCAGGATCAACAAGTCATCCAGATACGGCAGGATCCTGACCCCTTGACGGCGGAGTACAGCCATCATTACCGCCATGACCTTGGTGAAGACTCGTGGAGCCGTGGTCAAACCAAAAGGTAATGCCCGAAATTGGTAATGGAGGTTGCCAACCGCAAACCTCAGGTACTGCTGATGCGACATTGCAATGGGAATATGCAGGTAAGCATCCTGTATGTCCAGGGAGACCATATAATCCCCAGGTTCCAAGGCCAGAACAATAGAGCAAAGAGTTTCCATACAAAACTTGGAGACCCTCACAAATTTGTTCAAGGACTTGAGGCTGAGAATGGGCCAAGAGGACCCATTCGGTTTCGGGACTAGGAACAGCGGTGCATAGTACCCCTTACCTCTCTGAGCCAGAAGCACTTGTACTACCACTCCTGTGTCCAGGAGGGACTGTACCACCAAATGAAGAGTTTTTGCCTTCACCTGGTCTGAAGGGATGTCTGTCAGGCAAAATCGATGAGGGGGACGATTCTTGAAGCATACGGAGTAACCTAGAGTGACGACTTCCCGTACCCAGGCATCGGAAGTGGTCTTCAACCATTCCTGGGTTAACCCTAGAAGTCGGCCCCCCACCCTGGGATCCCCCAAAGGGAGGCCTGCCCCATCATGCAGCAGGCTTGTCAGTTTTGGAAGCAAGCTGACGGGCAGCCCAGGCCCGTTTAGGTTTGGGCTTAGTGGGTTTGGAAGTGCGATCCTGTTTCGAGTACGCCTGATCCTTTGCTTTCCCTGAAGGATGAAAGGAGCGAAAAGAAGTACTCTTAGCCTTCGGTACCGAAGGAGCAGTACTAGGTAGACAAGCTGTTTTAGCAGAGGCTAAGTCAGCCACTATCTTATTAAGGTCTTCTCCGAAAAGAATGTCTCCCTTAAAAGGGAGCACCTTCAGGGTTTTCTTAGAGTCCAGATCCACAGACCAGGACCGCAACCAGAGAATCCGGCGAGCCAAAATGGACGTAGTAGAAGCCTTGGCCGCCAGAATACCGGCATCAGAAGCCACCTCCTTAATGTAATGAGAAGCTGTGACAATATACGATAGACATTGTCTAGCATGATCAGAAGCGTTGGAAGGCAGCTCAGCTTCCAGCTCCTGAGCCCACGCTTCAATAGCCTCTGCAGCCCAAGTCGCTGCAATGGTGGGCCGATGCGCAGCAGCTGATACGGTGTAAATCTCCTTTAAACAACCCACCACACACTTATCCATCAGTTCTTTCAGAGATGTGATGGTAGTTACAGGCAGAGCTGAGGATACCACCAGCCGCGCCACTTGCGAATCCTCTGGCGGGGGTGTTTCCCAATTTTTACTTAGCTCCGCCGCGAGGGGATAGCGAGCTAGCATCTTCTTGTGAGGCGTGATTTTTTTTCCTGGATTTTCCCAGGATTCCTGATGTATGTCAACTAAATGGTCAGAGTGAGGCAAAACCTATTTAAACACTTTCAGACGTTTAAATCTGTCCGGTTTCTTAGGGGCAGTATCAGGCTCTGGATCATCAGTAATTTGAAGAATTATCCTGATAGCCTCCAACAGTCAGGAACATCCACCTGTGAAAGAGATTCCCCATCAGAATTATCAGTATCAGTGTCTGTGGGGTCAGTATATACGCCATCCTCATCAGACGAGGTGTCTGGGACGTTGGTGGATTGTGAGGAAGTAATAGCCCGCTTAGAGTACCCCTTGGTCTTAGGCTGACAAGGGTGAGATTTCTGTTTAGTCAGTGACTGGTTCAATTGCTGTAACTGAGTGGACAGTTGATCTGCCCATGACCATAAGCGGTTGTACCGGCACAGGAGGTCCCATAGGGGGGGGTAAGTCTAGTTACCAGGGTATTCAATAATGTGGAGAAAGTAGCCCAAGGTGGGTCATTATGCACCCCCGTTGCTACGGTCCCACTGGGGGGTAGGGAACCCCCAGAACCTGAACCCTCTGCTGCTATGTTTTCCTCTAAAGTGTCTGCAGAATCACCACCACGCACTGTGGGATCAGCCCCAGCTCTGTCGCCCCTTGTAGCTGACATATCTGAACGCTCAATTCAAGGCAACCCAGTACAATATCAGCAGCACAACACCTGACAAGAATCCCCTGTGTAGTGTATTAGCACAAACAGAGAGTTCCAGAGGTATATGGTAACTAAAAATCACAGAGAAAAATTAACAATAAGTATATCTTGTGAAACACCTATATTAAGTAATAATCCTGAAGCACTTAGCCCCCTCAGGTTACAGAATATAGGGATAGCAATCTGAGTGAGATACACGAAATGGAGGTCACACAGCAGCTATAAGCACACACATATAGTCACATTGTATAATGCAGAAATGATGACATGCAATAAAACTGCACTGGACTACACTACAGAGTAATACTAAGTATAGCTATACACTCAATAGATATATCAATGCACAGTAAAGACTGGATGTATATCACAGGGTACTTGTACTAAATAACCCTGACTAAATGCACTTTTTCTTAACTAACACTGTCAACAGACATGTAGAATAATTAAGTGTCCTGTAAAATGCACAGCGCTGACATGCAGGCAGCTTTACAGAGGAGGATTTGCCCAAACAGTCCCAGGATCAGGTCAGCTTGTCCTAATGGCACCCAAACGCTGACAGGGAGTGAGGGAGAGAGATATATGCAGCTCTAGGACGGGAACATTTACTCTAAATGGCGCCCTGGGGCTGGGGGAGGGGCTACAGGTCAGAGCCTTATCCCCTTGCTGGACTTCACCACCGGGTACTGCGGGCCTTAGCAAATGGATTTTTGAGAGAATCCGACCTGTGCCCTTGCCCTGGTGGTCTAGTTGGGTCCCTGTACTGCCACAGTGTCCATGCCAGCGCGCGCGGACCGCCTCCCACCAGCCGCGCCGGATCGCGGTTTCCAGCAAGTCCCACCTGGAGGACCCACTTACCTCCTCCCTGAGTGCGGCCACGCGATCCTGGAGAGCTGCGGTGGGGTGAGTGATTGACGGATGAAAATCGGAGCCTCCGCTGTAAGTACCAGACAACCAGGGCGCGGGAGTATACAGCGCCGCTGGGGGAGGTGATGGAGCTGCAGCAGGAGATGTCTGACTGACATCTAACACTCACAGTGTCTCTGCTGCAGCCCTTGAAGTCTTCATTTTTCTCTTAAAAAAGTTCTTCTGAGGGCTGCTGGAGCAGCCCACCTGTTGTATGCCTGCACTGCATGGCACAAACTACAAAACTGAGCTCCTGTGCACGGAGGCGGGGTTATAGAGGAGGCGTCGCTATGCATTCTGGGAACAGTCAAAGTTTTTAGCCTGTTGGTGCCTTGGATCAAGATCCTACTCTACACCCCGATGTTATTCCCTGTGGAACCCAGTGTACCCCGCTGCAGAAAGCACACTTTGTAATGGCAGGCAAAACAAAGCAGAGCAAAATAGCTATGTGCTGTCCATTGTTCAGCAGGTATACACCAAGCCTCACTAGTCACAAAGTACAAATGCACAGATCTAAAAGGCTGCTGCTTTTTATATCCCCTCAGCTAGTCCTGCTCATTATTTAAATATCAAAGACCAATCTGCAACGCGGTCGCATGGTGTACTGTGCAAAACACGATGCACCGGATCTGACCGTCTAACAACCATAGGAATCGGATCACGATTGTTTGACAATCGTTTGCCACAAATTCACAGTTTTTAACAAATCGAGAGCCTGGGACTGCCCGGGAGCTCCCAGGAAGTTCAAGTGAAATCGTTTCACGAACGGCACACGATCGTGGTCGTTCTGGTGTGTAGCCACCCTTAGACTACACTGACATTCTTGCAACCCAGAATTACTTGTGTATCTCTGTGCCATTTCCCCCATTGCAACGCTGTGGCACCACAGGATTCAAAAACAGCTCCAACGTTATTTGCCTCTGAATATTATTATTACTTGGTTAGGGACAATAGAAATTTAGCAACTGTTATTGAAAAGTGTGTTTTCACAACTGTTCTCATTTTAAATTGTGATTATAATATGCCAATATCTGTGATTCAATTGATTGTCTTTTGCATTTTTGAATAATGCAATTTGATGTGAACAGTAGTCAATTGTCCTCTCTTTATCTTCTTTTTATGCCCTTGATGCGCTAGATAATAAACTTTTAATAATAATAATAATAATAATAATAATAAAAATAATTAAATATATGTTCAAAGATTCTTTAAGTTTGTTCTCATATACTGTATTTCATGAAGTTGGCCAAACACTATGGGTCTAGGATGTTCAGCGCTATTGTTTTGGACTGCAAATGGAGAGGCAGTACTTGGGCTGTGGTCTCCAATGCGAACAAGTGACAGTTATCCAAACTTGGAGACACACCATCTATCATATATTTGGAACTCGCTCATTGCTAGGTTATTAACTTCCACGCCTTGGAACGGGTTGGGATTGTTTTGTTGAGGTCAGCATACCGACCCTGGGAACCCTGGCTACCAGAATACCGGCGGAGGGGTGAGGGGGTAGGGGGCGAGTGCAACAGAGCTCCTTGCACTTGCCACAGATCCTATTCCCACTCTATGGGTGTCGTGCCCACCCATGAGTGGATATAGTCCCTTTGTGTTGACAAGCTAACTGTCGGCATTGCCAGAGATCGGGAACCCGGCGTCGGCATCCTGACCGCCGGGATCCGAACCGCTAGTCCTCTGACCGCATCTTCTTGAAACTCTGTGAGCCTCGCTTGTAATTCTGCTACCTGTTACCAACTCTTGGCCTTTCATTTGACTACCCCTCTGTCTGCTTTACTAGTCAAACAATCTGTAACCCTTGCCTTAAGAATTCCTTGTAAAGAATTACCCAATTAAGCAGACAATATCACCTAAAGTATAGAAAATAGGATTTCAGGCATCATTCCATTGTGTTTTCCTTGCATTCATCAGAAGCTACTGTATAATACATATCTAATGGGCTAATTTATCAATGAGTAATACATTTCAATGAGAGTGATAAATTGCACCAGCCAATCAGCTCCTAACTGTCATTTTTCAAACACAGTCTGTAACATGGCAGTTAGGAGCTAATTGGCTGGTGCAATTTATCACTCAAAGTGGAATTTATCACTCATTAACAAATGAGCCCATTAGTTTGAAATTATCTTCATTAAAAAACAAAAAACTAAATAATATACTATGGGCCTGACATGTTTGTAAGTAAAGCAAAAAAGCAAGCAACTGGGCTAAACCATATTGCACTGCAGGTGGGGCAGATGCAACATGTGCAGCGAGATTTAGATTTGGGTGGGTTATATTTTTTCTGTGCAGGGTAAATAGTAGCTGCTATTGCATGTTGCCAACAAATACTAGACAGTTTTATTTTTACCCTACAACTTCGATTTCATTTTGAACACACCCCACCCAAATCTAAACCTCTCTGCATATCTGTTACATCTGTCCCACCTGCAGTGCAATATCGTTTTGCACAGTTGTTGCTCAGTTGTTGCTTTTGTGCTTTACTTACAAGTTACAATCATGAATCCGGCTAAATTGCTAAGAACAGAAGAATTTTTGAAAGACACCTGAATTGCAGATAAATCTAGGATTATTATATTTTTGGTACAGAGGCAATTCCATTAATTTCTTGATTATTATACCTTTTGTTTTATTCTCATTGTTTATTATTAGTATGTATTTATTGCCAGTTATTTTATATAGCTCATACATATTCTACAGCAACATACTATCTATATTCCCTGCCACATGGACACATACATATTCACTAGGGTTAATTTTTAACCCGGCTCCAGTACACACCGCACAGCGAGCCAGGTTGAACACGAGTTCAACCCTGCTCGCTACCAGGGTTGAAATACCGGGTCAAGCGACCCGGTATTTAAACCATGGCACCTTTCAGACAGCACAGGAACAAGGGTTATGTGCGCTCATGTGCCAATAGCCCGTGTTCAAAGCTCGGGGTCTGAAAGGGGTATTACTTGTATTTTCATACAGAAAAAATACAAGCATCATAGTTAAGCATTTTTATAAATTTTTGCGGTCTACCACCAAAAATAGTGATTCCTTATTGACGCAGTTCACCACAACAAGGAATATTTTGTTTGCAAAAAATGTTTATTTTCTGAGTCACCAGGACAAAAGCTCCGATAGGAGCATGTCCCAGCGATCACATAGAAGCAGGGCTGCCATCAAGGGTTACTGCGGGTACAGGCGTCCTGGGCCCGGATAGACAGGGGAGTTCGAGAGCAGACTGTGGACCAGCAGCACGAAGGCGGCATTTTGAATTTCCCGCTGTTCGCGAGGAGATTGTGGTCCAGCAGCCTGCCAAACATGAAGACAGCGCTGCGGCATTTCAAAATTCTGGCTATCCGCGAGCCAATCGCAACTTGCGGACTGGCAGCCAATCAGAAGCAGCTGCATTAGCCGCTCTGGAACTTTTAAATGCTGCAGCGATGTCTACATGATTTGCAAGGCTGCCGGACCACAATCTGCTGCTGGGACCACCTGTCTGCGGGGAAAAGTGGGCCCTAGGAGGCAGAGGAAGCAGCAGCAGCTGTGGCTGCCTCCCACCATCATCCATCAACATATCTAAGGTGGTACATGCATGAGCATTCTGTGCCCTGTGCCTTCCCCAGTAAAGTCCAGTCTTCTATTTAATGTGTCCCCTACTCCAAGTCCAGCCTGCCCTGCCCTGTGCCCCCTCATTAAGAGCCAGCTTTCTCTGCCCTGTTCCCTCATCCAAGGTCTAGCCTCCCCTGCCCTGTGCCCCTCCATTAAGGTCCAGACATTACTGTTCTGTCTCCCCCATTTAGGTCCAGCCTTTTCATTCTTGTACCCTCCCAACCAAGGTACAGCCTCTCCTGCCCTGCACAGCTTCTTGAGGACCAGCCTTTCCTGTCCTGTGCCACCCACCACCATGTCTATCATCCCTGTGCCCCCAATAGGTCCAGACCTCCCGTCCCTTCATCCCCCTTTGGTCCTGTCTTCCCTGTCCAGTTTCAGTCCTAACGTATCCATACATCAGTGATCTCTCATATATTGCCCCTGCCACCAACCTTTACCCTGTGCCCTTCACAAACCACTCTTCCTCTTGCCCTGCCCCTCATCACTAT
The DNA here is from genome assembly GCF_028390025.1 of Pseudophryne corroboree. Taxonomy (NCBI): domain Eukaryota; kingdom Metazoa; phylum Chordata; class Amphibia; order Anura; family Myobatrachidae; genus Pseudophryne; species Pseudophryne corroboree. Next base: position 200,354,006 of record NC_086450.1, on the reverse strand, counting down.
ATATTTATTATGGATTCCCCACCCCCACATCCCAAACTTAAAAAATGAAACGAAAACATTGGTTTACACACTAATTGATGCCTTACGCCCGCTGTAGCTTCACTGACCATTTTTTATGGGGGGAAGGGGGGGGGGGGGGGGCTGCCTATTTCATCAGTCCCGGGCCCTACAGTTTCTGATGGTAGCCCTACATAGAAGTAAAGTGGTCAATGTACTTCCTGCTTCGTATAACAGATGCTGTTAAGCGCATGCACTGACCTCGGCTCACAAGTGAGCAGAGGGTACTTGGGAGGGATGCTTTGGATACAACTCTGGTAAAAAGGACAACAGTGTACAATAGGTCATAGGATTCAGATTCCAGGGCATGGTAAATCCAACAACATAGTAGGAGTTGCCTTGCGGTCGGAAATGGAAAGACCACGCCAGATATTGGGATAGGCTGCAAATATACTTTAATAAATGTCCCCCTAAATGTGGTAGATAGGCATTTAACAAAGTACCTGGCTATTCACATGCTAGTGTTTTTATGTATAGAATTACACAATTGGATATTTTCTTTCATATACTCATACCAGTTGGTTTTTCAGATGTGTGAACTGAATTTTTAAGTCTGGTACACCTAATTATTACAGTATTATACAATCAAAGCAGTTGATGGAACTACTACACTCTTAGAAGCATTTGTTCATTTCCCTCTCTCCATAGATGCCATTTGGGTGGGAATGCTCATGCTGTGGATTGTGACCAAATAAGTTATTCTACGTCTTTAATGCAATATCCATATCTACTGATTGTACTATATATATATATATATATATATATATATACATACATATGTATATGTGGTAGTAGTAGTATTTATGCCACGCGTATTGGATAGTTTCATACTGGCTCATGAACTAGATAGTTCCCTAAAGCCTTGTTCGGGAATATTTTGGACAGCTCCCACATTGTATTCCTACCAACCAATCCACATGTAGGGTGGAATTCAATAAATTGCAGTAGATTAATTAATCCCCGAGACTATCCAATTAGCCCTGAAGCCAGGAATTATCAGGGATTTATTTCAACTGCCTCAGTAGGCTGAAAAAAATCCCAGATAACTCGCGGGTTAACAGGTGCAGCAACAATGGTTATATCCAAAAATATTCGGGCGCTATGAAATGAGGTGCCCTGCTAAGCAGCAGCCAATTTGTAAAGGGAAGTCACCCCCTATATAGCAGCAACACAACAAAGATAAAAAAAGGGGGAGGCTGCGCTCCAGGAGGAAAGAACAATTAATTACAATAGTATGTCAATTTAAAAAAAGAAAAAACAATTTATTAAAAACAGTATCCTATGCAATAATTGTTATGCCACATGAATTCATGTAATTTTAAAAAGGAATGGGTTACCCGATATATTCGGTCAGGACATATAGCGTAATGCAGTGCAAAGAGTCCGTTCCAAATAGTGCCCTTAAGTAAAAGTCCATACCTTTGAAAAAGCTGCAAGCTTTATGCAGCGAAATGCGTCAGGTGTTACCAATTGGAACAGGACAATCTCTATTTGGATCCGAACCAGCCCTTGCCATCTACCAGTCATCCAGAGGAGTCACAGAGAGGCACCACCTAATCACCGCATTGCATGAGGTACTCATCTATATATGGGACACGCTCTATAATCCTCTAGCGGTGTATGGAAGAACTATTGGACTCATTTCATGAAAGACTCCTCAAATTGGACCTATACTGGACTTTCACTTAAGGGCACTATTTGGAACGGACTCTTTGCACTGCATTACGCTATATGTCCTGACCCAATATATCGGGTAAACCATTCCTTTTTAAAATTACATGAATTCATGTGGCATAACAATTATTGCATAGGATACTGTTTTTAATAAATTGTTTTTTCTTTTTTTAAATTGACATACTATTGTAATTAATTGTTCTTTCCTCCTGGAGCACAGCCTCCTCCTTTTTTTTCCCTTTTTTTCTCTTTGTTGTGTAACAGGTGCAGCAACTCTGTTAACGCACACATCCATGAACTTTTCATGGATTTTGTTTGTTAACGCCTGTTAACTCATGTTAATTCCCATTAACACGCTATTTTAACAGGCATTAACAAGGTTATCGGGGGATATCTGGAGTCCAATTGAATATTCTCAGGTGTTAAAGCCCAATGCTACCTCCATATTTCACCCATTGTAATTTATCACGGTTAATTGAATTCCCCCATAGTAGTTCAGTTCATGTATAGTTACAGAGATCTACATCTGGACATACATGAATTAACCATCAAATACAGGAATAGTCAACCACTGCGCTCTGGGCGGCTGCAGTTGTGTAGAACCCAGGTGTCACCCAACACCTTACAACAAGAACAACAAAAAATGAGAACTACCTCAACCGCGCTCAGCTTAATGAAGTCCACTTGAATGTCTTAACCGTTCAGCAGTCTGTCAGTTCGAAAAAAGAGAGGAGGTCGTCTTCCAATCTTTTTTATATACACCTAGTCCATAGGATGGAGAAATTCCCTCTGGGTTAGTCCAAAGTCCCTCAAAAAGAAGAATGGGAGAACAGTATCGTGTAGTATGTCCTAGATTCGGGGACGATGGGTATTTCTAGATTCTGTAGTTAGTCACAATGGTTCGTACCGTACTCACGTCTACAAAGGACGAGTTTCCACTCATAAAGGTTTCTTTATGGGTCCAAACTTCTCCTAGCTGGATGGATTGGGGTTCGCTTTCCTTTCAAATCCTCCCAGAGTGATACCGCAGTGCAAAAGACAGGGAGAAGAATGACCCAATCAATAAACCACAATGGCGTTAGTTTTAACCACCCCACTGCTAGCTGAAAGTTAAATCAGCGTACCGTACTCACACTCAGAATGTATTCAATAATCACATAAAGGTATCTTTAACCGCGATTAAACGTTCAAACAGATCAACTTAAATGTCTGAATATAAATGGGCAAGCGTACCCCACTTACAATCTTCAAAGGAGATATCAAGCCCGTAGCGGTTTCTTTTTCCACTCCCTGCCTAGGAAGTGGACCTCCACCATCAAAGAACTTCCAATCTCGGTGAAATGAAACATATATCACGAGTGGGAAGTGATTAAAAAATTTATTACAATAAATACCAATTGGGCACAATCCTAATGGACAGTCCAGAAGATGTTAACACAGTCAAAGAGATGAGATAGATCCGGATTACCTCACCTCAAACCATGGTAGTCTGGAAGGTCCGTGGGTAGTATATAGCCCTCACACCAACGCGTTTCGACCAGGAGGTCTTTGTCAAGGTGTGTGTAGAGGGCAGCTATACCTCTATTTATACCCCTAAACAGGAAGTCTTGATAATGTGGGAGGGGTCAATACATAATCCATGAAATAACTGATAAAATCAAGATAAAAACATATTAAACATTAACATTTATATGTAGAGCGTCCTTTATATATTTGTGGGACATTCTCAATTCCTTAAAACTATTTAAAACCAGCCTAAGTGTGTTGTGCGTTCCACCTGCCGGGTTTGGAACGCACTGCTTCCGCCGGAAATACATGGCCGGGGACATTAAACGGTGTGCGTTCCACTGATTCTTACGTGGAACGCACTTCCGCCAGAGAGGATGTTCCCAATTGGTGTGTACCCGGGAGTGAGTCTGGGGAGTGATGTGACGTGACATCCGGCATGCGTTCCACTCGATGTCCGTGGAACGCACTGCCGTCGGAAGTTGCGTCACCCGGAAGTGACGTATGAGCCTTTAATTGAATAGAGTTATGTTCCCTTAGATTTCCGTGGAACGCACGGTCACCGGAAGTAACGTCACCCGGAAGTGACGTATGGACCTATCGTCGGAACTGAATGAGAAAAAACTATATAATAATTGTATAATAATTGTGCGTTCCACTACCACAATGGAACGCACATATAACATTAACATAGTATATAAACATGGTATTGGTTCATTCAAGCCTAATGAAATCTCACACTAAAAAATAAATTACATTAAAATTGTGTCATTATGTAGTAGGTGGGTTTTTCAATAATAGGAAGGTAGGCATAACCCTCTTCATAGCATAAAGAAATGAAAAAACATAATGGCAACATTCCTACACAATTAAAAATATTCCATTATACAACGAGTGACTTTACATGGACTTGACAATAAACATGATCGTTTTCAATAAGTACATAATGGTATCTTACAGCTAAAAATGCACAATGATGTCAATATACCAATGTATATATAAAAAGATAGTAGGGAAAAGACTACTAAAGTCCCACTGGAGGATAACTCTGATCCTAGTTAGCAGTATGCATAAATATTGAGGGTGTCTATGTAGATGGTAAATAATTATTTAATAATTTAATCAAATTGAAATAAAGTGGTTCCTGTAAAAAAAAAAAAAAAAAAAAGGTATAATATGGACACTCCTGTCCATCACTCAATTATATATGATACCCTTCCCTTTCTCATTCATACAAACTGCAGATTCATTATTCTGATATTTTTCTGATACTGTTGTTCCCATGTTAACGTGGTCACAATTTGATTAAATGATTAAATAATTATTTACCATCTACATAGACACCCTCAATATTTATGCATACTGCTAACTAGGATCAGAGTTATCCTCCAGTGGGACTTTAGTAGTCTTTTCCCTACTATCTTTTTATATATACATTGGTATATTGACATCATTGTGCATTTTTAGCTGTAAGATACCATTATGTACTTATTGAAAACGATCATGTTTATTGTCAAGTCCATGTAAAGTCACTCGTTGTATAATGGAATATTTTTAATTGTGTAGGAATGCTGCCATTATGTTTTTTCATTTCTTTATGCTATGAAGAGGGTTATGCCTACCTTCCTATTATTGAAAAACCCACCTACTACATAATGACACAATTTTAATGTAATTTATTTTTTAGTGTGAGATTTCATTAGGCTTGAATGAACCAATACCATGTTTATATACTATGTTAATGTTATATGTGCGTTCCATTGTGGTAGTGGAACGCACAATTATTATACAATTATTATATAGTTTTTTCTCATTCAGTTCCGACGATGGGTCCATACGTCACTTCCGGGTGACGTTACTTCCGGTGACCGTGCGTTCCACGGAAATCTAAGGGAACATAACTCTATTCAATTAAAGGCTCATACGTCACTTCCGGGTGACGCAACTTCCGACGGCAGTGCGTTCCACGGACATCGAGTGGAACGCATGCCGGATGTCACGTCACATCACTCCCCAGACTCACTCCCGGGTACACACCAATTGGGAACATCCTCTCTGGCGGAAGTGCGTTCCACGTAAGAATCAGTGGAACGCACACCGTTTAATGTCCCCGGCCATGTATTTCCGGCGGAAGCAGTGCGTTCCAAACCCGGCAGGTGGAACGCACAACACACTTAGGCTGGTTTTAAATAGTTTTAAGGAATTGAGAATGTCCCACAAATATATAAAGGACGCTCTACATATAAATGTTAATGTTTAATATGTTTTTATCTTGATTTTATCAGTTATTTCATGGATTATGTATTGACCCCTCCCACATTATCAAGACTTCCTGTTTAGGGGTATAAATAGAGGTATAGCTGCCCTCTACACACACCTTGACAAAGACCTCCTGGTCGAAACGCGTTGGTGTGAGGGCTATATACTACCCACGGACCTTCCAGACTACCATGGTTTGAGGTGAGGTAATCCGGATCTATCTCATCTCTTTGACTGTGTTAACATCTTCTGGACTGTCCATTAGGATTGTGCCCAATTGGTATTTATTGTAATAAATTTTTTAATCACTTCCCACTCGTGATATATGTTTCATTTCACCGAGATTGGAAGTTCTTTGACGGTGGAGGTCCACTTCCTAGGCAGGGAGTGGAAAAAGAAACCGCTACGGGCTTGATATCTCCTTTGAAGATTGTAAGTGGGGTACGCTTGCCCATTTATATTCAGACATTTAAGTTGATCTGTTTGAATGTTTAATCGCGGTTAAAGATACCTTTATGTGATTATTGAATACATTCTGAGTGTGAGTACGGTACGCTGATTTAACTTTCAGCTAGCAGTGGGGTGGTTAAAACTAACGCCATTGTGGTTTATTGATTGGGTCGTTCTTCTCCCTGTCTTTTGCACTGCGGTATCACTCTGGGAGGATTTGAAAGGAAAGCGAACCCCAATCCATCCAGCTAGGAGAAGTTTGGACCCATAAAGAAACCTTTATGAGTGGAAACTCGTCCTTTGTAGACGTGAGTACGGTACGAACCATTGTGACTAACTACAGAATCTAGAAATACCCATCATCCCCGAATCTAGGACATACTACACGATACTGTTCTCCCATTCTTCTTTTTGAGGGACTTTGGACTAACCCAGAGGGAATTTCTCCATCCTATGGACTAGGTGTATATAAAAAAGATTGGAAGACGACCTCCTCTCTTTTTTCGAACTGACAGACTGCTGAACGGTTAAGACATTCAAGTGGACTTCATTAAGCTGAGCGCGGTTGAGGTAGTTTTCATTTTTTGTTGTTCATGAATTAACCATCACCTGAACACCTTGAAGCTACAGCAGATTCTAGACATTCATATAAGACTTATAAATAATGGCTCACTCTACAAAATGGCTGCTTCCAATAAATGTGAATGACTGGTATGTATGAAGGAGTCAGATAACATTTTTCTATTGACACTGAAAGCTTCTCACCTCTGAACGACTTTTTATACTGTGATTTGATTCTGTTTTGTATTTTTGGTCAGAAATTTGCATTTATCCTGGAGGCTTTGTATTCGTTAATCAAATAGAAAAATGTTTAACAAAATTGTTCCAGCTATTTCTGGTAACTAATAACCATTTGCGGGGTATTAAAGTTAGCAATCAGTAATGATTATCTCACTTGCCTTATTATTACCAGCTGTGCTGATGTGTTTAGCGGAATAGTTTGTCAAAGGCTCCTCAAGATGAATTCCCCAAATGGGGTCGTTTTCTTGGTAGCACAGTCTAATTACAAGTAAAATACCTGCTCAGTTAATAATTCACTTTAAAATATGTGCAAAAAGACATTCCAAATAAGGAATGCAAACAAAACAAATTATGAACCACATAATAACTATAGAATCATTAATCACCATAACCACACTCTACAATGACTGAAATGATGATGGACATATTATTTTAAATGAATGCATTTTTGGCTGACTTACCAAATCAAAATGGTTCTGAAATAGATCATATGCTACAGAGCTGCCAAGTTTTTCGTGTATGTGGCTATTAACACTCCTCAGCTTCACGGACCTGCATTGTCTGTGTTGTTTTGGGCCTGCTTGGGTTGCATTTTATTTGACTATAAGATTTGGCAGTTTAACTGTAAAAACACCTAGTATTTACAGATATAACCGTACATTCTTTTATTTCCATTTCTTTGTTTTTAGGCCATAAAGCTGAAAAAACAATGCTTAGCATGTAAGTATTTCATGTGACATCAATGGCCATCTGCCTATATGGTAATCCACTAACTTTGCAAACGTTTCTGTTACAGAGGAAGCTGCATGCTAGATAGTTGAGCTCTGGCTTGTGCGCATCCCAAGTGTGATGCAAGATATTGAATCTTTGCCATGCCATGCCAATTGCAATTATGGCAACTGTTGAAAAGAAATTGACATGCTAGGTAGTAGTGGTATTGCAAGAATTTTGTGGACCCCAGAACAACATTTTCAAGGGGTCTCAGCCTTAATGTTTCTAAAGATACCTCTCTCTGCAGATGCTGCTCATTTTATGTCCCATAGAAGTACCATAGTTCACTTCAAGCCCACAGTGATACCCTAGTTTACATTATGCCAATTTGTAGTACCACAGGTTCCCCTTATGACACATTGGGGGGAATTCAAATGTTTGAAAAGTCAGTTGGGTGTCTGTTTTTTCCTGTCTATTAGATAGGAAAAAACACACACCCAACCGACTTTTCAAACATTTGAATCTCCCCCATTGTGATCCCAGGTTACATTATGCTAAACAGTGCCCCCATTTCAAACTATTCATCATCTGGGGCCAGATGGGCAAAAAAATATTAAACGTTCAACTCCAGTCACAGGAGGGGATTCTTATCGCTGTAGCAATTCAGCATTGCTCTAGTTTGGGGACAGCTGCTCCGAAAATCAGTTGTCCCTGCAATCACTAACACTCCAGTGGCAGTTGCAAAATTCAAATAGGGGAGCTACACCAACTGCCAGTGAGTCCCAGATGGAGAAGTCTGGCAATGTTTTGGGTGGCATTTGGTGTGACTCCCCTATATGAATTTCAGAGTTCACTGCAGCCCCACCTCTGCAAATGCCACTGGCAAGGAATGCCAGGAACAGAGCATTTTGTACCAAATGGAATGGGTCATGTTCAGAGCCTGATTAAGGGGGGGGGCGGGGGGCTTAGAGGATACATTACTAGAGATGAGCGCCGGAAATTTTTCGGGTTTTGTGTTTTGGTTTTGGGTTCGGTTCCGCGGCCGTGTTTTGGGTTCGACCGCGTTTTGGCAAAACCTAACCGAATTTTTTTTGTCGGATTCGGGTGTGTTTTGGATTCGGGTGTTTTTTTCCAAAAAACCTAAAAAACAGCTTAAATCATAGAATTTGGGGGTCATTTTGATCCCAAAGTATTATTAACCTCAAAAACCATCATTTCCACTCATTTTCAGTCTATTCTGAATACCTCACACCTCACAATATTATTTTTAGTCCTAAAATTTGCACCGAGGTCGCTGGATGACTAAGCTAAGCGACCCTAGTGGCCGACACAAACACCTGGCCCATCTAGGAGTGGCACTGCAGTGTCACGCAGGATGTCCCTTCCAAAAAAACCTCCCCAAACAGCACATGACGCAAAGAAAAAAAGAGGCGCAATGAGGTAGCTGTGTGAGTAAGATAAGCGACCCTAGTGGCCGACACAAACACCGGGCCCATCTAGGAGTGGCACTGCAGTGTCACGCAGGATGTCCCTTCCAAAAAACCCTCCCCAAACAGCACATGACGCAAAGAAAAAAAGAGGCGCAATGAGGTAGCTGTGTGAGTAAGATAAGCGACCCTAGTGGCCGACACAAACACCGGGCCCATCTAGGAGTGGCACTGCAGTGTCACGCAGGATGGCCCTTCCAAAAAACCCTCCCCAAACAGCACATGACGCAAAGAAAAAAAGAGGCGCAATGAGGTAGCTGTGTGAGTAAGATAAGCGACCCTAGTGGCCGACACAAACACCGGGCCCATCTAGGAGTGGCACTGCAGTGTCACGCAGGATGGCCCTTCCAAAAAACACTCCCCAAACAGCACATGACGCAAAGAAAAATTAAAGAAAAAAGAGGTGCAAGATGGAATTGTCCTTGGGCCCTCCCACCCACCCTTATGTTGTATAAACAGGACATGCACACTTTAACCAACCCATCATTTCAGTGACAGGGTCTGCCACACGACTGTGACTGATATGACGGGTTGGTTTGGACCCCCACCAAAAAAGAAGCAATTAATCTCTCCTTGCACAAACTGGCTCTACAGAGGCAAGATGTCCACCTCATCATCATCCTCCGATATATCACCGTGTACATCCCCCTCCTCACAGATTATCAATTCGTCCCCACTGGAATCCACCATCTCAGCTCCCTGTGTACTTTGTGGAGGCAATTGCTGCTGGTCAATGTCTCCGCGGAGGAATTGATTATAATTCATTTTAATGAACATCATCTTCTCCACATTTTCTGGATGTAACCTCGTACGCCGATTGCTGACAAGGTGAGCGGCGGCACTAAACACTCTTTCGGAGTACACACTTGTGGGAGGGCAACTTAGGTAGAATAAAGCCAGTTTGTGCAAGGGCCTCCAAATTGCCTCTTTTTCCTGCCAGTATAAGTACGGACTGTGTGACGTGCCTACTTGGATGCGGTCACTCATATAATCCTCCACCATTCTTTCAATGGGGAGAGAATCATATGCAGTGACAGTAGACGACATGTCCGTAATCGTTGTCAGGTCCTTCAGTCCGGACCAGATGTCAGCATCAGCAGTCGCTCCAGACTGCCCTGCATCACCACCAGCGGGTGGGCTCGGAATTCTGAGCCTTTTCCTCGCACCCCCAGTTGCGGGAGAATGTGAAGTAGGAGATGTTGACAGGTCGCGTTCCGCTTGACTTGACAATTTTGTCACCAGCAGGTCTTTCAACCCCAGCAGACTTGTGTCTGCCGGAAAGAGAGATCCAAGGTAGGCTTTAAATCTAGGATCGAGCACGGTGGCCAAAATGTAGTGCTCTGATTTCAACAGATTGACCACCCGTGAATCCTTGTTAAGCGAATTAAGGGCTCCATCCACAAGTCCCACATGCCTAGCGGAATCGCTCCGTGTTAGCTCCTCCTTCAATGTCTCCAGCTTCTTCTGCAAAAGCCTGATGAGGGGAATGACCTGACTCAGGCTGGCAGTGTCTGAACTGACTTCACGTGTGGCAAGTTCAAAGGGCATCAGAACCTTGCACAACGTTGAAATCATTCTCCACTGCGCTTGAGACAGGTGCATTCCACCTCCTATATCGTGCTCAATTGTATAGGCTTGAATGGCCTTTTGCTGCTCCTCCAACCTCTGAAGCATATAGAGGGTTGAATTCCACCTCGTTATCACTTCTTGCTTCAGATGATGGCAGGGCAGGTTCAGTAGTTTTTGGTGGTGCTCCAGTCTTCTGTACGTGGTGCCTGTACGCCGAAAGTGTCCCGCAATTCTTCTGGCCACCGACAGCATCTCTTGCACGCCCCTGTCGTTTTTTTAAAAATTCTGCACCACCAAATTCAAGGTATGTGCAAAACATGGGACGTGCTGGAATTTGCCCATATTTAATGCACACACAATATTGCTGGCGTTGTCCGATGCCACAAATCCACAGGAGAGTCCAATTGGGGTAAGCCATTCCGCGATGATCTTCCTCAGTTGCCGTAAGAGGTTTTCAGCTGTGTGCGTATTCTGGAAAGCGGTGATACAAAGCGTAGCCTGCCTAGGAAAGAGTTGGCGTTTGCGAGATGCTGCTACTGGTGCCGCCGCTGCTGTTCTTGCGGCGGGAGTCCATACATCTACCCAGTGGGCTGTCACAGTCATATAGTCCTGACCCTGCCCTGCTCCACTTGTCCACATGTCCGTGGTTAAGTGGACATTGGGTACAACTGCATTTTTTAGGACACTGGTGAGTCTTTTTCTGACGTCCGTGTACATTCTCGGTATCGCCTGCCTAGAGAAGTGGAACCTAGATGGTATTTGGTAACGGGGGCACACTGCCTCAATAAATTGTCTAGTTCCCTGTGAACTAACGGCGGATACTGGACGCACGTCTAACACCAACATAGTTGTCAAGGCCTCAGTTATCCGCTTTGCAGCAGGATGACTGCTGTGATATTTCATCTTCCTCGCAAAGGACTGTTGAACAGTCAATTGCTTACTGGAAGTAGTACAAGTGGGCTTACGACTTCCCCTCTGGGAAGACCATCGACTCCCAGCAGCAACAACAGCAGCGCCAGCAGCAGTAGGCGTTACACGCAAGGATGCATCGGAGGAATCCCAGGCAGGAGAGGAATCATCAGAATTGCCAGTGACATGGCCTGCAGGACTATTGGCATTCCTGAGGAAGGAGGAAATTGACACTGAGGGAGTTGGTGGGGTGGTTTGCGTGAGCTTGGTTACAAGAGGAAGGGATTTACTGGTCAGTGGACTGCTTCCGCTGTCGCCCAAAGTTTTTGAACTTGTCACTGACTTATTATGAATGCGCTGCAGGTGACGTATAAGGGAGGATGTTCCGAGGTGGTTAACGTCCTTACCCCTACTTATTACAGCTTGACAAAGGCAACACACGGCTTGACACCTGTTGTCCGCATTTCTGTTGAAATACTTCCACACCGAAGAACTGATTTTTTTGGTATTTTCACCAGGCATGTCAACGGCCATATTCCTCCCACGGACAACAGGTGTCTCCCCGGGTGCCTGACTTAAACAAACCACCTCACCATCAGAATCCTCCTGGTCAATTTCCTCCCCAGGGCCAGCAACACCCATATCCTCCTCATCCTGGTGTACTTCAACACTGACATCTTCAATCTGACTATCAGGAACTGGACTGCGGGTGCTCCTTCCAGCACTTGCAGGGGGCGTGCAAATGGTGGAAGGCGCATGCTCTTCACGTCCAGTGTTGGGAAGGTCAGGCATCGCAACCGACACAATTGGACTCTCCTTGTGGATTTGGTATTTCGAAGAACGCACAGTTCTTTGCGGTGCTACTGCTTTTGCCAGCTTGAGTCTTTTTATTTTTTTAGCGAGAGGCTGAGTGCTTCCATCCTCATGTGAAGCTGAACCACTAGCCATGAACATAGGCCAGGGCCTCAGCCGTTCCTTGCCACTCCGTGTGGTAAATGGCATATTGGCAAGTTTACGCTTCTCGTCCGACAATTTTATTTTAGGTTTTGGAGTCCTTTTTTTACTGATATTTGGTGTTTTGGATTTGACATGCTCTGTACTATGACATTGGGCATCGGCCTTGGCAGACGACGTTGCTGGCATTTCATCGTCTCGGCCATGACTAGTGGCAGCAGCTTCAGCACGAGGTGGAAGTGGATCTTGATCTTTCCCTAATTTTGGAACCTCAACATTTTTGTTCTCCATATTTTAATAGGCACAACTAAAAGGCACCTCAGGTAAACAATGGAGATGGATGGATACTAGTATACAATTATGGATGGACTGCCGAGTGCCGACACAGAGGTAGCTACAGCCGTGGACTACCGTACTGTGTCTGCTGCTAATATAGACTGGATGATAATGAGATGTAGTATGTATAAAGAAGAAAGAAAAAAAAAACCACGGGTAGGTGGTATACAATTATGGATGGACTGCCGAGTGCCGACACAGAGGTAACTACAGCCGTGGACTACCGTACTGTGTCTGCTGCTAATATAGACTGGATGATAATGAGATGTAGTATGTATAAAGAAGAAAGAAAAAAAAAACCACGGGTAGGTGGTATACAATTATGGATGGACTGCCGAGTGCCGACACAGAGGTAGCTACAGCCGTGGACTACCGTACTGTGTTTGCTGCTAATATAGACTGGATGATAATGAGATGTAGTATGTATAAAGAAGAAAGAAAAAAAAACCACGGGTAGGTGGTATACAATTATGGATGGACTGCCGAGTGCCGACACAGAGGTAGCTACAGCCGTGGACTACCGTACTGTGTCTGCTGCTAATATAGACTGGATGATAATGAGATGTAGTATGTATAAAGAAGAAAGAAAAAAAAAACCACGAGTAGGTGGTATACAATTATGGATGGACTGCCGAGTGCCGACACAGAGGTAGCTACAGCCGTGGACTACCGTACTGTGTCTGCTGCTAATATAGACTGGTTGATAATGAGATGTAGTATGTATAAAGAAGAAAGAAAAAAAAACCACGGGTAGGTGGTATACAATTATGGATGGACTGCCGAGTGCCGACACAGAGGTAGCTACAGCCGTGGACTACCGTACTGTGTCTGCTGCTAATATAGACTGGTTGATAATGAGATGTAGTATGTATAAAGAAGAAAGAAAAAAAAAACCACGGGTAGGTGGTATACAATTATGGATGGACTGCCGAGTGCCGACACAGAGGTAGCTACAGCCGTGGACTACCGTACTGTGTCTGCTGCTAATATAGACTGGTTGATAATGAGATGTAGTATGTATAAAGAAGAAAGAAAAAAAAAACCACGGGTAGGTGGTATACAATTATGGATGGACTGCCGAGTGCCAACACAGAGGTAGCTACAGCCATGGACTACCGTACTGTGTCTGCTGCTAATATAGACTGGATGATAATGAGATGTAGTATGTATAAAGAAGAAAGAAAAAAAAACCACGGGTAGGTGGTATACAATTATGGATGGACTGCCGAGTGCCGACACAGAGGTAGCTACAGCCGTGGACTACCGTACTGTGTCTGCTGCTAATATAGACTGGATGATAATGAGATGTAGTATGTATAAAGAAGAAAGAAAAAAAAACCACGGGTAGGTGGTATACAATTATGGATGGACTGCCGAGTGCCGACACAGAGGTAGCTACAGCCGTGGACTACCGTACTGTGTCTGCTGCTAATATAGACTGGATGATAATGAGATGTAGTATGTATAAAGAAGAAAGAAAAAAAAACCACGGGTAGGTGGTATACAATTATGGATGGACTGCCGAGTGCCGACACAGAGGTAGCTACAGCCGTGTACTACCGTACTGTGTCTGCTGCTAATATAGACTGGATGATAATGAGATGTAGTATGTATAAAGAAGAAAGAAAAAAAAACCACGGGTAGGTGGTATACAATTATGGATGGACTGCCGAGTGCCGACACAGAGGTAGCTACAGCCGTGGACTACCGTACTGTGTCTGCTGCTAATATAGACTGGTTGATAATGAGATGTAGTATGTATAAAGAAGAAAGAAAAAAAAAACTATGGGTAGGTGGTATACAATTATGGATGAACTGCCGAGTGCCGACACAGAGGTAGCTACAGCCGTGGACTACCGTACTGTGTCTGCTGCTAATATAGACTGGATGATAATGAGATGTAGTATGTATAAAGAAGAAAGAAAAAAAAAACACGGGTAGGTGGTGGTATACAATTATGGATGGACTGCCGAGTGCCGACACAGAGATAGCTACAGCCGTGGACTACCGTACTGTACTGTGTCTGCTGCTAATATAGACTGGATGATAATGAGATGTAGTATGTATAAAGAAGAAAGAAAAAAAAAACCACGGGTAGGTGGTATACAATTATGGATGGACTGCCGAGTGCCGACACAGAGGTAGCTACAGCCGTGAACTACCGTACTGTGTCTGCTGCTAGTATAGACTGGATGATAAATAATGATATAAAAAATATATATATATCACTACTGCAGCCGGACAGGTATATATTATATAATGACGGACCTGCTGGACACTGTCTGTCAGCAGAATGAGTTTTTTATAGAATAAAAAAACACCACACAAGTCACACGACGAGTGTTTAACTTTTTCAGACAGACAATCACAATATACTGGTGGTCAGTGTGGTCAGGTCACTGGTCAGTCACACTGGCAGTGGCACTCTGGCAGCAAAAGTGTGCACTGTTTAATATGTACTCCTGGCTCCTGCTATAACCTATAACTGCTCCCCAGTCTCCCCCACAATTAAGCTGTGTGAGCACAGTCAGATATTATACATAGATGATGCAGCACACTGTGCTGAGCACAGATATGCTATGTGACTGAGTCACTGTGTATCGTTTTTTTCAGGCAGAGAACGGATTATATTAAATAATAATAAAACTGCACTGGTGGTCTCACTGGTCAGTCACTAGTATAACTAACTAACTACTATCAGCAAAATTCTGCACTCTCTGAGTACTCCTCCTAAGCTCCAGTAAATGAAGTGTCTCACTCTCACTCTCCTATCTATTTCTAAACGGAGAGGACGCCAGCCACGTCCTCTCCCTATCAATCTCAATGCACGTGTGAAAATGGCGGCGACGCGCGGCTCCTTATATAGAATCCGAGTCTCGCGATAGAATCCGAGCCTCGCGAGAATCCGACAGCGTGATGATGACGTTCGGGCGCGCTCGGGTTAACCGAGCAAGGCGGGAAGATCCGAGTCGCTCGGACCCGTGTAAAAAAACATGAAGTTCGGGCGGGTTCGGATTCAGAGGAACCGAACCCGCTCATCTCTATACATTACCCCGGGACCCCCACCTCTCAGACCAATTTTGTTTTACGGAGTCGGAGACAGCCTTCTCTCCATCTCTGCAACAAGCGAAGCCACCTGCAGGCACAATCAGAGTGCCTGTCTGGCTGCTCCTCACAGAGAGCTCTGATCAGCAGAGCTCTCTGCATTGGATACATTGCGTACACACAGCTGAGGCCGGAAGCTACTGAGCATGTGCAGAAGCTTAAAAAAAAAGAAAAGGTGTTCACTTATATGTATGGGGGTGCAGTTGTCTATTAATCACCAGGTGTGTTTCCCAGAGGTAGATAAATTCAAATACTTATCCTTATTGTATTGTGTATATATACTTACACTAGACAATATTAGTATGTGCCCATAAAGGTATTACTGTGGGAAAACCCACCCATTGTGGACGCATCTGTCTCCAGACTGTCTAAAAAGGTGGTTTTACCTGTCTCTGAATCTACCACGTTAAAAGAACCGGCTGATCGTAAAATTTACACTATGCTCAAATCCATTTACACTGCTTCAGGAGTGGCGTTAAGGCCCACTATTGCCTGTGCATGGATTTCTAAAGCCATAGTAAGGTGGTTAGGCACTAGGAAATAGGATTTGGATACAATGGATAGAAGTGACATTGAATTGTTTTTTACATAACATACAGGATTCTTCGGGGTTCATGGTGGAATCCATGAAGGACCTGGGGACGCCGACTGCACGGATTTCTTCCATGTCGGTCTCAGTCCGCAGGGGACTCTGGCTACGCCAATGGTCTGCAGACACGGAATCCAGGAGAAGTGTGGGGAACCTACCCAACACAGGTCAGGCTCTATTTGGGGAAGCGTTGGATGCGTGGATTTCCACGGCAAATGCGGATAAGTCACCGTTCCTTCCCTCTGCTACACCTTCTACGAAGAAACTATTTTCTTCAGCTGTGCCACAGTCCTTTTGGACCGCTAAGGCAAAAAAAAGTCCAAGCCTCCTAGCACTTTCTTTAGAGGTGGTCGGGCAAAATCCAAAAAGCCTGCACCCGCATGCTCCCTGGACCAGAGACCTGCTTCTGGTTTCTCCAAATCCTCAGCATGACAGTGGACATCAAAGCCTGGAGGACAAGCTGGTGGGTGTGAGACTCAGATGTTTCAGACGCGTCTGGGTGTCGTCCGGCCTGGATCACTGGGTACAGGATATTGTGTCCCAGGGGTACAGACTGGAGTTTCAAGAACTCCAACCTCACTGATTCTTCAAATCAGGCTTGCCAGCTTTGCTGACAGACAGGGCTATCCTACAGAAATCCATCCTAAAATTGGAAAAGTCACAGGTCATTGTCCCAGTTCCACCTCATATGCAAAATAAGGGTTATAGGCCCTCATTCCGAGTTGTTCGCTCGCTAGCTGCTTTTAGCAGCAGTGCAAACGCTAAGCCGCCACCCTCTGGGAGTGTATCTTAGCTTAGCAGAAGTGCAAACGAAAGAATCGCAGCGCTGCTACAAAAAAAATTGTGCAGTTTCAGAGTAGCTGGCGACCTACTCCTACCTTGCGATCACTTCAGACTGTTTAGTTCCTGTTTTGACATCACAAACACACCCTGCGTTCAGTCAGCCACTCCCCCGTTTCCCCAGCCACTCCTGCGTTTTTATCTGGCACGCCTGCGTTTTTTCACACACTCCCTGAAAACGGTCAGTTACCTCCCACAAACACCCACTTCCTGTCAATCACTCACCGATCAGCAGTGCAACTGAAAAGCGTCGCTAGACCTTGTGTAAAACTACATTGGTTTTTGTGAAAGTACGTCGCACATGCGCAGTGCGCTCCATACGCATGCGCAGAAGTGCCGATTTCTAGCCTGATCGCTGCGCTGTGAACGAAAGCAGCTAGCGATCAACTCGGAATGACCCCCATTATTGAAACTTTTCCGTGGTACCAAAACCGGATGGTTTGGTCAGACCAATTTTGAACTTGAAATCGTTGAACCCTTACCTGAGGGTGTTCAAATTCAAAATGGAGTCTGTCAGAGCAGTGATTTCAGGTCTGGAGGAGGGAGAGTTTATGGTGTCCCTGGATATCAAGGATACGTACCTCCACATTCCGATTTGGCCACCTTACCAGGCTTATCTCAGATTTGCACTGTTAGACAGTCACTATCAATTCCAGGCACTGCCACTCGGCCTCTTCACAGCACCGAGGGTGTTCACCAAGGTGATGGCAGAGATGATGGTTCTCCTCCGCAGACAGGGGGTAAACATAATCCCATATCTGGATGATCTGCTAATAAAGGCATCGTCCAAGTTGTTGCAGTCCATTGTTCTCACGACTCATCTGCTCAGGGAACACGGTTGGATCCTAAATCTTCCAAAATCACATTTGGAGCTGACCAGGAGATTGTCTTTTCTGGGAATGATCCTCGACACGGAAGTGCAGAGGGTATTTCTCCTGGAGGAGAAAGCGTTGGTGATACAAACAACGGTCCGGGTGGCCTGAAGCCAGCCCGGGTTTTGGTTCATCAGTGCATTCGCCTCCTGGGAAGGATGGTGGCCTCTTACGAGACTCTACAGTACGGAAGGTTTCATGCTCGGCCCTTCCAACTGGATCTCCTGGACAAGTGGTCGGGATAACATCTACTCATGCACCAGAGAATACGTCTGTCGCTGAAAGCCAGGATTTCACTCCTCAGCCGGCTGCTACCTCACCTTCTGGGGGGCTGCAGGTTCGGATTTAGGAATGTGTCCTTCTAACCACGGATGCAAGTCTCCGGGGCTGGGGCACAGTCACTCAGGGGAAAACCTTCCAAGGACGGTGGTCAAGCCTGGAATCCAACCTTCCAATAAACATTCTGGAACAAAGAGCCATCTACAACTGTATTCTCCAAGCGGCCCATCTTCCGCGAGATCGAGCCATTCAAGTGCAGTCGGACAGTGTAACGACAGTGGCTTACATAAACCGTCAGGGCGGAACGAAGAGCAGAGCTGTAATATCATAGGTAACAAGAATCATCCTCAGGGCAGAAAAACATGCGTTGGCACTGTCAGCAATCTTCATTCCGGGAGTAGACAACTGGGAAGCGGACTTCCTCAGCAGACACGATCTCCATCCAGGAGAGTGGGGACTCCATCCGGAGGTGTTTGCGGAGGTAACAGATCTTTGGGGTGTACCTCAAATAGCATGATGGCCTCTCATCTCAACAAGAAGCTTCGGCTGTATTGATCCAGGTCGAGGGACCCTCAAACCGTGGCCGTTGACGCCCTAGTGACTCCGTGGGTGTTCCAGTCTGTGTACGTGTTTCCTCCACTTCCACTTATTCCAAGAGTTCTGAAACTCATAAGGAGAACAAGAGTTCAGGCAATCCTCATTGCTCCGGACTGGCCAAGAAGGGCTTGGTATGCGGATCTTCTGGATCTACTGCTAGAAGAGCCGAGGCCTCTTCCTCTTCGGGAGGACCTGCTGCAGCAAGGGCCGTTCACCTATCAAGACTTATCGCGGCTACGTTTGACGGCATGGAGGTTGAATGCCAGATAATAGCTCGGAAGGGCATTCCGAACAAGGTTATTCTTACCCTGATACAGGCTAGGAAAGGAGTAATGTCTAAACATTACCATCGTATTTGGAAAAAACATGTATCTTGGTGTGAGTCCAAGAAGTTTCCTACGGTGGAGTTTCAACTGGGACGGTTTCTCCTCTTCCTGCAAGCAGGTGTGGATATGGGCCTGAGGTTGGGATCTGTAAAGGTCAAGATTTCGGCCTTATCCATTTTCTTCCAGAAACAGTTGGCTTCCCTCCATGAGGTTCAGACTTTTCTGAAAGGGGTCCTGCACATCCAGTCTCCCTTTGTGCCGCCTACGGCGCCCTGGGATCTTAACGTGGCGTTACAGTTCCTCAAATCGGATTGGTTCAAGCCTCTACCGGAGGTTGAGGTCAAATTTCTCACATGGAAGGCTGTCACTTTGCTGACCTTAGCTTCTGCTAGACGTGTGTCAGAGTTGGGGGCTTTGTCTTGTAAGAGCCCCTACTTGATCTTCCATGAAGATAGAGCTGAACTCCGGACACGTCAGCAGTTCCTTCCGAAGGTTGTGTCGGCATTTCATATCAACCAACCTATTGTGGTGTCAGTTGCTACTGACTCCTCAATTTCATCAAAGACCTTGGATGTTGTAAGTGCTCCGAAAATCTATGTGAAGAGGACTGCTCATCACAGAAAATCGGACTCTCTGTTCTGTATGATCCCAAGAAACTTGGGTGTCCTGCTTCTAAGCAGAGGATCTCACGACTGATCAGGTTCACTATCCAGCATCCGTATTCTATGGCAGGATTGCCATGTCCTGCGTCTGTTAAGGCCCACTCTACTCGTAAGGTGGGTTCTTCCTGGGCGGCTGCCCAGGGTACCTCGGCTTTACAGCTTTGCCGAGAGGCTACTTGGTCTGGGTCGAACACGTTTGCAAGGTTCTACAAGTTCGATACTTTGGCCGCTGAGGACCTGAAGTTTGGTCAATCAGTTCTGCAGGAGCCTCCACACTCTCCCTCGTGTTCTGGGAGCTTTGGTACATCCCCATGGTACTAATGTGGACCCCAGCATCCTCTAGGACGTAAGAGAAAATAGGATTTTTATTACCTACCGGTAAATCCTTTTCTCGTAGTCCGTAGAGGATGCTGGGCGGCCACCCAGCGCTTCGTGATCCTGCAGTGGTTTTTAATTGTTTAATTGATATTTTTACTCTAATCTTTTATTATGTATTTCAAATTGAAATAAAAGAACCTTTATTAAATGGAATGGTTTTATTCATGATACCTGATTGAAATAACGGTGTTATTAAGTAGAATTAAGTTCATAATAAAGAGTTTAGACCAAATTGATTTTTCTAATTGGCATAGAAGCAAAGAGATGCTTCCTATATGAGTTCCAAGCCTCTTTGTGGCTGGGATGACATCATCGCACATCTGGTTGCTTGGCAACTGTTGGAATTGTTTATTACATATCCCCAGTGCAGAAAAATAAAAATAAATAAATAAAAATAAATAATAATAAAAATTAAATAATTTATTTAATTTTTATTATTATTTATTTTTATTTATTTATTTTTGAATAATATCATGAATAAAACCATTCCATTTAATAAAGGTTCTTTTATTTCAATTTGAAATACATAATAAAAGATTAGAGTAAAAATATCAATTAAACAATTAAAAAGCTATAACAGGAAGTGATGTAACAGGCTGTGGAGCTTAAATAGGGAGAATGTGAGCTTAGTCTTCATTCCAATATTGGATACCTATGCAGGCAGACCTATAGGACAACTGCTGGTAAGCAAATATGGCCACTCTTCACTTGATTGCAGTCTGGTTAGAAATAAGATGTTAAGTAATACTCTGTCCCCATTAGGAAAATTAAAGGGATATTTTTATCCTAAGTTTACAAGTGGATCCCTTCTGTTGGACTTCACTGATACTTTGAAAAACTGAGGGTAAGCTAAGCTTTATAAATTAAAAATAATTATAAATAAATTATAAATAGTTACTAACTCCAACTTTTATGAATTGAATATTGTAGGAGATAATTAATAATTGTTCTGTTCTTGTTAGAAATGCCAACCCAATGAGCCAAGAAAAATGAATGAAATATATATCTACATGCTGGAGAAGAATATAATTCATTAGGTGGCCTATAATAAGGAATCCCAATAAACGCTATCATATTCTGGGAATAATTTTCTTCAAGTTTTTTCAACTTGGTAATAAATATTTTTCAGTAAGTATATTAAAATAAATACAATTTAGCCAATATATTTGAAAATGGGTTATATTAAGATTTGGTCTCCCCTTTTCTAACTCAGGTACAACTTTGGTTCAATTAGAACTTCATACCTTTTGAATACTACAGTTATTCCAATATAAACAGAGAGCTGTTATTTAGAAGTGAGTACAATTATACTGATGGGTCAATTGTCCTGCTTACTGATTATGGAGTGATTCAGCAGACAACTATTATCATAATGTGTTTTGATGGTCTTTAAAATAATTTTTAATAATGTGCAAGAGAGTATGTAAGCAGTTTCTTGTATAACTCATAAAATCATTGTCACATACAATATCAGTTTGTTCAAATAGGGATATGACCATATTGCGATATGCATATTCTTCTCTGCATCAATGTTCCTTCTTATTCATGCTTGTTTTATATATTTTTTTTTTTGGATTGCACCCTGAAGAACACCCCTGAAGAAGTCGATATAGACGAAACGCGTTGGGTGAAAGCTCATTATATTGTTGTTTTTTTCCTTATACAAATAATGTTGAAATATACAATTGTATCTCCAATGTAAAAGAAAAGGAAAAGTTTTATGATAAGTTTTAAATCAAAATCTTTTAATAAAGAGATATATGTGATTCTAATACGGGTGTATAAATGTGTAAGGTCATCCTCTCTTTATATAACATCCACCAACAGTCATCTAATTATATCAGATTATAGAATAAGAGCGCTCCATAGAGATATTTCTTCTTTTATCTATTTTGATCCTTTCCGACAAAGTATTCTCTCTGTGTTGAAGCTTGCTTTCCCGTTTGGAAATATAATAGTATTTATGTTAGTAAACTCAGACACTAACTGATATAAAGTAATTAGACATTTCAGTAGTGTATAATAAGAGCGCACTAAGGGAACATACTAATATATATATATATATATATATACAGTATAGGTTCTTAAGGGGCCTCCTTGATTTAAGTACCCCATGTTGGAGAGTAAGCCTAAATGAGTTCAAGGGGGATACAGAAATAACTGAGGTCAATTGAAACTGTGCACAGTGGGGGTCAGCTGGTAGCGGCAAGCTTGCTGACAATAGAGTGTGAGAGTCATACAGTACCACTATTCCAGGTGCATACAGTGGTATGAGCTGAATGCAAAGGAGTCATGTCCAATTCCATAGCAACTGCACCCCCAGCACCTACTTTAGTTACGCTCCTGCTATGAAGTTTTAGATAAGATATGCATATTTCTCAAGATCTCTGGTAATAAGTTTGTTTTTGATTTGCAAGTAATTATGGTTCTTAAAAAAAATAAGAATTTACTTACCGATAATTCTATTTCTCATAGTCCGTAGTGGATGCTGGGGACTCCGTCAGGACCATGAGGAATAGCGGCTCCGCAGGAGACAGGGCACAAAAAGTAAGCTTTTAGGATCACATGGTGTGTACTGGCTCCTCCCCCTATGACCCTCCTCCAAGCCTCAGTTAGGTACTGTGCCCGGACGAGCGTACACAATAAGGAAGGATCTTGAATCCCGGGTAAGACTCATACCAGCCACACCAATCACACCGTACAACTTGTGATTTGAACCCAGTTAACAGTATGATAACAACGAAGAAGCCTCTGAAAAGATGGCTCACAACAATAATAACCCGATTTTTGTAACAATAACTATGTGAAACAGACAGTTGTGAAGATCCGCAACAAGAAAAGAACCCTTTCTTCCTATAAATATAGTTGAAAAGTATGTAAGAAGGGTCTATAAACCAGTTACCTATATTTGCTGTGGAAATCCGTCACAGGCAAAGGTTGGTGTTGCTCCCCAGAGTCAGAAAGTCAAAATGGAAACAGAAAGAAAAGAAGACTCTATTTTGGGGGCACTCTTAGAAATCCAAGACAGGGTTATTATTGTCCTTAGTAATCATAAAACATAACTTTTATTTATCCATTAAAATATGAAAATATAACAAACATAGTTTATAGAACTACACACTGATCTAAAAACTATTATTAGTACAACACAGCTATGCCTATGTGTTGATCACCAAACAATTTAGGTCAATAAATCAATACCCTCTGTAAGTATGCCACTACCATATAATTTGTTGTGAGCATCACAAATTGTGGCTGCACCCAGGATTATTGTGATAAGAGTATATTCCGCACTGTACCTAAAATTAGGTTAAATTTTGGTGAATTATCGTCTCAGCATACACAGGTAAAGTAAATCTGCTAACAGTATTACATAGCGAGTTCTACACATTCATTGTCTAACTCTGATTAATAGTTTGACTGAAAAGGAATGACAATCAAAGGAAAAACCTGGACCCTATTTAACAGAAATAATCTAAACAATTACAATTAAACACTGTGTATCCTTATATTATTCCTTTTCCGTAAATACAATGAGTAAGGATTAGGAGGAAAGATCAGCAACTCATAACCAATTACTTCTGCTGTCTATCCGTCATGAGTTAGGACAAAATTGCCGACACAGCGGCCGGTAGATGAGAGAGCAGCGGTCTGAGTTTTTAGCTGATTTGAAGAAAGACAGAAGCCGTACTGCTTTCCCCGTTAGGATGTTCACAGTGTCCTGATATCAAAAGACATTGCAGAACATTATGCCATGATCCAGGAATGAGTGTTGACCGAAAGAGTATTAGATCACAGTAATTGCTGATTAGTGTACCATTAATTGGGTCTACTGATTAGCATAATCTGCATAAACTATTCTTTTTTTGGTAGTATAGAAAATTCATAGAACATTACACCATAACATTGCAGCATAAGATAAAGTCCTTGGTACACAGGTCAGCACTCTTCATCAATCACTAAAGAGGGGCTGCTAAATCACAGTAAATTGTTTGAACTGTTTTAATTGAAACCAATTAGGGTAAATCCCACCATATTAAAGCTAGGTTACAGCTTGCAATATTGTTACAATGTTTATATGATGGTTATAATGATTATATCGAATCTAAGTACCAAGGTTTTAAACTATCACTAAAAGTTGTTTGTAGGAACTCGTGTTAGCGAGAGAGAATATAGACAATAATTACAGCAGACCTGACCACTCCGTAACAGCCGTTTTCCCGTCATGAATTAGGGTCTCTGGACCAATACAGCGGACGATTATTTCTGTTAAATAGGGTCCAGGTTTTTCCTTTGATTGTCATTCCTTTTCAGTCAAACTATTAATCAGAGTTAGACAATGAATGTGTAGAACTCGCTATGTAATACTGTTAGCAGATTTACTTTACCTGTGTATGCTGAGACGATAATTCACCAAAATTTAACCTAATTTTAGGTACAGTGCGGAATATACTCTTATCACAATAATCCTGGGTGCAGCCACAATTTGTGATGCTCACAACAAATTATATGGTAGTGGCATACTTACAGAGGGTATTGATTTATTGACCTAAATTGTTTGGTGATCAACACATAGGCATAGCTGTGTTGCACTAATAATAGTTTTTAGATCAGTGTGTAGTTCTATATACTATGTTTGCTATATTTTCATATTTTAATGGATAAATAAAAGTTATGTTTTATGATTACTAAGGACAATAATAACCCTGTCTTGGATTTCTAAGAGTGCCCCCAAAATAGAGTCTTCTTTTCTTTCTGTTTCCAACAATAACTATGTACAAGTATTACAGACAATCCGCACTTGGGATGGGCGCCAAGCATCCACTACGGACTATGAGAAATAGAATTATCGGTAAGTAAATTCTTATTTTCTCTAACGTCCTAGTGGATGCTGGGGACTCCGTCAGGACCATGGGGATTATACCAAAGCTCCCAAACAGGCGGGAGAGTGCGGATGACTCTGCAGCACCGAATGAGAGAACTCCAGGTCCTCCTTAGCCAGAGTATCAAATTTGTAAAATTTTACAAACGTGTTCTCCCCTGACCACGTAGCTGCTCGGCAAAGTTGTAATGCCGAGACCCCTCGGGCAGCCGCCCAAGATGAGCCCACCTTCCTTGTGGAGTGGGCATTTACAGATTTAGGCTGTGGCAGGCCTGCCACAGAATGTGCAAGTTGGATTGTGCTACAGATCCAACGAGCAATCGTCTGCTTAGACGCAGGAGCACCCATCTTGTTGGGTGCATACAGGATAAACAGCGAGTCAGATTTTCTGACTCCAGCCGTCCTTGAAATATATATTTTCAATGCTCTGACAACGTCCAGCAACTTGGAGTCCTCCAAGTCGCTAGTAGCCGCAGGCACCACAATAGGCTGGTTCAAGTGAAAAGCTGAAACCACCTTAGGCAGAAACTGAGGACGCGTCCGCAGTTCTGCCCTGTCCGAATGGAAAATCAGATATGGGCTTTTGTACGATAAAGCCGCCAACTCTGATACTCTCCTGGCTGAAGCCAGGGCCAGTAGCATGGTTACTTTCCATGTAAGATACTTCAAATCTACCGATTTGAGCGGCTCAAACCAATGGGATTTGAGAAAATCCAAAACTACGTTGAGATCCCACGGTGCCACTGGAGGCACAATCGGGGGCTGTATATGTAGTACACCTTTGACAAAGGTTTGTACTTCAGGCACTGAAGCCAATTCTTTCTGGAAGAAAATCGATAAGGCCGAAATTTGAACCTTAATAGACCCCAATTTGAGGCCCATAGACAATCCTGCCTGCAGGAAATGTAGGAATCGACCCAATTGAAATTCCTCCGTTGGGGCCTTCTTGGCCTCACACCACGCAACATATTTTCTCCAAATGCGGTGATAATGTTGTGCGGTCACTTCCTTCCTGGCTTTAATCAAGGTAGGAATAACTTCCTCTGGAATGCCCTTTTCTTTTAGAATCCGGCGTTCAACCGCCATGCCGTCAAACGCAGTTGCGGTAAGTCTTGGAACATACAAGGTCCCTGCTGAAGCAGATCCCTTCTTAACGGTAGAGGCCACGGCTCTTCCGTGAGCATCTCTTGAAGTTCCGGGTACCAAGTCCTTCTCGGCCAATCCGGAGCCACGAGTATTGTTCTTACTCCCCGTAGCCGTATAATTCTCAGTACCTTTGGTATGAGAGGCAGAGGAGGAAACACATACACGGACTGGTACACCCACGGTGTTACCAGAGCGTCCACAGCTATTGCCTGAGGGTCTCTTGACCTGGCGCAATATCTGTCCAGTTTCTTGTTGAGGCGGGACGCCATCATGTCCACCTTTGGTTTTTCCCAACGGTTCACAATCATGTGGAAGACTTCTGGATGAAGTCCCCACTCTCCCGGGTGGAGGTCGTGTCTGCTGAGGAAGTCTGCTTCCCAGTTGTCCACTCCCGGAATGAACACTGCTGACAGTGCTATGACATGATTTTCCGCCCAGCGAAGAATCCTTGCAGCTTCTGTCATTGCTCTTCTGCTTCTCGTGCCGCCCTGTCTGTTTACGTGGGCGACTGCCGTGATGTTGTCCGATTGGATCAACACCGGCTGACCCTGAAGCAGCGGTTTTGCCAGGCTTAGAGCATTGTAAATCGCTCTTAGCTCCAGTATATTTATGTGAAGAGACGTCTCCAGGTTCGACCACACGCCCTGGAAGTTTCTTCCCTGTGTGACTGCTCCCCAGCCTCGTAGGCTGGCATCCGTAGTCACCAGGACCCAGTCCTGTATGCCGAATCAGCGGCCCTCTAACAGATGGGCACTCTGCAACCACCACAGAAGAGACACCCTTGTTCTTGGTGACAGTGTTATCCGCTGATGCATGTGCAGATGCGATCCGGACCATTTGTCCAGCAGATCCCACTGAAATATTCGTGCGTGGAATCTGCCGAATGGAATTGCTTCGTAAGAAGCCACCATCTTTCCCAGGACTCTTGTGCATTGATGTACTGACACATTTCCTGGTTTTAGGAGGTTCCTGACAAGTTCGGATAACTCCCTTGCTTTCTCCTCCGGGAGAAACACCTTTTTCTGAACAGTGTCCAGAATCATTCCCAGGAACAGCAGACGTGTCGTCGGGGTCAATTGAGATTTTGGAAGATTCAGAATCCACCCGTGTTGTTGAAGCACTACTTGGGTTAGTGCTACTCCGACTTCCAGCTGTTCTCTGGACCTTGCCCTTATCAGGAGATCGTCCAAGTAAGGGATAATTAATACGCCTTTTCTTCGTAGAAGAACCATCATTTCGGCCATTACCTTGGTAAAGACCCGGGGTGCCGTGGACAAACCAAACGGCAGCGTTTGAAACTGATAATGACAGTTTTGTATCACGAACCTGAGATACCCTTGGTGTGAAGGGTAAATTGGGACATGCAGATAAGCATCTTTTATGTCCAGGGACACCATGAAGTCCCCTTCTTCCAGATTCGCTATCACTGCTCTGAGTGACTCCATCTTGAACTTGAATTTCTGTATGTACAGGTTCAAGGATTTCAGATTTAGAATAGGTCTTACCGAACCGTCCGGCTTCGGTACCACAAATAGTGTGGAATAATACCCCTTTCCCTGTTGTAGGAGGGGTACCTTGACTATCACCTGCTGAGAATACAGCTTGTGAATGGCTTCCAATACAGTCGCCCTTTCTGAGGGAGACATTGGTAAAGCAGACTTTAGGAACCGGCGAGGGGGAGACTTTTCGAATTCCAACTTGTAACCCTGAGATACTACCTGCAGGATCCAAGGGTCCACCTGTGAGCGCGCCCACTGTGTGCTGAAAATCTTTAGTCGACCCCCCACCGCCCCTGAGTCCGCTTGCACAGCCCCAGCGTCATGCTGAGGGCTTTGTAGAAGCCGGGGAGGGCTTCTGTTCGTGGGAAGTAGTTGCTTGCTGTACCCTCTTACCCCTTCCTTTGCCTCTGGGCAAATATGACTGTCCTTTTGCCCGCTTGTTCTTATAGGAACGAAAGGACTGCGGCTGAAAAGACGGTGTCTTTTTCTGTTGGGAGGTGACCTGAGGTAAAAAAAGTGGATTTTCCGGCTGTTGCCGTGGCCACCAGATCCGATAGACCGACCCCAAATAATTCCTCTCCTTTATACGGCAATACTTCCATATGCCGTTTGGAATCCGCATCACCTGACCACTGTCGCGTCCATAAACTTCTTCTGGCAGATATGGACATCGCACTTACTCTCGATGCCAGAGTGCAAATATCCCTCTGAGCATCTCGCATATAAAGAAAAGCATCCTTTAATTGTCAATAAAATACTGTCCCTATCCAGGGTATCAATATTTTCAGTCAGGGAATCCGACCACACCACCCCAGCACTGCACATCCAGGCTGAGGCTATTGCTGGTCGCAGTATAACACCAGTATGTGTGTATATACTCTTCAGGGTAGTTTCCAGCCTCCTATCAGCTGGATCCTTGAGGGCGGCCGTATCAGGAGACGGTAACGCCACTTGTTTTGATAAGCGTGTGAGCGCCTTATCCACCCTAGGGGGTGTTTCCCAGCGCGCCCTAACCTCTGGTGGGAAAGGGTATAATGCCAATAACTTATTTGAAATTAGCAGTTTTCTATCGGGGTTAACCCACGCTTCATCACACACGTCATTCAATTTCTCTGATTCTGGAAAAGCTACAGGTAGTTTTTTCACACCCCACATAATACCCCCCTTTGAGGTACCTGCAGTATCAGAGATATGCAAAGCCTCCTTCATTGCCGTGATCATATAACGTGTGGCCCTATTGGAAAATACGTTTCTTTCTTCACCGTCGACACTAGATTCATCTGTGTCGGTACCTGTGTCGACTGACTGAGGTAAGGGACGTTTTACAGCCCCTGACGGTGCCTGAGACGCCTGGACAGGTACTAACTGGTTTTCCGGCCGTCTCATGTCGTCAACTGACTTTTGCAGCGTGCTAACATTATCACGTAATTCCATAATTAAAGCCATCCATTCCGGTGTCGACTCCCTAGGGGGTGACATCACCATTACCGGCAATTGCTCCGCCTCCACACCAACATCGTCCTCATACATGTCGACACACACGTACCGACACACAGCAGACACACAGGGAATGCTCTTATCGAAGACAGGACCCACTAGCCCTTTGGGGAGACAGAGGGAGAGTTTGCCAGCACACACCAAAGCGCTATAAAAATGTATATAAACAACCCTAAAAGGTGTTGTTTCTGTTATATGCGCTTAATATATAAAAATATCGCCAAAATATGCCCCCCTTCTCTGTTTTACCCTGTTTCTGTAGTGCAGTGCAGGGGAGAGTCCTGGGAGCCTTCCTCACAGCGGAGCTGAGCAGGAAAATGGCGCTGTGTGCTGAGGAGAATAGGCCCCGCCCCCTAAAACGGCGGGCTCTTCTCCCGGAGTTTGCGATATATGGCAGGGGTTAAATACATCCATATAGCCTCAAGGGCTATATGTGATGTATTTTAGCCATATAAAAAGGTATTATACATTGCTGCCCAGGGCGCCCCCCCCAGCGCCCTGCACCCTCAGTGACCGCTGGTGTGAAGTGTGCCGACAACAATGGCGCACAGCTGCAGTGCTGTGCGCTACCTTATGAAGACTGAAAGTCTTCTGCCGCCTGTTTCCGGACCTCTGGACCTCTTCAACTTCGGCATCTGCAAGGGGGGTCGGCGGCACGGCTCCGGGACCGGACTCCATGGCTGGGCCTGTGTTCGATCCCTCTGGAGCTAATGGTGTCCAGTAGCCTAAGAAGCAAATCCATCCTGCACGCAGGTGAGTTCACTTCTCTCCCCTAAGTCCCTCGTAGCAGTGAGCCTGTTGCCAGCAGGACTCACTGAAAATAAGAAACCTAAAAAACTTTTTCTAAGCAGCTCTTTATGAGAGCCACCTAGATTGCACCCTGCTCGGACAAGCACAAAAACCTAACTGAGGCTTGGAGGAGGGTCATAGGGGGAGGAGCCAGTACATACCATGTGATCCTAAAAGCTTACTTTTTGTGCCCTGTCTCCTGCGGAGCCGCTATTCCCCATGGTCCTGACGGAGTCCCCAGCATCCACTAGGACGTTAGAGAAATCCCTTATCACCACAAATTTACCAATTCAATACTGCCATAGAGAGTACTGTAGTTCAACTATAGTAATGTACTGTTACTACTTAAATACTATATGCTCTCTATGTAAAAACATATTATCCTAGCTGTAGCCCTTTGTTGCGTAAGGCAAAGCATTTTGATCAGTGGTTCTGACCCTCAAACCCCCAAGTTTTCCAAACGGGTCATGTTTTGTGGATTTTTGTCTGTGGGGGGCGGCGAGATCATCACTGACCCAGCAAATTAGATTGTAACTCACCTGCAAATGATTAAAGAGATCCACAAAACATGACCTGTTGGTGAATCTTAAGGACTGGAGTTGAGAACCCCTGCCTTTAATAAATTATCCTGATAGTCACCAAAAGACAACACTTGCAATCAGGGCCAGTTCTAGACCTTGTGGCGCCCAGGGCGAAAGTCTCCTGTGGCGCCACCCCCCCCCGCCCCCCAGGTAAAATACAGTTGGTGCTCACCAATGGCGTGCGCCCAAAAATAGGGGCGTGGCTTCTTCATAGGGAAGGGGTTTGGCCACAGTTATCCCCTTGTACTTGTGCCCCTGTATAGCTGTGACCCCAGTAGATTTGCCCCCAGTAGTTGTGCTCCCAGTAACTGTGCCCCCAGCAGCTGTGCCCCCTGTAGCTATGCCCCTTGAAGCTGTGCCCCCAGTAGTTGTGACACCTGTAGCTGTGCCCCCCCTGTAGCTGTGCCCCCAGTAGTTGTGCCCCAGCAGCTGTGCTCCCAGTAGATTTGCCCAAGTAGATTTGCCCCCAGCAGATTTGCCCCCAGTAGATTTGCCACAGTAGATTTGCCACAGTAGCTGTGCCCCAAGTAAATTTGCCCCCTGTAGCAGTGCCTCCAGTAGTTGTGACCCCTATAGCTGGCCCCTGTAGCTGTGCCCCCTGTAGCTGTGCCCCCTGTAGCTGTGCCCCCAGTAGATTTGCCCCCAGTAGATTTGCCCCCAGTAGGTGTGCCCCTTGTAGCTGTGCCCCCGTAGTAGTGACCCCAGTAGCTGTGCCCCCAGTAGCTGTGCCCCCTGTAGTAGTGCCCCCAGCAGTTGTGCCCCCTGTAGCTGTGCCCCTTGTAGCTGTGCCCCCAGCATTTGTGACCCCTGTAGCTGTGCCCCAGTAGCGCCGCTTACAAACACACACAAATAAAAGAAAACAATACTTACCAGCCCCGCTCCTGATTCCTGCCCTCCATCTCTGGCTGCCAGCTCCTCTTTATGGGAGAGACGTCATGACGTCTCTCCCATAGCAGCGCCGCCAGAGCCAGCGCAAGCCGCTCAGCAAAGGGATGCAGTGCAGGGAGGCGCCAGGAATGGAGAGGCGCTCTCCCTGCTCTGCATTCCTGTACTGAGCTGATGTCCCCCTGCTGCTGCAGCACCAGGCTGAACAGGAGGATGATCTGCTCTGGCCTGCCAGACTTCCTTAGGTAAGAGGATTGAAAGAAAAGAGAGTGAGTGAGTGAAAGTTTGTGTGTGTATGTATGTATGTGTATGTGTATTGGTATATGTGTGACTGTGTATGTGTGTAATGTATGTACAGTGTGTGTGTGTGTGTGTGTGTGTGTGTGTGTGTGTGTGTGTGTGTGTGTGTGTGTGTGTGTGTGACTGTGCGGCATATTGTGTGCAAGCATCACTGCTACAGTGGGCCTTGCGTGTGTAAGCGTCACTGCTACAGGGGGTGTTGCATGTGTAAGAGTCACTGGTACAGGGGGCATTGCGTGTTTGTAAGCGTCACTGCTACAGGAGGCGTTACGTGTGTAAGCGTCACTGGTACAGGGGGCATTACGTGTGTAAGCATCATTGGTACAGGGGGGTGTTACACGTGTAAGCGTCACTGGTACAGGGTGGCATTACGTGTAAAAGCGTCACTGGTACAGGGGGCGTTACGTGTGTAAGCGTCACTGGTACAGGGGGCGTTACGTGTGTAAGCGTCACCGCTACAGGGGGCATTACATGTGTATGCTGTGTTACGTGTGTAAGCGTAACTAATACTGGGGTGTTACGTGTGTAAGCATTACTGGTACTGGGATGTTACGTGTGTAAGCAACACTACTTTAGGGGGTGTTACGTGTGTAAGTGTCACTGGTACAGAGGCATTATGCTGTGTTACGTGTGTAAACGTAACTAATACGGGGGGCGTTACGTGTGTAAGCGTTAGTGGTACTGGGATGTTAAGTGTGTAAGCAACACTACTACGTGTGTAAACGTAACTAATACGGGGGGCGTTATGTGTGTAAGCGTTACTGGTACTGGGATGTTACGTGTGTAAGCAACACTACTATAGGGGGTGTTACGTGTGTAAGCGTCACTGGTACAGGGGGCGTTACGTGTGTCAGCGTCACTGGAACAGGGGGCGTTACATGTGTAAGCGTAACTGGTACAGGGTAGCGTTACGTGTGTAGGCGTTACGTCATTGGTACAGTGGGCGTTACGTGTGTAAGTATCACTGGTACAGGGGGGTGATATATGTGTAAGCGTCACTGGTACAGGGTGACGTTACGTGTGTAGGCGTTACGTCATTGGTAAAGTGACGATTACACACGTAACGCCCCCTGTACCAGTGATGCTTACACACGTAACGCCCCTGTACCAGTGACGCTTACACACATAATGCCCCCCCTGTACCAGTGATGCTTACACACGTAATGTGTGTAAGCATCACTGGTACAGGGGGGCATTATGTGTGTAAGCGTCACTGGTACAGGGGCGTTACGTGTGTAAGCATCACTGGTACAGGGGGCGTTATGTGTGTAATCGTCACTGGTACAGGGGGCGTTACGTGTGTAAGCGGCACTACTACAGGGAGCATTATGTGTATACGTGTCACTGCTACAGGGGGCGTTATCTGCGCTGTCCTTTTGTAAAGTATGGGAGGGTGCAAATTTGTAGTTTGCAGGAGGGCGCCGAACACCCTAGCACCGGCCCTGAGCGCCGCGGGTGGTCTTCAGGTTGCCGACTGTCGGGATCCCGTCGCACTTTATACCAGCGCCGGAATCCCGACAGCCGGCATACCGACAGATATTCTCCCTCATGTGGGGTCCACGACCCCCCTGGAGGGAGAATAAATAGTGTGGCGTGCTTAGCGCGCCACCGTGCCCTCAGCATGGCGAGCGCAGCTAGCCAGCAAGGGGCTCATTTGCGCTCACCACGCTGTCAGTATGCCGCCGGTTGGGCTCCTGACGCCGGTATGCTGGTCGCTGGGAGCCCGGCAGCCGGCATACCATACTACACCCGAGCGCCGCACATACACTAGAAGTCAATTATGACTTCTAGTGTCTGTTACTGGAGCCAGGGCTGCAGCGGGCGCCCACACAGCCCACGGCTCCTGCTGCAGCCGGGTAGAGGGGGTTGGGTGGGGTTTAGTATGGTATGCCGGCGGGCGGGCTCCCGGCGACCAGCATACCGGCGCCGGGAGCCCGACCGCCAACTTACCGACAGTGTGGCGAGCGCAAATGAGCCCCTTGCGGGCACGGTGGCATGCTGCACGTGCCACGCTATTTTATTCTCCCTCCAGGGGGGTCGTGGACCCCCACGAGGGAGAATAAGTGTCGGTATGCCGGCTGTCGGTATACTGTGCGCCAGGATCCCGACAGCCGGCATACTGAAGACCACCCGGTTGGGTGTGGTATGGAAGGTAGATAGTAACTAGGTCAACAGTTTCTAGGTCGACCACTATTGTTCGACAGTAACTAGGTCGACAGGGATGCTAGGTCAACAGGGTCTCTAGGTCGACATGTTCTAGGTCAACAGGTCAAAAGGTCAACATGATTTTTTTATTTATTTTTGTGTCGTTTTCTTCATAGAGTGGCCGGGAACCCCAATTAGTGCACCGTGTCCTGTCGCATGGCTCGCTTTGCTGGCCATGCTTCGGGCAAGGTGCCCCGCACTGCTACCGCAGTGGTCGGCACAGGTTACCGTTCCCAATTGTAGTCCACGTGGATCGTTAAGTATGAAAATGTTAAAAAAAAAAATCGCAAAAAACTCATGTCGACCTTTTGACCTGTCGACCTAGGACATGTCAACCTAAAGACCCTGTTGACCTAGTTACTGTCGACCAATAGTGGTCGACCTAGATAGTATCGGCCTAGTTATTGTTGACCTGGAGACCGGATCCCGTGGGGGTCAGTAGCGGCGGCGGTGCCCTCGGGACAGCAGCGCCCCGGGCAAGAAGCCTGCTTCCCGTGGCAAGAGCCGCTACTGCTTGCAATACACTGGACTCAAAGGATAAAAGTTTTAATCAGTATATTGGCAGAACAATATTTACACAAACTGTATATTTTAACTATTTTTGGCTTTTATATATGGATCATCATTTCTAGAAGTATGAGCACCTACTATACTTAGTAACTATACAGTAGTTAGGGGATTATTTTTTGGGATCCGGTCTTCAGGTCAACACTCATTAGGTCGACCGCTATTGGTCGACATGCATCAGGTTGACATAGTCTATAGGTCGACATGGTCACTAGGTCGACATGGAGAAAGGTTGACATGAGTTTTTCCATGTCGACCTTTTTCATGTCGACCTACTGACCGTGTTGACCTATTTCAAGTGTCGACCTAGACACTGTCGCCCTAGATACTGTCGACCCTATGAGCCACACCCTTATTTTTTTAACTCATCCATGTACTTTCTTTTATTGCTATCTGAGCCTACTTTAAAACGTTCGACTTCTTAAGTTCTTCAATTAAATATATTATCTTAATAATATACAGTACATGCAGTAGGTCTCTTAGAATTTTAAGATAAATTACAACTGAAATCAAAGTTTACCTACTGCTGCCATGTATCAACTTAGATTCTATCTGTGTCATCCCCAGATGTCAAATTGGATTTAGGCAAAATGAAAATACAGAATGACGTTTTCTTCAGATGAAGCAACTTGAATCAAATTAATCTGGACCCACAAGAGCTTGAGGCCATTGAGGCAGATCATGGTACGGTGTCTTGCAAAACCATTAGTTAACCCTAAGCTAAAAGGATCCCATAGGGCCTTTTATATCTCCATAGGATGAAGTATGGGTTGCCGGCGGTCGGGGTGCCGGTGACGAGCATTCCGGCGCCGGTATGGTGGTCGCCGGGAGCCCGGCCGCCAGCAACCTGTAGACCACCCTCTCCATACACATAATTATAATATCTCATAGGGTGCATAAGATTTCTTTGGCCTTTGACAGTTTATCAACTACCCACAGCAAAGCATACTTGCCTACCTGACCCTCTCCATGAGGGAGAAAATGCTCTGTTCCTGGACTTTCCTGGTAATGTATGATTGCCATCACCTGTGGTGAGCTAGTTAATTGATAAGAAAGGTGTTTCACCACAGGTGATGGCAATCATACATTACCAGGAAAGTCCAGGAACAGAGCATTTTCTCCCTCATGGAGAGGGTCAGGTAGACAAGTATGCAGCAGAGGCAAACACAGGATTGCAAAGTAGGGTTTCCGTATATGTGCTGCAATGCATACCTCCCAACATGACCCTCTCCAGGAGGGACACAATGCTCTGCT
This sequence comes from Pseudophryne corroboree, assembly GCF_028390025.1. Lineage (NCBI taxonomy): Eukaryota > Metazoa > Chordata > Amphibia > Anura > Myobatrachidae > Pseudophryne > Pseudophryne corroboree. Next base: position 200,318,040 of record NC_086450.1, on the reverse strand, counting down.
CCTGGACTTCTCTTAATTTATGATTGCCAGCACCTGTGTTGAACAGGTTCATGAATAAGAAAGGTGTATCAGCACAGGTGCCGGCAATCATAAATTAAGAGGAAAGTCCAGGAGTAGAGCATTCTGTCCCTCCTGGAGAGGAACATGTTGGGAGGTAGGCAATGTATACATACACATACCTCCCAACATGACCCTCTCCAGGAGGGACAGAATGCTCTGCTCCTGGGCTTCCCTCTTAATGTATGATTGCCATCACCTGTGCTGAAACACCTTTCTTATTCATTAACCTGTTCAACACAGGTGCCGGCAATCATACATTAAGAGAAAAGTCCAGAAGCAGAGCATTGTGTCCCTCCTGGAGAGGGTCATGTTGGGAGGTATGTATACACACACACATTTATAGCATACAATACTTACATGCAGGGCCGGATTAAGCCTTGAGGGTGCCCGGGGCACTTAAGATAAGGGGGCCCCCGGTGGAAGGCAGGGGAGTGTATATTAGATTGTGCTTACCTCCCAACATGACCCATTCGAGGAGGGATAAAATGCTGTTTACCTGGACTTCCTTCTTAATATATGATTGTTGTCACCTGTGTTTGAACTCTTTCATAGATATGAAAGGTGTTTCAACACACATGATTGCAATCATAACTTAATATAGCATGTTATCACTCCGGGACTGAGTCATGTTAGGATATATGGATTGTGTATATTAAATTTAATCCAATGGGGTATATTAGATTTAAACTAATAGTTGATATCTCTCCTCTGGTCGGAAAGCTCAATCAGTAGCTCAGAAAACCTGATACTCTGCCTGCAATGCATACTGCCCTCCTCGCATTCTGACTGTCTGGCTCTGCTACTGCGTAAGAGGGAAAGCTAGCGATGCCGGTGTGCTCTGTCTGGGGGGCCCCCTAACAAAGGGGGGCCTGGGGTACTGTATGCCCTGCAAACCCCCCCCCCTTAATCTGGCTATGCTTACATATACTTAGAGAACACTCTAAGCAAAGGATTTAAACCCGAAAACTTCTACACTATATTCATACACTTAACTTGTGAGCCATCAGTAATACAGTGGTGCATACCTCCCAACATGACCCTCTCCAGGAGGGACACAATGCTCTGCTTCTGGACTTCCCCCTTAATTTATGATTGCCATTACCTGTGGTGAAACACCTTTCTTATCCATTAACCTGTTCAAAACAGGTGTCTGCAATCATGAATTAAGAGAAAAGTCCAGAAGCAGAGCATTCTGTCCCTCCTGGAGAGGGTCATGTTGGGAGGTATGGTAGTGTGATTTGTGTGCACACTGGCCCTGATGCAGCTCGGATCACTAATGCAAGTATGATGCGTGATGCTTTATGCTACATTAACATATTAGTGCTATCACGTAAATGCAATCAAGTAAGTGCTTCTATGTAAGCAGCAGCAATAGCTACTCCAACCACATCTGTACCAGGCCCCTTGTCAGTAACCTTTAGTTACATACCCTTAGTTTAAAACACACATTTCTCAGCAAACCATAGCTAGGACTTGAACCTACAACCTCATACTTCTCAATCAGATACCTAACACATGGGGCTATGCGCTCTCCATAGGAAGCCTTGCAATTCTAGGTGTTCAGTACATGAAGCTAGGTGTAATTGTCAGTTTAAACCAGGGATGGGGAACCTTCGGCCCTCCTGCTGTTGTTGAACTACACATACCAGCATGCCTTGCTACAGTTTTGCTATTTGGCCATGCTAAAACTGTTGCAGGGCATGCTGGGATGTGTAGTTTAACAACAGCTGGAGGGCCAAAGGTTCTCCATCCCTGGTTTAAACCACTGCAGCTCAGGAAAAAAGGTCTTTCAGGGGGGTGTCTATGTACTCAGTACACTCCCCCGCGCACACACACACACACACACCATTCCTCTTGCCCTGTTCAGCCTCCTATTCTTTTCCAACCCACATATCAAATTACTTTTACATCATCTGCACCTGAATCTCCAAACACTACCTCAAACAAAGCATGTCCGCAATGGTACTCAGCATCTTTCCCTACTAATATCATTAACATTTCTAATGGGTTGGGGCTAAAATGCCAGCGTTTGGGATCCCGATGGTTAGAATCCCAATAAATATGCTAACCTTCCCCTCTAAACCTCTTTTACCGCCGCCTAAACCTAACATCCCCCCCCCCCATGCAGCCTAAACCTAACCCCCCTTCCCACAGCCTAACCCTAATCCTTCCCCCACAGCCCAACACCTCTGCGGCTTACCTCTCTAGAGGCCAGGCAGTCACTCATTTGTGATCTCATTTGGGATGCCAGTGCCAGCATTCCGGCGTCAGTATTGCTATTTCGGCAGTTGGGATCCCGACCATTGGGATCGTAACCAGAACCCTTTCTCATGTCTCCCTTACGCAATGACTACATCACTTTCTCCTTATTCTTCTCTTTTGCTGCCTTAATTTAATCAACTACTACCCCTTAGTCTCACCTTCAAAGCCCTCACTATAGCTTCCTCTCCATCTCTGAGTTCATTACAAGATATTTTCCAGCTTAACTTTTCCACTATGCCCTTTGTCTTTCCTCTTCTCATTTTACTTCCTTTCACTACTACCTACAAGACTTCTCCTGTGATGCTCAATACCTATGGATTTCCTTGCTTACCCCAACATCCTAGCTTTCAAAGTTCTCTTCTCCATTGCCTCCTTAACCTATCCTTGAGACACAACCTATACTTGCTCAACCTATCATGTCCCCCTATGTCTCATTTGATCTCACTTGTCGTATTCCCCCTCTCCCCCCTCTCTCATAAGCAAGTCTATGCTCTCTGTTTCATGTCCGCATCCTCTCTGTGTATCGAACTGTATTTTTATTTTCTATTTTTGAAATTATTATGATTTTCCATTTAACTTGTACCTGTTTATTTGTACTTGTCCTATTTGTACTGCCATGTTCCATTACATGATTTCTTTGTTTATTTGTTTATTCATATCCTATGATGTGTATGCTGACTGTCTGATGCTGCAGAATTTGTGGTGCCTTACAAATAAACAATGAATAAGATGATGGCGATAACACGTACTAAATGTGAAAAAAAGAGCTAAGATCAAACAGAATCTAAGGTTATCAAGGATACAAACATTGCAGAACAGATGAGTCAATCGTTTCTAATTCTTGATGAAAAGATGTCTACTTTAGAATGGAACGAAACGTAAAACATCAAAACAAATATTTGAAAGTTTTACGAGCTATTTATGACTAGATAAGAAGAATTAACATGTGTTAAACTTTTTGTCTACTGTTGCTACAACAGCTGATACTTTGGAGCCATATGTATTTGTTTTATACCAATGCTTGATATGGATGATAGATCAGTGCAGCCCTCTGCCAGTCTCCTTTACCCTCCTCTCTAAAAAAAAAATCTGCTTTGGTCAACTCATCTCTCCCTGTTCACACAAAAGTTGAATCCTGTTAAAAATCTTTACTTCTTTCTATTTCCCCATTCTTACAGTGCATCTGGAAAGTATTCACAGCGCTTCACTTTTTCCACATTTTGTTATGTTACAGCCTTATTTAAAAATGGAACAAATTCATCATTTTTTCCCTCAAAATTCTACACACAATACCCCGAAATGACAACATGAAAAAGTTTTTTTGAGATTTTTGCAAATTTATTAAAAATTCAAATAACTAAGAAATCACATGTATATACGTATTCACAGCCTTTGCTTAATACTTTGTTGATGCACCTTTGGCAGCAATTACAGCCTCAAGTATTTTTGATTATGATGCCACAAGCTTGGCACACATATCTTTGGGAAGTTTTGCCCATTCCTCTTTGCAGCACCTCTCAGGTTGTATGGCAAGCGTTGGGGAGATTTTCATTTCTCCCCAGAGATGTTCAATCGGATTCAAGTCTAGGCCCTGGCTGAGCCACTCAAAGACATTCACAGAGTTGTCCTGAAGCCACTCCTTTGATATCTTAGCTGTGTGCTTAATGTCGTTGTCCTGCTGAAAGATGAACCGGCGCCCCAGTCTGAGGTCAAAAGCACTCTGGAGCAGCTTTTCATCCAGAATGTTTCTGTACTCCTCTTTCCCTCTATCCTGACTAGTCTCCCAGCTCCTTCCGCTGAAATACATCCCAACATCATGATGCTGCCACCACTATGCTTCACTGTACGGATGGTATTGGCCTGGTGATGAGCGTTGCCTGGTTTCCTCCAAACATGACGCCTGGCAATCACTCCAAAGAGTTCAATCTTTGTCTGATCATCAACAAATATATTGTATGTAGCCCTGCGCTACATAAGGCTGCTAGTTTTTAATCAATGGAATTTACCCTCCAAAATTCCCAAACATAGACTCATACAACCAACAAACGATATAAAAACTAGCGCTACAACTGTTTTACAAATTATTAAAACAATAAGAAACTTTCAAACAATAACACATGTCACTGGAGAACTTTGGAAACATATAGCTTGATCCAAATCTGTCCTCAGATGGTCACACGTTATTGAAAAGACACTCACATTAATATTCAACCTCGCGTTCCTATAAAGGTATCTTTAGACCAATAGGAGATGACTGTAGTTTGTGTCAAAAGCAGTGGGCTGTAGGAATCACACTTACATTCTTATTCAGTCTCGAGTGCGCTGAAAGGTTTCTTTTTAATCCCCCGCACGCTGCAGACAGGAGGCAGGCAGACCAATGTACTTAAAAATGCACACAGGTTTATTCTTGACAAAGGGGAGAGAATCCTTGAAACGCGTTGAAGTCTTAATGCTGTGACGACCACCCTTTGACTGCGGGACGTTTTGTTACAGTATCCATGTCTTTGATGTTTTTATGAATAAACCTGTGTGCATTTTTAAGTACATTGGTCTGCCTGCTTCCTGTCTGCAGCGTGCGGGGGATTAAAAAGAAACCTTTCAGCTCACTTAAGACTGAATAAGAATGTAAGTGTGATTCCTACAACCCACTGCTTTTGACACAAACTACAGTCATCTCCTATTGGTCTAAAGATACCTTTATAGGAACGCGAGGTTGAATGTTAATGTGAGTGTCTTTTCAATAACGTTGGACCATCTGAGGACAGATTTGGATAAAGCTATATGTCTCTAAAGTTCTCCAGTCACGTGTTATTGTTTGAAAGTTTCTTATTGTTTTAATAATTTGTAAAACAGTTGTAGTGCTAGTTTTTATATCGTTTGTTGGTTGTATTTGTCTGATCAGACCAGAGAATTTTGTTTCTCATTGTCTGAGAGTCCTTCAGGTACATTTTGGCAAACTCCAGGTGGGCTGCAATGTTCTTTTTACTGAGGATTGGCTTCCGACTGGCCACTCTACCATACAAGCCTGATTGGTGGATTGCTGCAGAGATTGTTGTCCTTCTGGTAGGTTCTCCTCTCTCCACAGAGGAATGCCGTAGCTCTGACAGAGTGACCATCGGGTTCTTGGTCACCTCCCTGAGTAAGGCCCTTCTCCCCGATCGCTCAGTTTAGATTGCCAGCCAGCTCTAGGAAGAGTCCTGGTGGTTCTGAACTTCTTCCATTTACGGATGATGGAGGCCACTGTGCTCATTGGGATCTTCAAAGCAGCAGATATTTGTCTGTACCCTTTCCCAGATTTGTGCCTCGAGTCAATCCTGTCTCGGAGATCTACAGACAATTCCTTTGACTTCATGCTTGGTTTGTGCTCAGACATGCACTGTCAAGTGTGGGACCTTATATAGACAGGTGTGTGCCTTTCCAAATCATGTCCAATCAACTGAATTTACCACAGGTGGACTCCAATTAAGCTGTAGGAACATCTCAAGGATGATCAGTGAAAACAGGATGCACCTGAGCTCAATTTTGAGCTTCATGGCAAAGGCTGTGAATACCTATGTATATGTGATTTCTTAGTTTTTTATTTTTAATAAATTTGCAAAAATCTCAAAAAAACCTCTTTATTTACATTGTCATTATGGGGTAAGCAGTAGTCATTTACATTGCAAAACCAACCTAGTTTTACCATATAAATGATTGCCGCTTTAAAAATACAGGAAGACACACAAAGTCCCACACTTCCAGCAGTTTGCAGGTAATTACATTTACCCCGCAGACTGAAATGGTCTTGGATGCCGAGAATCAGAAGCTGGTGCTAGAGGAGGCCCACCCCCCACTCTCTCCCAAGAATACAGGAGGCTGTGCGTCTCAAACCTCCTTGTCTCTCGTCAGACATTTTATGAAGTGTGGTGGAGAACATTCTGCTGTTTCACATAGCAGGCGCCTTGCTAGTACTGGTTCCAGATTTCAGCAGGTAAGAAGCCTCTTTGGCCCAAAGGAAACAGTTTGTGATTTACTTATTTCTAGATATTTATTCGCTTTTTTTCTCACTTTTTTATTATTTTAATTTATTTATTTTTTAATGCTGTTTACTCTACAAGAACGTGCTTCTCACAATTGAGCCAAATATGATAATGAACAATTTATAACTATTTGTAACTAATCTGATTAATTAACCACGCTCAAGGCACTGAGTCTTAAAAAAAAACGGTCTTCATCTGGGATCTTCGCAAAGAAGTTTGGGCTTCACTGCCGACAAACTCATAGCTCGCTATCCTTTGCCATGCCCCAAGGTGTCTGGCACAGCAGAGACAGACTACAGTACAAAGGTAGTGGTCTACTTGCATGGACTGGTACACTAGCAGACTGTGTGTAATCCACAACATATTGTGGGATGAAGTGTCAGAACAAGCTAGGTCAAAACCAAATGGAGCAGTATAAGAACCAAAGTCAGTAGGCAGGAGAAAGGTCAGGAACAATTTGAGGTCAAAATACATAAAATGAAATCATAGAAGTCTGGGAATGCTTGATCATAAGTAAGAGCTTAATACTATTTAACAAATCTGTATTCAGACCAGCTTTAAATAGATTCCCCAATTTAAATTTTCTAGTTTGGTAACACCTTTTTATATCCCCAGAAGAGCTGCAAACCCACTAAAATAGTGAATGGAATGAAGGCGAGACCATGAACACATCAAGAACAGGGGAGAGAGAGTGGCAATGGTTGTGACTGGTGGACCTAGTAACAGACCCCACAGGTTGGATCCAGTGGCTCCTGACACTAATCACAACTCACAACATAAACTAGGTGATTTTACATTATTCACCAACCCCATTGGCTATAGGCTCCAAGTACCAATGCACAGTAAGAAAATCATTAACACATATACAGTATGCAATATACAATCATATACAGCTTTAGAATCTACTATGTATTACTCAATCCTATATTACATATATATACACAGAGGGCAGGTAATAGAAATGCTTTAGCTATGTTCTTTTTATGTATTATAGTTCTGTCCACACACATAAACAGGATGCTTCAATCACTCAGGACACCCTAAGGTGATCATGAGTAGTCAATAGAATGGATATCTCTGAAGACTTATGTCCAGGAAAACCAAATAACCTAACAGGACATGGGAATCGCCTAGCCATTACAGAAACTTGGGTTTCCCGCTTTGTCATTACCCTCTCTGCTAGGGGTCTCACTTTCACACACACACCACAGTCAAGGGGTTGACATGGTGGTGGTGTTGAAGTCCTTCTATCCTCCGGTTAGTCTTACCGACTCATATCACCAGAACCTTCCATTACTTTCTCTATTTTTGAGGTCCATGCTACATGCCTCTTCCAACCTGTTCACCTTCGAGTAGCTGTTATTTACTGTCCCTCTGGCGTTCCCATCAAATTCCTTGATCACTTTGCTTCCTGGCTCACTCACTTCCTCTCTTTAGACATTCCCTCCATTATCTTACGTTATTTCAACATCCCAATTGATAGCCCCACAAAATCTTCTGCCTCTAAAGTCCTTAACCTCCCATTATCACCCTCCCATTTGCTTATCTTCCTTGCTTGACTCACTAATGTCTTCTATTCTCTGTCTCTCCTGTCCTGAACAAGCCACTTTCTGCTCTTGACTCTGTTGCTTCAGCAACCACTATTATTCCCCCTTGCAGATCAACACTTCAACCCTGGCATTCCAAATGCACCAGATATCTAAAAAAATGTTCATGTACTGCCGAGTGACAGTGGAGGAATCACGCTCTAAAGCAGATTTTCTCCATTTTAAATGTATCCTCTTATCCTACAGTGCTGCCCTCTTGATCTCTAAACAGTCAAATTTCAAGAACCTCATCTCCACCCTGTCTTCAAACCCCTTTTCCACCATCAACTCCCTCCTCTGCCCACCCTCACCTCGAATTTCTGCCCTTGACTTTGCCATCTACTTCATATCCAAAATTGACTCCATACACCAAAACATCACATCATTTCCCTGACCACCCCTCCACATCCATCTTACCAACTCTGATTTCTTATTCCCCTGCATATGGAGCTGAAGTAATGGCCCTCATTCTATCCTCTCCTATCCACCTCTGCAAAAGACCCTACCCCCTCCTGTCTCCTCCACTACCTCTCTCCTTCTGCTTGTTCCCATCTTGCCCACCTCCTCAATTTCTCCCTCTCATAAGGTACTGTCTCTTCTGCCTTCAAGCATGCCCTTGTCTCCCCTATTCTTAAAAAAACCCTAATCCTAATACTATCTCCAACGACCAATCTCTCTCTTCCCTTTTGCCTACAAACTCTTTGCGCGTATTGCCTGCAGCTGCCTTACTGCCTTTCTTTCCTCCCACTCCCTGCTAAACCCATTTCAGTCTGGCTTCTGTCCTCTTCACTCCAGTGAAACTGCCCTCATAAAAGTCTGCAATGACCTCCATGCTGCAAAATCCAAGCGCCACTACTCTGCTTATTCTCCTTGACCTCTTTGATGCTTTTAACACTGTGGACCACACTCTTTCCTCCTGGAAGTCCTTTGCTCCCTTGGTCTGCATGACACTGCCCTCTTCTGGCTGTCCTTCTACTTCTATAACCACTCCTCCTCTGTCTTCTCTCATGACTCTACTGCTCACACACTTTCACTAACTGTAAGTGCCCCATAAGGTTCTGTTCTGGACCTCACCTATTCTCTCTCTATACATCCTCTTTAGGCGAGCTCATTCACTCTTTCAACCTCCAATATCATCTCTATGCTGATGATACTCAAGTCTACTTTTTTAACCACTGACTTCTCTGCCTCTCTCCTCTTATATCTCCACACATTCAGTACCACTCGCAGTCCTGCCTCTTCCATCTCAAAATATTTCCAGGGTCAGACCTTTTCTTACCCTGGATGCTACTAAGACCCCCATCCACTCACTGGTCATCTCCAGATTGGACTATTGTAATCTCCTCCTATCTAGTCTTCCTAACAAACACCTCTGTCTACTCCAATCTATGCTCAATGTTGCCGTCCGTCTCATCCTCTTCTCCAAGTATACTACGTCTATGTACCCTTTCTTACAAGCCCTACACCGGCTCCACTTCCAAATCCAATTCAAGCTTCTAATACTCACTTAGAAAGCCCTTACCCATTCCGCTCCAGATTACATATCTGACCTTATCTCCCTTTACATTCCCACCCGCTCTCTCTGCTCCAAAAATACATGCCGCTTCTCCTGCCAACTAATTACTTTCTCCAATTCCGGCCTCCAAGCTTTGGTTGGGGTGCTCCCTACCTCTGGATTTCTCTACCTCTCCCTATCAGACTTTCCACCACTCTACAAAACTTTAAGTGGACTATCAAGACCGATTTGTTCATTAAACCCAGCCATCTCTCATCCTAACTATCTGTTCCATGCTCGTGTACCCCATCTATGTCACCCCTGTCTGTCTGTCCCTCCTCTTCAGAATGTAAGCTCTCACAAGCAGGACCTTTCCCCTCATGTGCTTTACGTCTCTTAGATATTTTCTCCTTCACACTCCCTACAATGACACCTAACCTTCGGTTTCTCTCACTATGATGATTATTTCAATATCCTGTCCTCTGATGCATAAATGGTTATATACCATGTACTTGTCCTACATTGTCTTGTACTGTAAGTCATTGCTTTCTTGATTTGCTCATTTGCTTATGTACTTTGTTAAGCAGTGTGGAACCCTTGTGGCAACATATAAATTAATGAAAATAATAATAAAATTAATAATAATAATAGGTAAACAACCCCATTCTTGTACTGTATGTCGGCATATAAATGAAGTAAGGCTGTTTGCCTGTCTTCTAAACTATGGTAAACAAACCACCATCTACTTATAGGGTGTATTCAGTCTGGTCACGGAGGTGTGACTGCACACAAAGCAGAGAGCAAAACCTCAACATATTTCATCTGCTTTTGACTAAAAAAAATTCTTAAAGCTATGATAGCTGTGAGTTTCCAAAATCATAGAAATACCGTAGATCTAAAGTCTAAACACAGGGTAGTAGCTATTTGTAAATCACTAGGATGTCAGGTTTGGGCAAAAGGATGTATTTAATCAATCAAACATCACAATGCAGTCATAAAGATGTGTCCACATACACCTTTCCATTATCCTGCCATGTATGGCACTGCTTGGTATGCCATAGACTCAGAGATTTATCCATGCTTTGTGATTTTTCTTGTTTTGCTTCTTTAATATGCTACTTTATACATATTCTATTATGGCTAACTAAAACTTTAAACTGAATCCACTCGCTACTCATAGAAAAAAGCTTAGCTATGCTATGCATAGCATGCCAGATTGAGCAAAATAAAAATGTGTTTGTGGTTTTTTTTGTCCTTTATTCCTTTATTTATTTATTGTTCCTTATATATTGTCCTTATACATGGATTGCCCCCTCTCTTTGATTTTCTCTTGATTTTCTGGAGGTAAAAGGGAGTTAGCACTAATTAAAAAATGGGTGGGACCACGATTTAGAATCTCACTCAGTGCGTATCGTGCGTGCTGTACACGCACCTGGCTAAACAGTCCGAGTGTGGGTACATCTGTACGAGATGTGTGCGAATGGCCACCCTGGAAGCCCAGGTAACTGATCTAGAGCAGACCGTTACGCGACTGAGGAGTATTCAAAATCTCAAGCAAAGTTTAGATAGAATGGTGGAGGAGTTGCAAGGGGGAACACTGAAAGACAAGGATGATCAGGTAGACAGCTGGGTCACGGTTAGAAGGAAGAAGAAGAGGGGGAGGGGAAGACAGGACATCTCTGATCTGCCAAACCCCAATAAATTTGCCTGATTGGACGAAGATTCTGGGGATGGCAGTTAGGAAATTATGGAACCAAAGGAGACTGTTCCCTCTAGCAACCAGAGGAGTGGTTCCCTGGTACAGATGGGAAAAAAGATAGTGAGGTACCTAGTCAGATTGTGGTATTAGGGGATTCTATTATCAGGAGGACAGACAGGGCAATCTACTACCGGGACCATGATCGCCGTACAGTCTGTTGTCTTCCGGGTGCTCGGGTATGGCACATCACAGACCGGGTAGATAGATTGTTGGGAGGGGCTGGTAAAGACCCGGTGGTCTTGGTGTATGTTGGCACCAATGACAAAGTTAGTGGTAGGTGGGATGTCCTTAAGAAAGACAATAGGGAATTAGGAAATAAACTTAAGGCAAGGACATCTAGGGTAATATTCTCCGAAATATTACCAGTGCCACGTGCTAGCCCAGGGAGGCAGAGGGAGATTAGGGAGGTAAATGTGTGGCTTAGAGACTGGTGTAGGAAGGAGGGGTTTGTGTTCCTGGAACACTGGGCGGACTTCTCAGTCAGGAGCCATCTTTTTTGTCATGATGGATTGCACTTGAATGAGGAGGGGGCTGCGGAGCTGGGGGGCAGGATGGTTAGAAGGTTGGAGGAGCTTTTGATCTAGGAGCCTGGGGGGAGGGTTTAGCTAAAAGCTACGGGTCAATCAGTGAGAACAGTAAGGATGGGGGTGGAGAAGGGGGAGCGTAAGATCAGTCGGCAAGGGTATTTGCATGGGTATTGACACCGGAAATACTGACACAGGTATTGCCCAAGACATTCCCAATTTATTACCTAAAGACGAATGTGGCACAACAGTATGGTATATACAAAATAATGTCCATAGCATAAGGGAAGATACTAACATCGGGGGGGGGGGGGGGTTTAGATTGTCTTAATAGGTCAAATAGGGATAGTAGTAAGAAAGGTTGTACTATGTATGGTGGGGGTGGAAAGGGAGTGAGGAGAATAAAAGTCAGTAAGGGTAATTCTAGAAAGGCACTTGTAAATATAGATAAGGTACCATTAAAACAAACGGGCAAGGGAGATGCTAAGCTAAAATGTATGCTTGCGAGCGCAAGAAGCCTATCGGGTAAAATGGGGGAATTGGAATGGCTTGTATCAAAGTCTCAGTATGATACTATAGGTATTACGGAAGCATGGTGGGACGACTCTCACGACTGGGATGCGAATTTGGAGGGATATTCTCTTTTCAGGAGGGACAGGGCTACCAAAAGGGGAGGAAGGGGTATGTCTCTTTGTTAAGCCATCTCTAAAACTAAATGTAATAGAGGGTATTTGTGAGCGGGCTGGAGATAACGTGGAGTCACTATGGGTTGAGATCACAAGTGGGGGCACAGAGGCAAAGAAACTAGTCATTGGCACGTGTTACAAGCAACCGGATATTAGCGTACATGATGAGGAACAACTCTTACAGCAAATTGAAAAATCTGCGGGAATGGGGGACATCCTAGTGTTAGAGGATTTTAACTATCATGATATAAATTGGAGAAATGATTCATGTATAAAAGCTAGGAGCAGCAGGTTCTTAAATACATTAAAGGATCAATACTTGACTCAATTTGTTGTGGACCCAACTAGAGGTAAAACTATTCTGGACCTAGTTATTACCAATAATGTGGACATTATATCAAACACAAAAGTTGGGGAGACCTTGGGAAACAGTGACCACTATATGATCACATTCGACATTAGTTTCAAGAAACATAGGTATAAGGGAACAACTAAAACATTTCACTTTAGAAAAGCTAACTTCAATATGTTGAGACAGGCACTAAACGACATTGACTGGGAAGTTATGTTTCATGGTAAAGACACAACAGAAATGTGGGATGCTTTAAAAGGATTGCTTGATAGCAATATTCACAAATTCATTCCCACGAGCAGTAAATGCAGGAGTACTAAAAACATACCAATGTGGCTTAATAAGGAGGTCAAGGAAGCAATGGCTAAAAAGAGGCGTGCTTAATAAGATTAGTAGCAAAAGTCAGCATGGGTTTGTAAGGGACAGATCATGTCAAACTAACTTAACTAGCTTCTACGAGGAAGTGAGCGGGAATCTTGACCAGGGAAAAGCAGTGGATGTGGTGTACTTAGATTTTGTAAAAGCCTTCGATACAGTGCCTCACACGAGACTGATCATCAAATGAAAGGAACTTGGTCTAGGATATACTATTTGTACATGGATAGGTAATTGGCTGGATAACAGAGTACAACGAGTAGTGGTCAACGGGATGTTCTCCAGCTGGGCACCAGTAGTCAGCGGAATACCACAAGGGTCCGCACTTGATCCGCTACTGTTCAATATATTTATCAACGATCTAGGAAGAGGCTTGGAAAGCACAGTGTCAATCTTTGCAGATGATACTAAACTGTGTAAGGTAATTAAGATAGCAATGTGGAGTCTCTACAGAATGACTTATTTAAACTTGAAACTTGGACGTCTAAATGGGGAATAAGGTTCAATATAGAAAAATGTAAAGTTATGCATTTTGGGACAAAAAACACACATGCGTCGTACACTCTAAATGGTGAAGTTGTAGGGGTAACTGTGGTGGAAAAGGTTTGGGGGTGCTCATAGATAATAGGCTTAATAACAGTACTTAATGTCAAAGTGCTGCAAAAAAGGCAAGTAAAGTGCTCAAATGCATAAAACGGGACATTGAGACAAGGGACGAGGATGGAATCCTGTAACTATACAAATCATTGGTACATCAACATCCGGAATATTGTGTTCAATTTTGGGCACCATATTATAAAAAAGATATTGGGGAACTAGAAAGAGTTCAAAGGCGAGCTACTAAATTGATTAAAGGGTTAAAGACACTGGAGTACAAGGATAGGCTTACTAGGTTAAATCTGTATACACTAGAAAAGAGGCGTCTAAGTGGGGACATAATTAATACTGTATCTTCAAATATGTAAAGGGTCATTACAAGGAGTTAGCAGGGGATTTGTTTATTAAAAGAACTCTGCATAGGACACGTGGGCACTCGCTGAGGCTAGAGGAGAGAAAATTCCGTACCCAACGTAGGAAACGGTTCTTCACGGTAAAGGCAATAACAATTTGGAACTCCCTGCCAGAGAAGGTAATAATGGCAGACTCTGTAAATGTATTTAAAACCCGATTGGACAAATTTCTAACTGGAAAAAGTATCCAGGGTTATAGCATTTAACATAGTGACATTAATCTGTGAGTGGTAAGAATCATAGTTGTCAATTGGTATTAAACCATTACTTCACCAGGTGCATTATAATATGAACAGCTTAACACAAAATACAGGTTGAACCCGATGGGCATTTTGCCTCTTTTCAACCTCACTAACTATGTAACTATTTACACTCATTGCTTAAATAAAGGAGATTAATGTGAGCATACCATATCTCAGGTAGTATTACATAGAGGAAGTTATGCACAAAGGGGGTAATTCCAAGTTGATCGCAGCAGGATTTTTGATAGCAATTGGGCAAAACCATGTGCACTGCAGGGGAGGCAGATATAACATGTGCAGAGAGAGTTAGATTTGGGTGGGTTATTATATTTCTGTGCAGGGTAAATACTGGCTGCTTTATTTTTACACTGCAAATTAGATTGCAGATTGAACACACCCCACCCAAATCTAACTCTCTCTGCACATGTTATATCTGCCTCCCCTGCAGTGCACATGGTTTTGCCCAACTGCTAACAAAGTTTCTGCTGCGATCAACTCAGAATTACCCCCAATTATTTGTACGTAAGTGGGAAGTTACATGGCCAGTTCTGGGATGGAGCCAGATTTAATTGTTATCATCAATGAAATGGGGTTATCAGCTAAATAAAAGTTGTGAGCACCCTTTGATCTGTGTTCAGACTGGGCAATAATTTTTTAAATTAGCATTTCCTGTCATTCTTCCCAGCCAGATTAGCTGCTTGTTATTCTGTGTGGTTTTCTTTTAATTGCTATGCACTTGTCTATGTAATTTATAACCCTTTTCTTTGTAACCTTTCTGTAACTAAACACTGTATTTCTTTTGAAAATAAAGTATTCTTTATTAATTTATTCCATATATGCTTAAGAGCTCGGTTAATCTATATATATTATTTGTGGCTAGAAGCAGGGGGAAACCAAACTAACAGTGAGGTAGTTTGTGCTGTCAAGCCTGGCAATTGGATAAAGTGTATGTTCTAACTGTTATTTAATGCTAGAAGCAGGGGGAAACCAATCTAACTTCTTGGTAGTTTTCATTACTGAGCCTGCGCAATTGTGATGAAGTATATGCTATAACTGTTATTGATTGCTAAAAGCAGACTTAATCAAAACTAACTGCAAGGTAGTTTGTGTTGCCGAGCCTGCGCAATTGTGATAAAGTATACGCTATTTGGGTAATTCCAAGTTGATCGCAGCAGGAATTTTGTTAGCAGTTGGGCAAAACCATGTGCACTGCAGGGGAGGCAGATATAACATGTGCAGAAGGAGTTAGATTTGGGTGGGTTATTTTGTTTCTGTGCAGGGTAAATACTGGCTGCTTTATTTTTACACTGCAAATTAGATTGCAGATTGAACACACCCCACCCAAATCTAAATCTCTCTGCACATGTTAAATATGCCTCCCCTGCAGTGCACATGGTTTTGCCCAACTGCTAACAAAATTCCTGCTGCGATCAACTTGGAACCCCCATAGGGTATACCCCCATAAGTGTTATTGATTGTTATTGACAGGGAGAAATCAAACTAACTGAACAAGCATGGATATTGTGTTTGGGTACCTGTGGCTCCTTAATTATCACAGGTGGTGGCAGTAAAAGTGAGGTTTATGGTAGCCTGGACAGAGAGATAGAATATTCAGTGTGAATATTACATTTGGCTCTGCCCTCACTGGTGCAAGATATGGGGATCTGCGATCGCAGTTCTGATGCTAATGTGAAACAATCAATGTACAGTAAAGCAAATAACTGCCTCTGGCCATAGAATGCAAATATCAGGGATACCGAAAGGGGGCCCTGACATTATCTCACATATGCTAACTAACAACAAAAACAATTTTGCCTATAACAGCTCCCTTTCTGTTAAGGAAACATAGCCTTCTGTATCATTAACTTCTACTCAAAGAATAGCCTATTTATTCATTAGCCAGTGCCTTTGGACATGATGCAGTCTTTTAAGGAAATATAGCAACATGCATGAGTACATTTATAAAGTTTCTTTGTTTAAAGAAACTTATCAAACTTAAAAAGAAAAATACCATATACCACAAGTATACCATATACCACAAGTATAGCCCTTCTAGCTATGCTAACAGCCTCAAACAAAAGATACAGTTGTTTATTATTGTTGTATTCTAAGCTATATGAGAATAGAACCCATTGCTTCTAATCACTCACACCCATTAGTATCTGCAATTGCAGCCAGGCGCATATTTGTTGCAGTATTTCCAGTGCTATTTGCTCCATGTACTTCAATGCAAGTGAATACACAGAGGTTATGGCATTTCCTTCATCGATCTCCACTCCCAATTGAAAGTACTTGTTGACTACCGGTGATTAATGCAGTGACTGTGGGTAAGGGCACCTATGTCATACCTCCTAACCGTCACGATTCCAGCGGGACAGTCCAGCTATTCGGACACTGTCCCGCTGTCCCACCCTTGGGTCGCAGTGTCCCGCGGGTGGGGGTGGGGGGTAGTTGGGAGATCCTGTGATCACCGCTGCTCTGCTCTGCAAAGCAGCCAGTGATCACTGAGTTAGATACTGTGCGCATGCCTTCTTGGTCTCGGCTGGGTGGGTATGGCCATGCAACATATCCCGCTGTCATACCTCCCAACATGACCCTCTCCAGGAGGGACACAATGCTCTGCTTCTGGACTTTTCTCTTAATTTATGATTGCCATCACCTGTTTTGAACAGGTTAATGGATAAGAAAGGTGTTTCAGCACAGGTGATGGCAATTATACATTAAAAGTCCAGAAGCAGAGCATTGTGTTCCTCCTGGAGAGGGTCATGTTGGGAGGTATGCGCTGTTTATATCATTTTGGGGAAGTGCCCAGCACTCCCCAAGCAGCTGGGCAAACCCCCTGGCTCACATCCCTGCACTGTTTAGATACTATGTGCATGTGCACAGCATCTACTCAGGGATCACCCGCTGCTTTGCTATGAAAAGCAGTGGTGATCAAAGGCTCCCAAACCTTTAACCTCACCCGTGGGACACTGCGGCCCACGGGTTTGACAGTGGGACAATGTTCTAATAGCTGAAATAGAGACAATTGGGAGAGAAGCCTTGCATCTTTTTAGCCACCTTCTAGTCACTGCCCAGGAATGCCCAATAAGACATTTCTGCTACTGTTCACCTTAATCACAACAGCCCCTGTATATGTACACTCTGTATAACGTATGCTCTGTAGGACTTTTGGGGGATTTTCCCACTTGAGCAGTAACAAAAGATCTCTGAACCCTGTGAACATTGGTAATGCATGCCACTTGAATCAGGCCACATATCTGTAACCAACAACCAGAATTAGTTTTGCAAAATATATTGCACAGAAATGAAATTGTATGGTAAATAAGCCACTTAGCTGCTTTTCAGTAATGTGGATCACCACTGAATAGCAGCAGGTGATAATTGCCATTTCCTAAAATTCACATTAATGACTGGCCCATAAATCTACAGCTGGGAAATTAAATCATTTCCCTTCTGGTGAACTTAAGCACTGACCCATCACACTGTAGTTGGCTGATTTTCTTAAGCACCAAGATGCATAAACACACTGCAAAATCCTAGGTGCCTTTTTTATATGATGGCTCAGATCTACTGGAGAACCTCCTGTTAGCAGATCTCACATATCATATGCTAAGCCAGGAGTCACGAACAGTTCAATAATTTAGAATTAATCTGCTCTGTATAAAGGGCAGTAGAATGTTGCTTTTCCTGCCTTTTACCAGGCAGCTGTGCTGGTATTTTTGACACAGGAAACCAACTCAACTTCCAGTTCCAACAGAGCATTCACTCATATCCTGCAGGCTTCACAGGTTCCCGGATGATCCATAACAGTTGTGAGCAAGCCAGCCTTCACAGCCACTCTGTGTGTCTCTAACAGGGGAAAACAAGGCTTCTTAGATTGCACGTGTTAGCATAGCTGGGAAAAAGAGGAGAGGTGAGAAAATGACCAGATTCTATTTGACACTTGTTCCCATAATAACAGAGTTATAGTCCCACAGAATGTCCTGAATCCTCATTTACCGAAACACGTGTGTCTGGCGCGCAGGCTTGTAAAATGCATTTTAAATATTTACATGACATTCCTTGCATGGTTAGTACCAGGTTTGTGACCTCTAACATGCATTTCTACGGGAAAAAAAGCTTTACAACCATGAGTGAATAATATTTCCATTCAAATAAAGATATACAGATGGATGTGTGTACTGTATGTGTGTTAGTAGTAGCGGAATGGACTGCAGAGTTTGGCTATATGCACCTGCCTCCAGTGCATTTATGTTAGAGCTATTATCCGGTTACTACAAAAAGTTATAAACCGTTAAGTAAAGCAAAGCTGTGAATATTATAAAGAAAAATAGCAGTAAGGGCAGCTGAGTGACATTCCAAGGCTACAATATATATAGTCAATGGTGGGAAAATTGCGGTCTGCGGGTAACCGCGGGGTTATTTGGGGTCACCAACAAGAGTGACCTCAATAAAGCTCACGGTTAGCCGCTGACTGCAATTTTACCACCTTTGACTATAATGGAAGTCCGCCAGTGCGCTCCACCTGATTGACAGACCAGGAGCGCACAGCCAATCAGGAGAGCGCTATGACGTGGCGCTCCCTGATTGGCTGCCGGGTCCTCTAGTGACACGAGTCACGAGGGTCCCAGCATTCGGGGAAAGGGGTTCCATGTGTAAACATGGAACCCCTTTAGTGGCGTGGATCGGGTTTTTCGTTTTATTTTTTTAACCCTATGGATGCCTACATGGAAAGAAGAGGACCGATCTTCACTGGATAATAGGTAAGTATTTCGTTTTTTTTTATAGGTACCCCAAGGGATTCTACTTGACAAGGGGACCGATGGGCTCCGTGGGACACTAGGGTGGTCATTCCGAGTTGTTCGCTCACTAGCTATTTTTAGCAGCCATGCAAACGCTAGGCCGCCGCCCACTGGGAGTGTATTTTAGCTTAGCAGAAATGCGAATGAAAGGATTGCAGAGCGGCGGCAAAGTCTACTCAACGCTTGCGATCACTTCAGACTATTCAGTTCCTGTTTTGACGTCACGAACACACCCTGCATTCGCCCAGCCACGCCTGCGTTTTTACTGGCACGCCTGCGTTTTTTCAACCACTCCCTGAAAACGGTCAGTTGACACCCAGAAACGGCCACTTCATGTCAATCACTCTGCGGTCAGCAGTGCGACTGGAAAACTTTGCTAGCCATGTGTGAAACTACATCGGCCGTTGTGAAAGTACGAAGCACGTGCACATTGCGCCGCATACGCATGCGCAGAAGTGCCATTTTTGTTGCCTCATCGCTGCACAGCGACCGAATTCAGCTAGCGATCAACTCAAAATGACCTCCTAGGTAAGTATGTGTGAGTGTGTAAGTGTGTATGTATGTGAAAATAAACATACTTTCACGGTGGGTGTGTTGTGTTTTTTTTGGGTATTTCTTTTGTTGTGGCGCTACAGGTACCAGCGGGCCTGTTATTTCCCCGCATGCTGGTACTTGTGATTCTCCAAGCAGGGGAGGCTTGCTGGGACTTGTAGTTCCACAACAAAAGACAATATTCTTTCTTTTTACACACTTTTGAAGGGATTGGGGGGACAGCCTCAGACTTCACCCCTGGCCCTTGGGTGCCTGGAGGGGGGTACCCCCTGATTTAAGGGGTCCCCACTCCCCCAGGAAACGCCGGACAGGGGTGACTAGTTGGGGGGAATGATACTCTAGCCGTAGGGACCTATATAAATGTGTCCCCCGGCTGCTGCATAACCTTCCTGGCTAGTTGAGCCCAGGGCTGGTTTTAAAAATAAGGGGGATCCCTACGTCTTTTGTCCCCCATATTTTTGGAACTAGGACCAGCCCAAGAGCCTGGTGCTGGTTGTATAAATACGGGGAACCCTACACAATTTTCCCCCGGTATTTAAACAACCAGAAAGAGCCCGAGGCTGGTTATGCTTAGGAGAGGGACCCTACACAATTTTTTTTTTTACTTTAACTATTTCAATACTACTATATACACAATGAAGCCCTGCACGGATCCAACTGATCCGTGCGGGCTTCATTGTGTTAAGTCCGGCAGTGTTTTACTATTCTCTCCCGTAAAACACTGCCGGCAATACAAATTACACCGACATTGGTGAATTCGAATTGAAGAAACACGGTACTTTAGTAAATTACGTGTTTTTTCACAAAAAGTTGCATTCTCACACTGCCGATGTCATCCGAGATTGATCTCGGCTGAAATCGGCAGAAATGAGAATCTTAGTAAATACACCCCATAGAGCCAAGTTACAGATGGATAAACGGTGACAGCGTAGGACAGATGTAGAGTTGATAACAGAGAAGTATTGAGACAAAAAGGAGAGAATTAGCGAAACAGGCTAAAAGGAACAGAAACAGAGAACATTCTGTTCTAATGCCAAGTTCAGTAGCTTGGAGAGAAATGTCCCAACCTCTGAAGTCAAGAGGTCGCCAGCTGGAAGTGGAATATCGCCACCAATAAATTGCCATGGGAGAAAGTGTTGAAACCTAGTTAGTACCAATGGATTCCAGAGAAAGGCCAGCTGTGTAGAGACACAGACCCATTGCCAGATCACAATGTTACATATCTAGTAAATGTGTGTTTCTCAACCATGTCACAGAAAACACGGATTCTAAATCTCGAAATGTTCATTCTGTAATCCTTTTCCTTTTTTGGCTAACATTACATTTTCTAGTGATACCAGGGCTTAACGTTTTAGGATTGTTCTAATTTATTTGCCTCAGGTATAATGGGCATGTAACTCGCAGAAATCAATCACCAGAAGAAATGACACTAACATTACTATAGCAATTAGATACACCCCTCAAAAAACCATACACAGGAAAATAAGAATTTACTTACCGATAATTCTATTTCTCATAGTCCGTAGTGGATGCTGGGGACTCCGAAAGGACCATGGGGAATAGCGGCTCCGCAGGAGACTGGGCACAAAGTAAAAGCTTTAGGACTAGCTGGTGTGCACTGGCTCCTCCCCCTATGACCCTCCTCCAAGCCTCAGTTAGGATACTGTGCCCGGACGAGCGTACACAATAAGGAAGGATTTTGAATCCCGGGTAAGACTCATTACCAGCCACACCAATCACACCGTACAACTTGTGATCTGAACCCAGTTAACAGCATGATAACAGAAGGAGCCTCTGAAAAGATGGCTCACAACAACAATAACCCGATTTTTGTAACAATAACTATGTACAAGTAATGCAGACAATCCGCACTTGGGATGGGCGCCCAGCATCCACTACGGACTATGAGAAATAGAATTATCGGTAAGTAAATTCTTATTTTCTCTAACGTCCTAGTGGATGCTGGGGACTCCGAAAGGACCATGGGGATTATACCAAAGCTCCCAAACGGGCGGGAGAGTGCGGATGACTCTGCAGCACCGAATGAGAGAACTCCAGGTCCTCCTCAGCCAGGGTATCAAATTTGTAGAATTTAGCAAACGTGTTTGCCCCTGACCAAGTAGCTGCTCGGCAAAGTTGTAAAGCCGAGACCCCTCGGGCAGCCGCCCAAGATTAGCCCACTTTCCGTGTGGAATGGGCTTTTACAGATTTTGGCTGTGGCAGGCCTGCCACAGAATGTGCAAGCTGAATTGTACTGCAAATCCAACGAGCAATCGTCTGCTTAGAAGCAGGAGCACCCAGCTTGTTGGGTGCATACAGGATAAACAGCGAGTCAGATTTTCTGACTCCAGCCGTCCTGTGAAAACACCTTAGGGAGAAATTGAGGACGAGTCCTCAATTCCGCCCTGTCAGAATGGAAAATCAGATAAGGGCTTTTACAGGATAAAGCCGCCAATTCTGACACGCGCCTGGCCCAGGCCAGGGCCAACAGCATGACCACTTTCCATGTGAGATATTTTAACTCCACAGATTTAAGTGGTTCAAACCAATGTGACTTTTGGAATCCCAAAAAAAAACTACATTGAGATCCCAAAAGGAGGCACAAAAGGAGGCTGTATATGCAGTACCCCTTTTACAAACGTCTGAACTTCAGGGACTGAAGCTAGTTCTTTTTGGAAGAAAATTGACAGGGCCGAAATTTGAACCTTAATGGACCCCAATTTCAGGCCCATAGACACTCCTGTTTGCAGGAAATGTAGGAATCGACCCAGTCGAATTTCCACCGTCGGGCCTTACTGGCCTCGCACCACGCAACATATTTTCGCCAATTGCGGTGATAATGTTTTTGCGGTTACATCCTTCCTGGCTTTGATCAGGATAGGGATGACTTCATCCGGAATGCCCTTTTTCCTTCAGGATCCGGCGTTCAACCGCCATGCCGTCAAACGCAGCCGCGGTAAGTCTTGGAACAGACAGGGTCCTTGCTGGAGCAGGTCCCTTCTTAGAGGTAGAGGCCACGGATCCTCCGTGAGCATCTCTTGAAGTTCCGGTTACCAAGTCCTTCTTGGCCAATCCGGAGCCACGAATATAGTGCTTACTCCTCACCATCTTATCAATCTCAGTACCTTGGGTATGAGAGGCAGAGGAGGAAACACATACCCTGACTGGTACACCCACGGTGTTACCAGAGCGTCTACAGCTATTGCCTGAGGGTCCCTGGACCTGGCGCAATACCTGTCGAGTTTTTCCCAACGGTTTATAATCCTGTGGAAGACTTCTGGGTGAAGTCCCCACTCTCCCCGGGTGGAGGTCGTGCTGTGGAAGTCTGCTTCCCAGTTGTCCACTCCCGGAATGAATACTGCTGACAGTGCTATCCCATGATTTTCCGCCCAGCGAAGAATCCTTGCAGCTTCTGTCATTGCCCTTCTGCTTCTTGTGCCACCCTGTCTGTTTACGTGGGTGACTGCCGTGATGTTGTCCGACTGGATCAACACCGGCTGTCCTTGAAGCAAAGGTCTTGCTAAGCTTAGAGCATTGTAAATGTCCCTTAGCTTCAGGATATTTATGTGAAGTGATGTCTCCAGGCTTGACCATAAGTCCTGGATATTCCTTCCCTGTGTGACTGCTCCCCAGCCTCGCAGGCTGGCATCCGTGGTTACCAGGACCCAGTCCTGAATGCCGAATCTGCGGCCCTCTAGAAGATGAGCACTCTGCAACCACCACAGGAGGGACACCCTTGTCCTTGGTGACAGGGTTATCCGCTGATGCATCTGAAGATGCGACCCGGACCATTTGTCCAGCAGGTCCCACTGGAAAGTTCTTGCGTGGAATCTGCCAAATGGGATTGCTTCGTAGGAAGCCCCCATTTTACCCAGAACCCTTGTGCATTGATGCACTGAGACTTGGCTCGGTTTGAGGAGGTTCCTGACTAGCTCGGATAACTCCCTGTCTTTCTCCTCCGGGAGAAACACCTTTTTCTGGACTGTGTCCAGGATCATCCCTAGGAACAGAAGACACGTCGACGGAACCAGCTGCGATTTTGGAATATTGAGAATCCAATCGTGCTGCCGCAACACTATCTGAGATAGTGCTACACCGACCTCCAACTGTTCCCTGGATCTTACCCTTATCAGGGAATCGTCCAAGTAAGGGATAACTAAAATTCCCTTCCTTCGAAGGAACATCATCATTTCGGCCATTACCTTGGTAAAGACCCGGGGTGCCGTGGACCATCCCTACGGCAGCGTCTGAACTGATAGTGACAGTTCTGTACCATAAACCTGAGGTACCCTTGGTGAGAAGGGTAAATTTTGACATGAAGGTAAGCATCCTTGATGTCCCGAGACATCATGTAGTCCCCTTCTTCCAGGTTCGCAATCACTGCTCTGAGTGACTCAATCTTGAATTTGAACCTCTGTATGTAAGTGTTCAAAGATTTTAGATTTTAGAATCGGTCTCACCGAGCCGTCTGGCTTCGGTACCACAATAGTGTGGAATAATACCCCGTTCCCTGTTGCAGGAGGGGTACCTTGATTATCACCTGCTGGGAATACAGCTTGTGAATGGCTTCCAAAACTGCCTCCCTGTCCGAGGGAGACGTCGGTAAAGTCGACTTTTGGAAACGGCGAGGGGGAGACGTCTCGAATTCCAATATGTACCCCTGAGATATTACCTGAAGGATCCAGGGGTCTACTTGCGAGTGAGCCCACTGCGCACTGAAATTCATTGAGAACGGGCCCCCACCGTGCCTGAGCTTGTAAAGCCCTAGCGTCATACTGAGGGCTTGGCAGAGGCTGGAAAGGGTTTCTGTTCCTGGGAACTGGCTGATCTCTGCAGCCTTTTTCCTCTCCCTCTGTCACGAGCAGAAAAGAGGAACCTTTTGTCCGCTTGCCAACAAAGGACTGCGCCTGATAATACGGCGTCTTATTTTGAGAGGCGACCTGGGGTACAAACGTGGATTTCCCAGCTGTTGCCGTGGCCACCAGGTCTAAAAGACCGACCCCAAATGTCCCCTTTCAAAGGCAATACTTCCAAATGACGTTTGGAATCCGCATCACCTGACCATTTTACTGGTAGAATTGGACAACGCACTTATACTTGATGCCAGTCGGCAATTATTCCGCTGTGCATCATGCATATATAGAAATGCATCTTTTAAATGCTCTATAGGCAATAATATACTATCCTTATCTAGGATATCAATATTTCCAGTCAGGGAATCCGACCATGCCAACCCAGCACTGCACCTCCTGGCTGAGGCGATAGCTGGTCACAGTATAACACCAGTATGTGTGTAAATACCTTTTTTTGAATACCCTCTTGCTTTCTATCAGCAGGATCCTTAAGGGCGGCCATCTCATGAGAGGGTAGAGCCCTTGTTCTTACAAGCGTGTGAGCGCCTTATCCCCCCTAGGGGGTGTTTCCCAATGCATCCTAACCTCTGGCGGGAAAGGGTATGCAGCCAATACTTTTTAAGAAATTATTCATTGTTATCGGGGGGAAACCCACGCATCATCACACATTTTATTTCTCAGATTCAGGAAAACTACAGGTAGTTTTTCCCTCACCGAACATAATACCCCTTTTTTGGTGGTACTCGTATTATCAGAAATGTATAAAACATTTTCCATTGTCTCAATCATGTAACGTGTGGCCCTACTGGAAATCACGGTTGTCTCTTCACCGTCGACACAGGAGTCAGTATCCGTGTCGGCGTCTGTATCTGCCATCTGCCTGACGGCCTATGAGACGTCTGGACAGGCACAAGCTGAGTAGCCGGCTGTCTCATGTCAACCACTGTTTTTTTATATAGAGCTGACACTGTCACGTAATTTTCAACAGTACATCCACTCAGGTGTCGACCCCCTAGGGGGTGACATCACTGTTACAGACACTCTGCTCCGCCTCCACATCATTTTCCTCCTCATACATGTCGACACACACGTACCGACACCCAGCACACACACAGGGAATGCTCTGATAGAGGACAGGACCCACTTAGCCCTTTGGGGAGACAGAGGGAGAGTTTGCCAGCACACACCAGAGCGCTATATATGTATAGGGACAACCTTACAATAAGTGTCTATCCCTTATAGCTGCTTATATCTGTTATTTTGCCAAATAAGTGCCCCCCTCTCTTTTTTACCCTGTTTCTGTAGTTGCAGGATGCAGGGGAGATTCTGGGAGCCTTCCTACCAGCGGAGCTGTGTGGGAAAAATGGCGCTGTGTGCTGAGGAGATAGGCCCCGCCCCCTTCACGGCGGGCTCTTCTCCCGCTTTTTACTGGAAAACTGGCAGGGGTTAAATACATCCATATAGCCCAGGAGCTATATGTGATGTATTTTTCGCCAACTAAGGTAAATTCATTGCTTCCCAGGACGCCCCCCCCCCCAGTGTCCTGCACCCTCAGTGACCGGAGTGTGAAGTGTGCTGAGAGCAATGGCGCACAGCTGCAGTGCTGTGCGCTACCTTATGAAGACAGGAAAGTCTTCTGCCGCCGATTTATGGACCTCTTCTTGCTTCAGCATCTGTAAGGGGGCCGGCGGCGCGGCTCCGGGACCCATCCATGGCTGGGCCTGTGATCGTCCCTCTGGAGCTAATGTCCAGTAGCCTAAGAAACCCAATCCACTCTGCACGCAGGTGAGTTCGTTTCTCTCCCCTAAGTCCCTCGATGCAGTGAGCCTGTTGCCAGCAGGTCTCACTGAAAATAAAATACCTATTTAAACTTTTACTCTAAGCAGCTCAGGAGAGCCACCTAGATTGCACCCTTCTCGTTCGGGCACAAAATCTAACTGAGGCTTGGAGGAGGGTCATAGGGGGAGGAGCCAGTGCACACCAGCTAGTCCTAAAGCTTTTACTTTGTGCCCAGTCTCCTGCGGAGCCGCTATTCCCCATGGTCCTTTCGGAGTCCCCAGCATCCACTAGGACGTTAGAGAAACTAAAATTACGACAATGAAATAATTTTGAGGAATATCAAAATATTATTTATCCCTCTCTTTATCAGTATTGGGGGTAATAGCTTCCTGTAACAGGCCTGTGAGGAATTAGGAATCACCATCAGGCACAAAGACTTCTGATACTGACAATAAGCAGCCTGAAATAATAGGCCTTTAAAGCCCTCTCAGCCAATAAGCAGGAGACCATGGATGTCTGTTTAACAAGTTGTGATAGGACAGATTTTCACCACAATTTACCATTAACACTAGCTGGCAGTGGAAACAGGAAACCTAGAGCTTTCTCCGGACAATCTTGGTCACCTCAGCACATCCATGACACGTGGCACTGCATTGAAAGCCTCGACTTTGTCTTCAATAGCAGATACATTAAAAAATGGAAAGAGTAAAAAAAAACTTTGCTATAAAAAGAAATTGTAATATATTATGTATTAGGGGAAAAAAAGTGTTATTTTAATAGTAAAGCATCTTTTTCCTTTCCAGTGCCTCTGCTACTGCCATACCGAGATACCGATAGTGATAGTGGCATAGATGTTCTTTTAAATGGCTCCCAAAGTTTTACATAAGGAAGCCATCAGCGAAGTTAGTCAGCAACGGCAACAGGTGGACCTTCAGGAATAGCATTAGGTGGCCCATTTTTCCAGATTTAGGGCTTTACCCCTCTATTTCTGGCAGGATGAGCGGTGACCTACATTAACATTAACAAGATGACAAAAAACAATGCAAACAAGTTGCATTGTAAAGGTATTAATATTCTTAATTAATTCATTCCCATTTATGCTGTCTTCTTAGCAAGACCAATAGAGTGCACTATTTAAAATACTGTGAAGAAATATAATGTCAGCTACTATAATTCCCTACTGCCAACTATATTATATTAGGCACTATGCAGGTTCACTAACTATACTGATAGTTTCATAATACGCAAACTTCTAGCAGCTTAGGCATCCTATGTTGTATTGGATGCCCTCTCACTATCCCGAAAGTCGGCATGCCGACCAACAGGGACTATTCCTATGCATGGGTGTCCACGACGACACTCATAAAGTTGGAATAGAACCCGCAAGGGGCTTGTTGAGCTCGCCCACCTGCCGCCATTCCTCTGCCGGAATGCTGACTGCTGGTCTCCTGACCACTGGTCACACAATACGCATAGTCAATAGTTACCAGGTAGATCTAAAGTACTTTTCTTACTCAAAAATTACATTAAGCCAAATACTGCAAGTCGGGAAGATACTGTAAGGCAAAACGTCAGATCCAACTTGCCTACATTCACTAAGGAGCAGTTTTGTCAAGTACTCTGAACTGCTAGAAAAGCCAGAATAGGAGGAATATTACTTAGCACTTGGTTTGCAGTCTGTAACGAAGGGTTAGACCTTGAGCAAGAAAAGCCACATCACATTACACCTCCCGCAATGTAATCTGTTGTGTCTTTCAGTCTGTGCCATTCTTTGCATTATTTATGACTTCGCACATGATGCCATTTCAACACTTTAAACTGGAAAGCAGCCCAGATTTTTTTCTCCAGCCTACCCCTTTGGAAGACCACAAGCAGATGCCACTTGATAACACAAGGGTTGGCATGATGAGTTTTGTGTCTCTTTTGAGCAAGACAAAACACATAAGAAGAGGGAGGGTTGTGCCACAGACAGTTTATATTCTCCCATGCAGCATTCCTGACAAACAGCTGTGTTTATCCAAAGCTCTGCAGACACAAGGAACTAAACAATGTCCCCTTCATAGCTGTCTGTAACATGGAGCTTCCACCAGGCTGGGAGGCTGTGAAGGGAAAACTTTTTAGGGGTTCAAGTAAGACTCCCTAATGACTTTTTCAGCTCCAAATGTATTCATGCTGTTATGGTTTAAATGAAGAACTCTAGAAAGATTTACTTGCTTGCATAAATGTCTAAAAATGGCAAGATTTGCATTAGACATTACAAATGTAGAGATATTTATTTTCTGTTATATTTTACATTTTGGGGGTTGTTTCTTTTTTTTTTTTTTTTTTTTTTTACTTATTAGGCTTTTTAATAGTTCCAAATGTTATCACTTTTGTGCAACAAAACTGATTGTACTGTAGATCTCATATATATGTTCTGAAGGGATACGGTCATTAGGTCGACAGTCATTAGGTCGACCACTATAGGTCAACATGCATTAGGTCGACAGGGTCACTAAGTCGACATGGTCATTAGATCGACATGTACTAGGTCGATAGGTCAAAAGGTCGGCATGAGTTTTTAATTTTTTTTACACTTTTTCATACTTTATGATCCACGTGGACTACAATTGGGAACGGTAACCTGTGCCAAGCGCAGCAGTAGTGGAGTGAGGTACCTTGCTCGCTCGCCATGCGAGGGGACACGGTGCACTAATTGGGGTTTCCCGTCAATTTACGAAGAAAACGTCACCAAAAAAAGAAAAAAACCTCATGTCGACCTAATGACCCTGTCGACCTAGTGACCCTGTCGACCTAATGCATGTTGACCTAAGTTGTGTCGACCCAACAACCCATACCCACGCCTCTCCTGGCTGTGTCCATCCTGTGTCTCCAGCGGCTGAGCGGCGTGTCTGTCAAATGAAGTGCCGGTCCGCGAGCTCTGATTGGCTCACGAACCGGCAATTCATTTGACAGACACGCCGCTCAGCTGCTGGAGACACATGACGGATACAGCCAGGAGAGGTGTGCGCTGTGCCCTCATGCTCCTTAATGGACTCACAGCAGATGGTGGGGAGGGGGGTGTTTACCTGGCACTGGGGGGGCATATTTGGCACTGGGGGCATATGTGTAGCTGGCACTGGAGGAGCACATGGGGCACTGGGGGCATATGTGTATCTGGCACTGGGGGGCATATTTTGCACTGGGGACATATGTGTATCTGGTACTGTGGGGGCATATGTGTTTCTGGCACTATGGGGCATATTTTTATCTGGCATTGTGGGGGAATATCTGGCACTGGGGGCATATGCAGCATTGGGAGCACAGCCCTAGCAACAAGCATTACCCCGTGGTAACAAGCACAACACCCAGCTCATGAAATCCCTGGCAACAAGCATTACCCCCTAGCAATGAGCATGACACCCAGTGCACAAAACCCCTGGCAATGAATATTACCCCTGGCAACGAGCTTGACACCCAGCACATGATACCCCTGGCAACAAGCATAACACCTAGCGCATGAAATCCCTGGCAACGAGCATGGAACCAAGAGCATGAAACCACTGGCAACGAGCAGGTAATTTAAAAGTAATTAGAAGCCTTACTGTAGGGCTTAATGTGTAATGGGCATTGCCCTGTGTGGCATAATGTATCACAGACATTGCAGTGTGTGGCATAATGTATCATGGACAATGCAGTGTGGGTCATAATGTGTCACATGATATGTGGTATAATGGCATTGTGGTATGTGGTATAATGTCTCAGGGGCATTGCAGTGTGTGGCATAATGTATAACGGGCATTGCGGTGTGTGGCATAAGGGGTAATGGGCATTGTGGTATGTGTCACAGGCATTACAGTGTGTGGTATACTATATCACAGGCATTGTGTATGTGGTATAATGTCTCAGGGGTATTGCAGTGTGTGGCTGTGGCATAATGTATAACGGGCATTGCGGTGTGTGTCATAATGTGTCACAGGCATGACGGTGTGTGATATACTGTATCACAGGCATTGTATGTGCTATAATGTCTCAGGGGCATTGCGGTGTGTAACATAATGTATAATGGGCATTGCGATGTGTGGCATAATGTGTCACAGGCATTACTGTGTGTGGCATAATGTGTCAGGGTCATTATAGTGTGTGGCATATTGTGTAATGGCCATTGCAGTATGTGGCATAATGTATACTGGGCATTACTACTGTATAAGGAGGAAAAATGACAAATAATGTAAGGGGCATGAATCAATATTTTTTTTTCCTGTGGTGGCCAACGTCTGGGCGTGCAGGTTGCAAAACTGGGGTATAAGGTAGTCTTTTCCTGCAATGCCATGCCCCTTTATGCAAAACCACACCCATTTCAGCAAGGCCACGCCCCCATTTTTTTGGCGCACGCAGATTCATCACTTTACTACTGGCGCCAGGGAATGTTTTGGCTTGGGGGAGAAATATTTTTAGTTACGCCACTGACTTTACTCCAATTGGTCTTACATTAATTTAAAATATTTAACACTCAGTCTTACAGCTTATTAAGCATGATTTACAATATATTGTCCAATAAATAGTGTCAGCAGATGGACATGTAGACACTCACTTTCTGACAACCACTTAATAAAAACTTTGACAATGCCAGCAGTATTCACATACATTAACCCTTTGGAAAACATAGTGGCCGCCTTAACAGCAGTGTAGGCCCCCGAGCAAAGCAGTGCACCTGGGCCCCTACTCATCTTCCAGCAGTAGGGGTGGGGGGTGCTATTAGTGACAGCTTTGATGTCCCGCAGGTGTTAGGGGGTATTCTATCTTCCGCTCAGCATGTAGGACCTGGAGCAGTAATTTCTGCTTATTACCCCTTTACTGCGCAGATGGTACTAGAACACTAAACTGTAGAAGGGGACATTGGGCTAAATGAAGGGTCTCCGATACATGACTTCCTGGTTGGAAGGAGGTGTTTAATATACACAGGGTAGGGGTGGATAGTGTAGTGGTCTTAATATCCATAATTTTCCGGTAGGAGAGCAGCTTTGCGCTGCAGATATCTCCAGTTCCTGGGATTAGATTTCTTAGCTTTCAATGGGATAAAAAAAACTAGAGAGCCCCACCTTTCAGGAGGTAATGGGAACTTGGGGATCAGAGTTCAGGAGTCAGGCGTGTGGAGCTGGTGCATGGACCAGCTGATGGAAGGCTGAAATCTCTGGTTCAGGGCATAGTAAAGATAAACTGCCAGTGTCCACTGAAAGGGAAGCATCCCAGCTTTTTGGATTATACCCTTAGTAAAACTGTAGCCAGACAGAACCCGAGCTACCTGGCTGTGAAGGGAAATTAACAGGCTCGGATGGGGACCACTGTTTTGAAGTCAGATATCTCCAGTTCCTCAGGGCTGATTTTAAAAAAATCTGGTACCCCTGGAAAAAGGGGACCCTCAGCAATCCGCCTACGTCTCTTAAACTCCTGGGGCCCTTGTGCAACTGCCCATTGATCCCATACAAAAAGACAGCCCTGTGGAGTGCTATGGGACAGGGGGCTAAATTCAGAACTGATCGTAGCAGCAAATTTGTTAGCAGATGGGCAAAACCATGTGCACTGCAGGTCTGAATTAGGCCCAGGATACAATGCTGCATGGATGAATTGATGCATATTAATAACAACGCCAATAAAGCTCTGTTACAGGTAGTGATGTGCACCGGAAATTTTTCGGGTTTTGTGTTTTGGTTTGGATTCGGTTCCACGGCCGTGTTTTGGATTCGGACGCGTTTTGGCAAAACCTCCCTGAAAATTTGTTGTCAGATTCGGGTGTGTTTTGGATTCGGGTGTTTTTTACAAAACCCTCTCAAAAACAGCTTAAATCATAGAATTTGAGGGTCATTTTGATCCCATAGTATTATTAACCTCAATAACCATAATTTCCACTCATTTTCAGTCTATTCTGTACACCTCACACCTCACAATATTATTTTTAGTCCTAAAATTTGCACCGAGGTCGCTGGATGACTAAGCTAAGCGACCCAAGTAGCCGACACAAACACCTGGCCCATCTAGGAGTGGCACTGCAGTGTCAGGCAGGATGGCAGATTTAAAAAATAGTCCCCAAACAGCACATGATGCAAAGAAAAAAAGAGGTGCACCAAGGTCGCTGGATAGCTAAGCTAAGCGACCCAAGTGGCCGACACAAACACCTGGCCCATCTAGGAGTGGCACTGCAGTGTCAGGCAGGATGGCACTTCAAAAAAATAGTCCCCAAACAGCACATGATGCAAAGAAAAAAAGAGGCGCAATGAGGTCGCTGTGTGACTAAGCTAAGCGACCCAAGTGGCCGACACAAACACCTGGCCCATCTAGGAGTGGCACTGCAGTGTCAATCAAGACAGGATGGCACTTCCAAAAAATTGTCCCCAAACAGCACATGAGGCAAAGAAAAAAAGAGGCGCACCAAGGTCGCTGTGTGACTAAGCTAAGCGACACAAGTGGCCGACGCAAACACCTGGCCCATCTAGGAGTGGCACTGCAGTGTCAGGCAGGATGGCACTTCCAAAAAATTGTCCCCAAACAGCACATGATGCAAAGAAAAAAAGAGGCGCACCAAGGTCGCTGGATAGCTAAGCTAAGCGACCCAAGTTGCCGACACAAACACCTGGCCCATCTAGGAGTGGCACTGCAGTTTGAGGCAGGATGGCACTTCAAAAAAATAGTCCCCAAACAGCACATGATGCAAAGAAAAAAAGAGGCGCAATGAGGTCGCTGTGTGACTAAGCTAAGCGACCCAAGTGGCCGACACAAACACCTGGCCCATCTAGGAGTGGCACTGCAGTGTCAATTAAGACAGGATGGCACTTCCAAAAAATTGTCCCCAAAGAGCACATGATGCAAAGAAAAAAAGAGGCGCACCAAGGTAGCTGTGTGACTAAGCTAAGCGACACAAGTGTCCGACACAAACAACTGGCCCATCTAGGAGTGGCACTGCAGTGTCAATCAAGACAGGATGGCACTTCCAAAAAATTGTCCCCAAACAGCACATGATGCAAAGAAAAAAATAGGCGCACCAAGGTCGCTGTGTGACTAAGCTAAGCGACACAAGTGGCCGACACAAACACCTGGCCCATCTAGGAGTGGCACTGCAGTGTCAGGCAGGATGGCAGATTTAAAAAATAGTCCCCAAACAGCACATGATGCAAAGAAAAAAAGAGGTGCACCAAGGTCGCTGGATAGCTAAGCTAAGCGACCCAAGTGGCCGACACAAACACCTGGCCCATCTAGGAGTGGCACTGCAGTGTCAGGCAGGATGGCACTTCAAAAAAATAGTCCCCAAACAGCACATGATGCAAAGAAAAAAAGAGGCGCAATGAGGTCGCTGTGTGACTAAGCTAAGCGACCCAAGTGGCCGACACAAACACCTGACCCATCTAGGAGTGGCACTGCAGTGTCAGACAGGATGTCAGATTTAAAAAATAGTCCCCAAACAGCACATGATGCAAAGAAAAAAAGAGGTGCACCAAGGTCGCTGGATGGCTAAGCTAAGCGACAAAAGTGGCCGACACAAACACCTGGCCCATCTAGGAGTGGCACTGCAGTGTCAGGCAGGATGGCACTTCAAAAAAATAGTCCCCAAACAGCACATGATGCAAAGAAAAAAAGAGGCGCAATGAGGTAGCTGTGTGACTAAGCTAAGCGACCCAAGTGGCCGACACAAACACCTGGCCCATCTAGGAGTGGCACTGCAGTGTCAGACAGGATGTCAGATTTATAAAATAGTCCCCAAACAGCACATGATGCAAAGAAAAAAGAGTTGCACCAAGGTCGCTGGATGGCTAAGCTAAGCGACCCAAGTGGCCGACACAAACACCTGGCCCATCTAGGAGTGGCACTGCAGTGTCAGGCAGGATGGCAGATTTAAAAAATAGTCCCCAAACAGCACATGATGCAAAGAAAAAAAGAGGTGCACCAAGGTCGCTGGATAGCTAAGCTAAGCGACCCAAGTGGCCGACACAAACACCTGGCCCATCAAGGAGTGGCACTGCAGTGTCAGACAGGATGTCAGATTTAAAAAATAGTCCCCAAACAGCACATGATGCAAAGAAAAAAAGAGGTGCACCAAGGTCGCTGGATGGCTAAGCTAAGCGACAAAAGTGGCCGACACAAACACCTGGCCCATCTAGGAGTGGCACTGCAGTGTCAGACAGGATGGCACTTCAAAAAAATAGTCCCCAAACAGCACATGATGCAAAGAAAAAAAGAGGCGCAATGAGGTAGCTGTGTGACTTAGCTAAGCGACCCAAGTGGCCGACACAAACACCTGGCCCATCTAGGAGTGGCACTGCAGTGTCAGACAGGATGTCAGATTTAAAAAATAGTCCCCAAACAGCACATGATGCAAAGAAAAAAAGAGGTGCACCAAGGTCGCTGGATGGCTAAGCTAAGCGACAAAAGTGGCCGACACAAACACCTGGCCCATCTGGGAGTGGCACTGCAGTGTCAGGCAGGATGGCACTTCAAAACAATAGTCCCAAAACAGCACATGATGCAAAGAAAAATGAAAGAAAAACGAGGTGCAAGATGGAATTGTCCTTGAGCCCTCCCACCCACCCTTATGTTGTATAAACAGGACATGCACACTTTAACGAACCCATCATTTCAGCGACAGGGTCTGCCACACGACTGTGACTGAAATGACTGGTTGGTTTGGGCCCCCACCAAAAAAGAAGCAATCAATCTCTCCTTGCACAAACTGGCTCTACAGAGGCAAGATGTCCACCTCTTCCTCATCGTCCGATTCCTCACCCCTTTCACTGTGTACATCCCCCTCCTCACAGATTATTAATTCGTCCCCACTGGAATCCACCATCTCAGGTCCCTGTGTACTTTCTGGAGGCAATTGCTGGTGAATGTCTCCACCGAGGAATTGATTATAATTCATTTTGATGAACATCATATTCTCCACATTTTCTGGAAGTAACCTCGTACGCCAATTGCTGACAAGGTGAGCGGCTGCACTAAACACTCTTTCGGAGTACACACTGGAGGGGGGGCAACTTAGGTAAAATAAAGCCAGTTTGTGCAAGGGCCTCCAAATTGCCTCTTTTTCCTGCCAGTATACGTACGTACTGTCTGACGTGCCTACTTGGATGTGGTCACTCATATAATCCTCCACCATTCTTTCAATGGTGACAGAATCATATGCAGTGACAGTAGACGACATGTCAGTAATCGTTGGCAGGTATCCATCAGTCCGGACCAGATGTCAGCACTCGCTCCAGACTGCCCTGCATCACAGCCAGCGGGTGGGCTTGGAATTCTTAGCCTTTTCCTCGCAGCACCAGTTGCGGAAGAATGTGAAGGAGGAGCTGTTGGCGGGTCACGTTCTGCTTGACTTGACAATTTTCTCACCAGCAGGTCTTTGAACCTCTGCAGACTTGTGTCTGCCGGAAAGAGAGATACAACGTAGGTTTTAAATCTAGGATCGAGCACGGTGCCCAAAATGTAGTGCTCTGATTTCAACAGATTGACCACCCATGAATCCTGGTTAAGCGAATTAAGGGCTCCATCCACAAAGTCCCACATGCCTAGCGGAATCACTCTGTTTTAGCTCCTCCTTCAATGTCTCCAGCTTCTTCTGCAAAAGCCTGATGAGGGGAATGACCTGACTCAGGCTGGCAGTGTCTGAACTGACTTCACGTGTGGCAAGTTCAAAGGGTTGCAGAACCTTGCACAACGTTGAAATCATTCTCCACTGCGCTTGAGTCAGGTGCATTCCCCCTCCTTTGCCTATATCGTAGGCAGATGTATAGGCTTGAATGGCCTTTTGCTGCTCCTCCATCCTCTGAAGCATATAGAGGATTGAATTCCACCTCGTTACCACCTCTTGCTTCAGATGATGGCAGGGCATGTTCAGGACTGTTTGCTGGTGCTCCAGTCTTCGTCACGCGGTGGCTGAATGCCGAAAGTGGCCCGCAATTCTTCGGGCCACCGACAGCATCTCTTGCACGCCCCTGTCATTTTTAAATAATTCTGCACCACCAAATTCAATGTATGTGCAAAACATGGGACGTGCTGGAATTTGCCCAGATGTAATGCACGCACAATATTGGTGGCGTTGTCCGATGTCACAAATCCCCAGGAGAGTCCAATTGGGGTAAGCCATTCAGCGATGATGTTCCTCAGTTTCCGTAAGAGGTTGTCAGCTGTGTGCCTCTTATGGAAAGCGGTGATACAAAGCGTAGCCTGCCTAGGAATGAGTTGGCGTTTGCGAGATGCTGCTACTGGTGCCTCCGCTGCTGTTGTTGCTGCTGGAGGCTATACATCTACCCAGTGGGCTGTCACAGTCATATAGTCCTGAGTCTGCCCTGCTCCACTTGTCCACATGTCCGTGGTTAAGTGGACATTGGGTACAACTGCATTTTTTAGGACACTGGTGACTCTTTTTCTGACGTCTGTGTACATTTTCGGTATCGCCTGCCTAGAGAAATGGAACCTAGATGGTATTTGGTACCGGGGACACAGAACCTCAATCAAGTCTCTAGTTGCCTGTGAATTAACGGTGGATACCGAAAACACGTTTCTCACAACCCTGGCTGCCAAGGCCTGAGTTATCCGCTTTGCAGCAGGATGACTGCTGTGATATTTCATCTTCCTCGCAAAGGACTGTTGGACAGTCAATTGCTTACTGGAAGTAGTACAAGTGGTCTTCTGACTTCCCCTCTGGGATGACGATCGACTCTCAGCAGCAACAACAGCATCGCCAGCAGCAGTAGGCGTTACACTCAAGGATGCATTGGAGGAATCCCAGGCAGGAGAGGACTCATCAGACTTGACAGTGACATGGCCTGCAGGACTATTGGCCTTCCTGTGTAAGGAGGAAATTGACACTGAGGGAGTTGGTGGTGTGGTTTGCAGGAGCTTGGTTACAAGAGGAAGGGATTTATGGTCAGTGGACTGCTTCCGCTGTCATCCAAAGTTTTTGAACTTGTCACTGACTTCTGATGAATGCAGTCCAGGTGACGTATAAGGGAGGATGTTCCTAGGTGGTTAACGTCCTTACCCCTACTTATTACAGCTTGACAAAGGCAACACATGGCTTGACACCTGTTGTCCGCATTTCTGTTGAAATAATTCCACACCGAAGAGGTGATTTGTTTTGTATTTTGACCAGGCATGTCAATGGCCTTATTCGTCCCACGGACAACAGGTGTCTCCCCGGGTGCCTGACTTAAACAAACCACTTCACCATCAGAATCCTCCTTGTCAATTTCCTTCCCAGTGCCAGCAACACCCATATCCTCATCCTGGTGTACTTCAACAGTGACATCTTCAATTTGACTATCAGGAACTGGACTGCGGGTGCTCCTTCCAGCACTTGCAGGGGGCGTGCAAATGGTGGAAGGCGCAACCTCTTCCCGTCCAGTGTTGGGAAGGTCAGGCATCGCAACCGACACAATTGGACTCTCCTTGGGGATTTGTGATTTAGAAGAATGCACAGTTCTTTGCTGTGCTTTTGCCATCTTAACTCTTTTAAGTTTTCTAGCAGGAGGATGAGTGCTTCCATCCTCAGGTGAAGCTGAACCACTAGCCTTGAACATAGGCCAGGGCCTCAGCCGTTCCTTGCCACTCCGTGTCATAAAAAGCACATTGGCAAGTTTACGCTTCTCCTCAGACGATTTTGATTTAGATTTTTGGGTCATTTTACTGAGCTTTATTTTTTTGAATTTTACATGCTCTCTACTATGACATTGGGCATCGGCCTTGGCAGACGACGTTGATGGCATTTCATCGTCTCGGACATGACTAGTGGCAGCAGCTTCAGCACGAGGTGGAAGTGGATCTTGATCTTTCCCTATTTTACCCTCCACATTTTTGTTCTCCATTTTTTAATGTGTGGAATTATGTGCCAGTAATATATCAATAGCAATGGCCTACTACTATATATACTGCGCACAACTGAAATGCACCACAGGTATGGATGGATAGTATACTTGACGACACAGAGGTAGGTAGAGCAGTGGCCTACTGTACCATACTGCTATATCTTATATATACTGGTGGTCAGCAAACTGTGCAAAACTGAAATGCACCACAGGTATGGATGGATAGTATACTTGACAACACAGAGGTAGGTAGAGCAGTGGCCTACTGTACCGTACTGCTATATATTATATATACTGGTGGTCAGCAAACTGTGCAAAACTGAAAGGCACCACAGGTATGGATGGATAGTATACTTGACGACA
Organism: Pseudophryne corroboree; assembly: GCF_028390025.1. Classification (NCBI taxonomy): domain Eukaryota; kingdom Metazoa; phylum Chordata; class Amphibia; order Anura; family Myobatrachidae; genus Pseudophryne; species Pseudophryne corroboree. The sequence goes on along the minus strand of NC_086450.1, from coordinate 200,279,484 downwards.
CAGAGGTAGGTAGAGCAGTGGCCTACTGTACCGTACTGCTATATATTATATATACTGTTGGTCAGCAAACTGTGCAAAACTGAAATGCACCACAGGTATGGATGGATAGTATACTTGACGACACAGAGGTAGGTAGAGCAGTGGCCTACTGTACCGTACTGCTATATATTATATATACTGGTGGTCAGCAAACTGTGCAAAACTGAAATGCACCACAGGTATGGATGGATAGTATACCTGACGACACAGAGGTAGGTAGAGCAGTGGCCTACTGTACCGTACTGCTATATATTATATATACAGGTGGTCAGCAAACTGTGCAAAACTGAAATGCACCACAGGTATGGATAGATAGTATACTTGACGACACAGAGGTAGGTAGAGCAGTGGCCTTCTGTACCGTACTGCTATATATTATATATACTGGTGGTCAGCAAACTGTGGAAAACTGAAATACACCACAGGTATGGATGGTATAGTATACTTGACGACACAGAGGTAGAGCAGTGGACTACTGTAACGTACTGCTATATATATATAGTTATACTGGTGGTCAGCAAAATTCTGCACTGTCCTCCTACTATATACTACAATGCAGCACAGATATGGAGCGTTTTTCAGGCAGAGAACGTATAATACTGGTGGTCACTGGTCAGCAAAACTCTGCACTGTCCTCCTACTATATAATACTGCTGGTCCCCAGTCCACACAATAAAGCAATTAGCACAATGAGCACAGATATTTGCAGCACACTGAGCACAGATATGGAGTGTTTTTCAGGCAGAGAACGTATAATACTGGTGGTCACTGGTCAGCAAAACTCTGCACTGTCCTCTTACTATATAATACTGCTGGTCCCCAGTCCCCACAATAAAGCAATTAGCACACTGAGCACAGATATTTGCAGCACACTGAGCACAGATATGGAGCGTTTTTCAGGCAGAGAACGTAGATATTTGCACTTGCAGCACAATGAGCACAGATATTTGCAGCACACTGAGCACAGATATTTGCAGCCCACTGAGCACAGATATTTGCAGCCCACTGAACATAGAAACTGAGAGGACGCCAGCCACGTCCTCTCACGATCATCTCCAATGCACGAGTGAAAAATGGCGGCGACGCGCGGCACCTTATATAGAATACGAATCTCGCGAGAATCCGATCGCGGGATGATGACGTTCGGGCACGCTAGGGTTAACCGAGCAAGGCGGGATGATCCGAGTTGCTCGGACCCGTGGAAAAAAAGGTGAAGTTCGGGCGGGTTCGGATCCCGAGGATCCGAAACCGCCTATCACAAGTTTTACAGGTTTGTCTGCATTTGATCATTATTTTCAGTAATAACACAGTGTGTGACAATTGCTATATTGGCAACCATATTGTATAATTAACCTGATACTATAGCGTATTTGACCCCCAAATCACTATATCTTATTAAATGCAGAAGATAAGGGAAGATGATCTTATCATCACTTGGTTGCACTTGTCTTCCAGTCACACTAATGGGCCCATTTATTTAGCAGCAATAAGAAAGATTTTTTTTAATAACTGTTTATCGTGTTTTATGTGTTTGCGAGATGACTGCCCGAGTCATCAGAAAAGGTGATGTTAGTGCAGTATGTGGATGTTAAATATCTCACCAACCTCCTCGTTTTCAAAAGGTCAGGGAGATCTTTGTGCTCAGAAACCACCCAAGAGCCATATAGATGGTACTCCCAAGAGATTAAGGGGGGTATTTATCAAAGCTTGGCAAGAGATAAAGTTGTCAGAGATAAAGGACCAACCATTCAGCTCCTGTCATTTCTCAAACACAGCCTGGACCTGTAAATTAGGAGCTAATTGGTTAGTACTTTATCTCTCACAATTTTATCTCTCGCTAAGATTTGATAAATAGCCCCTCAATTCCTTTATGTCATTTTTAAATTGTATGCCTTTTGGAGCAACCATACAGTATTAGTCCAACATATTTTGTATGTTCATTAAACATGTAAAAAAAAAAAACATTAAAATGTTCAAGTGCGGTTTAAGAGCCTAATTCAGACCTGATCGCTGTTGTGCGAAATCGCACATCGGCCGATTGTCGAATGACTGTGTATGCGTATGCACCGCAATGCGCACGCGCATCGCCAAACAGCGACAGGATGATGCAAAAATTTGGATTGCTAGGCGTTCACAAGGTGATTGACAGAAAGGAGACATTTAGGAGTGGTAACTAGGCCATTTTCTGGGAGTGTCAGAAAAGACGCAGGCGTCTCCCAGCGTTTTCTGGGAGGGTGTGTGACGTCAGCTCTGGCCCCAAATAGCCTGTTTGTATCGCACTGTAGAAGTAAGTCTTGGACTACACACAGACTGGAAAAATCATTAGATGGTGAGAGAGTTGTGAACGGATTTGCAGCTGTCCGCTGTCAGACAAAGTTTTTGCATGGCGTACACATGCATTCGCACACTTGCACGGGGCGGGTTTTCACTCTCTCAGGGCGGTGACTATCTGATCACAGATCTCTGCAAAAACGCAGAGGAGCGATCAGGTCTGAATTATGTCCTTAATTCTGAAAACCTACATGTAGAAAATGGCTTTTTTGCTATTTAGTAAAGGTGATATGCAGTGGCGTAATATCATCCCTGTTGCCTGGATGCAAAAAGAGTTTAGAAAATATTTTTATATAATTTGGGGATTGGACAAACAGGACCAGAAGGGATAGTGCCAGGACAGGGGTGACAGGGCCAATACTGAGATGAAAGGGACAGTACAGCAGGGCCAGAGCAGTGGGGTCAAGACAGACTAAGACAGAGGGGACAGGAATGGACAGGGCCAGGACAGAACAGAGGGGGCAGAAGAGATGGGTGACAAGTCCAGGACAGAGGGGACAGGGAGAAGACAGGGGTGACAGGGCCATGACGGAACAAAGGGGACAGGAGAGATAGGTGACAAGAAAGAGGGAACAGAAGCAGGACATGGGATGCAGTTAGCTTCCTGACGGACGGGATCCCGGTGGTCGATATACCGACGCGATGATCCCAAAGGACGTCCCAAGACAAACGTCTAAATACCGACGCCAGTCGGGATACAGGTGTCACAATACCCACAGCCCGGAATCCCAAAACTTCATCCAGCGGGACGCGCTGGCGTCCTACCACGCGCGGTGGAAGAGGTTTAGGTTTAGGTAGGAGAAGTGGGGTTAGGGTGCAGGGCCGGGAAGGTTAGGATTAAGTAACGGCGAGAGAGGGTTAGGTTTAGGCAAACAGAAGGGGAGCTTAGGGTTATGCACAAAGCGAGGAGATTTAGGTTTCAGTAGCGGGTAATGAAGGGTTAGGGTTAAGCACCACCTGGGAGGGTTAGGGTTAGGCACCACCATGAGGGTTAGGTTTAGGAACCCACAAGGGTGGGTTAGGGTAGGGGGCAGGGGAGGGTTGGGTACTTTAGAGGGGGCTGTCGGGATTCTGATGGACGGGTTGCCACTATATGGATTCTGCCTGACGGCATCCCGTCCATCGGGAAACCATACTGAACCCCAGGACAATGGTGACAGGGCCCTGACAGAACAGAGGGAACAGGAGCAGGGCAGGGGTGACAGAACTATGACAGAATAGAGGAGACAGGAGAGAGGGGTGTCAGGAACAGAACAGAGGTAACAGGACCATGACAGAAAAGAGGGGATAGGACAGAGGGGTGCCAGGGACAGGACAGAGGTGATAGGGCCATGACAGAACAGAGGGGACAAGAGAAAGGGGTGCCAGGGACAGGACAGAGGTGACAAACACAAATCAGTTGGGAAAAACAGAAATAACTGGGCCAAGATAGATAACCAAGACAGAGGTGACAGGGCCAGGACAGAGGGGACATGGGTGACAGGACAGTACAGGGCAGAGGGGACAGGAGAGAGAGGTGACAGGGACTGGACAGAGGTGACAGGGTCAGGAAAGAGGGGACATGGGTGACAGGACAGTACAGGGCAGAGGGGACAGGAGAGAGAGGTGACAGGGACTGGACAGAGGTGACAGGGTCAGGAAAGAGGGGACAATGTCCCCTCACCCAATACGGCTTGCACTTAGCACTGCAGACTGTTATTCTCTTTTGGGTTATACAATATAGTTTACTGTTCATGTAGGGTTATCTGCTGCTTCTCCAGACTGGAGTCCCATACACACTCCCCAGTCAGCGATAGCAACACACAATGCAATAGTAGGTACTGTATAAGAAAACGAACTGTAAAGTCTTCTGGAAAAAAAAGAGTATAATTTGTGTGGGTACTGCATACATTGTTACTGCTACTGAAGTTGGAATGTGACCAGCTCAAAAAGTGTCAAACTAGGCTCAGCAGCATATGAGGTTTATTTGACTGAGTTCAACAGTTTTTCTTCATTTATGAAAGAACTGATCTCTTTACTTAATACTGCTGTAGCAATTGTATTGAATCAGACAACCTTAATTAGATTAGAAGTATGGGAGATAACGCACTGATCATTAAATATTGAAAATATAGACAAACCCAAATTAAACAATTGTAAGGATGATTACACCTAATTAGTATTTTATTGGTGGTGCACCTTGAGTCAGAATTATACTAGACAAAACAATGAAGGGAGAAAGAAGACTCTTTTCTAGATGTCTGAAACCAGTAAGGGCCAAGGAGGCATTGTTCTTAGAGTCACCTTCTGCTATAATATCCTTACCCATAATGTGTGGTAATTTCTCCAGTGGAACACCTTCACTGTCAGTTTAGGTAGTGCATAGAGTCTCTGCACTGCAACTGTTGCACACACCTGTGAGATTAGTCACTGATCTGGCAGAAACAGCCTTGGTAAAATTCCTGGAACAGTCTACTTTGGAGCTTACTTACCTCACCTTGATTGTAAGCAAAGGGAATTGTCCCTTCACTTCTTTCACTGATCCTTCATCAAATGAATCCATATCTCTGAGTCTGCTTTACCAGATATAACCAGGTCATTTAGCAATGCCTCTACACAAACTGGCTTGATTGCAATGCCTGGCAAAATCAGTGCAGGACCTTGATAAGGTTTCCTCCACCTGAAAGTGGATTTGAGAGCTTGCACTGTCTAGGTCTCAGAAATCAGGGCCGGATTTAGGGGTCAGGCCGCCCTAGGCACAATGATACTGGCGGCCCCCAAGCACAATTATGTCGGCCGCTGGGCATCCAAACCTCCCCCCCCCCCCCCTTATACACATTGAGCCAAGTCGAGTCATTTATATTGACTTTACCCACGGGCCTAGCGCCCGCCTAAAGTGGGTCCGGTTAGAGTGACCTCAGCCTAGTGCCCAGATCACTCTTATGCAATGTGGCTCAGGCTTACAAGCCTGCCTACCGTGGGCTTATTCTTGGTGACCTGGGCCTAGTGCCCAGAGTCACCTTAAACCTCCTACTGGGGTGCACTTCAACTAGGGCCTAATGCCCTCTAACGTAGCCACAGGCCTAATGTCTGATATTACCACACAGACCTAGCGCCTGCCTACTGTGCCCACAGGCCTGTGGCCTGACTGTGTCCACGGGCCTAGTGCCCGCACCCTGATGGTCTAGGGAGGGGGGGGGGTGACAGGTGCCCTCACCAAGGGACTACCTGTCAGCTCTTTTGCTTTCCACCCCTGGTGACCTCTCCGGGTCCTCCGCTGCAGTCTTCTGCCGCTGGCCCGTCCCGGCCAGCACCGCCGCCGACTCTTCTCAGCATCCAGCCACCACTGGACATCTTCTTTCAGGAGCCCGGTGTCTTCTAGCCTCTTCCGTGGCCTTGGGACTGTTCCCGCTGTGTCCTCTTCTCTCTGGCGACGCCCCACTCTTCACCACTCTTCGGTGCGGCCTTTCTCCTACTGGGCCCAGGAGCGTCTGATGTCAGATGCCGGAGGCGAGGCCAGGTGTAGCCGCGGGCGGCGCTTCCAATTGGCTGCCGAACCTGTGCCAGATTTGAAGCACCGCTGCCATGGCGCTGTCTGTCACCGTACTTTGGCAGGCGCTGGGGACAAACACACCGCTCCAACACCAGCCACCGCAGCACCTTGCAGGGGATGCAGATCCCCTGCACTCCGCCGCTAAACTGATGTGCCCTGTGATACAGGGCACATCTCCACATGTGGGGGGGGTGCTGCCCTGCCTCCCCCAGCAGGTGCCCCCCGGCACTGTCAGAAATATCAGAGTTCTACTTTGGGCTATTCCTGGGAAGTGTCTGATCATGAATGGCCTCATAAAAACAGTAGAAATGTGTGGTTTGGTTCTCAAGAAATTTGAACCCACCTGAATTTGTAGATCCAAACTGAACCAAAATCTGGTCCAGCACTCCAGAGAAGAGTTCCGAGCCCCAGTTCAGATCTTTCCACAGCTCAGTATTCGGATTTTAAATCCGACTTTCGGGTTTTGGATTTGGTTTGGACTGCAAACATAACATCATTTTAGCAGTTTTCCAAAACCAAAGCCAATGAGACGGTTTTGGCAAAACCAAAACCCTCTGACGAATTAGAACCAAAACCAGCAAAAATGGGCTCATGAACATCTCTAGAAAACAGTGATGTAGCAGAGTAATCTCATCTGGGTTGACTATCAACTCTATATCGGGATAAGTCATTCAGCTCCACTTAAGTGTTATGAATCAGGGATATACCAACAATCTCATTAGAAAGCCACAGATATTTTTTTTTTCACTGAAAGCCTTTATTACAAACTAAGGGGTCTATTCATGAAGCAGTGAAAAGTGTGGAGAAGTGAGCTATTGGAGAAGCTGCCCATGGCAACCAATCAGCGTTGAAGTAACATTTATAATTTGCATACTATACAATTTTACGAAGCAGCTGAGTGGTTTCCATGGGCAACTTCTCCACTGTCTCACTTCTCCACACTTTTCACTGCTTCATGAATAGACCCCTAAGGAAAGTGCCAGGCCCTGAGAGAAGCTATTCACATGTTACTAACCAGTGATGGAATAATACTAGTGTCTGTAGTAATGAGGGGGGTGGGTTTCTATTCAAACTTGTTTTTCTACCCATTGTGAACCTCAAGATCCTCAAAACATAAGTTCAGGTAGATAATTTCAAGATGGAATTATTGATATACGTTATTAACAGCATGGAACAAGACCAGGTTTTGGTTTCCATGGAGTCTAAAACTGGGTAAACATTAGCTGATATATCATTCGATATATTGTTCCGACGCAGATCGGAACAATATATTATCCATATCTTCTAGTGTATAACCCAGTTGTGCGCTCTCATGTGTCGTTTGCTGGGTCGTCCCATCAGGCATGCTGCACATCCAATGGGATGATCCTAACAAAATTAGCATACAAAATATAATTTATTGTGTTAAGCCAATTGATTTATACGGTCATGCAATCTGCCGGCAAACACATCGTTTTGATGTGTTTATGACCATAGAATGTTAATTTGCATATTCCACTCCGCAATGGTCTCTAATGTCTTCACAGATTTTCTGGAGGATGCAATCATTTCCAGTTTGGAGCCCTGTCCTTTGATAAGAGCTCCTGAAATCTTAGCAAAAATAAAAACAAGGACTTTCTCTTGCTCAAAGCAGAATCTCTGTATCTGTTTCAGGTACATAACTGAAAAACGGTTCTCTGGTTTCTGGTCCATAACAAGAGATTTGTCTTCCTGGGTTTGCTGTTCAACACTCAACTTTCAGGGGATGTGCTTCCGCTTTATCACATTATATTAATTTGTACTACATACCTCTACCCACACTACTGTACACTAGCTGCTGTTCATGGCCGTTCCTTCTACCCCATCTTCTTCTCCTCTCTGTCCTATTTCTCTCTACTGTGCTTCAACCTGCCCTCTAACTGCTTCAACCCATCATCTGTACACCTCTTCCTCTTCTGTCTGCCTGTACTGCAAAGCTCCATATAGCTCCTACTGTCTCTAATCACCCTCTCCCTCTAAAATGAAAGCTCTCACAGGCAGGGCCTTCTACTATATGTCTCATGTCTGTCCACTCTCTGTCCTCCTTGCTTGTTCCTGTTATATCTTATGCAGAATTGTGTGTGTATACTCACTGTGCAATTTGTTCTGCTAATCGCATCCATGCCTTTATTATTCTGCTTGACGGTGTATTTGCATGTTCTTTTCTCATAGTTGTCTTTATTTGCATGATTTGTTATGTACTTTATAACTTGTAGCTGTTCATAGTTGAACTCTCTATCTATGGGGCAGATGTATTAAGCCTGGAGTAGCGATAAAGAAGTTATCAAGCAGTGATAAATGCAAGGGGATATGATAACGCACCAGCCAGTCAGCTCCTGTCATTTTTCAAATCCATAATTATTGGCCGGTGATTTATCACCTTGCGCTTATCACTGCTTTATCACTTATTTATCCCTTCTCCAGGTTAATACATCTGCCCTTATATTCTTTTTCTAGTTTTGTAAATGTGTTCTTTCATCCAACCTTGTACGCCTTACTAATAAAAGATAATAATTATAATCATATTGATTTACTTATGCCAGGACAGCTGTCAAAAGTAAAGTGCATTCATAGCATGGGCTTTCTCTGGGATCTTGTCACGCCCCTTACCCGCAAGGCATGTGCCTTATGTCCCTGTTGGAAAAATGGGGGGAGGGAGGTGGGGGCACCAATTCTCTCTCTGGCACAGGGCACCAAAAAGTCTAGTTACGGCTCTGGATATATCTGTCGAACTCACACAATCAGACTCATTAGTAGGACAGTCCTATCCACAGATAGTAAACAAATGTTCTTTCCACAGTAGTTGTTAACCATCGTCTGCAAACATTGGAATTATTCAGAGATGGACGCAGATCTTTCTTCCCGCCGCAAGATCTGCATCCGTCTACTCACATGCTAGGGGTTGCCCAGCACAGAGCGAGTCTGCTCAGCATGTCTGTGGCACCACCCCGCAATGCATTTGCAATTTAATTGCAGACGCATTTATTTAAGGTCGACCCCTGCCAATGCAGGTTGGCTGCTCTAGCAGGCGATTCTGCGCCATTTTTTTATTGGAGCGGCTGCATGTGACGTCACACAACTGCCCCAAAAATGCTCCCGAAATGTACCTGTTTTGCTTGTCACCCCACCGCAATGCCGAAACACCACCATCCGAATGCCTACAGCTGTCAATCACTATGCGCTCGCACTCTTCCGCATAGTCAAAGGTTGCACATGTGTGCCATTGCCAGAGCGCGTGCGCAGACCAGATGGACGCGGCCGCTGTGTACAAACACATGGCTGTGTCCATCTCTGAATCTCCCCCATAGGTAATATTCTCTGTTCGGGTACTTTATTTAGCAAACGAGGCTAACATCTTTGTACAGTATTTCACAGGGAAAGTCCTCTTTGTAAAAAATAGGAATAGTATCAAATCCAAACACAATTACTGAAGCGTTTCATCCCAAAAAGAGTGAGCAATGAGCATCTTATACTAAGAATTTCTTTACACTATTTGTACTATCATCAGTTGTGTTGTAACTAGAGATGAGCGGTTTCGGTTCTCCGAGTACCGAACCCCCCAGAACTCCACATGTTTTACACGGGTCCGAGGCAGGCTCAGTTGTTCCTGCCTGACTCAGAAAACCCGAACGAGGCATATCGTCATCATCCCGCTGTCGGATTCTCGCAAGATTTGGATTCCATATAAAGAGCCGCGCGTCGCCGCCATTTTCACTCATGCATTGTAGAGGGTACAGAGAGGACATGGCTACGTTCTCTCAGTGGCAAATCTCAATATCAGTGCTCAGTATCAGTGCTTATTGCTGTTCAGTAATACTAGTACAGTGTCTCTCTTGTGCTGCATCTTGCTGCTGTAGGGTGCTGTGGTAGTAGTGTCCTGTGACTGTGTATCGTTCATCATCATTCCAGTCACAGTGGTATCTGGGGGATGACAATTCCAGAGTGCTTTTGTGCTGCTCAGTAATACTAGTACAGTGTCTTGTGCTGCATCATGCTGCTCAGTGTCAGTTCTCAGTAGTATCATCAGTGCTCAGTATCATCAGTGCTCAGTATCATCAGTGCTCAGTATCAGTACTCAGTATCATCAGTGCTCAGTATCATTAGTGCTCAGTACAATCAGTGCTCAGTATCAGTGGTCAGTATCAGTGCTCAGTATAATCAGTGCTCAGTATAATCAGTGCTCAGTATCAGTGCTCAATATCATAGGTGCTCAGTATCAATTCTCAGTATCATCAGTGCTCAGTATCATCAGTGCTCAGTATCAGTGCTCAGTATCATCTGTGCTCAGTATAATCAGTGCTCAGTATAATCAGTGCTCAGTATCAGCGCTCAGTATCAGTGCTCAGTATCATCAGTGCTCAGTATCAATGCTCAGTATCAGTGCTCAGTATCATCAGTGCTCAGTATCATCAGTGCTCAGTATCATCTGTGCTCAGTATCATCAGTGCTTAGTATAATCAGTGCTCAGTATCATCAGTGCTCAGTATCAGTGCTCAGTATCATCTGTGCTCAGTATAATCAGTGCTCAGTATAATCAGTGCTCAGTATCAGCGCTCAGTATCATCAGTGCTCAGTATCAATGCTCAGTATCAGTGCTCAGTATCATCAGTGCTCAGTATCATCAGTGCTCAGTATCATCTGTGCTCAGTATCATCAGTGCTTAGTATAATCAGTGCTCAGTATCATCAGTGCTCAGTATCAGTGCTCAGTATCAGTGCTCAGTATCATCAGTGCTCAGTGTCTTGTGGTGCTCAGTAATACTACATTACTAATACTAGTACAGTGTCTTGTGCTGCATCTTGCTGCTGTAGGGTGCTGTGGTAGTGTCCTGTCACTGTGCATAGGTCATCATCATTCCAATCACAGTGGTATCTGGTATCTATCTAGTGGTATCTAATTCCAGACATTACTGCCATCTAATTCCAGATATATTACTGGCATATAATTCCACACATAAAAAAATGGAGAACAAAAATTTGGAGGGTAAAATAGGGAAAGATCAAGATCCACTTCCACCTAGTGCTGAAGCTGCTGCCACTAGTCATGGCAGAGACAATGAAATGCCATCAACGTCGTCTGCCAAGGCCGATGCCCAATGTCATAGTAGAGAGCATGTAAAATCCAAAAGGCAAAAGTTCAGTAAAATGACCCAAAAATCTAAATTAAAATCGTCTGAGGAGAAGTGTAAACTTGCCAATATGCCAGTTACGACACAGAGTGGCAAGGAATGGCTAAGGCCCCCTCTTATGCTCTTCATGACTAGTGGTACAGCTTCACATGACGATGGAAGCACTCATCCTCCCGCTAGTAAAATGAAAAGAGTTAAGCTGGCAAAAGCACAGCAAAGAACTGTGCATTCTTCTAAATCACAAATCCCCAAGGAGAGTCCAATTGTGTCGGTTGCGATGCCTGACCTTCCCAACACTGGACGGGAAGAGGTGGCTCCTTCCACCATTTGCACGCCCCCTGCAAGTGCTGGAAGGAGCACCCTCAGTCCAGTTCCTGATATTCAAATTGAAGATGTCACTGTTGAAGTACACCAGGATGAGGATATGAGTGTTGCTGGTGCTGAGGAGGAAATTGATGAGGAGGATTCTGATGGTGAGGTGGTTTGTTTAAGTCAGGCACCCGGGGACACACCTGTTGTCCGTGGGATGAATAAGGCCATTGACATGCCTGGTCAAAATATGAAAAAAAATTACCTCTTCTGTGTGGAAGTATTTCAACAGAAATGCGGACAACAGGTGTCAAACCGTGTGTTGCCTTTGTCAAGCTGTAATAAGTAGGGGTAAGGACGTTAACCACCTAGGAACATCCTCCCTTATATGTCACCTGGAGCGCATTCATCAGAAGTCATTGACAAGTTCAAAAAATTTGGGTGACAGCGGAAGCAGTCCACTGACAACTAAATCCCTTCTTCCTCTTGTACCCAAGCTCCTGCAAACCACACCACCAACTCCCTCAATGTCAATTTCCTCCTTAGACAGGAACGCCAATAGTCCTGCAAGCCATGTCACTGGCAAGTCTGACGAGTCCACTCCTAACTGGGATTCCTCCGATGGATCATTGAGTGGAACGCCTACTGCTGCTGTAGCTGCTGGCGCTGCTGTTGTTGCTGCTGGGAGTCAATCGTCATCCCAGAGGGGAAATTGGAAGACCACTTGTACTACTTCCAGTAAGCAATTGACTGTCCAACAGTCCTTTGCGAGGAAGATGAAATATCACAGCAGTCATCCTGTTGCAAAGCGGATAACTTAGGCCTTGAAAACTATGTTGGTGTTAGACGTGCATCCTGTACCCACCGTTAGTTCACAGGGAATTAGAGAATTGCTTGAGGTAGTGTGCCCCCGGTACCAAATCCCATCTAGGTTCCACTTCTCTAGGCAGGCGATACCGAGAATGTACACAGACATCAGAAAAAGTGTCCTCATTGTCCTAAAAAATGCAGTTGTATCCACTGTCCTCTTAACCACGGACATGTGGAAGAGTGGAGCAGGGCAGACTAAGGACTATATGACTGTGACAGCCCACTGGGTATTGCTTCCCACAGCAACAACAGCGGCGGCACCAGTAGCAGCATCTCGCAAACGCCAACTCGTTCCTAGGCAGGCTACGCTTTGTATCACCGATTTCCATAAGAGGCACACAGCTGACAACCTCTTACGGAAACTGAGCAACATCATCCCAGATTGGCTTACCCCAATTGGACTCTCCTGGGGATTTGTGATATCGGACAATGCCACCAATATTGTGCGTGTATTACATGTGGGCAAATTCCAGCACATACAATTAATTTGGTGGTGCAGAATTTTTGAAAAACGACAGGGGCGTGCAGGAGATGCTGTCGGTGGCCCGAAAAATTGCGGGCCACTTTCGGCATTCAGCCACCGCATGCCGAAGGCTGGAGCGCCAGCAAACACTCATGAACATGCCCTGCCATCAGCTGAAGCAAGAGGTGGTAACGAGGTGGAAATCAACACTCTATATGCTTCAGAGGATGGAGGAGCAGCAAACGGCCATTCAAGCTTATACATCTGCCTATGATATAGGCAAAGGAGGGGGAATGCACCTGACTCAGGCGCAGTGGAGAATGATTTCCATGTTGTGCAAGGTTCTCCAACCCTTTGAACTTGCCACATGTGAAGTCAGTTCAGACACTGCCAGCCTAAGTCAGGTCATTCCCCTCATCAAGCTTTTGCAGAAGCAGCTGGAGAGATTGAAGGAGGAGCTAAAATGGAGTGATTCCGCTAGGTATGTGGGACTTGTTGATGGAGCCCTTAATTCGCTTAACCAGGATTCAAGGGTGGTCAATCTGTTGAAATCAGAGCACTACGTTTTGGCCACCGTGCTCGATCCTAGGTTTAAAGCCTATGTTGTATCTCTCTGGCAGACACAAGTCTGCAGATGATCAAAGACCTGCTGGTGAGACAATTGTCAAGTCAAGCGGAACGTGACCCGCCAACAGCTCCTCCTTCATTTTCTACCACCACTTGAGCTGCCAGGAAAAGGATAAAATTTTCAAAACCACCCGCTTGTGGTGATGCAGGGCAGTTAGGAGCAAGTGCTGACATCTGGTCCGGACTGAAGGACCTGCCAACGATTACTGACATGACGTCTACTGTCACTGCATATGTTTCTGTCACCATTGAAAGAATGGTGGAGGATTATATGAGTGACAGCATCCAAGTAGGCATGTCAGACAGTCCGTACGTATACTGGCAGGAAAAAGAGGCAACTTGGAGGCCCTTGCACAAACTGGGTTTTTTTTACCTAAGTTGCCCCCCCTCCAGTGTGTACTCCGAAAGAGTGTTTAGTGCAGCCGGTCACCTTGTCAGCGATCGGCGTAGGAGCTTACTTCCAGAAAATGTGGAGAAGATGATGTTCATCAAAATGAATTATAAATTCCTCCGTGGAGACATTCACCAGCAATTGCCTCCAGACAGTACACAGGGACCTGTGATGGTGGATTCCAGTGGGGACGAATTAATACTCTGTGAGAAGGAGGATGTACACAGTGAAAGGGGTGAGGAATTGGAGGATGAGGATAAGGTGGACATCTTGCCTCTGTAGAGCCAGTTTGTGCAAGGAGAGATTGATTGCTTCTTCTTTGGTGGGGACCCAAACCAACCAGTCATTTCAACCACAGTCATGTGGCAGACCCTGTCGCTGAAATGATTGGTTTGTTAAAGTGTGCATGTCCTGTTTATACAACATAAGGGTGGGTAGGAGGGCCCAAGGACAATTCCATCTTGCACCTCTTTTTTTATTTTTTATTTATATTTGCATCATGTGCTGTTTGGGGACTATTTTTTTAAGTGCCATCCTGTCTGACACTGCAGTGCCACTCCTAGATGGGCCATGTGTTTGTGCCGCCCACTTCGGCCGCTTAGCTTAGTCATCCAGCAACCTTGGTGCAAATTTTAGGACTAAAAATAATATTGTGAGGTGTGAGGTGTTCAGAATAGACTGGAAATGAGTGGAAATTATGGTTATTGAGGTTAATAATACTACAGGATCAAAAATACCCCCAAATTCTATGATTTAAGCTGTTTTTGAGGGTTTTTAAAAAAAAAACACCTGAATCCAAAACGCATCCGAATCGGACAAAAATCCGAAATGGTGGTTTTGCCAAAACGCGTCCGAATCCAAAACACGACTGCGGAACCGAATCCAAAACCAAAACACGAAAAATGCCCGCTGCACATCTCTAGTTGTAACCCTGCCAAAGCTTACATTTTCTATGGGACAATCTAGGTTATAGTGGACAACGGTTGTATCAAACACAGACAACTTGTGCATTTGTTGTGGAAATACTATACCAGTAATTACAGACTTGTAGTTCAGGAGAGTCACAGATTGTTTACTATTCAATACTGGATGTGGTCATTAGGACAGCATCTACAATGTCAACATTCATAATCTGAGGGGTGTGCAAAAAGTTTCCAGATGCACAAAAAGTAACATAGTTAAAAAAAAAGGGAACATTACATGTTTTCAAAGTATTTTCCAGAGGTGTCTTTGCAAAGTTGCATGCTCCCAAACTACTTTGTGAAGCAGCTGGACCAGTCTGAATCAGGTGCATCTTCTACATGCTGTATGAAGGTCTCCACTGCAGCTTCCAGTGACTCAAAATGAATCCCACACATCTTGATCTTGATTTGTGGGAACACAAAGAAGTCACAGGGGGCCAAGGTCTGGACTATATGGCAGATGACCAAGCTCCTGGATGTGTTCATGGGCCAGAAAGTTCTTGGATGGCACCTACAAATGTCTACCAGCACATGCGGCAGACATTGGATGGCGCACCAATCCCCAGTAATGGTGCACTGCTGCACCAATGGTACAGTAGTTACATGACCAGTCTTTGCCACAAAAACAACTACCATCTGCTTGGCCATGCTGCTATCATGTCGGGACTTCTGTGGCAGCGTGCCTCCAACTAGGATCCACTGGTCTCATGATGAAAAATGGAGATCCAGGATTCATCACTAGACAGACCTACCAGACAGAGTTTGAGTGACTGTCATCAAACCTGGCCAGCATTTTGTGGCACCAAGTCACCCAAGACTCCTTCTGCTCCTGAGTCACCTGATGGGGCACCCAGCATGCAGAAACATTGCTCTGGGCAAGCTTTTCGTGGAGTATTAAGATGATGGATTCTGATGAGATGCCTATCTCCTGCTCTCATATATTCACAGGTCCGGCTCCTTCCAGCACATCAACACATTTCAGAGTCACCTCCTTCGTCAGGATGTGTTGTCTGCGCCTTCTTAACAGAAGTGGACAGAGACCTGGAAGCGGAAGTGCATACAGGAGGGAAGAGAGAAATCGCCGGAGCAACGTGAGAGAGAGAGAACAATGTGAGTCTCACATTGAAGATTCAAGTCCAGCGCCTAGCTTACCATTGTGTGAATATATGGGATTTAGGTAAGGTGAGGTGTACACCTGTGGACAGGCATGGCTGCTGGATTTAACGAAGTGCTAGTTTAAGAAATATCTGTTGTTTTTTTATGTATAAAGTATCTCCTACTGTAACTGAGCCATGGTCACCCTGGCATCCATCTGAACTATGGTCCACATGGCAGCAATGTTGTTCTCGGTGATGGCGGACACAGGTAGCCCCATTGTCCAGAGACCATATTCCGCTCAGAAATGTAAATTGTGGCTACTCTTTCTTTCTCCTTTTCTTCCCTTTCTACCTAGTAATTGGAGGAACTATGCTTTTTTATTCTGTTGGCTTGCTCACCACTTTCTATAGCATCACATTTCCCCCTGGAACTATAGCTATGAAACTACTATCTATCAATGTTAATGGTCTTAACTATCCCTGTATAAGTACAGTAGCCTTGGTGCCTGTAGGAGGGAATAGGTGGATATCATGTGTCTCCAGAAAACCCATTTTAGAGGGAATCAGACTCTCTTGCAGGGGAAGCAGTTTTCTCAGACTGCAAGAAGTGTGGTGTTGCGATCTTAATAAATATTGAAGTCCCTATCCGGCACTCTGTCACCCACTTGGACCAGCAGGTCATTTTTTTAAATTGTGGTTGGCTTCCTCTTTGCAGAGAGCAGCTAATGCAGGGATATATCATAGCAGGGGATTTTAATATTACCCTTAACCCGGCCCTTAACGAACCTTTACCCCTTCCCAAAATGTAAAAACTCTACCCTCTAAGGACACTCTGACTTTGATTTCCCTACTTATGCAACACAACAAATTCGATTCTTGGTTCCATAAAAAAATTCAACAGTGAGAGATTACACTCACTTTTCTGCCCCTCTTCAGACACATGCTTTCATTGATATGATCTTTGTTTCTCACTCACTGACTATTAAGACTACGCAAACAGGGATCACTCCCTTCTCATGGACAGATCATGCAGGTGTCTCTATTGATCTACTTCTACAATTTCCTCACCCGAGCAGATGGCGTTTAGATGACTCATTTTAGGTTAACCCATCAACCCTCTCTAATGTCAAACAGGCTCTCGCTGACTGTTTTGCTGAGAACATATTGCCTGATTTTGCACCAGGTGTTGTATTGGAACCCCACAAGGCCACCATCTGGGCCATCTCATTAGCTTAATTTCAGCTGCTCCTTTGAACAGCAACTCTCCATACTGCTGAATCATCATAAGAGTAACCCCACTACTGACTTACTCTCACAGATTGAGTCCATCTGTGACCAGATAAATAACCTGCTCTTTTGGAGAGCAGCTTCTACTCTGCAGAAACTTCAACAGCGCTTCCATGACAAGTCTGATAAGGCCGACTATATTTTAGCCCGAAAGATTTGACAAAAGACTGACAAAATTAATTTTAAGCAAACTAATTCTATCACCTATGACCCTGTGGAAGTTGTACCAGAGTTCAGAGAATTCCACACTTCACTAAATAATCTCCCTAACTCTTCTTCCTGTAATGCCCACTCCTTCGGTGACTTAAAGATGTATCTATATGACACCCCTTTTCCCAAACTTTCTCAGGCCCAGCTTTGCTCAACAACTGCTGATATCAGACAAGACACTGACAGCTATTAAATCTATCAAAAGATCTTCTGCCCCTGGTCCTGATGTTTTTCTGGCCAATATTATAAAAATAAATTGTGGATATCCTAGTCCCCCACATAACAGACTAGACTTCTTTAACAAAATATGAGAGGGGGCTTCTTTTGACTCTGCTGTGATGCAAGCAAATATAATTGTAATTCTGAAACCTGGGAAAGACCATTTGCTATGTTCTAGCTATAGCCACATTTCTCTACTTAATGTAGATTTACAACTATATGCTAAAATATTGGCCAGTAGGTTGAATTGCATCCTGCCTTTCCTAATAGGATCAATTGGGATTCATGTCAGAGAGACAAGCTCCTGACAATACCAGGAGGAATAACGACCTGATACACACCATCCATGATGGCAAAATCCCTTCTCTAATTATATTGTTAGATGCCAAGAAGGCATTCGACCAAATATCCTGGTCTGTCATGTTTGGGGTTCTTTGGTCGATGGACTTCGCTTGCAAATTCCTTCAGTGTGTCTGCTTTATATCATTCTCCCACTGCCTCCGTTTCTGATAATGGTCTGACCTTGGCCCCATTTGGAATAGCTAATGGCACGCGTCAAGGTTGCCCCCTCTCACTGCTCATATTTGAACTAATTTTAGAACTTATGGAAGCCAGAATACAGGCCAATACAGAGGTATCCAGGGGCAATGTAGGGACCACAGAGTATATATTGGCCTTATATGCAGATGACTTTTATTATCTATCACAAATCTGCTTACTTCACTCCCACCCACCCTGTCTGAACTTACAGTAAATTATATGGTTATTTCTCAAGTTATAAAACAAATCTTGATAAAACAGAAGTCCTTGACTTTATATTTTTCAGGATGGCAAAGCCTCTTTAGAGCACCTGTTTCCATTCAGTTGGCATCTCCAGAAAATCAAGTATTTGAGAACATATATTACCAATCAACATCATCAGCTTTTCCAGGCTTCCTTCCCCCACATTCTTTCCCAGATTAAGACGGACTGTGCTTCATGGTCCCATCACTTTATTTCCTGTATAGGCTGTATCAACGCTACCAAAATGAATATACTACCCAGACTTTTATATTTATTTCAAATCCTTCCAATCTATTTCCCCTCCCATGTTTACAAATTCCTTCAATTCCAAAGCTCTTTGTTTATTTGGGCATTGAGATGACCCCGGATTCACCTCCGAGTCCTCCAGAGATCCACTCATGGGGGTGAATTGGGTATCCCTAACTTCAAATGCTATTATCTATTTGCAACATGCTCAATGTATCTCTCAAAATAACATGGGCTCCTCTAGCATTTGGGTTGAACTTGAGGCTGTAGGTCTGGAGCTGCTTTCTCCTGCTTCCCTCCTCTGGCTCCCATGGACTCGCCACCCGAAAAGGCTAGTGAACGCCTCATAGTTTCCCATTCTTTGTCAATATGGGACTCTGTTGCATGAAAATTTGGCCTCTCTCCATTGCCCTCTCCTATTATTTTGCTATTTAATTCTCCGGAATTCCCTCGTGGTATGACACCTTCAACATTTTTCCCATGGCTGAAACGTATCATTGTTTACATCTCATGACTTCTCCTTCCCCCTTTTCTGATATTTAATCTGCATTTTATATTCCCTCTAAAAATGTCTATTAGTTCTTGCAATTGCATAACTTTCATAGCCAAGTCAGGAACCATCTTTCTCTTCACCCCTGACTACTGTATAAATGCTTTATTTACATGAGACTTCCACTACCGGTCTGATATCTACGATATACTCCAAACTTACTCTAGCCACAACACCTTCATGCGACCCGCATGAATTGGCCTGGGAGCGAGACTTTTGAAGATCACTAGATCCAAATGACTGGGCTGAAATTTGTGAGGCTGCGGCTTCCAGTTCAATTTGAGTGAGGATTAAAGAAAATGGACTAGATGAGTCATCGCTTGGAGAGTGATAAAACTGAGAGAGATAAAGTACCAGCCAACCAGCTCCTGTCATTTTTCAAACACAGCCTGTAACATAGCAATTAGGAGCTGATTTGCTGATACGTTTTCTCTCTCCATTTTATCATTTTCCAAGTGATGACACATCTAGCCCACTATATACAAAATCCTATATAGCTGGTACTATGAGGGTAATTCAGACCTTATTGTAGATGTGTAAAAAAACGCACATCTACGATCAAATTCTTTGACATGTGGACATGCAGACATGTGAAATCATTGCACGGCGGCAATGTTTTTGCGTGTTTCGAGTAGCCCTCTGCCTACGTGTTTTGTTTATATGTTTGTAAATCCAGTCATAAGGACACAGAGACATGTGAGTTCACTACTGTGCTGTTTTTATTCCATCACCAACTCCAGGCACACTGCACACTGGACTACCCACTTCCCAGCATCCCCCTGGTCCCAGGGACCATCACTGAAGATTCAGGCTTACACATATTAGTAAGGGAGTGTCTACAAATATTAAGCATTCTATTACACTAACATCACATCCTCTTTTCTTTAAAGATAAGCCCTGTACGCTTCAATGCAACAATTAACAACGTCATATTAAGAACATCATCTAACACGTTTCAATGAGTCTCTCAGGTCTGCGTATTTCCCTTTTGGGTCTTTCATACACAATCTGTGTTTCATCGACCATGTTGGACCTTTCTAGAATCGTGGTTTGTTTACCATTATCAGGATCATCATACATGTCAGATGAAGGGTATTCTTCAGTCATGTTGTCTTCATTGTGGTTAGGTTGAGATCTTGGTCACCCGATTTTAGATCAGATAAGCTTTTTGCTTGCCTGTCATGGAACAGTTTCTGTTTCGCCTGTTGACGTTCCTTACTCAGTCTGACCAACGCTGAGTTATGTGTATTAAGCAGTTCATCATGTATCGGAAGATTTGCTCTAATCCTCCTTCCCATCAGCATTTGTGCAGGAGAAAGTCCATTCTGTAAAGGTGTACTGCGGTAGATTAAAAGACTTTTGTAGAAATCTTCTTTACCTTCTTGAGCTTTTTTCATGAGACTCTTTACAGTTTTTACTGATCTTTCCACCAACCCATTTGAGCGTGGATAGTGGGGACTTGACGTAGTATGGACAAATTCCCACTCATCAGCAAATTGTCTAAATTCAGCACTGGAAAACTGAGGAACATTGTCAGTGAACACTTCCATAGGAATACCATGCCTTGCAAAGATTGACTTCATGTAATTGATTACGGCTTTACTAGTAGTTGTATGTAGTGTCTTCACCTCAGGGTAGTTAGAGTAATAATCAGTCACAACAATGTACATTTTCCCATTACAATCAAACAAATCTGCGCCAACTTTCTGGTACGGTCTCTCTGGCACTGCATGAGGACTCAGTGGCTCGACTTGTTGTTTCGGTCTATACGTATAACATATTTCACATGTAGTTGTAGTCTGTGCTATGTCTTGGTTCATTCTTGGCCAATACATAACTTCACGCGCTCTCCGCTTACATTTTTCTTCTCCTAAGTGGCCTTCATGTATCTTGCACAGCATAGTTTTTCTTAGTCGTGCAGGTATGACAAACCTATTGCCTTTGTAAATAATACCATCGACAACTGTAAGGTCACTGCGGTACATCCAATAATCATGGATAGACAGCGGGCATGCATGTTTTTCTGCTGGCCAACCTTTCAGAATGATATCTTTCAACACTTTCATTGTGTCATCTGTCTCAGTTTCTATCCTAATCTGTTCTTGTCTTGCAAAAGACACTGGTAGAGAAGCTACGATCAAATTAACATAGGCTTCTATCTCTTCATCCATCAGACTTTTGGAGCCTTCACTTTTGTCCACAGCATGAGAAAGTGTATCAGCAATGTACATGTATTTGCCGGGACAGTACAGCAAGTGTACATCATATTTCTGTAGTCTGATAAGCATTCGTTGAATTCTCATGGGACAGTCATGTAATGATTTAGTCATGATAGCTACCAATGGCTTGTGGTCAGTTTCCACTGTAAATGTTTGACCATACACAAACTGATGAAATCGCTCACATGCATATGTGATCGCTAGAAGTTCTTTTTCTATCTGAGCATACCTTGTTTCAGCACTTGTCAGTGCTCTTGATGCATAGATTACTGGTTGCCATGTATCCTCATGTTCTTGTAACAGCACTGAGCCTAGGCCAAATTGCGAAGCATCTGCTGAAATTCTTATTCTTTTCGCAGGATCAAAGAATTTTAGCACTGGCTGCTCTGTAATGATCTGTTTCAAGTTTTGCCAACTTTCTTCTTGTTCATGTGAGCACATCCACTCGTTATCTTTGTCCAACAACCATCTAAGAGAGCGTGTTCGTTCAGAGAGTTGAGAAATAAACTTTCCTAAGTAAGTAATCATTCCTAGGAATCTTCTGACGTCGTCTTTGTTGTTAGGACGTTCCATGTTCACTATGGCTGATAATTTCCTTGGGTTTGGTTTTACACCTTGATCCGAGACCACGTCGCCCATAAAGGTAAGTGTATTCACGCCAAAATCACATTTGTCCTTGTTTAGCTTTAGATTCACTTTCTTGACAAGTTCCATTACTTGTATCAATCTAGAATCATGTTCTTCCTTTGTAGATCCCCAGACAATAATGTCATCCATCATTGTTTCAACACCTGGAATATGTTCAAAAATCATGTGTATCTTTTTGTGATATACTTCTGGAGCAGACAATATTCCATATGGTAGTCGAAGAAATCTGTATCGACCTTCTGGTGTATTAAATGTACAAAGCTTTGAGCTGGCCTCATCTAGCTTCATTTGCCAGAATCCTGAAGATGCGTCCAATTTACTGAACCATTTTGCTCCAACAAATTGCGACATGATTTCATCTCTGGTTGGTAGTTTGAAATGTTCTCGTTTAATAGCTTTGTTTAAATCTCTAGGGTCTAGACATATTCTGAGTTGTCCATTTTTCTTTTCAACAATTACTAAGGAGCTTACCCATTCAGTAGACTCATCAACTTTCTGTATCACACCCAAGCCTTCCATGCGATTTAACTCTTGTTTCAGTTATACTCTCAGCGCAAACGGCACTATTCTACAGGGGTGTATCACTGATGAAACTTGCGTGTCTATATTTATTTTATGCTCTCCAGGCAAACAACCTAGACCTTCAAACAAGTCTCTGTATTCTGTAAACATCGATTTGCAGTCATCTTCTACTTGTGATGTCACCATAAAAACTTTCTTTAGCAAGCTTAGTTTCTCACAGGAATTTAATCCTAGAATCGGTTGCACATTTTTAACCACAATCAGTAGAGATGTTTTAAACTGTTGTCCCTTATATTTCAGTGTCACTAAGCATGTACCTTTCACAGGAATTTCCTCCCCAGTGTAGCCTGTAACTTTCACTTTGGCTGGATAAATTTTAGGTTTTACTCTAAAAGTCTTATAGTCTTGAAACGATATTAAATTCACCTGCGTGCCAGTATCAAGCTTAAAGGGAATGATAATCTCATTCACAGTTAAAGGGACAATCCATTCTTTCTTATCTGCACTGCAAAGTTCAATGCAATCCACAAAGAATTCCTCTGTTTGTTTAACAGCATGCACATTGGTTGTTTCACTTTTCATTTTACAGCATTTGGCAAAGTGATTAAATCTACCACATTTCATGCAGGTTTTACCATAAGCAGGGCACATTTTAGGATTGTAAGCATTTCCACATCTACTACACATTTCCTTATTAGACTGTGGCTTAGACTGCTTCATTCTTGAGAATGGAGGTTTGCTTGGCTCTGTTTTCTGCACTACATGGACAGCACCATCAGCATCCTTGTGTAACGTTTTGGCTTGAAATCTAGTTATTTCTGCAGATCTACACACAGTCACTGCCTTGTCTAGTGTTAGGTCTTGCTCTCTCAGCAGTCTCTCTCTGAGTCCATTATCAGGTATTCCACAGATAATACGATCTCTAATCAGTGAATCCTTTAAATCACCAAACTCAAAGGTTTTACTGAGTGATTGCAGCTCTGTAACATACTGATCAAATCCATCTACGACTTCTGAGCACATGTGAAAAACTTATATCTTTCATATGTCACATTTTTCCTTGGCATAAAGTAATCTTCAAAATTTGCATTATAGAAGATAGCACCATATTCTGCCCCTCATCAAACTGAAAACTATTATAAATGTCCAGCACATCCTCTCTTATCACATGGAGGAAAATGGATGCCTTAGTTTTGCCTCTGTATCAGCTCCACATGCAGCAAGATATATATTAAACCTTTGCTTAAATCTTTTCCAGTTCAGATAAGTTACCAGACATCAGCATGCCGGTTGGAGGAGCTAGTTTATCCATGGTTACTCACTGTTTGAAAAGAGGAGCACACGGCAGGCTTTGCAGACACTGAGTATCACAGCCTTACAGACTTCTGCAAGATTCTTTCACACTCTGAGAGCACTAGCAGTCCAAGTTAAACTTCTTCTGACACCATGTTTTGTTTATATGTTTGTAAATCCAGTCATAAGTACACAGAGACATGTGAGTTCACTGCTGTGCTGTTTTTATTCCATCACCAACTCCAGGCACACTGCACACTGGACCACCCACTTCCCAGTATCCCCCTGGTCCCAGGGACCATCACTGAAGATTCAGGCTTACACATATTAGTAAGGGAGTGTCTACAAATATTAAGCATTCTAATACACTTACATCACACTACGCAGCCTAGCTGTGTAGGCAGATGGCTACACACCATGGTGATGTCACACAGCCACCACAACCCGCCCCAGCAATGGTTCTGGACATGCCTCTGCTGTCCGGACCAAGCCCTATAAACTGAGCTTCGACGCCCCATTCCCGCCCTCCTCTAGGTCATAAACTGCATTCTGAAGAGAACGCAGTTTAGGACCTCACATATGCACGTACTGGCGTACGCGCATGAACAGATGTGCAAAAATTGCTTCATATCGATTTTTGCACAACAGCGACAGGGTCTGAATTAGGCCCAATGTCCCCTCTAGATTTAAAAGGATGCAGCCTCCGATAGATGCTGGCGTGGCTGCATGTTAGAAGGAATGTTTCTTCATATTTGGTGGAGCTGTCTGAAACTGACTGCTTTCTGGACAGATATTAAGAATTCTCCACATTGCAATCCCATTAGAACCTACATTTTTTCTTTTACCTATGGCAATCCCCGCAGCTACACATCACCAAAATAAACCTCTACGACACATTCTCTTGGTGACCAACTGCCAGATTACAGCTGATTGGAAAAATTGTAGTCCCTCCCGCTCTTCATTCAGTTATTGGTAGGGTTTGACATGTTCACTGTATAGAATTGATGACCAGCATCCTTAAGAACTCCTCCAAATTCTTCAACAAGGAATGGGGCCCTTTGCTTCTTTCATGCTAGTTCCCCCTTTACGTAACTCTTTTTTTAAACCCCCCCCCCCTTCTGTTTCTCTCTTATGGTTCCAGCCAAGCCGCCTCCTCTCCTTTCTCTTTTCACTTTAGACCTACTGTGCATTTATAAATTGTTTTTTAGGTTTTTAAATACTGTTCCAAGACCTTTAATAAATATACTTTAAAGAAATTAATATAAAAAAAAAATGTACCTCCATTCAGGGTTCGGTGATACAGTAAAGCACAGCTGGTCAGCTGATAGCTCTGCTCTTTCTGTAATGCTGGTCATCTGATCTGCTGTGAACTGAGATGCTGTAAAGTCCCGGCCAGCATCTCAGTTTACAGCACTGATCAGATGATCAGGGTCACAGAGCCAAGTGATCAAATGAGCTCACCAGATCACCTCAGCGGTGGTAAGTGTAACAATCTATGCAATGAATATATCAATAAAGTTTTATTCAAACAGCCTGCAAGTATAAGAAATAACAGTATGCTATGTGTTAAACACAGTGGTATATTTCTTCTTCATGTTGATGATAGTGTCCTTTTAACACACCTGTGTTTAGACCTTTGGCATGAAATATGAAAGTGTTTGCATTATCTGTGATTAAGTGGTTTCATGTCAATTGAGTACTCTACAAAACATACTCAATGTTTTCACTTTATTTTGCTTTGGCAACAAATAGTCTCTTGATGCTATCAAGGTGTTTTGAGAAGTTACTATATGAGAGAATCATATACCCACATGGAGAATAATTACATTTCATCAATCCTTGAGTACATGATAGGGACTGTGGTGGCGCGGAGACAGATCTTCTGGTAGTGGATGAAAACATGTCACAAGTTTAAACTGAGTAAAAAAAAATTACTTTTAGCACTAAAGATTTGGCGATGCTTATATAAACTTACTGTGATCAAAGGACAGAAGCTGATACCATTGTATAAAAGGATTGCAGGCCATTAAAAAATTATATATGGCTGAAGTTTAGCAACAATGTTGCCCAGCTGGGATACAGTAAGTGCAGGATAATAAATCTATTAATAAAACGCCAAACATAAAACATCCACCAATTTTACCTATGGAATACTGCAGATTGTAATTGGTCCTCCCACGTATGTAAACATCCCTTCTGCTGCCAAGTTGCAGATGGAACAGATTTGTCATTTCTGAACTGCAGTACCCACAGAGGGGTGTAGTATGGTATGCCGGCGACCAGCATACCGGCGCCGGAATCCTGACCACCGGCATACCGACAGTGTGGCGAGTGCAAATGAGCCCCTTGTGGGCATGGTGGCGCGCTACGTGCGCCGCACTATTTATTCTCCCTCCAGGGGGGTCGTGGACCCTCAGAGGGAGATAAAGTGTCGGTATGCCGGCTGTCGGTATGCCAGCTGTCGGAATTCCGGGGCCGGTATACTGTGCGCCGGTATCCCGACAGCCGGCAAACTGAAGACCACCCCCCACAGAGACATA
Organism: Pseudophryne corroboree; assembly: GCF_028390025.1. Taxonomy (NCBI): domain Eukaryota; kingdom Metazoa; phylum Chordata; class Amphibia; order Anura; family Myobatrachidae; genus Pseudophryne; species Pseudophryne corroboree. Next base: position 200,253,200 of record NC_086450.1, on the reverse strand, counting down.
TTTGCATGGTGCATCGACAGGAAGCTGGCTAAAGGAATAGTAACGTTAGCAAAATTCATTAAGTGATTGTTACTGCTTTAACTCAATCTGGGCTCTGGTGTCTCCTGAAAACTTAGGGGGAAATGTATCAAACATCGGAGCAAGATAAAATGGAGAAAGATAAAGTACCAACCAATCAGCTTCTATCTGTCATTAAAAAAGTACATTTAGGAGCTGATTGGTTGGTATTTTGGCCCAAATGTATTAAGCCTTAAAAAGTGACAAATTGGAGACAGATAAAGAGAGATAAATGACCAGCCAATCCACTCCTGTCATTTTTCAAACACAGCCTGTTACATGGCAGTTAGGAAGCTGATTGGCTGGTCATTTATCACTCTTTATCACTTTCCAATTTATCTCTTGTTAAGGCTTGATACATTTGGGCCATACTTAGCTACTCTCCCGGATTCTGCGGGAGACACCCAATTTCTCGGGTAGTCCCCCGAAGCCCCGGAAGATGGCACCGCTCCCACATTCTGCTCACTTCCTAGTGAAGTTGGCAGAATGGGGATAATAATACGGCAAAATCGCCGACCTGGCGGAGGGGGCAGGGCCTAATGATGCAAATATATGCTATTTGCGTCATTTCAGCTCCGCCTGCTATGCAAATATCACCCAATCCTGGACTTTTCCATGTGTGTGGGTGGGACCTAATGACGCCATTAGCTCAGCCCCGCCCTCAGCACCACCCACCTGCTTCTCCTTTCCGGGCATCTCCCGGAGAGGAGATTAAAGAAGTCGGCAAGTATGATTTGGGCTAATATCTCTCTTCACCTTATTGCTCTACAAGCTTTGATGAATCTCTTCCTTAGTATTCTTCTAAAGTGCCTGTTATCATACAATAACAAGATCTGATTTTTAGGCGTAATAACACTGAATATATCTCCTACAGACAGTAATAACAGCAATTTTGGGGACTGAATTAACATTCATGAAAATGAAGCCTCCATGATGCTGCTACCATTGCATGTACTGTAGGTGTTCAGTCCACTGTAAGATGCACAACTTTGTTTTCTACCTCCCCAACCTTTTCATCCATATTAATGAGACACTGCGTTTTCTCCATTCGACATTGTATTCAATTGGGATTTGCTTTTTTGGATACAAACGTCAAAATGTTTATGCAAAATGGAAATCGCAAGTTAAATGTATTCATGGTTGACTCCAACATAGCTTTTAGATTTATACTGACTAGACCGACATATTTCCATCATTAGTGAGATTTCTAATAAATATTTGGACATAGATTGCTCACTTTAGCACCAGTAACTCTATCTGATTACAGCTGGCCTATCAACATCAGTTGCAAGGACTGAGGGATCAATTTCCAATTAAAATCCCATCTTTCAAAACCCTACTAGGTTTTTCCCTATGAAAACAAGATTGTTTTCCTTGGAAACCAATGTTTAAGCCCATGTCAATTAGACTTACATCTGCACCATCGTCTTGGGGATAGTTAAAGCATATGCTTTCACTTTTGCATGGAGCTTTAAACTTCCAATCCCAGCTATGCGTTTCCAATATTCAGCAAACAAATAACCATTTGAATTTGTCAAGACTCTCAGATGCAGAACATTATATAAACAACATAACATTCAACCTGACCCCTTCCACAGTGACATAATACACCACTTTTATTTTTCACACTTTTTTCCCCAACAGCAATAATCAGAGTAATTATATGTTCTTAAGCATTAGTTAAAAGACATTCATCCCAAGTTAATGTAACCGGAACATAGCAAGAAAAGCAAAAACACTGTATTATCCCACAAAGAACAAAACATTACACTTCCAGTCAAACAGAATTGATAAATATAAAACGTTTTTTTTTCTTTAATATAAAAAGATAATTACATAGACAGGTATCAGGACATAAACACTTTGAAATACGTTGTGATGACAAAGCTAACAATTGCAATATAAATACTGTACCAATTAAATATCTAAACAAATAGAAAGCAACAAAAAATAATACCAATATATGAGAAAACCTAAATCTATTTATGCATCAAAGGATTTCCACCAAACACATTGGGTATGGGAATATAAAATATTTTTTTTACGTGTTTATCATCATATATTTATTTCATTTGTATATTTTTTTTAATTATATTATATCTGTTATATTTCTAGAATATTGTATTATTTTTTCTGATTAAAAATTGTTTTATATATTTTTTTATATAAAAAAAATAAAAAATTGACTCCTATGGACTTGGCAACAACACCACTATACACTGGAGTTTGTTGGAAAAAAAAAGTCATAAACAATACTCCTAACATAATGCCTACTAAATCAGTTATACAGAAAATCTAGTGAATACGATAAAGTGACAACTAATTTGTAGCATGATACAAGTATTTCAAGAGACTAATGCTGATTCCAAAGGACAAGGAACACACTGTTTTACCCACAATGAACATTTGAACGCTATTATATTTTTCTAACCCTTAAACAAACCACAACATGGACCACTCCATCCAAGGTAAACAATTAGGCGTTAACGATGAACAAAACAATACAATATTAGCAATGACTATTTAGAACAAGTCAAATACAACGCATGGCTGAAATGAGTAATGAGTAAATAATACAAGAATCATAAATCTACTAACAGTTCCCAAGAAAAATAACGCCTACAGGATTGTTTCAAACTAGAGAGCAACATCATAAATAATAGCAACACATACAGTATGCAACATCTTACACAGCTACCGTGCCATAATACCATACAGTAGCAGGAAGCTTAACACATTTGTAGACAGTATACTGTAAAAGGAACTTTATGCTGTTCCCAGTTATAAATGCATATAAGGGCAGACAGAGGGGCTGATGTAGAGGTAAATGTGCACACATTTATGTGCAGTAACGTATCCTGTGTGAGAAAATGAGCTTATGTAAATGTGGCTATACAGACCAGCGCACGAGTGTATATATCTGCTAAGAGGGTTATCTTGTGCACATACAGTAGTAATTGGCAGGTGCAAGTATATGCTGATAAAGACTTCTAGAAAACCCGCTGATTATGCTATGCATAATGCATACAGAGGCTGTCACATTGCAAGATGCATATATGCAACCAATTTTCAGTGCATGTATCTTTTGATTAATGTACATCCATTTTGTAAGCACCTCTGCATTACATTCCTCAATGTGTAGGTTTATTCTTAACATACTTGGAGGCCTATTTATTAATATAATAATTAGTGATGAGCAGGTTCGGATCCTCGGGATCCGAACCCGCCCGAACTTCACCTTTTTTTCCACGGGTCCGAGCAACTCGGATCCTCCCGCCTTGCTCGGTTAACCCGAGCGCGCCCGAACGTCATCATCCCGCGGTCGGATTCTCGCGAGATTCGTATTCTGTATAAGGAGCCACGCGTCGCCGCCGTTTTTCACTCGTGCATTGGAGATGATCGTGAGAGGACGTGGCTGGCGTCCTCTCAGTTTCTATGTTCAGTGGGCTGCAAATATCTGTGCTCAGTGTGCTGCAAATATCTGTGCTCAGTGTGCTGCAAATATCTGTGCTCAGTGTGCTGCAAGTGCAAATATCTATGTTCTCTGCCTGAAAAACGCTCCATATCTGTGCTCAGTGTGCTGCAAATATCTGTGCTCAGTGTGCTAATTGCTTTATTATGGGGACTGGGGACCAGCAGTATTATATAGTAGGAGGACAGTGCAGAGTTTTGCTGACCAGTGACCACCAGTATTATACATTCTCTGCCTGAAAAACGCTCCATATCTGTGCTCAGTGTGCTGCAAATATCTGTGCTCAGTGTACTAATTGTTTTATTGTGGGGAATGGGGACCAGCAGTATTATATAGTAGGAGGACAGTTCAGAGTTTTGCTGACCAGTGACCACCAGTATTATACGTTCTCTGCCTGAAAAACGCTCCATATCTGTGCTGCATTGTAGTATATAGTAGGAGGACAGTGCAGAATTTTGCTGACCACCAGTATAACTATATATATAGCAGTAAGGTACAGTAGTTCACTGCACTACCTCTGTGTCGTCAAGTATACTATACCATCCATACCTGTGGTGTATTTCAGTTTTGCACAGTTTGCTGACCACCAGTATATATAATATATAGCAGTACGGTACAGAAGGCCACTGCTCTACCTACCTCTGTGTCGTCAAGTATACTATCCATCCATAGCTGTGGTGCATTTTAGTTTTGCACAGTTTGCTGACCACCAGTATATATAATATATAGCAGTACGGTACAGTAGGCCACTGCTCTACCTACCTCTGTGTCGTCAAGTATACTATCCATCCATACCTGTGGTGCATTTCAGTTTTGCACAGTTTGCTGACCACCAGTATATATAATATATAGCAGTACGGTACAGTAGGCCACTGCTCTACCTACCTCTGTGTCGTCAAGTATACTATCAATCCATACCTGTGGTGCATTTCAGTTGTGCGCAGTATATATAGTAGTAGGCCATTGCTATTGATATATTACTGGCATATAATTCCACACATTCAAAAATGGAGAACAAAAATGTGGAGGGTAAAATAGGGAAAGATCAAGATCCACTTCCACCTCGTGCTGAAGCTGCTGCCACTAGTCATGGCCGAGACGATGAAATGCCATCAACATCATCTGCCAAGGCCGATGCCCAATGTCATAGTAGAGAGCATGTAAAATCCCAAAAAATAAAGCTCAGTGAAATGACCCAAAAATCTAAATCAAAATCGTCTGAGGAGAAGCGTAAACTTGCCAATGTGGTATTTACGAAATGGAGTGGCAAGGAACGGCTGAGGCCCTGGCCTATGTTCAAGGCTAGTGGTTCAGCTTCACCTGAGGATGGAAGCACTTATCCTCCTGCTAGAAAACTTAAAAGAGTTAAGATGGCAAAATCACAGCAAAGAACTGTGCGTTCTTCTAAATCACAAATCTCCAAGGAGAGTCCAATTGTGTCGGTTGCGATGCCTGACCTTCCCAACACTGGACGGGAAGAGGTTGCGGCTTCCACCATTTGCAAGTGCTGGAAGGAGCACCCGCAGTCCAGTTCCTGATAGTCAAATTGAAGATGTCACTGTTGAAGTACACCAGGATGAGGATATGGGTGTTGCTGGCGCTGGGGAGGAAATTGACAAAGAGGATTCTGATAGTGAGGTGGTTTGTTTAAGTCAGGCACCCGGGGAGACACCTGTTGTCCGTGGGACGAATATGGCCATTAACATGCCTGGTCAAAATACAAAAAAAATCACCTCTTCGGTGTGGAATTATTTCAACAGAAATGCAGACAACTGGTGTCAAGCCATGTGTTGCCTTTGTCAAGCTGTAATAAGTAGGGGTAAGGATGTTAACCACCTAGGAACATCCTCCCTTATACGTCACCTGGACCGCATTCATCAGAAGTCAGTGACAAGTTCAAAAACTTTGGATAACAGCGGAAGCAGTCCACTGACCACTAAATCCCTTCCTCTTGTAACCAAGCTCCTGCAAACCACACCACCAACTCCCTCAGTGTCAATTTCCTCCTTACACAGGAAAGCCAATAGTCCTGCAGGCCATGTCACTGTCAAGTCTGACGAGTCCTCTCCTGCCTGGGATTCCTCCGATGCATCCTTGAGTGTAACGCCTACTGCTGCTGGCGCTGCTGTTGTTGCTGCTGGGAGTCGATCGTCATCCCAGAGGGGAAGTAGGAAGACCACTTGTACTACTTCCAGTAAGCAATTGACTGTCCAACAGTCCTTTGCGAGGAAGATTAAATATCACAGCAGTCATCCTGCTGCAAAGCGGATAACTCAGGCCTTGGCAGCCTGGGTGGTGAGAAACGTGTTTCCGGTATCCACCGTTAATTCACAGGCAACTAGAGACTTGATTGAGGTACTGTGTCCCCGGTACCAAATACCATCTAGGTTCCATTTCTCTAGGCAGGCGATACCGAAAATGTACACAGACGTCAGAAAAAGAGTCACCAGTGTCCTAAAAAATGCAGTTGTACCCAATGTCCACTTAACCACGGACATGTGGACAGGTGGAGCAGGGCAGACTCAGGACTATATGACTGTGACAGCCCACTGGGTAGATGTATTGCCTCCCGCAGCAAGAACAGCAGCGGCGGCACCAGTAGCAGCATCTCGCAAATGCCAACTCGTTCCTAGGCAGGCTACGCTTTGTATCACCGCTTTCCATAAGAGGCACACAGCTGACAACCTCTTACGGAAACTGAGGAACATCATCGCAGAATGGCTCACCCCAATTGGACTCTCCTGGGGATTTGTGACATCGGACAATGCCAGCAATATTGTGCGTGCATTACATCTGGGCAAATTCCAGCACGTCCCATGTTTTGCACATACATTGAATTTGGTGGTGCAGAATTATTTAAAAAACGACAGGGGCGTGCAAGAGATGATGTCGGTGGCCCAAAGAATTGCGGGCCACTTTCGGCATTCAGCCACCGCATGCCGAAGACTGGAGCACCAGCAAACAGTCCTGAACCTGCCCTGCCATCATCTGAAGCAAGAGGTGGTAACGAGGTGCAATTCAACCCTCTATATGCTTCAGCAGCAAAAGGCCATTCAAGCCTATACATCTGCCTACGATATAGGCAAAGGAGGGGGAATGCACCTGACTCAAGCGCAGTGGAGAATGATTTCAATGTTGTGCAAGGTTCTGCAACCCTTTGAACTTGCCACACGTGAAGTCAGTTCAGACACTGCCAGCCTGAGTCAGGTCATTCCCCTCATCAGGCTTTTGCAGAAGAAGCTGGAGACATTGAAGGAGGAGCTAAAACAGAGCGATTCCGCTAGGCATGTGGGACTTGTGGATGGAGCCCTTAATTCGCTTAACCAGGATTCACGGGTGGTCAATCTGTTGAAATCAGAGCACTACATTTTGGCCACCGTGCTCGATCCTAGATTTAAAACCTACGTTGTATCTCTCTTTCCGGCAGACACAAGTCTGCAGAGGTTCAAAGACCTGCTGGTGAGAAAATTGTCAAGTCAAGCGGAACGTGACCCGTCAACAGCTCCTCCTTCACATTCTCCCGCAACTGGGGCTGTGAGGAAAAGGCTAAGAATTCCGAACCCACCCGCTGGTGGTGATGCAGGGCAGTCTGGAGCGAGTGCTGACATCTGGTCCAGACTGAAGGACCTGCCAACGATTACTGACATGTCATCTACTGTCACTGCATATGATTCTGTCACCATTGAAAGAATGGTGGAGGATTATATGTAGGCCCTTGCACAAACTGGCTTTATTTTACCTAAGTTGCCCCCCCTCCAGTGTGTACTCCGAAAGAGTGTTTAGTGCAGCCACTCACCTTGTCAGCAATCAGCGTACGAGGTTACTTCCAGAAAATGTGGAGAAGATGATGTTCATCAAAATGAATTATAATCAATTCCTCGGTGTAGACATTCACCAGCAATTGCATCCAGAAAGTATACAGGGACCTAAGATGGTGGATTCCAGTGGGGATGAATTAATAATCTGTGAGGAGGGGGATGTACACAGTGAAAGGGGTGAGGAATCGGACGATGAGGAGGAGGTGGACATCTTGCCTCTGTAGAGACAGTTTGTGCAAGGAGAGATTGATTGCTTCTTTTTTGGTGGGGGCCCAAACCAACCAGTCATTTCAGTCACAGTCGTGTGGCAGACCCTGTCGCTGAAATGATGGGTTCGTTAAAGTGTGCATGTCCTGTTTATACAACATAAGGGTGGGTGGGAGGGCCCAAAGACAATTCCATCTTGCACCTCTTTTTTCTTTAATTTTTCTTTGCATCATGTGCTGTTTGGGGACTATTTTTTTGAAGTGCCATCCTGCCTGACACTGCAGTGCCACTCCTAAATGGGCCAGGTGTTTGTGTCGGCCACTTGTGTCGCTTAGCTTAGCCATCCAGCGACCTTGGTGCACCTCTTTTTTTCTTTGCATCATGTGCTGTTTGGGGACTATTTTTTAAATCTGACATCCTGTCTGACACTGCAGTGCCACTCCTAGATGGGCCAGGTGTTTGTGTCGGCCACTTGGGTCCCTTAGCTAAGTCACACAGCTACCTCATTGCGCCTCTTTTTTTCTTTGCATCATGTGCTGTTTGGGGACTATTTTTTTGAAGTGCCATCCTGTCTGACACTGCAGTGCCACTCCTAGATTGCCAGGTGTTTGTGTCGGCCACTTGTGTCGCTTAGCTTAGCCATCCAGCGACCTTGGTGCACCTCTTTTTTATTTGCATCATGTGCTGTTTGGGGACTATTTTTTAAATCTGACATCCTGTCTGACACTGCAGTGCCACTCCTAGATGGGCCAGGTGTTTGTGTCGGCCACTTGGGTCGCTTAGCTTAGTCACACAGCTACCTCATTGCGCCTCTTTTTTTCTTTGCATCATGTGCTGTTTGGGGACTTTTTTTTAAATCTGCCATCCTACCTGACACTGCAGTGCCACTCCTAGATGGGCCAGGTGTTTGTGTCGGCCACTTGGGTCGCTTAGCTTAGCCATCCAGCGACCTTGGGGCACCTCTTTTTTTCTTTGCATCATGTGCTGTTTGGGGACTATTTTTTAAATCTGCCATCCTGTCTGACACTGCAGTGCCACTCCTAGATGGGCCATTTGGGTCGCTTAGCTTAGTCATCCAGCGACCTCGGTGCAAATTTTAGGACTAAAAATAATATTGTGAGGTGTTCAGAATAGACTGAAAATGAGTGGAAATTATGGTTATTGAGGCTAATAATACGATGGGATCAAAATGACCCCTTAAATCCGTTTTTTTGTTTTGCCAAGTACGTGGATTATTGTTAGGGTCTCCTGCCCTGTGCTGCCACGTCGTCATGGCAACCGGGAGACAAGTGCTAGCGGAGTAACCTGAGCGCAGCTGATACTCCGGTTCGGGTCTTTTGCTGTGCAGTGGTTACAGGCTCTGTGGACGACAGGGGATCCGGTGCTGGTTTTTGTGCTCACAGTCTGTGAGGTCTGAGTGGGGCGTGGACAGCACCTGCTTTATAAGGCCTCTTCTCAGGTTAAGCAGATGCTGCTGAATCTTTGTTGGTTAGTCAGTTCCTGAAAGTTAGCCAGTACTATGTAGCTTTGTATTTGTTGTTGCTTACTGCAAATAGGCCTGGGGATTTGGTACTACACTCTGCCAATCCAGACCTAGCAGTAAGACTGGAGTCAGTCATTTAACTTGCTGGGGTTCTTTTACTACTCTGTGAACTTAGCAAGTTTGCGGCTGTATTCTAAGACTTGCCTGCCTAAATCCTGTCTCACTGTGCAAGGTGTCAGGTGTCAGTTTAGTGGCAGTAAGCTGAACCTGTGCACTGCAAGTGACAATTAGGATTGTGGAGACTCTCCTTGTGTCTATCATTCCATCTCTGACCAAGGAGTTTACTGCCACACCCGTTGGTAACCCTTTAGGGTTTTGCTGTTGCCCTTAGCAACAGCATTTCGGGTTCTCTACGTATTAAAACACAACATCTTGCTTTTCCCATCTGAGCATTACTAATACTAGGGAGACACCCAGTTCCTTAGCCTCTGGGCTTCTCTGTTCACTTTGTGTGTATTTTGTTACCCTATCACCTTCTGTGTACGTAATGTCATATTCCCCAGTCTGTCTGTGAGTTCATTTGTTTTGCATACCTATCCGTTCAGACACCAGTACATTCCTGCAGGCACTGGTGTGCATAACAGTTCAAACACCAGTACATTCCTGCAGGCACTGTAGTGCATAACAGTTCTGACACCAGTACATTCCTGCAGGCACTGGTGTGCATAACAATTATACAAAGGTCAGAATCTACACTGGATTGTGTGAGTATATTTTTTTTCACAGGTCCCCCAAGGATTCTACATGGAGAAGAGGACCGAGCCTTGTGGGAACATAGGTAAGTATGTATGTATGGAGGTGTGCATGTATGTAATAAACTTATACTTTCACGGTGTGTGTGTCCTGTTTTTTTGGGGGTATTTTTTTAATAGTAGTACTACTACAGGTACCAGCGGCCCAGGTTTTCCACCGCATGCTGGTACTTGTGGTTCTCCAAGTACCAGCTTGCGGGGGAGGCTTGCTGGGACTTGTAGTTTCTACTAAAAACAATATTCACATTTTTTACACTTGGCTATCAGACCCCATCCGCCGCCCTTGGATGGGGGGGACAGCCTCTGGCTCACCCCTGGCCCTTGGGTGGCTGGAGGGGGGGGCCTTGATTTAAGGGGTTCCCACTCCTCCAGGGTACCCCGGCCAGGGGTGACTAGTTGGGTATGTAATGCCTTGGCCACAGGGACCACTATAAAAGTGACCCCCGGCTGTGGCATTATGTACCTGGCTAGTGGAGCCCGGTGCTGGTTTTAAAAATATGGGGGACCCCTACGCTTTTTGTCCCCCATATTTTTGGAACCAGGACCAGGCGCAGAGCCCGGTGCTGGTTGATGAAATATGGGGGAACCCCTGTCATTTTTTTCCCCATATTTTGTCAACCAGTACCGGCTTAAAGAGCCCGAGGCTGGTTGTGCTTAGGAGGGGGGACCCCACGCATTTTTTTTTCAGAATTTTAAAGACTTTAAACACCTTTTTAAGGTACACAATGAAGCCCTGCACGGATCTCACAGATCCGGCCGGGATTCCTTGTGTTTTGTCAGGCAGTGTTTTACTCATCACTCCCGTAAAACACTGCCTGACATTACGAATCACATCGACATTGGAAAATACGAATTTGGAAAAATTGTCAGCTTAGTGAATGATCGTATCAGAATTCAAAAAGTTGCAGTAAAATGCACCCGATACCATTCAAGTTCAAACACCCTTCAAAACGGCAAAAACACGAATCTTTGTAAATATACCCCCAGGACTTTATTTCCACTTAATTTTCCTGGTTGGAATGCAAGGACTCTACAGAGTGCCATAACTATCTACCAAATTGAGTGACCCAAGGTGGAACTATTTTGGGATTTTTACACCTTATAGAAACCCCAGAGCCATCAGCCATAAATGTAACAGATCAATCTCCATCCAACCTTCCTTTCCCTCCCCTTCCACCTCCCATGACGTTGCTGCCGACTGTGGTCTTCTTTGTTGCCCCCCACTTATTCCACATTGTGTGTTTTGTTGATGAACATGTTGAAAGTTGCACTCAGACCGTAACTCTATTGACACGTCTTTATTATATATGTGTTATTGTGACTGCAAATAAACATTGTTTATACAAAATAATAGGTTGGGTGGGTCCATTGCCAGTAATGATTAATAGGTAGCGGGGAAACTGGATGTACCTATTGCAGTGTAAAGTGATTACCTAGCATGCACACTGTAGCAACATGATGCAAAAAATTAAATACTGTGCATAACAGACAGAACTATTAAATCACATAACAGCATCATGACACAGTACATATCGCCCTGTCATGCCACCATATAATGTGTATTACCCATTATTGGCATTACATGCAGTTACACAGCCACTATAACAGCGGTATGCCATTAACATAGACCATCAAATGCTAATATATATATATATATATATATATATATATATATATATATACACACACAAAGAAAATTCAGCACTCACCATAGCAAGCTCACTTATCCTCTCAACATCAATAAATAAATGATGGGGTTTTAGTTAATGAATTGGCCAATGCTCGGAAGCCTGCAAACCGATCGCCAAGGTACCCCACCTTCATGCAGGTCCTACACTATCACAGAGTCTCAAAAATTATATACAGTAGCCTCATCATGTCGCCATATATAATCCCATCCAGTCACTATCTGTAGCCCATCATGTCACTGTATAGAGCTTCATCATGTCATACCATATATCACACCACCAAAGTGTTTTTCTCCCAGGTTTGTATAGTGCGAGTAGGAGGGCATGCATGTAAATTCTTGTTTCTTCCCATTATAAACCCACATCCATGGTTTATAGATATTTATTCTTGAGACTGAGCAGTTGTGGATTATAATCTAATCTGCAGAACATTGAACCTGATTTGGTTTTTCTCTCTCAACATGGCCTTTTCCTTACTATCCTCAAGAATTTTCCGCGCAACCCCATTTCCATCTTTTTTAAGGGAAAGAGCAATCATTTATCTGGGCATTCCTTGTCATGCAAAATCCAATTTGTTCAAAATTCCGGGCCCACATGAAGGAAAAGAAAAAGCTTCTCTCGTCCAAAACAAGGGTAATTTCCATAAAATGTCAAACAGTGATACTGCTGCTGGCAGTGGAATACAGCTGCTCCTGTTTAGTCACAGGGTGAGTGAAACTGCATTTAAATAACATTCTCACTGGAACATCTTTTAACAGAATCTTAACAGTTTTATTAACCTCCTCCTTTCAAGAGATGGCCAACAAGGAGCATTGTAGAAGATTTTCCCTGAGAAAATACAAGGTGAAACATGGAAGCGGCAACTTACATTTCTCTTACAGTATTATGCTTTACCAGAAGTATTTTATATAATAAAATGGAACAAAAACTGAGGCGCAAGAAGGGTGTGGTTTCGTGACAATGATCCCATGTACTGACAAAACATGTTATTAATGATATTGTTGCTACATAAATCTGTACTCTGTATTATTCAGGGGTGTGGCTCATATGGTCGACAGTCATTGGGTCAACTACTAGTGGTCGACAGTGACTAGGTCGATACCTGGATTAAGTCGCCACAGTCATTAGGTCGGCATGAACAAGGTCGACTTTGAAAAGGTCGACATAAGTTTTATTTTTATTTTTTGTTGTCGTTTTCTTCATACAGTGACCAGGAACCCCAATTAGTGCACCATGTCACCTTTCTTCAGGCAAGGTGCCTCGCTCCGCTGCCCTCGGCACATGTTACTATTCCCAATCGTTGTCCCACATGGATCGTTAATTTTTTTTTTTTAAACGAATGTTGACCTTTTTCCATGTAGAAATTGTCCATGTCGACCTATAGACCATGTCGACCTAATGCATGTCGACCAATAGTGGTCGACCTAATGAATGTCGACCTAGGTGCAGTCGACCGAAATACCGGATCCCACTGTGTTAGCTCCACATATTGAAGTACTGTACACACTTTTGTAATCGTTTGTCAGCTTAACATATACACGTGTCCGCATACATCTTGCCTCTCTACGCCATGCAGCAGGAGATTCCTTGCATGTGTTAGCCAGCAGCTCTGCTACTGCTGGGCGCCTGTTTTTGTCGAAAATGCATCCTTATGCGACTAGGACGCACATGCAGCTTATGTTGATTAAAAGGATATGTGGCTTGCCTATATTCTGTGTGTGACTGTGGATGTGTCTGCATACGAAATGGTACATTACAGTGATTTCCAGGAAAACACTGTAATGCAGCATTTCATCTGCAGATACAGTTGCAGTCTCAGACAGAATATAGGAATGCTGCATATCATTATATTCAGCATTAGCTGCTTGTGCATCCGATTTGCATAGCAATGTGACTTTTAATCAAAAAAGTCTCGGCATGGCGTGACTAGAAGGGCTGTTTAATGTGACTGCAGCAAGCTTATGGGAGGATAAATCTGTAATGAAATAGAGAAGAATAGAGTATGGCTTTAATGATGTCTTACTACAGAGAATTAAGGGGCTATTTAGTTTATAGCACTGGAGATGTTGCCCATCGCCAACAGATTCTATTTGCCAATATCTAGCAGATTATAGCTGCTAGAAGATAATAGCTAGAATATGATTGGTTGTTATAGGCAACATCTCCACTTCTACAAACCAGAGCCGTAACTAGGGTTTTTGGTGCTCAGGGCAAGATGAAATAAGGCCCCCTCCAAAAGGTGCGCGTGTTCCAGAAAAGGGGCATGGTCGACCAGAGAGGGGACGTGGTCATTCTAGAGAGCATAGCCAGTACTTACGGACATGCTGGTCTGCCTTCAAGCTCTCCCATCACTGTTAATAGATGCCATGCACATGCGCACAGCATCTATTCACCCGACAGTGATTGGTATCCGCAACTTCTTCCACCTGTGGGATATTGCACCTGCGGGTAGGGAATGCTCAGGCTGCTCTCTGGGGCTTTTTTGTTATAAATAAGACCAGCATGGGGCTTTTTTTAATTTCTTATGCAAGGAGTTTGGCTTTTTTTTTTAAAAAAATTAGCTTGAAACATGCCACACAGTAGTGGTACCCCATGTACACATAACACCACACAGTAGTAGTACCCCATGTACACATTATGCCACCCAGTAGTAGTACCCCATGTACACATTACACCACACAGTAGTAGTACCCATTATTCATACAGTATTATGCACACCATAGTAGTACCCATCATACACATTTTGCCGCACCATAGTAGTACCCATTATACACACGCTACACTGTAGTAGTATGAAGGACCCATTATACACATTATGTCACACTGTAGTGTACCCAGTAAATATATACCCCCATGAGGGCCGGCTCAAGGCATGTTCTACTGGAGCGGCCGCGCGGGCGCTAGGTTTTTAAGGGCAGCTAGCCATTTGTAATGTGGTGCCGGCCTTCAGCCAATCAAACCTCTGCTGCCAGACCGCAAGCTTTGATTGGCTAATGGACTGGCACCAAATGTGAGATGCCCAGCGCTGAAGTCAAGAGAACCGTGGATCAGACAGACATTGTAGTGAGTGAGCCAGGGGTGATGAGGGCGGGTTCTCTAACACAGCCTCAACCGCCACGCTGGGAGCTGGCTAGTCTTGTCCCCCAGCGACAGCTCTGCTCAAATGTGTAATACTGCAGCTTGGGACGCTTGTCCCTGGTGCCATGGCCCTCTGCCTGCATGTAGCGCTGAGGCGCCAGGAGCAAAGCTCCCAGACCTCTGCATTCAGCACACTACGCAACCCCAATGCCCGCCGCACTGGGATGTGGTTAGTCTGATCCTCCTGTTTGCAGCGTGCTCAGGGCTGCAGTGGCTCCGTCCTCCCTACACACAAGGAGCCGGCTTGCCCGGTCCCCCCTGTGTGCAGCACAGACCTGGCGGCTGTGGTTTCCTCCTGTCCCAGAGCAGCACCAGTGGTTAACATCACTGCTGCTTTCTTGTGCTGCTGGGGCACCAGGACTGGAGCTCCTGAACCCCAGCGTTAGGCACTGGGACGGTTCTCCTGCCTGCAGAGACTCCTCACATATCCTCTCCCCCAGAGCAGCACCGGTGGTTAACACTCATCGTTGCAGCCGTCGGAGAGGTCTGTGGCCTCTGTGGGCATATAATGTGTTTATGGGACTGTGGGGGCATATAATGTGTTTATGGCACTGTGGGGGCATGTAATGTGTTTATGGCACTGTTGGGGCATATCATGTGTATCTGGCACTGTGGGGCATATAATGTGTATCTGACACTGTGGGGGGGGGGCATATAATGTGTATCAGACACTGTGGGGGGCATATAATGTGTATCTGGCACTGTGGGGAGAATATAATGTGTATCTGGCACTGTGGGGGGCATAATATAATGTGTATCTGGCACTGCACTACTTGGGGCATATGTGTATCTGGCACTGTGGAGGCATATAATGTGTATCTGGCACTTGGGGGAATATAATGTGTATCTGGCACTGGGGGGGATATAATGTGTATCTGGCACTGTACTACAGGGGGCATATGGGTATCTGGCACAATTGGGGCATATGTGTACCTGGCACTGCACTACTGGAGGCATGTGTGTATCTGGCTCTACTGGGGGCAAATGTGTATCTGGTTTTACTGGGGTCGTTATGTGTATCTGACACTATACTGGGGTCATGTGTATCTGACACTATACTGGGGTCATGTGTATCTGGCATTATACTGGAACATTATGTGTATCTGACACTATACTGGGGATATTATATGTAAGGAACACTATGTGGGCATTATGTGTAAGGCTGATAATTGTGTGTGTAGAGGGGGTGTGAAAATATATTTATAGTTTGATAATATAAAGTTGCAAGGTCACACCCACTTTCCCAGGAGCGTGCGTTCCGACAGGGGGCGCTTCTAAATTTCTCGCTCAAGGTGCTAGTAGGCCTGGAGCCGGCCCTGACTCCCACACACACTGTCCCATAACCTCACACATGCACACAGCCCCTGTAGCACCACACACACTGCCCCACAGTCTGCACTCAAAGCCATAAACATTGCCCCATAGTCACATATAAACTGCCCATACCCTACACCAAAAGCCTCACACATTGCCCCATAGCCTACTAGTGATGAGCGGGTTCGGTTTCTCGGAAACCGAACCCCCCCGAACTTCACGCTTTTTACACGGGTCCGAGGCAGACTCGGATCTTCCCGCCTTGCTCGGTTAACCCGAGCGCGCCCGAACGTCATCATCCCGCTGTCGGATTCTCGCGAGGCTCGTATTCTATCGCGAGACTCGGATTCTATATAAGGAGCCGCGCGTCGCCGCCATTTTCACACGTGCATTGAAATTGATAGGGAGAGGACGTGGCTGGCGTCCTCTCCGTTTAGATAGAGAGTGAGACACTTGATTTACTGGAGCATTAGGAGTACTCAGAGAGTGCAGAGTTTTGCTGATAGTTATACTAGTGACCACCAGTTTTATTTATTATTTAATATAATCCGTTCTCTGCCTGAAAAAAAACGATACACAGTCACATACCATATCTGTGCTCAGCCTCAGTGTGCTGCATGATAATATCATCTATGTATATCTGACTGTGCTGAGTAGTGCTCACTGCTCGCACAGCTTAATTGTGGGGGAGACTGGGGAGCAGTTATAGCAGGAGTACATATTTAACAGTGCACACTTTTGATGCCAGAGTGCCAGTGTGACTGACCAGCAGTGACCACCAGTATATTGTCTGCCTGAAAAAGTTAAACACTCGTGTGGTGTTTTTTTTTTTATTCTATAAACGCATTCTGCAGACAGTGTCCAGCAGGTCCGTCATTCATTATATTTCTATCTTCTTCATACTAGTAGTTTAGGAGTCTGCAGTGCTGACAGTGTCCAGCAGGTCCGTCATTATACAATATATACCTGTCCTGCAGTAGTGATATATATATATATTTTATATCATTATCATCCAGTCTATACTAGCAGACGCAGTACGGTAGTCCACGGCTGTAGCTACCTCTGTGTCGGCAGTCGCTCGTCCATAATTGTATACCTACCTGTGGTGGGATTTTTTTTTCTATCTTCTTCATACTAGTAGTTTAGGAGTCTGCAGTGCTGACAGTGTCCAGCAGGTCCGTCATTATACAATATATACCTGTCCTGCAGTAGTGATATATGTATATTTTTTATATCATTATCATCCAGTCTATACTAGCAGATGCAGTACGGTAGTCCACGGCTGTAGCTACCTCTGTGTCGGCAGTCGCTCGTCCAAAATTGTATACCTACCTGTGGTGGTTTTTTTTTTTCCTATCTTCTTCATACTAGTAGTTTAGGAGTCTGCAGTGCTGACAGTGTCCAGCAGGTCCGTCATTATACAATATATACCTGTCCTGCAGTAGTGATATATATATATTTTTTATATCATTATCATCCAGTCTATACTAGCAGACGCAGTACGGTAGTCCACGGCTGTAGCTACCTCTGTGTCGGCAGTCGCTCGTCCATAATTGTGAACCTACCTGTGGTGGGTTTTTTTTTTCTATCTTCTTCATACTAGTAGTTTAGGAGTCTGCAGTGCTGACAGTGTCCAGCAGGTCCGTCATTATACAATATATACCTGTCCTGCAGTAGTGATATATATATATTTTTTACATCATTATCATCCAGTCTATACTAGCAGACGCAGTACGGTAGTCCACGGCTGTAGCTACCTCTGTGTCGGCAGTCGCTCGTCCATAATTGTATACCTACCTGTGGTGGGTTTTTTTTTTTCTATCTTCTTCATACTAGTAGTTTAGGAGTCTGCAGTGCTGACAGTGTCCAGCAGGTCCGTCATTATACAATATATACCTGTCCTGCAGTAGTGATATATATATATTTTTTATATAATTATCATCCAGTCTATACTAGCAGACGCAGTACGGTAGTCCACGGCTGTAGCTACCTCTGTGTCGGCAGTCGCTCGTCCATAATTGTATACCTACCTGTGGTGGGGTTTTTTTTCTATCTTCTTCATACTAGTAGTTTAGGAGTCTGCAGTGCTGACAGTGTCCAGCAGGTCTGTCATTATACAATATATACCTGTCCTGCAGTAGTGATATATATATATTTTTTATATCATTATCATCCAGTCTTTACTAGCAGACGCAGTACGGTAGTCCACGGCTGTAGCTACCTCTGTGTCGGCAGTCGCTCGTCCATAATTGTATACCTACCTGTGGTGGGGTTTTTTTTTCTATCTTCTTCATACTAGTAGTTAAGGAGTCTGCAGTGCTGACAGTGTCCAGCAGGTCCGTCATTATACAATATATACCTGTCCTGCAGTAGTGATATATATATATTTTTTATATCATTATCATCCAGTCTATACTAGCAGACGCAGTACGGTAGTCCACGGCTGTAGCTACCTCTGTGTCGGCAGTCGCTCATCCATAATTGTATACCTACCTGTGGTGGGTTTTTTTTTTCTATCTTCTTCATACTAGTAGTTTAGGAGTCTGCAGTGCTGACAGTATCCAGCAGGTCCGTCATTATACAATATATACCTGTCCTGCAGTAGTGATATATATATATTTTTTATATCATTATCATCCAGTCTATACTAGCAGACGCAGTACGGTAGTCCACGGCTGTAGCTACCTCTGTGTCGGCAGTCGCTCGTCATCCATAAGTATACTAGTATCCATCCATCTCCATTGTTTACCTGAGGTGCCTTTTAGTTGTGCCTATTAAAATATGGAGAACAAAAATGTTGAGGTTCCAAAAATAGGGAAAGATCAAGATCCACTTCCACCTCGTGCTGAAGCTGCTGTCACTAGTCATGGCCGAGACGATGAAATGCCATCAACGTCGTCTGCCAAGGCCGATGCCCAATGTCATAGTACAGAGCATGTAAAATCCAAAACACCAAATATCAGTAAAAAAAGGACTCAAAAATCTAAAATAAAATCGTCGGAGGAGAAGCGTAAACTTGCCAATATGCCATTTACCACACGGAGTGGCAAGGAACGGCTGAGGCCCTGGCCTATGTTCATGGCTAGTGGTTCAGCTTCACATGAGGATGGAAGCACTCAGCCTCTTGCTAGAAAAATGAAAAGACTTAAGCTGGCAAAAGCACAGCAAAGAACTGTGCGTTCTTCGAAATCACAAATCCACAAGGAGAGTCCAATTGTGTCGGTTGCGATGCCTGACCTTCCCAACACTGGACGTGAAGAGCATGCGCCTTCCACCATTTGCACGCCCCCTGCAAGTGCTGGAAGGAGCACCCGCAGTCCAGTTCCTGATAGTCAGATTGAAGATGTCAGTGTTGAAGTACACCAGGATGAGGAGGATATGGGTGTTGCTGGCGCTGGGGAGGAAATTGACCAGGAGGATTCTGATGGTGAGGTGGTTTGTTTAAGTCAGGCACCCGGGGAGACACCTGTTGTCCGTGGGAGGAATATGGCCATTGACATGCCTGGTGAAAATACCAAAAAAATCAGCTCTTCAGTGTGGAAGTATTTCAACAGAAATGCGGACAACATTTGTCAAGCCGTGTGTTGCCTTTGTCAAGCTGTAATAAGTAGGGGTAAGGACGTTAACCACCTCGGAACATCCTCCCTAATACATCACCTGCAGCGCATTCATCATAAGTCAGTGACAAGTTCAAAAACTTTGGGCGACAGCGGAAGCAGTCCACTGACCAGTAAATCCCTTCCTCTTGTAACCAAGCTCACGCAAACCACCCCACCAACTCCCTCAGTGTCAATTTCCTCCTTCCCCAGGAATGCCAATAGTCCTGCAGGCCATGTCACTGGCAATTCTGACGAGTCCTCTCCTGCCTGGGATTCCTCCGATGCATCCTTGCGTGTAACGCCTACTGCTGCTGGCGCTGCTGTTGTTGCTGCTGGGAGTCGATGGTCATCCCAGAGGGGAAGTCGTAAGACCACTTTTACTACTTCCACCAAGCAATTGACTGTCCAACAGCCCTTTGCGAGGAAGATGAAAAAAATATCACAGCAGTCATCCTGGGCGGTGAGAAACGTGGTTCCGGTATCCATCATTACTGCAGAGCCAACTAGAGACTTGTTGGAGGTACTGTGTCCCCGGTACCAAATACCATCTAGGTTCCATTTCTCTAGGCAGGCGATACCGAAAATGTACACAGATCTCAGAAAAAGACTCACCAGTGTCCTAAAAAATGCAGTTGTACCCAATGTCCACTTAACCACAGACATGTGGACAAGTGGAGCAGGGCAGACTCAGGACTATATGACTGTGACAGCCCACTGGGTAGATGTATTGACTCCCGCCACAAGAACAGCAGCGGCGGCACCAGTAGCAGCATCTCGCAAACGCCAACTCTTTCCTAGGCAGGCTACGCTTTGTATCACCGCTTTCCAGAATACGCACACAGCTGAAAACCTCTTACGGCAACAGAGGAAGATCATCGCAGAATGGCTTACCCCAATTGGACTCTCCTGTGGATTTGTGGCATCGGACAACGCCAGCAATATTGTGTGTGCATTAAATCTGGGCAAATTCCAGCACGTCCCATGTTTTGCACATACCTTGAATTTGGTGGTGCAGAATTATTTAAAAAACGACAGGGGCGTGCAAGAGATGCTGTCGGTGGCCAGAAGAATTGCGGCACACTTTCGGCGTACAGGCACCACGTACAGAAGACTGGAGCACCACCAAAAACGCCTGAACCTGCCCTGCCATCATCTGAAGCAAAAAGTGGTAACGAGGTGGAATTCAACCCTCTATATGCTTCAGAGGTTGGAGGAGCAGCAAAAGGCCATTCAAGCCTATACAACTGAGCACGATATAGGAGGTGGAATGCACCTGTCTCAAGCGCAGTGGAGAATGATTTCAACGTTGTGCAAGGTTCTGCAACCTTTTGAACTTGCCACACGTGAAGTCAGTTCAGACACTGCCAGCCTGAGTCAGGTCATTCCCCTCATCAGGCTTTTGCAGAAGAAGCTGGAGACATTGAAGGAGGAGCTAACACAGAGCGATTCCGCTAGGCATGTGGGACTTGTGGATGGAGCCCTTAATTCGCTTAACAAGGATTCACGGGTGGTCAATCTGTTGAAATCAGAGCACTACATTTTGGCCACCGTGCTCGATCCTAGATTTAAAACCTACCTTGGATCTCTCTTTCCGGCAGACACAAGTCTGCTGGGGTTCAAAGAACTGCTGGTGAGAAAATTGTCAAGTCAAGCGGAACGCGACCTGTCAACATCTCCTCCTTCACATTCTCCCGCAACTGGGGGTGCGAGGAAAAGGCTCAGAATTCCGAGCCCACCCGCTGGCGGTGATGCAGGGCAGTCTGGAGCGACTGCTGATGCTGACATCTGGTCCGGACTGAAGGACCTGACAACGATTACGGACATGTCGTCTACTGTCACTGCATATGATTCTCTCCCCATTGAAAGAATGGTGGAGGATTATATGAGTGACCGCATCCAAGTAGGCACGTCAGACAGTCTGTACTTATACTGGCAGGAAAAAGAGGCAATTTGGAGGCCCTTGCACAAACTGGCTTTATTCTACCTAAGTTGCCCTCCCACAAGTGTGTACTCCGAAAGAGTGTTTAGTGCCGCCGCTCACCTTGTCAGCAATCGGCGTACGAGGTTATATCCAGAAAATGTGGAGAAGATGATGTTCATTAAAATTAATTATAATCAATTCCTCCGTGGAGACATTCACCAGCAGCAATTGCCTCCACAAAGTACACAGGGAGCTGAGATGGTGGATTCCAGTGGGGACGAATTGATAATCTGTGAGGAGGGGGATGTACACGGTGATATATCGGAGGATGATGATGAGGTGGACATCTTGCCTCTGTAGAGCCAGTTTGTGCAAGGAGAGATTAATTGCTTCTTTTTTGGTGGGGGTCCAAACCAACCCGTCATTTCAGTCACAGTCGTGTGGCAGACCCTGTCACTGAAATGATGGGTTGGTTAAAGTGTGCATGTCCTGTTTATACAACATAAGGGTGGGTGGGAGGTCCCAAGGACAATTCCATCTTGCACCTCTTTTTTCTTTCATTTTTCTTTGCGTCATGTGCTGTTTGGGGAGTAGTTTTTGGAAGGGCCATCCTGCGTGACACTGCAGTGCCACTCCTAGATGGGCCAGGTGTTTGTGTCGGCCACTTGGGTCGCTTATCTTAGTCACACAGCTACCTCATTGCGCCTCTTTTTTTCTTTGCGTCATGTGCTGTTTGGGGGGTGTTTTTTGGAAGGGCCATCCTGCGTGACACTGCAGTGCCACTCCTAGATGGGCCAGGTGTTTGTGTCGGCCACTAGGGTCGCTTAGCTTACTCACACAGCTACCTCATTGTGCCTCTTTTTTTTCTTCTTTGCGTCATGTGCTGTTTGGGGGGTGTTTTTTGGAAGGGCCATCCTGCGTAACACTGCAGTGCCACTCCTAGATGGGCCAGGTGTTTGTGTCGGCCACTTGGGTCGCAGAGCTTAGTCATCCAGCGTCCTCGGTGCAAATTTTAGGACTAAAAATAATATTGTGAGGTGTGAGGTGTTCAGAATAGACTGAAAATGAGTGGAAATTATGGTTATTGAGGTTAATAATACTTTGGGATCAAAATGACCCCCAAATTCTATGATTTAAGCTGTTTTTTAGGGTTTTTTGAAAAAAACACCCGAATCCAAAACACACCCGAATCCGACAAAAAAAATTCGGTTAGGTTTTGCCAAAACGCGTTCGAACCCAAAACACGGCCGCGGAACCGAACCCAAAACCAAAACACAAAACCCGAAAAATTTCCGGTGCTCATCACTATAGCCTACGCCCATACAGTATCCTCTCATATATTTATATAAGTACCTTAGGTGCGCTTATGGATAGATTATAGATAAAGGGATATAACTCTTTAAAAAACCCTTTTGTTGTATAGTCACTCTGATTTTTTTTTAAACATGCTAATAACATCTAGTCAAGCTTCTACAATAATTTTCTTTCAAAATGTATTATTGATTTGTAGACAGAGGTGTGTAACAATTTTACATGAAATACAATACAGAAATTCTTTTTGCATGAACAATAGTAACATATGATCCTGCCCCAATTAGGGGGTAAGATGTTGATTATCACCTTACCCTTACAGGTGTGAGCTCATTGGTGAAATCGTGATGATCATCGCATTGTTTGCACATCGTCTAGTGGGGGTCGAGTTGAACGTAGCTGTGATAAATTTAGCACAGCTACGATCATGTTCCCAAACATGTGGGGGACGCCCAGCACAGGGCTAACCCGCCCCGCATGTCTGTCCGCCCCCCCCCGCCCAAGTACAAAAGCATCGCACAGCTAGCCCACTCCGCATGTCTGTCTGGCCCCCGCACGGTCCCGCCACGCCGTGCCACCCCCTCCCACCCAGCGACCGCATCTGCCTGTCAAACAGGCAGGGGTGATCACTAGGAAACTACGGCCTTCGGCCGTCCGGCATGCGGTAACGCATGCGCAGTTCCGCCCCGATCGCTGCGAACAACAGCAGCAAGCGATCGGGTCGGAATGACCCCCTGTGTTTCCAGCTTTACAGATATAAACAATTCACCAAGAAACGCTTTCACATAAAATTCAAAACATTTATTTTTATTTTTATTAACAAATAGATAAATGCAAATACATTTTGTTATGAGTGGAATGTGTTGTATTAATTGTAGAGATAATACACTGGCATGTCTTGGGTCTAGTGTGCACCAGTAAATCCAATTGTAGGATTATAATAATCTACAATCATACTTTTCTGCTTTAAAGGCAGGTCACGTTGAGGCTGTTACTACGTAGAGGAGCCATCAAAAGGGAGACAGTGGCCATACAGCCTATTGTTGCAGCATACAGACCCTGTGAGGGATAACCAAATGAACTCTCCCTGATTTAGAGTTTTCATCCATCCTACCTGGCTCTGGAATCCAGACCGTGGCTCAGGATTCCGTTGCTGGAACCCTCCCTCTGTCACCAGTGGCATATGCTCCGCCAGGAATATGGTGCCCGTGTTCTTTGAAACATCTCTATGGCGCATGAGCAGATTTCTGGTAAAATTTCCGCCACAACATTTTCCTGGTGATATCTGTTTGCAGTTCCGGCTGACAGGTGACTCTGTAGACGGTTGGTTCTAAATCGGAGTGGGAGAAGGGACCTTCTGACGTCACTAGGGGAGGAGATATGTCACCTGGGGGAGGCGCTACGGCCGAACAGGGTACCCGAAAAGTACCCTCGTGGGCTCGCTTCGCTCGCCATGATTCGGGCTTGGGTTACTAAAGGTAATAGTTGGTGGCGTGGATAGTAGAGGAACTATCCCACTGGCCTAGCTACTCCCCCTTATGTTGAGGCTCCTCCTCCTGACATAAAAGGTCACTTAGGCCACTTGGATCTAGCATCTACCCTCTGTAGACTGTGGTTAGTATAAATATATGTGTTCCCCACTGTAGACACGCCAATGCCACCTCCATTGAAGGAGTCAAAGAGCCCGCATCATATAGGTCATTAAACATCTCAAGCAGCTAAGGGACAAAAAAGCTCCAATGTGTCTAGGCCACAAACCCATACTAAGGACATTTTTTTTAATGCAAAATAATTTGGAATCACATAGCACTGTATTTTGTAACACGAAAGAGACTGGATTTAAATATCTAAGTTGCACTAGACATGTACAAGCAAATTTGCTCCTAAATATAATTTTAATGTGCATTCTTTGTTTATAATTGGCTACATACTGAGTGTAAACCGGTTTTACCAGGTCCATGGCTGCAAATAAGCGCTTTATTAATAGAAGAGAGGACATATATCTTACTTATTATTTTAGTACAAAATATCACTAGCAGTTTTTCTGCACATAAAAATTAGAGCTGTGCGGCGGGCACTTTTCGTGTTTTGTGTTTTGGTTTTGGTTTTGGTTCCATGCTCATGTTTTGGATCTGGATTGGTTTTGCCAAAACCACCCTTTCGTGTTTTGGTTTTGGATCTGGATGATTTTTGAAAAAACTTAAAAACTGCTAAAATCACAGAATTTGGGGGTAATTTTGATCCTACGGAATTATTAACCTCAATAACATTCATTTCCACTCATTTACAGTCTATTCTGAACACCTCACACCTCACAATATATTCTTTTTAGGCCAAAAGGTTGCACCAAGGTCGCTGTGTGACTAAGCTAAGCGACACAAGTGGCCGACACAAACACCTGGTCCATCTAGGAGTGGCACTGCAGTAGCAGACAGGATGGCACTTAAAAAAACTAGGCCCCAAACAACACATCATACAAAAGAGGTGCAATGAGGTAGCTGTATGACTAAGCTAAGCAACACAAGCATGCGGCACAAACACCTGGCCCATCTAGGGTTGGCACTGCAGTCCCACTGCACTAATGGCGGATACCGGATGCGCATCTAACACCAACATAGCTGTCAAGGCCTCAGTTATCCGCTTTGCAACAGGATGCCTGCTGTCATATTTCATCTTCCTCGCAAAGGACTGTTTAACAGTCATTTGCTTAGTTGAAGTAGTACAAGTGGTTTACCGACTTCCCCTCTGGGATGACGATTGACTCCCAGCAGCAAGAACAGCAGTGGCAGCAGCAGCAGCAGTAGGAGGAAGTGGTTCTTGATCTTTTCCTATTATATCCTCCAAATTTTTGTTCTCCATTATTTTTCTGGAGTTATATAACAAAATGCAGCAAAGGAGAGCGTACTTCTATACCACACAGGGCAAACCCTGTAAAAATGATTTGAATTAAATATTAATAACCCCTTTATTTGGCGTTAATAATATACAGCACAGGACAGCACCACTAAACTTCTATTGCAGCAGCACTGGACTGGACTTATATGGCAGCACCACTGGACTGGATTTATAAGCCAGTACCACTGGATTTATACGGCAGTATCACTGGACATATACGGCAGTACCACTGGAATTATATAGCAGTACTACTGGACTTATACGGCAGAATCACTGGACTGGATTTATATGGCAGTACCACGGGACATATCACTGGACTTATACGGCAGTACCACTGGACTGGATTTATTTGGCAGTATCACTGGACTTATACGCCAGTACCACTGGAATTATATGTCAGTATCACTGGAATTATACAGCAGTTTCACTGGAATTATACGGCAGTACCACTGGACTTATAGACCAGTACCACTGGAATTATACGGCAGTATCACTGGATTTATATGGCAGTATCACTGGATTATATGGCAGTATCACTGGAATTATATGGCAGTACCACTGGACATATAAGGCAGTATAACTGGAATTATACGGCAGTACCACTGGACATATACGGCAGTATCACTGGATTTATACGTCAGTACCGCTGGACATATACGGCAGTATCACTGGACATATACGGCAGTACCACTGGACTTATACAGCAGCACAGGGAGACCACCACTGGACTGATGCAGGACAACACAGCACCACTGCAATGGACTGGACTTACACAGCAGCACTGGACATATGGCAGCAGAGGACACCACCACTGTGACTGGACTGATGCAGCACAAGACACCACCACTGGACTGATGCAGTACAACACAACACCACTGCAATGGACTAATACAGCAGCACTGGACATATGGCAGCAGAGGACACCACCACTGTGACTGGACTGATGCAGCACAAAACACTACCACTGTACTGATGAAGGACAACACAGCACCACTGCACAGGACTTATACAGCTACACTGGACATATGGCAGCAGAGGACACCACCACTGTGACTGGAATGATGCAGCATAAGACACTACACTGGACTGAGCAGCACAAGACAGCACTGCAATCGCCACCCCACTTTCCCTCCCGCACAGACACAGAGGATAGAGTGAAAATGGGCGGCGACTCGCGGCTCCTTATATGGAATCCAAACCCCGTGAGAATCCGACATTGGGATGATGACGTTTTGCCTCGTTCTCATTTCCGAGTCACGTGGGAAAACCTGAGCCGGATCCGGGCTCGGGTAGTGAAGTTCGGGGAGGGTTCAGTTCTCAGGGAACAATAATAATAAAAACTGTTTCTGTTTGCTTGTGGTTATTACTGTGCACCTAGTTCTAATAAATTGATAGGCTACATTTTCATGAATATTACTATGGTCAACAAAATGACCACCTCTATGGTGTGTACACAACTGGTTCACTATACTTTAGCATGTGTGTAATCATATTGATTATATCTCATAGTGGTCTATATATTATGTAAAAAAGAGATGAGCGGGACCCGGCCTGGGATCCGAGTCCGGCTCAGGTTTTCCCGCCTGACCCGGATCCCGAGATCCCCAGTGAACCCCTGGTGATCGCGCCATCTTCACTCTGGCTATGGAGCTTGTAGTGATCCATGCTGTGTCCATCCAGGGGTGATGCAGTGTTGTCCATCAAGGGGCTGGGGCTGCTTTGTCCTCAAGTGGTGCTCTATCCATGCTGTGTTCATCCAGGTGTGCTGTGTTGTCCATCCAGGGGTACTGCTGTGTTGTCCATCAAGGGTCTGGGGATGCTTTGTCCTCCAGTACCTACTCATTGTCAGGGGTTCTGCTCATCATCAGGGGTTCTGCTCATTGTCAGAGGTTCTGCTCTTTGTCAGGGGTTCTGCTCTTTATCAGGGGTTCTGCTCATTGTCATGGGTTCTGCTCATTGTCAGGGGTTCTGCTCATTGTCAGGGGTTCTGCTCGTCAGGTGAAACCCCCCTTCTACTGATGCAGCCGTTGTTGTAGCCGCAGCCCCAGCAGGCTGTTCATTCACACGGCCTGCTTCAAGTAAAAAACTATTAAAAATGTCCCTCCCAAAATGGCCACCATCTCAGAGGAGACAGTTATTAAAGATACTAGAGACTCCTCTAGTATCTTTAAAAACTGTCTCCTTTGAGATGTGGCCATTTTGAGAGGGACAGTCTCAATAGAGCCTGCGGGCGAACAACATCGGCGGCCGGATAGTGAAAGGCGGTGGAGGGCAGACGGCAGCATGAGCGGCCCGGTTCCTCCCCTCTCTGTTAGAGAGACTGGGACAGCTGTGCCCGCAGTAGAGCCTGAAGGCGGGCCTGCAGGCCGTACCCTAATTTCATACAAGTACAGTATTGTAAAGCTGCAGGTTGTACTGCAGCTTAATATTCAAACACGTATTGTGATGCTGTAGGCCAGAAAAGATGATGTTCATCAAAATGAATTACAAGGAAGACCTTTATAGGCAATTACGTCCAAAAAATACAGAGGTGTTTGTAATGATGGATTCCAGCGGAGACGAATTAATAATATGTGAAGAGGAGGATGTACACACTGATGGGGGTGAGGAATCCAATGATTATGATGGCGACATATTGTCTATGTAGATCCAGTTTCTGTATGTAGAGACCATTGGCAGCTTGTTTTGTGGGGGTCCAAACAAAGCAATAATTTCAGCCACAAGTGGCAGTCCCTGTCGCTGGTACATACCATATGCCTGTGTTCTTTTGAGGGTATTCACTATACAAATTTGCACAATTTATACTACACAAAATGTTGTGATTTCATCACATCATCAGACCCTACATAATAACAGCTCTTCAGTCTGAATTAGCTGTACAAGTCTTATTATTTTTCAAAAACTAAAAATACACCCAGTTAGCTCCTATCAATCTTAGGCATTTTTTGTGTCGCAAGTGTAAGGAGGAACTCGGCCCAATAAAAAGAGCCAACACTGCCTGCCGGCAATAACATATCTACAGTATACATCTGGCAACAAAGTTTTATCCGCTCCAGTCGGAAGGAGAAAACCAGAAGTTTTGCAGACGCACTTGGGGCTCCTCGCTGAATGCTTCATACCTCTGGGAGTTGTAATGAAGCGACATCTGGAGCAGATAGCAAAGAATGAAACAAATGGTTAGCGGGTGACAGGAAACTTTACCTTATAAACAGGGTGTTGCTGATGTGAAAATGAGCTGCTGAGAGAGGCACTGTCACCTAGCTGTCCCAGAAAAAACAAGCATGAAAAGAGGGATAAACACTAAGAATGGAGAGGGGAGGCCGGGACTGCTCGAATAATGTCGGAGGGAGTGACTGAAATGCATCCAGGCCTGTTTCCATCTGGTGCAAAGTAACAGGTGTGAATACTACGTTGGGCCTAGAATTCTTTATTTCCAGGATATGAGTAATGCAAATACAGTATACAGCGTAGAGAGCGGTCAGAGGTGCTTTTCTGTAATTTATCACTTGTGCTAAGAATAGTTGCAAGTTATGGTGGAGGGAGGTATGTTTTCATGAGTCAATCACTTGCCACAACTAGCTACACAGTCATCAGAATGGAGAGTTGCCAGATTAGCTGTTTGCAGGTTGGACGTGAGGCCACTATACAAAATGAATGGGAAAATGTGCATGTAGGCCAGTGGAACCCATTAGTTACAGTACATGTGAGATTTCATGGATTTCTCTCTCACACTCTGTGCCTGGTAAATGCAGCATACAGAGGTAGATTTATAAAACTTTTAAAAAGGAAAAATGTAAGGGTTGTCCATAGCAAGTTGCAACCAATCAGATTCTAGGAATCATAATATAGAACGCACTAGATTCTAAATGCATGACAGCTAGAATCTTATTTGTTGCTATGGGTAACATTTCCTCATTTTACTATCACAGCAGGAGAATCCATGGCCTGTGATAACTACTCAGCGGAAGACCTGCATACTGTATGCTGGTCTTTGATTAAAGGAAAACTAAAAGCAAAAATTATGATTGCATCAATATAATTACAAATAAGTATCAATTGTTCTTTATCTATTTCTTGCCTTCATGTTTCTCCTTTCACTAACCGTCCTCAGTCCCTTTGCCGCATACCTGATTTTTGGACAAGGTCCCCTTCTGGAAGAGCCAGAGAAGCAAACTAGCCAGAAATAACCAATTAATCTCTTGCAGGAAGCTGCCTGCTCCCATTTGAGGAAATGTGCCTGACTTCAAACGTTCTATTCCAGCAACTGAGTTCTTGACTTTATTGCTGGTGGGTAACAGACCATTAAACCTAAAATATAAGTATCTTTATATAGAGCTGCACACTCCTACCTTGGTATGCATTTCATCACTCTCCTCTCTGTAAACAGCTGCCTGGCATCACCAGCCTGAGGGTCACGACCTGTGGGTTACCCACTAGTAAATTCGATCAATCTAATGCAGGGTCCTAAAAAAAATAAAAAAGGTTTCTCATAGAAACTGTTCCACAGAGTTAGTTATTTCTTATCACTGATAGCATAGTGGATGGAATGTTCTAACCTTGCAGTGTGCAACCTGCCACACATCGCATTGCACTAACATATGCAATTAGTATTGCAAAAGGACAGCACTCCCGATAACAGCTGTCTTTTTGCGATGTGCTTTCGTCACTGGACTTCCGAGTTTATGACCCAGGAGTCTGTCTGTGCACACGCAGAAGGAAGTGGTGGCTGCTGGACGTGCTAGAGCAATGCAGTAAGAAACCCATAGGATTTTATAGGGCAACACCAGCTATAGCTGGTATTACCCTCCACCAGGACCTCCATCTGGGGGGACTGCCAGGACTGTAGTCCCAGGTCCAGACACCTGACGGGGCCCAGCCACCGGCAGAGTAAATTGCTAATTAATTGCCATCACACAGGACAGCGCAAGCTGCTAGAGTCAGATGGAAAGTGATACGATTGACTCATCACACAGCTAAACTGTTCAATGAGTCATTCATTCATTAAATCTCCATCTAGCATTGCCGCAGCATACTGTGAATCAGAAGCACCTGCAGTATGACTAGATTATGATAAGGTTAGAAGCACTGGGCTCCATTTTCACAGGCTGGTTTCACCTCTCAGGACCCCACTAAATAATCCTTCCCTTCTTCAGTTTGCCTCCAAAGTTGGTCCACCTGTAGGTTTCTTCCTCTTCTCCCCTGTTGGCTGGATTTAGTGTGCATTGCACTAAGGATGCAAATGTCAGATGTGGCTGTGGTTCACAGAGGTGCCTCATCCTTTCTCTTCTATAGTCTGTCCCATTGCCCCCTTTACTATCCCTCATAGGCGTAACTAAGGGGGGGTCTAGCAGGGCGCGTGCCCTGGGCGTCATGACAGGCCCAGCAGAAGGGGGCGCCGCCGGCCAGGGCATTATAGCTGCTCGCCAGCCCTCCTCTGGCAATGTGCTGCTGCTGCCGGTTGCCTGCTCTGTGATATTGAGCAGCAGCAGCAGCAGAAGAGAATAACCTGCTGACAGTGGGGGTCAGAGGAGCATATGTTGAGCCCAGATTGGTGGAGCCCAGCACATGCTCATCTGACCCGAGTGGGGGGCGGGGCTACATCAGCATCTTCTAGGGATGGCCATCGGTGTGTTACTCATCAATGGTTACCATCGATGGTATAAAACTACTTGATAGGGATCCATCGATGGTTATCCCTGCTTTACATTAAAAGGGACTGTGGACCAATCAGTGACTGGGGCCAGTGTCAGGGGGCGGAGCTATGCTCTGTCTCCAAACACATTGTAAGGGGGGGGAACTATTTATTTGGCCTTTACCATCAATGGCAGGAAACCATGTGGTTCTCCACCATCGATGGCTAAAGTATTCGTCATCGGGCATAAACCATCGATGATTTTAAATCATCGATGGTCGATGGCCATCCCTAGCATCTTCTACAGCTCTTCTCCTGGGCCCTGGCTGGCAGCGTGGAAGAGGAGGGAGCAGCTGCTGGAGGCTACAAGTCATCAAAGGTGAGGGCACCTCTGTCTGTGTGTGTGATCCTGACTGCAATGCATGTGTCTCCATGTCCCCCTCCCCCCACCAGTGTGTGTCTTCATGTCCCCCTTCCCACACCAGAGTGTCTCCATGCCCCCTTACCCCCCATCATCAGTGTGTGTGTGTGTCTCCATGGCCCTCTCCCCCCCAGTGTATCTCCATGCCCCCCTCTCCCCTCCATCAGCAGTGTGTGTCTTCATGTCCACCTCCCCACACCAGAGTGTCTCCATGCCCCCTAACCCCCATCAGCAGTGTGTGTGTGTGTGTCTCCATGTCCCTCTCCCCCCACCAGTGTATCTCCATGCTCCCCTCTCCCCCATCAGCAGTGTGTGTCTTCATGTCCCCCTCCTCACACCAGAGTGTTTCCATGCCCCCCTACCCCCCATCCAGCAGTGTGTGTGTGTGTGTGTGTGTCTCCATGTCTCTCTCCCCCCACCAGTGTGTGTCTCCATGCCCCCCCCCATCAGCAGTGTGTGTCTTCATGTCCCCCTCCCCACACCAGTGTGTCTCCATGCCCCCCTACCAACCATCAGCAGTGTGTGTGTGTGTCTCCATGTCCCTCTCCCTACACCAGTGTGTGTCTCCATGCTCCCCTCTCCCCCATCAGCAGTGTGTGTCTTCATGTCCACCTCCCCACACCAGAGTGTCTCCATGCCCCCCAACCCCCATCAGCAGTGTGTGTGTGTGTGTGTGTGTGTGTGTGTGTGTGTCTCCATGTCCCTCTCCCCCCACCAGTGTATCTCCATGCTCCCCTCTCCCCCATCAGCAGTGTGTGTCTTCATGTCCCCCTCCTCACACCAGAGTGTTTCCATGCCCCCCTACCCCCCATCCAGCAGTGTGTGTGTGTGTGTGTGTCTCCATGTCTCTCTCCCCCCACCAGTGTGTGTCTCCATGCCCCCCCCCCATCAGCAGTGTGTGTCTTCATGTCCCCCTCCCCACACCATTGTGTCTCCATGCCCCCCTACCAACCATCAGCAGTGTGTGTGTGTCTCCATGTCCCTCTCCCTACACCAGTGTGTGTCTCCATGCCCCCCACCCCCACCATCAGCAGTGTGTGTCTCCATGTCCCCCTCCCCACACCAGTGTGTCTCCATGCCCCCCTACCCCCCATCAGCAGTGTGTGTGTGTGTGTGTGTGTGTGTGTGTGTGTGTGTGTGTGTGTCTGTCCATGTTCCCCTTCCTCCCTCCACCAGTGTGAATCCATGCCCCCCTCCCCCTCCAGTGTGTGTCTCTATGCCCTACATCCCTCCCCACCTGTGTGTCTCCATGCCCCCTCCCCTGCCAGCAGTGTGAGTATCTCCATTCAACATTGCAGGGCGATGTTAATCGCATATGTTAGTACATATGCGTATAGCATTGCTGCGGTAGACGGCGATTGGCGGCAAAGTATTTTAATACATCCCGCCCTCTCTGTCAGAATGCCAGCACAGGGCGATCAGGTGCGGTGCACTCTCCCTGACAGCAGCAGCATGGGCTCCAAGCACATGGGACACACACAGAGACACGGAGTGTGATGGCGTGTGCTGAATGGCGACGCAGGGGGAGGTGATGGTGTGCTGAGAGACGTTGCAGGAGGAGGTGATGGTATGGCTGAGAGATGATGCAGGGGGTGGTGATGGTGTGACTGAGAGATGACACGAGAGGGAGATGATGGTGTGGCCGAGAGACGCCGTGGGCAGGATGTGACACAGGGGACATTAAGTGTGTCACGGCGCCGCTGTCTTCTCACTTACCTCTCCGGGCGCGATGGGTCTCCGTCCGGCCGTCCTCGCTGGCGGGTCCCGGCGTCCGGCGCTCTGTCTAGCCGGCGTCCACGTCCGATGTCCTCGGGAGCTGCGGGTGACGTCATCGGCCCGTCCTCCAATCAGGCCCTGGCGGGAAGTTTAAATTCAGACGCCGGCCAGTGCTCCGGCGCCTGAGTATCATCAGGCTACTGTACCTGTGATCTCCAGCACCTCCGTGCCTCCAGCACCTCCGTGCCTCCAAGCACCTCCGTGCCTCCAGCACCTAGTATTTTCTGTGATTCACCAGCACCTGTCAAGTTCTCTCTTTCAGGAGACCTTCAGCGTCCGCACGTGCCTTCTGTCCGCCGATCTGATCCTGCATGAGGAAGACTTACATCCGGCCATCTCTGCTGCGGCCCAGTTGCGGTTCCACTTCCCGGTCATCGGAAGAAACCCAGAGTCCACAACCTCCTCAAGCCAGGTCAGTGATAGTATACTCAGGCCACATGGACCCGGGGAATCGGAACACGGACTCAAGTGCCATCCAGGACCTGGCTTCCCGTGTACAAAGTCAGGAAGCGGCACAAGGTCAGGTGATGCAGTACCTCCAGGAGTTGTCCGGACGTCTGGATCAGATTCAGGCGTCTCTAGCCTCAGTAATTCCGGCACCAGTTCCGGTAGCTGCACCACTTGCCACCTCCAGCAATGTCCAACCATCGGCCGGTGCCACTCCGCGCCTTCAGCTGCCTACGCCATCCCGTTATAATGGGAATCCGAAGAATTGTCGTGGTTTCTTAAACCAATGCGAGGTACATTTCGAGCTACTAGCTCACAACTTTCCTACAGACCGGTCCAAGGTAGCATATATTATTTCTCTGCTGGAAGGATCTGCCTTGGATTGGGTGTCTCCATTATGGGAACGTTCTGATTCACTGGTTTCCAATTACTCAGAATTCATCACGTCTTTTCGACAAATTTTTGACGAGCCCGGCAGGATGACCTCGGCCTCTTCTGACTTACTCCGCATCCGTCAAGGCTCCCGATCCATGGGTCAGTATGTGGTTCATTTCCAAACCATTGCCTCTGAACTTCGTTGGAATAATGAGGCTCTGAGAGCTGCTTTCTGGAATGGTCTTTCTGATCGCCTGAAGGACGAGTTGGTCACTCGAGAGCTTCCGGATTCTTTAGAGGAATTGATCTCTCTCTGTGTCAAGGTAGATCTCCGGATGCAGGAACGTGGAGGAGAACGTAGTCGATCGGATCATTCTAGGTTCCGGCTTCCTCCTGCAAGGCAAGCGGTGGTTCCAAGTCCGGACGAACCCATGCAGATTAACCGATCCCGATTGTCCCCGGAGGAGCGGCAGCGTCGTCATGAGGGTAAGCTCTGCCTGTACTGCGGAGCTGCGGGTCACTTCATCAAGTCCTGCAAATCCCGTCCGGGAAACGAGAAGGCCTAGCTAGTTCCGGAGGAGTCAAGTTGGGGGTTACGACCAAATCTTCTCCCACTTCGGACTGTTTGATTCCTGTAACGTTAATCACCAAGGCTACTTCCAAGTCTTTTGAAGCCCTGTAGGACTCTGGAGCTGCGGGGAATTTCATTTCTTCCCTCTGTGTCCAAAGCCAGAATTTGGAAGTACGGTCCGTCGAACGGCCTATTTCCTTGACAGCCATCAATGGTACTAGGATATCCAAGGGTTTCATAACAGAACGCACGGTTCCAGTTAAACTACAGGTCGGGGCTTTACATCAAGAATATTTGGAGTTCCTGGTGATCCCGTAAATGCATCACGATCTGGTTCTCGGAATACCTTGGCTCAAAAGTCACAATCCCCATATCGATT
The DNA here is from genome assembly GCF_028390025.1 of Pseudophryne corroboree. NCBI lineage: Eukaryota > Metazoa > Chordata > Amphibia > Anura > Myobatrachidae > Pseudophryne > Pseudophryne corroboree. Next base: position 200,217,884 of record NC_086450.1, on the reverse strand, counting down.
GGAAGACCGCACAGATTCGGTCTTGGGGTTCTTTTTGTCACGCTAACTGTCTCACCCCTGTCTGTCCGCTTCGTGTTTCTTCTAAGGTGGAGGAGGAACCTATTCCAGAGGCATACCTAGAATTTAGAGATGTGTTTTTGGAACAAGCAGCCGACCAGTTACCACCCCATAGGGCTTGGGACTGCCCCATTGACCTTATCCCTGGGAAAATGCCGCCTCGGGGTCGCATTTATCCTCTGTCCCTCCCAGAGACACAGGCTATGTCTGACTATATCAAAACCAATCTTCACAAGGGATTCATCCACCCCTCTACTTCCCCGGCTGGAGCGGGCTTTTTCTTCGTGAAAACAAAAAGGACGGAGGGTTAAGACCATGTATCGACTACCGCGGCTTAAATGATATTACCATCAAAAATAAATACCCCTTGCCTCTAATCACAGAGCTATTTGATAGAGTTCGTGGTGCCCATGTTTTTTCCAAGCTCGATTTGAGGGGGGCCTATAACCTTGTACGCATCAGAGAGGGAGATGAATGGAAGACCGCCTTCAATACCCGGGATGGGCATTATGAGTATCTGGTGATGCCGTTCGGTCTTAGCAATGCTCCTGCTGTCTTCCAGGGATTTGTCAACGAAATCTTCCAAGACATGTTATACCTAAGTGTCGTGGTGTATTTGGATGACATCCTGATTTTTTCAAAAGACCTTGCTGAACACAGAATACAAGTCAAAGAGGTACTCCGCCGTCTACGTGAGAATCATCTCTATGCCAAGATGTCCAAGTGTACCTTCGAAGTAACATCAATACCGTTCCTCGGCTATATTATCTCGGGGAAGGAGCTTCGCATGGATCCGGAGAAACTCTCTGCCATTCCGGACTGGGCACAGCCACTCTCCTTGAAAGCAATACAAAGGTTCCTGGGTTTTGCGAACTATTATAGAAAGTTCATTAGAGGTTTCTCCACCATTGTTGCACCCATTACCACCCTAACGAGAAAGGGTTCCAATCCGGGGTTGTGGCCTCCCGAAGCCATAGAGGCCTTTTCCCACTTGAAATCAGCTTTTATGTCCGCTCCAGTACTCCAACAACCAAATTTCGAGGAACCTTTCTTCCTAGAAGTCGACGCATCCTCGGTCGGAGTTGGGGCCGTTCTCTCTCAGTATGCCTCAGATAAGAAATTACATCCGTGCGGCTTTCACTCTCGTAAATTCTCTCCGGCTGAACGGAATTACACTATTGGAGACCAGGAACTCTTGGCGATTAAATCTGCCTTGGAAGAGTGGAGATATCTCTTAGAGGGGGCCAAACATGTGACTACCATTTACACTGAAAATCTGTTGTATATCAAAACCGCACAGTGCTTGAATCCTCGCCAAGCTAGATGGGCACTCTTCTTCACTCGATTTTCTTTTGTTATCAAGTATCGAGCCGGAACTTTCAATACCAAAGCGGATGCACTGTCCCATTCACAAACTCCCACAGATGATGAGGATTCCTTTGAACTGAGTTTTATTCTAAATCCAATTTCTGTCTCTGCTGCCTCGACTACTCCAGGCCCTCTTCCTGGAAGAATGTCTGTACCGGTCAAATTCCGGTCGAGGATACTTCAGTGGGCCCATATCTCCAAATTTTCCGGTCATCCCGGCGCCCAGAAGATGTACAAGTTTCTGCAAAGATCTTTGTCACAACTGAGGGCCTGAGCTGACGGAAGGCAGCCTCAGTTGTAGGGGCTGAGATGTACCGGAACCTGGGAGGTTGTATCAGACCCCTGGACATGAAAGTAACATGAAGAGAAACCGCCCGAAGGCGTGACCACGACAACTTGAGTAAAAGTCAATGATATTTATTTATGACAAACTCCATGCATCACAGTAGCAGTAAAAAGAAACATAAAAATCAGCAGAGAAATAATAATACAGTTCCTGGGTACTACAGGGTGGCTGGGGCCACAGAGCTCTGGTGGTATGAGACAGTTCTTATTATCTGCAAGTTGGAAAGTCCTTACCAGGCTCAACTGTAGCAATGAGGAAAGCCCAGGGTCGTACCAGCTGGTGTTCCAGGGAAAGCTGGACTGCTGTAGATAAAATGCTGCTGTGGGTACTGGTTAGAACCAGACAGGTGTTGGCACGGAGTGGATACTGGCTGGAACCAGTTAAATAATAAATAAAGCTTGAGAGCGATGCAATATAGATGAAATGTAGAATTTGAGAGCGGAGAAATAATAATACCGGTGGAGAGTGGTAAACTGCAGAAAGGACACCGGCCCTTTAAGAGAAGCTGTACACTGCTGGAAGCTGAGCTGGAAGCAGGTGATGTTGTAGCTGGAAACAGGTGAGTCCAGAATGGATCGGAGAGTCAGGCTACACCGCAGATGGAATGCTGGTGCGGGTCTCTATAGCAGAAGTCTGGAGACAGGAGCTGGAACCTGGAAGACAATCACAGGAGAGAGACAAACTGGAACTAGGTTTGACAACCAAAGCACTGACGCCTTCCTTGCTCAGGCACAACCTATTTATACCTGCAGCAAGGAAGGCATTGGCTAGGCAATTATGCAAATTAATAATACTGACAACGGATTGGTAGGAAAGATCAGCTGGCAGAATCCAAGATGGCTGCGCCCATGCAGACACTTGGAGGGAAGTTTGGATTGTAATCCATGTGGTCTGGAAAACAGTAATGGCGGCGCCGGCCACCGGAGACAGGAGACGCCAGGCTGACAGATGCACATCCGACCACGCGGACACAGCGGAGGCCGCGGCTGACGTAATCGCAACTCTGAATGCAGAAGCTCAGGGACGGCGGCGGAGGCCGCGGGAGACGCCATGCCAGATGTATAAGGTGTTACTGTGACTGCGTCCAGAGAGACAGGAGAGGATGCGGGAATGTGCACATCAGGATAACAGATGGGATCCGGTCCTGGAGCGCTGAGCCAGCCTTAGGAGGCATCTGATAGGTAAGAAATGGCGTCCAGATACCCGGATCGTGACAATCTTACTGGGGGGACTCCATGAGGAAGGATGTACAGGATTACGTTAATTCCTGTCCCCAGTGTACACAGCATAAATCTTCCCTGGGTTGCTTCGTCCTCTGTCCATTCCTATGAAACCCTGGACTCATATTTCCATGGACTTCATCACTGACTTGCCCCGTTCCAAGGGTTGCAACACCGTTTGGGTAATCGTCGACCGTTTTTCGAAGATGGCACACTTCGTTCCTTTGACTGGTCTACCGACAGCCCCGAAACTAGCTCTACTGTTCATCCAAGAACATTTTCGGTTGCATGGGTTGCCACAGGAAATAGTCTCTGATCGTGGGGTACAGTTCACCGCATGGTTTTGGAAAGCCCTCTGTTCGACTCTACAGATTAAACTTAAGTTTTCGTCCACTTATCATCCCCAAACGAATGGACAAACGGAACTAGTCAATCAAGATCTAGAGACTTTCCTCCGTCTTTATCTCTCCCCTTCTCAGGACAACTGGGTGGAGTTGCTACCTTGGGCGGAGTTTGCCCATAATCATTCGTTTCATTCTTCCACTGGTGAATCTCCATTTTTCATCAACTATGGGTTCCATCCACGTGTTCCAGAATTACCAAGCCTTCCGATGGAAGAGGTTCCAGCCGTAACGTCCACTCTACTACACTTCAGACAAATTTGGAGTAAGGTTCATGCTAATCTTAAGAAGGTTTCAGTCCGGTACAAGTTCTTTGCGGATAGGAAACTGCGAGCCGCTCCACAATACAAGGTTGGCGACAGGGTATGGCTGTCCACACGTAATCTCCGGTTGAAGGTGCCCACCATGAAGTTTGCTCCAAGGTTCATCGGTCCTTACCCTGTGCTACAAGTCCTGAATCCTGTGGTCTGCAAGCTGGGTTTACCTTCGCACCTACGTATACCTAACGCCTTCCATGTTTCTCTTCTTCATCCTCTCGTCTTTAGTCGTTTCCATTCAAAGACCTCTAGCCCCACCTCAGTGGAGACTGAAACAGGAACAGACTTCGAGATCAGAAATATTCTAGACTCGCGTTACCTTCACAAGAATCTGCAATATCTGGTGGAATGGAAAGGATATGGTCCTGAGGAGAGAAGTTGGATAAAGGCTTCTGAGGTCTCGGCTCCTCGACTAGTCCGGATCTTCCATGCTAGACATCCTACGAAGCCGGGAAAGTGTCCAGGGGCCACTCCTAGAGGAGAGGGTACTGTCACGGCGCCGTGGTCTTCTCACTTACCTCTCCGGGCGAGCTGGGTCTCCGTGCGGCCGTCCTCGCTGGCGGGTCCCGGCGTCCGGCGCTCCGTCTAGCCGGCGTCCACATCCGACGTCCTCGGGAGCTGCGGGAGACGTCATCGGCCCGTCCTCCAATCAGGCCCTGGCGGGAAGTTTAAATTCAGATGCCGGGCAGTGCTCCGGCGCCTAAGTATCATCGTGCTACTGTACCTGTGATCTCCAGCACCTCCGTGCCTCCAGCACCTCCGTGCCTCCAAGCACCTCCATGCCTCCAGCACCTCCGTGCCTCCAAGCACCTCCGTGCCTCCAGCACCTCCGTGCCTCCAAGCACCTCCATGCCTCCAGCACCTCCGTGCCCCCAAGCACCTCCGTGCCTCCAGCACCTCTGTGCCTCCAAGCACCTCCGTGCCTCCAGCACCTCCGTGCCTCCATGCACCTCCGTGCCTCCAAGCACCTCCGTGCCTCCAAGCACCTCCGTGCCTCCAAGCACCTCCGTGCCTCCAGCACCTAGTATTTTCTGTGATTCACCAGCACCTGTCAAGTTCTCTCTTTCAGGAGACCTTCAGCGTCCGCACGTGCCTTCTGTCCGCCGATCTGATCCTGCATGAGGAAGACTTACATCTGGCCATCTCTGCTGCGGCCCAGTTGCGGTTCCACTTCCCGGTCATCGGAAGAAACCCCGAGTCCACAACCTCCTCAAGCCAGGTCAGTGATAATGTGAGTCTTGTTGATCCGCTGTTGCATGATGCTGACTTTGTTAATATTCCTACACAAACAGGCATCTTCTGGATGATGGGATTTCCTACATGAATAGTGATGACCGACTGAAGACGCCATCTGCCTCAGAGGATACAGCTCTTCAGTGGTTCCATATTGTGATCAACCATCATACAGGTAAGGTGCATGTTGAATTGAAAAGAATGTTCCCAGTGGGACGTGAAACAGGTGGCGTGACCTGTTGTCACGACCCATTTTCAGTGACCACACCCCTTCTGGTATGTGACCATGCTCATTTTTTGGCGCGCGCACACGAGTTCTTTATAAGACTTTTCTTTTCTTTTTTTTAGGCGGGGGGGGGGGGCTTGCCATTCCTAATCTTGCCCTGGGTTCCAAAAACCCTACTGCGAAAGCAACCAAACAGTTTTTTAAAGTAAACAAGTGGAATGTTATGCAATGGCCAAGTCAGTCACATGACCTGAATCCGATTGAGCATGCATTTCACTTGATGAAGACAAAACTGAAGGGAAAATGCCCTAAGAACAAGCAGGAACTGAAGACATTTGCAGTAGAGGCCTGGCAGAGCATCACCAGGGATGAAACCCAGCGTCTGGTGATTTCTATGCATTCCAGACTTCAGGCTGTAATTGACTGCAAAGGATTTGCAACAAAGTATTCAAAAGTGAAAGTTTGATTTAGGATTGTTTAGTTTGTCCCATTACTTTTGGTCCCTTAAAAAGTGGGAGGCACATATAGAAACTGCTGTAATTCCTACACCGTTCACCTGATTTGGATGTAAATACCCTCTAATTAAAGCGGAAAGTCTGCAGTTAAAGCACATCTTGTTTGTTTCATTTCAAATCCATTGTGGTGGTGTATAGAGCCCAAAATAGATAGATAGATAGATAGATAGATAGATAGATAGATAGATAGATAGATAGATAGATAGATAGATAGATAGATAGATAGATAGATAGATAGATAGATAGATAGATAGATAGATAGATAGATAGATAGATGATAGAGTGCATAAATTTTGAGCTTCATGGCAAAGGCTGTGAATACTTATGTACTTGTGATTTCTTAGTTTTTTATTTAAAAAAAAAAACACTTCTTCACGTTGTTATTATGGGGTATTGTGTGTAGAATTTTGAGGGAAAAAATGTATTTATTCCAGTTTGGAATAAGGCTGCATCATAACAAAATGTGGGAAAAGTGAAGCGCTGTGAATACTTTCTGGATCCACTGTATATAATACTAATTGCTGGGCTCGCTGCACAGGGGGTTGCCGTTTTCCAGGGGTTTCAGCATTTGCTGCGGGGGTGAGTGCTGTTTGACAAGGGCGGGCATTTGCCATGGGCAATCCGTGCCTGATTCTTGTTGTACCTTGTGAAGTAAGGTGGGTCTCTCCTGCTGCTTGCTCTGGAGATGTGCTGCTGCTGCTCTGAGTCCATCCTCTTCTCACCGTGGTCGCTCCTAGAATGCCATGCACGAAGATGTCACACAGCATTCTGGGAGACTGGGAACAGCACAGTTTGTAAACATAGCAGTGGTGGTAGGCGAAAGAGGACGGGTGCCAGTCCCCAGGTCACAGTGGCTGGATAAATAGCCCAGCTTGCCCTCTTCTAGAACTGCCACTGCCAATCTCATGTGTCTTAGGAAAAGCATCATGGGGCTAATTCACACTGGATTGCTGCAGCGGCATCGATCGCAGTCTGAATCCTTTTGTGGAGTGTGCAATTGCAGCGGCTGCACTGCGAGTGCGCACCCCGGGAGCCCAGTGAGATGCTAAAAGCATCTCTGCGCTGCGATCCCCTCTGCCTGTCAAGGCAGAGGTGGACGCGGGGCAGGAGGGGGCGTGCCAATGGTGTTAGAGCAACATTGGGGGGGGTGCGGTCCGGACTATTGGGAGGGCGTGCTATGGCGGCTGCGTGACATCACATGCAGCCGCTGCGACCCGTGACGCGGGGGGTAGCAGCCTGCCAGAGCATTAGGAGCTGCACTGGCAGGGAGCTACTCGTCAGGTGCAAAAGCATTGACGCTGTGCGATGCTTTTGCACCTGTGTGTGTGTCTGACATGCAGGGCGGACTAGCCCTGTGCTAAGCGTGTCAGAGTAAATGATCATAGGTGTGCTAAATTAAGCACATCTACGATCAGATGTGAATTACCCCCCATGACAACAGCCCAATATATGAAACTGAATACAATAATGCAATATTCTATCTATCTATCTATCTATCTATCTATCTATCTATCTATCTATCTATCTATCTATCTATCTATCTATCTATCTTTATTATTTACCAGTCTGTCTGTCTGTCTGTCTATTTATCTATTTCTGAGACCAAGGCCACGTCCAAATATATCAACTAGAACCTGGACAGAAGTTTTGTTTGTGCAGCTTTCTTCTGCATGTAAAACAAGGACTACTCCCTTAGAACCTTTATGTATTAAAGGGGTTATTCAGAGTTTTTAACAAACTAAAAAAGTTATCAATTGGCTTAGAACCTCTATGTATTAAAGGGGTATTCAGAGTTGGTAGCAAACTAAAAAAGTTATCAATTGGGCAAAACCTTGTTGTACTGCAGGAGAGGAGGAAGGGGGGAGAATGCAACATATGCACTGAGAGTTAAGGTGCATACACACTGAGCGCTTTTCCCCCCTTCCCAGCAATCAGGGCCGATTCTGGGGCTTTGCGCGCCCCGGGCGTCAATGGGGGGGCGTGGCTTCGTACAGGGGGCATGGTCATTTATGCCCCCTGTACAGACTACTGTAGCACTCTGAAATGTGCTGCCCGCTGCCGCTGGCCGCTGTGAAGTCCTTCGTGGAGAGGTCCTTTAATGTGCGAAGCGCGATGACGTCATCGCGCACCGCACAGCAAAGGTCCTCTCTACGAAGGGAAACTAGATGCGTAGCGTCTAGCTCCCTTTGTGGAGAGGACCTTTGCTGTGCGGTGCGCGATGACGTCATTGCGCACCGCACAGTAAAGGACCTCTCCACGAAGGGAAACTCTAGTTTCCCTTCACAGCGGGCAGCGGGGGTCAGCGGGCAGCGGGGGTCAGCAGCAGCGGATCTTGTCCTGGTGTGGCGCCCTCCGGATGGCGCCGGCACCCTCGGGAAGGCGGTGCCCCGGGCAAAAGTCCTGCTTGCCCGTGGCAAGATCCGCTACTGCCAGCGATGTCAGCGGAGGGCAGCGGCTTTCTATAGCAGGACACTATGGAAAGCCGCTCACCTTGACATTCATCTACTGGTAATACCAGTAGATGAACGGCGGCCTCCCGCGATGAAGCAGGAGCGCGCGTCGAGCTCACCGCTCATCGCCGGAGCATACACACTGGGCGGCATTGAGCTGAAAGCAGCTCAACACACCAAAAGTGACCTGCTTTCAGCTCAAAATCGCCCAGTGTGTATGGGCCTTTAGATTTGGGTGGGGTGTGTTGAAACTGAAATCTAAATTGCAGTGTAAAAATAAAGCAGCCAGTATTTACTCTGCACAGAAACAATGTAACCCACCCAAATCTAAATCTCTCTGCACATGTTACATCTGCCCCACCTGCAGTGCAACATGGTTTTGCTCAATTACTAACTTTTTGGTTTGTTAGCAACTCCGAATGACCCCCTAAATCAACACTTATCATTTCTAGTTCTTACCCCAGTGATTCCCAAACTTTCTTGAATTATGGAGCTCTAGAGTATCAGCATTTTTTTTTCATGGCACCTTAGACCAAAAGTTTAGGGGCATATTTATTAACATTATTTAAAAAAAAAAAAGTGGAAACGTGTGTTTTCACACCTTTCTCACTTTAGTTTAGTATCACTTAAATGTATTAAAGGGCTTTTGGAGCAGTTTTTGTAAAAAAAAAAAAAAAATGCTCCAAACCCTTTAATTCACTTTTTTTAGTAGTCAGATCGCATTTCCTACACTTATATGTGAAATGCGATCTGGGCAAATTTACTAAAACAAATTGTTTTTTAAAAACGCAATGAGCCCTGTGATAATTACGCCAGCTTGAGCTGGTGTTATCACAGGGCAGCACTGCGATATGTAGCCTTCAGCACAGCTTTCTCTTCTCAGAGACTTACCAGTCACAGGAGCCGGTGATCGGTGCACCAGTGCAGGCTATCTGTCATCGGGTTCTCCTGCTCGCAAGCTCTGTCCCTGCATACGATTATTGATACATTCATGCGATTTATACAATAATCATATTGTGAGTTTGCCAATTTTATCACATCCCATCCTCATCTGAGAATTCGGGTGGTGATAAATCTGCCCCTTAGTGAGAAATTCATTAAAAATTATTAAATTAAGTAAACTGTGCTTACTAGTATCCTTTGGTCCAGTTTTGTGGTGGTGGACAGGGTTGCACTTCTGCTGCCAACAGTGACACTAACTGTACTTATTTGCCTAAATAATCTATACAGATCCGAAAAGTCTGCAGTATTTTTAAACTGCATATCACCCTTGATTTTTTGTTGACTTTTCACCCTGGTTAACAAATATTAAAACAGATGCCATCTCTTGATTACTTGATTGAAATAACTCCATGCAAATGATCCTGCTTAAATTCTTGCTTCAACATATATTTCCTATTTACGTCCAGGTAAACCTTTTTTAGCTGGGGAACTTCCAGTAGATTGTTAAGAGCTCCATTGGTTTATTCCTAATTAACTCATTAAACCGTATAATACTGAACCAAATTCTAACCATAAAGTATAATTAAACTAATAGCACTTACCCCTTTTAAAATAAATTTGAAATAATGACACAGACACAGCTTGGCTTAAAGGTCACAGCTTTTATTCAATTATAATTAACCTAAGAGGAAAGGTGGCCAGGAGACGCTGCAATCTTAGTTCCAGCCTTATTTGTTACACTAAGCCCTAGGGTACAATTTCAGCGTCTCCCCTACTGATGTACTTACATTGTGGGGACTCACCTCACCTTCCAGACACAGTCTGAACGCTCCTGCACAAGAAACGCCTAGGTCCCCCACATAGAGCAGAACATACTAGTCTGGGGTTGAAGCAGAACATAAGTAGAGCTGGGGCTGATCCGGAACTAAGATGGTCTAATTTAAGTCCTCCTCGTGCATACACACGGAAGAACCGGTCCGGACATCGAGGTTCTCCTGGAACACACACAGGAACTGACCTAGATACTAGTAAACTGGTGATGTAACAGGGACCGGGCTGGGTACCGGTTATACTGGTAACAGAACAGGAACCGGGTTGGGTACCGGTTATACTGTTAACGGAACTGGAACCGGGCTGGGTACCGGTTATTCTGGTAACAGAACTGGAACCGGGCTGGGTACCGGTTATACTGGCAACAGAACTGGAACCGGGCTGGGTACCAGTTATAATGGTAACGGAACTGGAACCGGGCTGGGTTCCAGTTATATTGGTAACGGAACTGGAACCGGGCTGGGTACCGGTTATACTAGTAACGGTACTGGAACCGGGCTGGGTACCCGTTATACTAGTAATGGAACAGGAACCAGGCTGGGTACTGGTTATACTGCTAACGGAACAGGAACCGGGCTGGACACCAGTTATACTGGTAACAGAACTGGAACCGGGCTGGGGACCGGTTATACTGGTAACAGAACTGGAACCGGGCTGGGTACCGGTTATACTGGTAACAGTACTGGAACTGGGCTGGGTAAAGGTAATATTTGTAACGGTACTGGAACTGGTTATACTGGTAACGGTACTGGAACCGGGCTGGGTACCGGTTATACTGGTAACGGAACTGGAACCAAGTCTCATTAGTCAAACTGAGCTTCAGCGTGAGCCTGCACATGTACTGTAGCTGGGGAGCGACGATATTCAGGCACTGAGTCTCTGCCTGACGTTCCCTATATACCTCCTGCACCTTTCCCATTGGAGCAGGAGATCACGTGGCTGGCTGTTACAGGCATTGGCCGTCAGAGTCATCTGACCGGCCGGGATGATGGCAGCGTTGAGACCCGTGGCTGGAACTGCCTGCCGAGTCCCTTTCACGGATGGAAAGCCTCCCGCTGCTAGCCGCCCGTCCCACCTGCAGAGCTGCAAGGAGAGGTAAGCGTGGCTTCAGCCGCTTCTTGACAACAAGAGGCTATCTGCACAAACCAGGCCCTTTAATTGGCTCAAATGATTGAAAACCAACCAGCACAACTAATCCGCCTAGAAACAAAGACTGTCACCCTCAGCCAATCAGGAAAAAAACATTCTCATGCCTATTCAGCCTTTGTCTGCTTTTTTCCACAATTCCATATTTGCTGTACATGCTGTGCTAAAGAAGACCATGGGACTTCAACATTAAACGTACTGGTGACTAGGGGGTAAATTTACTAAGGTGGGAGTTTTTTTAGAACTGGTGATGCTGCTCATAGCAACCAATCAGATTCTACTTAACATTAATCTAGCTGCTTCTAGAAGATAATATATAGAATCTAATTGGTTGCTATGGGTAACATCACCAGTTCTAAAAAAAACTCCCACTTTAGTAAAATTACCCCTTGGGCTCTGTTTGGATATCATTGTTACAATGATTTGTCAGCTTCAAGAAGATGTTCATTTGAATCATGGTTGCATTTTTGTTTGTTCCCAATGCTGATTCCACTGTAATTTATTAATAAACACTGGAGCCTGATGCAGAGTTGAACGCTAGTCTGTTTTGCAGGCGGGTATTGTGTATTTTCACAATGCACGTACTCCAGAGCCAACCCCATGTATCTATTGGCGTTGCTAATTTGTATGCAAAATAGTCACATCGCCACTTGCAACTGAAAGGGAGCAACTTTATGCAATGGGGCATTCACATGTACTGAAGGCTAGGCGAAGTGAGGGAGGGTAAAGGTCATGTCGATGCAACTACGGGCTGTGCAGAATTGTGCCTGTATGAAGATACACCTGTTTTCAGGGACATGGTTGGAGTAAGTGTTCACTAAGGGCCTAATTCAGTAAGGATCGCTATTGAGACTGAAATTGCAATTTTCTCAAATCTGCATGTAAAGAGCCGGCCAGAAACAGTAAAAGATGCCTACCGATGTAATCACAACTCTGTCTATGCTTTAGCAGAAACTGAGTACCATCGACAGTTGCGATTGACCCATACCTACCCAAAATAATGCAAAAGGTCGCTACCTGTCAATCACTTTGCGGTCTCATTTCACTGGGCCTGTGATCAGTGCCGTTTATACAGGAGGGCGAGCCATGAGATCCCATGGGGCGCCCCCCGTGACACCTGCTGGCTGCTATTACCTGCTCCCCCTCCTCCCACCCATAGTACTCCACTCCTCCGGCAGAGTTTTGCGAAAGTACCCTCTATGATTTATTGGCTACTACAAAAGACAGTTCATTATACTTCTATTTCACTTAATGTAAACTACCTTCATCTTTCAATATGTGCCACTCAGTACTGGATTTCCCACTAGGCATGAGATGCACGTGCCTAAGAATGACACTTGTTGGGGGGTGGCACAGCATGCAGGCCACATGGGTTCACATGGGTTCAGATGATTCTTTTTTTTTATTATTTGTTCTTGTCATTACAACTTATTTTTTATTTTGTAACTGACGGGCGGGGGGCAATGGTGAGTTAATCAAGCTGGTGAAAGGGGGGGGCGGGATGTGAGCTCAGGGCTGCTTTGGCATTAGGGAGGCATCAGAACTTGCCCAGCTTGCAGTGACGTGATGAGGGGCCACCAATAATATTGTGCCTAGGGGTGGCTGACCTCTAAATTTGTCAATGGTGCCAGTACAAACACTTTTATTGTATGACACCTATTATATAAGGATCTAATGCGTCCTAATGTGTAGCAGTAATTAGCTGACAGTAAGCCTATCCCCCTCCCCTTCCCTTTATATCTAGTTGCCTGATACAGAGCCTTTTATCTCCACCCAGCCCTGTTTGGATGCACAGGACTGTTCACTGAGCCCTGTACCTGGCCCCCAGCAGCAAAGGAAGGATAGAGATGAGAGAGAGAGACAGAGGACAGAGATGGGAAGGTGGGGAAAGATACTTGTCATTGCCTGTGTTGATATACTGTATAGTTAAATGGTTAAATGCTACAAGCTGACTCTTAAATGAGTGTTATTGCCTATGACTCATCAGCACCAATGAAATCAAAAGTCTATGTTACTGTGCATGACTTATCAGTCACAATAACATCACATGGCTGAGTTATCAGACGAAAAGATTAGACTGTGGGTGTATGTTGTTTACTTGGCTCTATAAAAAAGTCAGTATGTGCACAAGCTTGTCATTGTGTTATTGGAGCATCACAGTGATGTATGCCTGTACAGTACTTAGCCCAGGAGAGATTGATACCTTATCATATTTACTGCTGTTTATATTCTATCACCTGTATCCAGTTATATTTAATAAAATATACTCTGGTTTGGCTCAAACCTCCTTGCTCACATCTGCTACACACTTACCAACTTGTAGAAATAGCCTGGAATCGGAGATCCTCCCACATGCTCTTGTGTTGCTGTCCCTACCAATAAACCACTTCCCCACAATGCATGCGCATTTAGCTTTCTTGGCCAATACCTGGATAGCAGTAGCTATCACTTTGCTTCCAACTATTCACCGGGAATGGGCTTTTCACAAGCATTGTCCCAACAACATACAGAAAGATAAATTCTTGTGAAAATTTTCATATTTGCAATGTGAATTTAGGTGACAAATATCACTTCACAACTGCATAATGGGCCTAATTCAGATGCGGTCACAAAGTGGCAATTGCATGCAAATCAGTCAATGTTTTCTTAATGCGCAAGCGCCTGAGTTCCAGTGCGCATGTGCAGTGAGTGAATTGCAATGGCGGTTGCACTGTGGAACTAGTCGCAAAGTGAGTTACAGGAAGACAGCATTTGGAGGTGGGAACGGGATGTGGTCGGTTAAACACAGGCATGTCATGGTGTACAGATGGCGTTTTCTGGGTATGCATAAATTAGCAGATGTGATCTTACTTGCTACTGGAGAGCTCTCAGCTTCCCAGGAGACTGCATGTCTAAAGAGGCACTTAGACTCTGCGACATGACCCGACGATGGTACCGATGTATCAGCAGTTGTACACCATCAGACGGAAATGATGCAACAGCAGTGGACGTCCCTATGCTCAGGTTAGCTTCTGTCAATATTAGCATAATAATCGCAATTGCATTCGGCAAAAGATAGCAACAGCAATCGCAAGAACAACCACATCTGATTTAGGACCAGTATACATAATGATAGACTGTATACTTACTTATTTTTCAAATGTGAAATTGCATAACCTCTCCCTCTTGTATTGTCAGGGCTCTGGTCTCTGGTCAGGTGTGCATGTGACACACCTATACCTATTCCGATAACTTCTGGGGTTCCCACAGAAAAATGTGAAAAGTGCCCTGTAGGTTACTATCCCCCCACTTTGCTTAATAAATATCTCACTCAACATGGTTTTATCTGAGGACTTTACATGTATATACAGTATTATCAGATTTAGATAACATTATAATAAGCAAGGTATTATGTAAGCTAAGCAAAGTTGACAAGATCCTTTTTTTTCTTATAGTTATGAATTTGCTGCAGCTACAAAAACTGTCACATCTGCTCTTGTAAGTTGTAATACTTTCTCATAGTTATTTTTGGCATTTCATTTATTTTATGATACCATGCGATGCAAAAGCTATATTATATAATCGTCTAACAGGTGGTAACCGTTGTGTATTACTGATGTGATTCACCAATCAAATAGACTGAGTCATTTCAGCTGCTCGCAGTCTAATGCAGGACATACACTGTCAGATAAAATGCCTGTTATGCCGCTTTCAGACATGTGACCTGCATGCAAGCTGGCAAAATCTATCAAGCAGGCAAAATCCTGGTTCTCAGCTCCGGGACTCTGGTAAGGAGCAGGAGTGTGGTCATTTGCATTCACACATACAGAAATCCCTTGTTGATTCACGTTCACATGCAAAAACCCAGTATTCCCATGTACAGAAGGTGTGAAAAGCATGCTGGCAGAATCAGGGGGAGGGGGCCCCACTACCTTCCTTCCTCTGTTGTTTAGGAGAATTTAGGAACCAGCAGCACTAGGACTTTTCTCTGCTGGCACCAGGGCCATGCTGGGTACCACACAGCCACCTGGAGCTCTGGTCAGCCTTCTCCACAGCCTTCTCAACAGTACCATGGTTAGCAGAGGCGGGTTAGCCCGGGGGGAAGGGTGCCATGTGCCCCCCGGGCTACGCAAAGCCAAGGGTCATGGGCCGGCCGCCACCACCCACTACACCAGTGGTGGCCAACCCGCGACTCTTTCTATCTCTGCATGCGGCTCGTAAGCTCCCGCAGTGCCTCCCGCTGCCCTAGTCTGCAGTGCCCGGCGCCGGCCCATGAGCCAATCAGAGCTCGCAGACCGGCAGCCAATTAGGAGTCTTAGCTGCCGGTCCGCAAACTCTGATTGGCTCACGTGAATTTCACTCAGTGGAGGTCGTGCAAGATGTATGAGCACCTGGAGCAACCGTCCCTGTGTGAGTACATCTGTGCGAGGTGTGTGCGAACAGTTGCCCTGGAAGACCAGGTAACTGATCTACAGCAAACCGTTACACGACTGAGGGGTAATCACAATCTCAAACAGAGCTTAGATAGAACGGTGGAGGAGTTGCAGGGGGGGATACCAGTAGAAGAGGATGAGGACAATCAGGTAGCTAGCAGGGTCACGGTTAGAAGGAAGAAGAAGAGGGGGAGACAGGACATCTCCGATCTGCCAAACCCTAATAAATTCACCCAATTGGATGAAGATTCTGGGGATGGCAGTGAGGAAATGATGGAGCAGGAGGATACCGTTTCCTCTAGCAACTGGAGGAGTGGTCCCTCCAGGACAAAGGGAACAAGAGAAAGCGAGGTACCTAGTCAGATTGTGGTGGTGGGGGATTCTATTATCAGGAAGACAGATAGGGCAATCTGCTACCGGGACCGTGATCGCAGTACGGTCTGTTGTCTCGGGTTCGGCACATTGTGGACCGGGTAGAAAGATTGTTGGGACGGGCTGGGAAAGACCCAGTGGTCTTGGTGCATGTTGGCACAAACAACAAAGTTAGTGGTTGGTGTCCTTAAGAAATATTATAGGGACCTAGGCCAAATATTACCTGTGCCACGCGCTAGTCCAGGGAGGCAGAGGGAGATTAGGGAGGTAAATGTGTGGCTCAGAGACTGGTGTAGGAAAGACGGGTTTGTGTTCTTTGAACACTGGGTGGACTTCTCAGCCAGGCGCCATCTTTTTTGCCACGATGGAATGCACCTGAATGAGGAGGGGGCAGCAGTGCTGGGGTGATGGGATGGTTAGAAGGTTGGAGGAGATTTTAAACTAGGTGCCTGGGGGGGGGGGGGGGATTAGAAAGAATTAGTGGGACAACTAGAGAGCGAAGAAAAGAGGGATGTATAAAGTATAATGGGGGTGGAGAGGGGGGTAGGAGAAAAATAGTCAGCGATGGTAATTTAAGGAAAACTCAAGATCCTAAGGAAACATTATCTACAACAAAAGTTGCGGATTAGGGAATTACTAAATTTAAGTGTATGATTGCAAATGCAAGAAGCCTAAAATGGGGGAACTAGAAACAATTGCACTTAATGACCAATATGATATAATAGGCATTAGAGACATGGTGGGACGATTATCACGACTGGGCAGCAAATATGAAGGGGTGCACCCTCTTCAGGAGAGATAGGACTAATAAAAAGGGAGAAGGTGTTTGTCTTTATGTTAAACCATTCTTAAAACTGTATTTAAAGGAGGTCAATTATGAGGGGACTGGAGATAACGTGGAGTCATTATGGGTTGAGATTTCAAGTGGGGGTTAATATACAAAAAATTCTTTAATAGGGACATGCTATAAACCGCCAGATATTAGTGTGTCTGACGAATTTGAACTCTTGCAGCAAATCAAAAAAGCTGCTGGAATGGGGATTGTCATTATTGTGGGGGACTTTAATTATCCGGACATAAACTGGAACACCGAAACAGTAAATACAGCTAGGGGTAACAGGTTCTTAAACATGCTAAAAGATCATTACTTGTCCCAGGTAAACGAGGAACTAACCAGGCATAGGACTATACTGGACCTAGTACTAACTAATAATAATGAGGAAATAATATCAAATACTAAAGTAGGGGAGCACTTAGGAAATAGCGATCATAATATGATCACATTCGATAGCTTCCAAAAACAACAATATAAGGGTCTAACTAAGACTTTTAACTTTAGAAAAGCTAATTTCATATTGCTGAAACAAGCAATGAAAGACATCAATTGGGAAATTTAATTTCATGGCAAGAATACGGCAGAAATGTGGGATGTTTTTATGACTGTGCTCAATAAATACACTAATTTGTATTTTCCCAAGGTCAACAAAAACAGGAGTAGTAAATTCAAACCAATGTGGCTTAATAAGAAAGTCAGGGAACAAATGGATAAAAAGAGGCATGCTTTCAAAGCATTTAAGTCTGATGGGATGGTGGAATCATTCCAGTTATACAAGGAATGTAACAAAAAATGCAAAAAAGAAATCAGAGCAGCTAAAATAGAAAACGAAAAACAAATTGCAAAGGAGAGTAAAACTAACCCCAAAATGTTATTTAAGTATATAAACGGTAAAAGGTTAAAAAAGGAGAATTTGGGGCCTTTAAAGGGCGAGTTGGATGTCTTGATTAATGATGAAAGGGAAAAAGCGGATTTATTGAATAAATTCTTTTCATCAGTATTCACAAGAGAGTTTGACGAGAGTAGAGCACAACATAAGCTATAATAATGACCCGTTGCTCGGTACTTTGTTAAACGAGGAAGCAGTTCGGGAGAGACTAAGTAAAATTAAGATAAATAAATCTCCTGGGCCGGATGGACTTCACCCCAGGGTTCTTACGGAACTTAGTGCAGAGATATCGAGACCCCTATATTTGATTTTCAGCGAGTTAATTACATCAGGAATAATACCGAAGGACTGGCGTATAGCAGAAGTAGTCCCAATATTTAAAAAGGGTATTAAAACTCATCCCGGTAACTATAGACCGGTAAGTTTGACATCTATAGTGGGGAAAATACTAGAAGGTCTATTAAGGGATAGCATACTAGAGTACTTGGATACCTCCAAGGTTATTACTAGGAATCAGCATGGTTTTGTGAAGGATAGGTCATGTCAAACTAACTTAATAAGCTTGGGTGAGTAATTGGCTGTACAATAGGGAACAGCAAGTGGGGATAAATTAGATGTTCTCTGAATGGGCCTCAGTGCTCAGTGGAATACTGCAGGGTTCAGTACTCGGGCCATTGCTGGTTAACATTAGAGATGAGCGGGTTCGGTTCCTCGGAATCCGAACCCGCCCGAACTTCAGCTTTTTTTACACGGATCCGAGCGACTCGGATCTTCCCGCCTTGCTCGGTTAACCCGAGCGCGCCCGAACGTCATCATGACGCTGTCGGATTCTCGCGAGGCTCGGATTCTATCGCGAGACTCGGATTCTATATAAGGAGCCGCGCGTCGCCGCCATTTTCACACGTGCATTGAGATTGATAGGGAGAGGACGTGGCTGGCGTCCTCTCCATTTAGATTAGAAGAGAGAGAGTGAGATTGAGACAGAGACACTTGATTTACTGGAGCTTAGGAGTACTAGAGAGTGCAGAGTTTACTAGTGACTGACCACTGACCAGTGACCACCAGTGCAGTTTTATTTAATATAATCCGTTCTCTGCCTGAAAAAAACGATACACAGTGACTCAGTCACATACCATATCTGTGCTCAGCCCAGTGTGCTGCATCATCTATGTATAATATCTGACTGTGCTCACACAGCTTAATTGTGGGGGAGACTGGGGAGCAGTTATAGGTTATAGCAGGAGCCAGGAGTACATATTATTAAAATTAAACAGTGCACACTTTTGCTGCAGGAGTGCCACTGCCAGTGTGACTGACCAGTGACCTGACCACACTGACCACCAGTATAGTATACTATATTGTGATTGCCTGAAAAAGTTAAACACTCGTCGTGTGACTTGTGTGGTGTTTTTTTATTCTATAAAAAACTCATTCTGCTGACAGACAGTGTCCAGCAGGTCCGTCATTATATAATATATACCTGTCCGGCTGCAGTAGTGATATATATATTTTTTTTATATCATTATTTATCATCCAGTCGCAGCAGACACAGTACGGTAGTTCACGGCTGTAGCTACCTCTGTGTCGGCACTCGGCAGTCCATCCATAATTGTATACCACCTACCCGTGTTTTTTTTTTCTTTCTTCTTTATACATACTACATCTCATTATCATCCAGTCTATATTAGCAGCAGACACAGTACAGTACGGTAGTCCACGGCTGTAGCTACCTCTGTGTCGGCACTCGGCAGTCCATCCATAATTGTATACCACCTACCCGTGGTTTTTTTTTTCTTCTTTATACATACTACATCTCATTATCATCCAGTCTATATTAGCAGCAGACACAGTACAGTACGGTAGTCCACGGCTGTAGCTACCTCTGTGTCGGCACTCGGCAGTCCATCCATAATTGTATACCACCTACCCGTGGTTTTTTTTTCTTTCTTCTTTATACATACTACATCTCATTATCAACCAGTCTATATCAGCAGCAGACACAGTACAGTACGGTAGTCCATGGCTGTAGCTACCTCTGTGTCGGCACTCGGCAGTCCGTCCATAATTGTATACCACCTACCCGTGGTTTTTTTTTCTTTCTTCTTTATACATACTACATCTCATTATCATCCAGTCTATATTAGCAGCAGACACAGTACAGTACGGTAGTCCACGGCTGTAGCTACCTCTGTGTCGGCACTCGGCAGTCCATCCATAATTGTATACCACCTACCCGTGGTTTTTTTTTTCTTCTTTATACATACTACATCTCATTATCATCCAGTCTATATTAGCAGCAGACACAGTACAGTACGGTAGTCCGCGGCTGTAGCTACCTCTGTGTCGGCACTCGGCAGTCCATCCATAATTGTATACCACCTACCCGTGTTTTTTTTTTCTTTCTTCTTTATACATACTACATCTCATTATCATCCAGTCTATATTAGCAGCAGACACAGTACAGTACGGTAGTCCACGGCTGTAGCTACCTCTGTGTCGGCACTCGGCAGTCCGTCCATAATTGTATACCACCTACCCGTGTTTTTTTTTTCTTTCTTCTTTATACATACTACATCTCATTATCATCCAGTCTATATTAGCAGCAGACACAGTACAGTACGGTGGTCCACGGCTGTAGCTACCTCTGTGTCGGCACTCGGCAGTCCATCCATAATTGTATACCACCTACCCGTGTTTTTTTTTTCTTCTTTATACATACTACATCTCATTATCATCCAGTCTATATTAGCAGCAGACACAGTACAGTACGGTAGTCCACGGCTGTAGCTACCTCTGTGTCGGCACTCGGCAGTCCATCCATAATTGTATACCACCTACCCGTGGTTTTTTTTTCTTGCTTCTTTATACATACTACATCTCATTATCATCCAGTCTATATTAGCAGCAGACACAGTACAGTACGGTAGTCCACGGCTGTAGCTACCTCTGTGTCGGCACTCGGCAGTCCGTCCATAATTGTATACCACCTACCCGTGGTTTTTTTTTCTTTCTTCTTTATACATACATACTACATCTCATTATCAACCAGTCTATATTAGCAGCAGACACAGTACAGTACGGTAGTCCACGGCTGTAGCTACCTCTGTGTCGGCACTCGGCAGTCCGTCCATAATTGTATACCACCTACCCGTGTTTTTTTTTCTTTCTTCTTTATACATACATACTACATCTCTTTATCAACCAGTCTATATTAGCAGCAGACACAGTACGGTAGTCCACGGCTGTAGCTACCTCTGTGTCGGCACTCGGCAGTCCGTCCATAATTGTATACCACCTACCCGTGTTTTTTTTTTCTTTCTTCTTTATACATACATACTACATCTCTTTATCAACCAGTCTATATTAGCAGCAGACACAGTATGGTAGTCCACGGCTGTAGCTACCTCTGTGTCGGCACTCGGCAGTCCGTCCATAATTGTATACCACCTACCCGTGTTTTTTTTTTCTTTCTTCTTTATACATACATACTACATCTCTTTATCAACCAGTCTATATTAGCAGCAGACACAGTACAGTACGGTAGTCCACGGCTGTAGCTACCTCTGTGTCGGCACTCGGCAGTCCATCCATAATTGTATACTAGTATCCATCCATCTCCATTGTTTACCTGAGGTGCCTTTTAGTTGTGCCTATTAAAATATGGAGAACAAAAATGTTGAGGTTCCAAAATTAGGGAAAGATCAAGATCCACTTCCACCTCGTGCTGAAGCTGCTGCCACTAGTCATGGCCGAGACGATGAAATGCCAGCAACGTCGTCTGCCAAGGCCGATGCCCAATGTCATAGTACAGACCATGTCAAATCCAAAACACCAAATATCAGTAAAAAAAGGACTCCAAAACCTAAAATAAAATTGTCGGAGGAGAAGCGTAAACTTGCCAATATGCCATTTACCACACGGAGTGGCAAGGAACGGCTGAGGCCCTGGCCTATGTTCATGGCTAGTGGTTCAGCTTCACATGAGGATGGAAGCACTCAGCCTCTCGCTAGAAAAATGAAAAGACTCAAGCTGGAAAAAGCACAGCAAAGAACTGTGCGTTCTTCGAAATCCCAAATCCACAAGGAGAGTCCAATTGTGTCGGTTGCGATGCCTGACCTTCCCAACACTGGACGTGAAGAGCATGCGCCTTCCACCATTTGCACGCCCCCTGCAAGTGCTGGAAGGAGCACCCGCAGTCCAGTTCCTGATAGTCAGATTGAAGATGTCAGTGTTGAAGTACACCAGGATGAGGAGGATATGGGTGTTGCTGGCGCTGGGGAGGAAATTGACCAGGAGGATTCTGATGGTGAGGTGGTTTGTTTAAGTCAGGCACCCGGGGAGACACCTGTTGTCCGTGGGAGGAATATGGCCGTTGACATGTCTGGTGAAAATACCAAAAAAATCAGCTCTTCGGTGTGGTAGTATTTCACCAGAAATGCGGACAACATTTGTCAAGCCGTGTGTTCCCTTTGTCAAGCTGTAATAAGTAGGGGTAAGGACGTTAACCACCTCGGAACATCCTCCCTTATACGTCACCTGCAGCGCATTCATAATAAGTCAGTGACAAGTTCAAAAACTTTGGCCGACAGCGGAAGCAGTCCACTGACCAGTAAATCCCTTCCTCTTGTAACCAAGCTCACGCAAACCACCCCACCAACTCCCTCAGTGTCAATTTCCTCCTTCCCCAGGAATGCCAATAGTCCTGCAGGCCATGTCACTGGCAATTCTGATGATTCCTCTCCTGCCTGGGATTCCTCCGATGCATCCTTGCGTGTAACGCCTACTGCTGCTGGCGCTGCTGTTGTTGCTGCTGGGAGTCGATGGTCATCCCAGAGGGGAAGTCGTAAGCCCACTTGTACTACTTCCAGTAAGCAATTGACTGTTCAACAGTCCTTTGCGAGGAAGATGAAATATCACAGCAGTCATCCTGCTGCAAAGCGGATAACTGAGGCCTTGACAACTATGTTGGTGTTAGACGTGCGTCCGGTATCCGCCGTTAGTTCACAGGGAACTAGACAATTTATTGAGGCAGTGTGCCCCCGTTACCAAATACCATCTAGGTTCCACTTCTCTAGGCAGGCGATACCGAGAATGTACACGGACGTCAGAAAAAGACTCACCAGTGTCCTAAAAAATGCAGTTGTACCCAATGTCCACTTAACCACGGACATGTGGACAAGTGGAGCAGGGCAGGGTCAGGACTATATGACTGTGACAGCCCACTGGGTAGATGTATGGACTCCCGCCGCAAGAACAGCAGCGGCGGCACCAGTAGCAGCATCTCGCAAACGCCAACTCTTTCCTAGGCAGGCTACGCTTTGTATCACCGGTTTCCAGAATACGCACACAGCTGAAAACCTCTTATGGCAACTGAGGAAGATCATCGCGGAATGGCTTACCCCAATTGGACTCTCCTGTGGATTTGTGGCATCGGACAACGCCAGCAATATTGTGTGTGCATTAAATATGGGCAAATTCCAGCACGTCCCATGTTTTGCACATACCTTGAATTTGGTGGTGCAGAATTTTTTTAAAAACGACAGGGGCGTGCAAGAGATGCTGTCGGTGGCCAGAAGAATTGCGGGACACTTTCGGCGTACAGGCACCACGTACAGAAGACTGGAGCACCACCAAAAACTACTGAACCTGCCCTGCCATCATCTGAAGCAAGAAGTGGTAACGAGGTGGAATTCAACCCTCTATATGCTTCAGAGGTTGGAGGAGCAGCAAAAGGCCATTCAAGCCTATACAATTGAGCACGATATAGGAGGTGGAATGCACCTGTCTCAAGCGCAGTGGAGAATGATTTCAACGTTGTGCAAGGTTCTGATGCCCTTTGAACTTGCCACACGTGAAGTCAGTTCAGACACTGCCAGCCTGAGTCAGGTCATTCCCCTCATCAGGCTTTTGCAGAAGAAGCTGGAGACATTGAAGGAGGAGCTAACACGGAGCGATTCCGCTAGGCATGTGGGACTTGTGGATGGAGCCCTTAATTCGCTTAACAAGGATTCACGGGTGGTCAATCTGTTGAAATCAGAGCACTACATTTTGGCCACCATGCTCGATCCTAGATTTAAAGCCTACCTTGGATCTCTCTTTCCGGCAGACACAAGTCTGCTGGGGTTGAAAGACCTGCTGGTGAGAAAATTGTCAAGTCAAGCGGAACGCGACCTGTCAACATCTCCTCCTTCACATTCTCCCGCAACTGGGGGTGCGAGGAAAAGGCTCAGAATTCCGAGCCCACCCGCTGGCGGTGATGCAGGGCAGTCTGGAGCGACTGCTGATGCTGACATCTGGTCCGGACTGAAGGACCTGACAACGATTACGGACATGTCGTCTACTGTCACTGCATATGATTCTCTCAACATTGAAAGAATGGTGGAGGATTATATGAGTGACCGCATCCAAGTAGGCACGTCACACAGTCCGTACTTATACTGGCAGGAAAAAGAGGCAATTTGGAGGCCCTTGCACAAACTGGCTTTATTCTACCTAAGTTGCCCTCCCACAAGTGTGTACTCCGAAAGAGTGTTTAGTGCCGCCGCTCACCTTGTCAGCAATCGGCGTACGAGGTTACATCCAGAAAATGTGGAGAAGATGATGTTCATTAAAATGAATTATAATCAATTCCTCCGCGGAGACATTGACCAGCAGCAATTGCCTCCACAAAGTACACAGGGAGCTGAGATGGTGGATTCCAGTGGGGACGAATTGATAATCTGTGAGGAGGGGGATGTACACGGTGATATATCGGAGGATGATGATGAGGTGGACATCTTGCCTCTGTAGAGCCAGTTTGTGCAAGGAGAGATTAATTGCTTCTTTTTTGGGGGGGGTCCAAACCAACCCGTCATATCAGTCACAGTCGTGTGGCAGACCCTGTCACTGAAATGATGGGTTGGTTAAAGTGTGCATGTCCTGTTTTGTTTATACAACATAAGGGTGGGTGGGAGGGCCCAAGGACAATTCCATCTTGCACCTCTTTTTTCTTTTATTTTTCTTTGCGTCATGTGCTGTTTGTGGAGGGTTTTTTGGAAGGGACATCCTGCGTGACACTGCAGTGCCACTCCTAGATGGGCCCGGTGTTTGTGTCGGCCACTAGGGTCGCTTATCTTACTCACACAGTCAGCTACCTCATTGCGCCTCTTTTTTTCTTTGCGTCATGTGCTGTTTGGGGAGGGTTTTTTGGAAGGGACATCCTGCGTGACACTGCAGTGCCACTCCTAGATGGGCCCGGTGTTTGTGTCGGCCACTAGGGTCGCTTATCTTACTCACACAGTCAGCTACCTCATTGCGCCTCTTTTTTTCTTTGCGTCATGTGCTGTTTGGGGAGGGTTTTTTGGAAGGGACATCCTGCGTGACACTGCAGTGCCACTCCTAGATGGGCCCGGTGTTTGTGTCGGCCACTAGGGTCGCTTATCTTACTCACACAGCTACCTCATTGCGCCTCTTTTTTTCTTTGCGTCATGTGCTGTTTGGGGAGGGTTTTTTGGAAGGGACATCCTGCGTGACACTGCAGTGCCACTCCTAGATGGGCCCGGTGTTTGTGTCGGCCACTAGGGTCGCTTATCTTACTCACACAGCGACCTCGGTGCAAATTTTAGGACTAAAAATAATATTGTGAGGTGTGAGGTATTCAGAATAGACTGAAAATGAGTGGAAATTATGGTTTTTGAGGTTAATAATACTTTGGGATCAAAATGACCCCCAAATTCTATGATTTAAGCTGTTTTTTAGGGTTTTTTGAAAAAAACACCCGAATCCAAAACACACCCGAATCCGACAAAAAAAATTCGGTGAGGTTTTGCCAAAACGCGGTCGAACCCAAAACACGGCCGCGGAACCGAACCCAAAACCAAAACACAAAACCCGAAAAATTTCCGGCGCTCATCTCTAGTTAACATATTCATTAATGACCTAGGAGAGGCACTAGAAAGCACAGTGTCAATTTTCGCAGATGATACTAAACTATGTAGAGTAATTAATTCAGACAAGGATGTGGAGTCTCTACAGAATTACTTATCTAGACTTGAAGTCTGGGCGGATAAATGGAGAATGAGATTCAATGTAGACAAATGTAAAGTTATGCACTTTGGGACTAAGAACAATTGGGCAGCATATAAACTAAATGGGGAAAATGTAGGGATAACAGTAGTTGAAAAAGATTTGGGGGTGCTCATCGATAATAAACTTAGTAGCAGTACACAATGTCAAAATGCAGCAACAAAAGCAAATAAGGTGTTAGCATGCATAAAACGGGGAATGGAGACAAGGGATAAGAGTGTAACTCTGCCACTGTATAAATCATTGGTGCGGCCACACCTGGAATATTGTGTACAGTTCTGGGCACCTCACTATAAAAAAGATATCTTGGAAGTCGAAAGGGTTCAGAGGCGAGCCACCAAACTGGTTATGGGGTTAGAGGCACTGAATTATGAAGAAAGACTTAAAAGGTTAGATTTGTTTACACTGGAAAAGAGGCGATTGAGAGGGGACATTATTAATTTTTATAAATACATAAAGGGACAATACAAGGATTTGTCAAATGATCTGTTTATAAAAAAAAAAGCTACATAGGACACGAGGACACCCCCTGAGGTTAGAAGAAAAAAAAATGTCATACACAACGGAGAAAAGGGTTCTTCACAGTAAAAGCAGTGAGGATTTGGAATTCTCTGCCAGAGAAGATAGTAATGGTCGATTCAATCAATAAGTTTTAAAATGGATTAGATAAATTCCTAGCTGAAAAAAATATCCAAGGATACAACATTCAATTAATATAAAATTATAATACAGGTTGAACTCGATGGACATTTGTCTTTTTTCAACCTCAACAACTATGTAACTATATAACTATGTTACTGCCTGGGTGGATACGCCATTCCATTTGAGGCCATGCCCCATGTTGCAAGTTCACACCCACTTTCCAGGAGAGCATGTGCCTTCGCCCCCACAAATATCCCCCCCTCACTTCCCTGTCATGGTGCCTCCTCTATCATTTTGTTCTGGATCTGCCCTTTGACATTTTATCTGCCATCCTGTATCCCAGCAGATATTGTAGTCATATACTGTGGAGGGGTATTCAATTAGTCGTGGCTTTACCCCACATCTATTTGCCACACCGGAGCAATCCAATTTAGTGGGGATTGCCCCGCATGTGACTTTCCGAAATCAGACTGAACTGTCCGTGTAAAAATGTAAAAATCTGGTTCACGCGTGGGGAAAAAAATTGATTCCCACAGTTTACTTGAATAGTCATTACATGCGCTGCAGGGATTTTATACAGCAATTGAATTCCTCTTGTGAGATATTTTGCAGTGTATGGCCACACCCGTTCTGTTTCTGCTGGTAGCATCATTTCAGAATAGCCCCAAGTTCCAGATACAGAAATGCCCCCAGTGCCAGATACACATGTCCTCCAAGTGCCAGATACAGAAATGCCCCCACAGTACCAGATATGCCTCCAGTGCCAGATACAGAGATGCCCCCAGTGCCAGATACAGAAATGCCCCCACAGTACCAGATATGCCTCCAGTGCCAGATACAGAGATGCCCCCAGTGCCAGATACAGAAATGCCCCCACAGTACCAGATATGCCTCCAGTGCCAGATACAGAGATGCCCCCAGTGCCAGATACAGAAA
The DNA here is from genome assembly GCF_028390025.1 of Pseudophryne corroboree. Taxonomy (NCBI): domain Eukaryota; kingdom Metazoa; phylum Chordata; class Amphibia; order Anura; family Myobatrachidae; genus Pseudophryne; species Pseudophryne corroboree. The sequence continues at coordinate 200,190,682 of NC_086450.1, read as the reverse complement.
TGCCCCCAGTGCCACGTCCCCCAGTGCCATATACAGAAATGCCCCCACAGTGACAGATATGCCCCCAGTGCCAGATATTCCCCCAGTGCTAGATACAGAGATGCCCCCAGTGCCAGGTACACATGCCCCCTTCCCCTGCTGCTTACCGTGCTGCTGCTGTCCTGTTCCTGTGTGTGAGGGGAGGAGAGCGCAGCATGCGCCTCTCCTGCCCCTCAGTCTCCACTCTACCTTAAATTAGGCACCGACCCGTGAGCCAATCAAAGCTCGCAGTCTGCCAGCCAATCAGGATCCTTGGCTGCCGGTCGCAAGCTCTGATTGGCTCATGGGCTGGCGCCGAATTGAAGGTAGACGCTGAGGGACAGGAGATGCGCATGCTGCGCTCTCCCCTCATGCAGCAGTGGCGCGATGAACAGCAGCTGAGGGAGGGAGCGGCGGCCTGGCGGCGGTGGGTACTGCGTACCCACGGCTAAATTCTTAAGGGTGCGCCGTACCCACCCGTACCCGCCCACTTGCACCGCTGGATATGCCCAATAACATAGATCACTTTAAAAAGGAGATTGGGCGTGATATATCATTTGAATACCACCCAATGTTTGTGGGCCTCTCCTGGGAAGCAGTAATTTCCCTGTTTCTCCCCTGTGATGGAACAGGGGAAATGTCAGTTGTTTTGGATTGGAGCAGCACATACACTGCCAGATGCTGCCAACTTGCAAATCTGAAATCAGCAGATATGTCGGACATGCCGGATAATTTGTGGTCTTTCACGACTACACACTATGCGATTATCGGTCCAAATTGTCAATAATCAGTGGATTGCCCCAATAATTTTATAATGTATGCCCAGCATTTATCCCGATTTTGAATAGCAATTGTTGATTTTAAAGTTTACCTATGAGCTATACATCATGGGGCTTGTGCAGAATTGAATGCAAGTACTTTTACATTTCAGTAGCAACTACACTTGTGACTGGAGGTGTATAAGTGGGTTATTATCACAGGGTAGTCTCACATAGGCAGAGTTCGGTGTAGGCTTGTCGCTAGAACTACGGGCTTTGCAGAGCAGGCAAATATACACATTTAGGGGCTATTTGTCAAGTAAAACTGGCGGGATATTTCCCAAAAAGGTCTGTTTTCAGGTGATAACCACAAATATTAAGGATCCCCCAAATGTACTATGGAGGGACCACACTAGATATCAGAGATACAGAATCTGCTGTGGTCCCTCCACTTGCATCAGTAGCTGTAGCTCCTATAGGTTTTTATAGGGGCTGCGAAGCTGTCAGATTTACCAAGCTCTGGAATACTATAGGATAACGCCGTCTCCAGATGTCATTTTCCTATAATACTGTAGCTTACAGGTTGCATATCTCAAAAAGCACTGGGAGAGGGTTCCTCTGGAACCCTCCCTGGCAATAGCAGCCACACGTGTGGTCTGCTGACTGTGCAGAACGTCCTGGCTCCTGATATAGAAGGGAAATGATTGTCAGAATCAGATTCAGCTTTATTGGGCAGGTATACTTGCGAGTACTAGGAATTTGTCTTCGATTTGCTATACAACAGCCAAGTAGGTACAAGAGCCAAGTAGTTTTGCGATAATTTCCCTTCTTTACACATTGCAGAGATGAACTCCTTTCAGAGCCACTGATCCTGCATTTGATTTTTAGAAGATTCAAGCAAATGTGAATTTAGCAATAAGAGATTCTGATTATTGGGTCTGAAACCTGATAATAAGTAAATTTGTCACTTAGTTCTGTGCACACAATGTGGAAGCTATTATGGCTGACTTGTATTCCTCTCTGCAGCAGCCACAGCCAGAGCCGGATTAACAATGGGGCGGATGGAGCTGCAGTTCCAAGCCCCCCAATGAATATAGGCCCAGCAAGATCCACTGGAGGCTGTCAGCGTGTAAAGGAATTTTTTTTCCTGTTGCAGCCAGGAGAACAGCGCCGGAAGCCATCCGAGGTCAGGTGTAATGTCAGCCTCTGTGATGGTGTAGTTGTACCTGCTTTCTCCAGACGACGCTTACTGCTTTCAGACGCTTACGTTGTCTTCCTCTGGAGCCTGTGGCAGAAGAATAGTCACCCCAAGGAGGACCCCACGGATAAAGGAAATGCAAATGGATGGTGACAGCACGTTTATTAAATCAGGGAAAAGAAAAGTCACCTTTTAATGACCTCACGTGTCAGCTAGCAAGTCAACTGTACTTCAGAAGGCACACTGCGGAACATCACATATAATTTGCATAATGAGCAGAAGTGTAATCACATATCATTTGCATAATGAGCATAAATGTTATCACATGTAATTTGCATAATGAGCATAAGTATTATCACAGAACATAGCAGAAGACCCAAATGTCATTTATCCAGAAGGGTTCAGGAATGTTCGACCAGTTTACTAACCCGCCACTAGGTGGCGATAGAAACTTAAATAAAAGAAAGTCTTTAAACTTATACACAATCCGGAGAAGTCAATAAGTATCGGTTTAGACAGATCACGAAAGTCTCATGGTATATAGGAGGGAGTTGCGGAAGACTGCAGGTGGTAATTAGCATGGGCCAGCGTAGTAACTGGTTGTGGAGAAGAATATTAAGAGTCTGGCATTAGACTGACAATATGTGCTTAATAGCTGGGCTTTGTAGGGGTAGACAAGAGAACAGTCTGCAGGCAATGTAGGAAATCTTATATAAGGTGGGGTGTAAGCTCGGGAGCTTCCCCTTGTAGGTTCCCTAAGGAGACGGAGGCTGACTGGATTTGTGTTGAACGCACACCTCACTAAGGGACTTGTCTCTTAGGCAAAGTGTCTCTCTTTAATTATAGTTTTGGGGAACTGGGCACATGGAGGACACCTGGCTCCTTTAAGTAGGTGGCAGGGGCAGCGCAGCTGCGGTTGCTGTGAGACTCCAGTGCTGCTGGGGCTGTTATGATTCCCCTTGCCAAGGTAGACGTGGGAGGGCTATCAATATTAAAGAGTACCTGGTCTTTTGAATGCTACGACAACTGTGAGCGACATGGAACTCTGCCCCTGCAAGATGCTTGCACTCTCTCTCATCAGGAGCAGCCGTGTCCTGCCCGTTCTCTGCTCCTTGATCCTGGCACATTCAGTGGCAGTAGCGGCTTTCCTCCAGGCGCGGTGGTCTCACCTCCTCCATTCGCGCTGCGGCTCTCCCTGTGTGCTGCGCTCGGTGGCGGTGATCAACGGTCCTCTCTCTGTTGGCCCCGGACTGCTTACAGCGCGGCCGCGGCTCTCCTTTGTATGGCGGGCAGGCGAGCGGTCGCGAACAGGTGCCGGCCCTCCTTTCAGTGTGGCTGCATCCCTCCACTCTCTGCAGCGGCATCTCGCTCTGTCCTCCCCTCACAACGTCTGACCCTCTTGCGCGCCAGACCCGTTGCTCCTCCTCCTGCTTTCCCACTTCTCCTCCTCCAATCCCTGGCATTCCAGGGGTTCCCACTCTCCCCAGAACGGCTGGACACTGCTGGGCCCTGGTGCCCGTCTCAGCTCCCCCTCCATGAATCGTTGCTAAGCAACCGGAAGCAAAGGTTTGAATACTGCCCATACCTTTCACCGATAACTTGTTAAGCAGCATTAGTTGTACTAGGGGGGGTTAGGATGCATTAATGGAACCCCCAAACATGGGTATCACATTTTCCCCTGGTGGAATGATGCGTGTCCCAACGCACGTCCTTTTAAAGTGACTCAACAGTTCTGAGTAAAAGTCTTTTGGAAACAACGTTCAAGAAGTAAAAGGTAAGCAACTTCGGCATGAACTTATCTACAGTTAACACATTATACATTCTATTCTCAGTAGTGCAAGGGCAGAACGCCTTTAGTGCTGCGTTCTGACCTCCTGACACTGATTACACAAGATTCACTTTCAGAATCAGAGACAGCTGAAGGAAAGTACTGTCCATTACTGACGAGTTCATTGTCTGACGACTCTGGGGCGGTGTTCTGGGCAATTGGGCAGGGAATGGCAATCCCCATAAACATTAACAACTTAATGGGGTCATCAAGTGGTATACCTCCCTGGGGCTCCCATCCCCCCACCACAGGACTATCCTCCTTCTGTGGTACAGGTTCTTCGGAAGTGCACAACTTCAATTGGTCCCGAGGTACAGTGCTGAGTCGACTATCTTTTCCCTCGATCTGGTACGTGTACAGGTCATCAGTCAGAACTGTTGTGATGGTGTAGGGCACAGCCTCCCACATGGTGTCGAGTTTACTGGTTCGACGGCATTTCTTCCTCCACACTCTGTCGCCTATTTGTAGAGGTACTGGTCGTGAGTTAACATTATAATTTCTCTCTTGCCGGGCGTGTAAGACTTCCAGTCACTTCTCTACAACTTGTCTTGCGGTCTCGATGCGGTGCTGGTGCTCTTGTACCCAGTCAGTTTGCGGACTACTGGGTTCTTTAACCTCTGGGGTTACTCCAGGTCCTTGGGTAGTCTGCCTTGTCTCCCAAACATTAGATAGAAGGGTGTGAAGCCTCTCGAACAATGTTCCGTATTGTTATACAGATATGTCAGCTTCGACAGGATTTTGGGCCATTGAGTTCTTGATTCCGCAGAGAGACTTCGAAGCATCCTTATCACCGTGTGTTTGGCCCTCTCGCAGAGTCCATTCCCCTGCGGGTGGTAGGCGGTGGTCCTCAACTTGCGACACCCGTACATGGGCCCTCATTCCGAGTTGTTCGCTCGGTATTTTTCATCGCATCGCAGTGAAAATCCGCGTAGTACGCATGCGCAATGTTCGCACTGCGACTGCGCCAAGTAACTTTACTATGAAGAAAGTATTTTTACTCACGGCTTTTTCTTCGCTCCGGCGATCGTAATGTGATTGACAGGAAATGGGTGTTACTGGGCGGAAACACGGCGTTTCAGGGGCGTGTGACTGAAAACGCTACCGTTTCCGGAAAAAACGCAGGAGTGGCCGGGGAAACGGTGGGAGTGCCTGGGCGAACGCTGGGTGTGTTTGTGACGTCAACCAGGAACGACAAGCACTGAAATGATCGCACAGGCAGAGTAAGTCTGGAGCTACTCTGAAACTGCTAAGAAGTTAGTAATCGCAATATTGCGAATACATCGGTCGCAATTTTAAGAAGCTAAGATTCACTCCCAGTAGGCGGCGGCTTAGCGTGTGTAACTCTGCTAAATTCGCCTTGCGACCGATCAACTCGGAATGAGGGCCATGTTACATAGTTCATGGAACAATTGCGATTCAAAGGCCGAGCCCTGATCCATCAGAACCTGATCAGGGTATTTGTAAGGCTGCACAAAATGCCTTATGAAGAGTTCGGCTGTCGTCTTTGCAGTTAGGTCGCGTGCGGGGACTACCACCAGGAAGTGTCTATAGTGGTCCATGATCGTGAGGGCATATTGGACACCGGTGGAGCTTGGTTCGAGCTTTACGTGATTTAATACCACCAATTCAGCTGGGCGGCTGCTGTGAATCGAGTGAAGGCGGTCTTTCTGGGAGGATTCAGCTGGGCGTTTCAATCTGCAACTCATGCAGTCGCGGCACCACCTTTCCACATCAGCCCGCATTCCAAACCAGAAGTACCGCCTCCTTAGAGTCGCCTCAGTTTTCTGTGTCCTGAAATGGCAGGACTGGTTGTGGTATGTGGTGAGTAAGAAGCGGGCTTGTTCTTTTGGTACCACAATCTGATGAATGGGCTGATGGGTCCCAGGGTCAAGACTTGTGCGAATGACGAGTCCTTGTCGAAGACTCAGGCGATCATGGTGTATCAATAGTTTGATTAACTCTTGATCTGTGTTAGCTCTCTGTACTCTGGTCAGCTGACCATTCCGACTGAGAAGTTCTTTAAGGTTCTGAATCACAGAACTTTCTTCTTGGATCGACTGCCAATCAAATTCCCCCTTGTCTTGTAAACTTGGGTCGGGCGAGGGGTCTGTGGTGACAACAACAGGGTCGGAAGTGACCATACATCTTTGTCCTTTAGGGGCCTTGAAGCCCGAAGTATCGACATCTTCAGCCCAATCTTGTTCTTCTTCTTCCATATCCGCTGTGGGCAGATGGGACAGAGCGTCCGCATTGCCATTGGATTTCCCGCTGTGGTGTGTTACTGTGTAGCGGAAGTTGGCTAGGTGCGACAACCATCTCTGCTCCATTGCACCCAGTCGGCCCGTGGATAGGTGGGCCAAAGTGTTGTTGTCGGTGACAATTACAAAAGAGGTGGCAGCCAAGTAATTTTTTAACTTCTCTGTCACGGCCCAGATCAAGGCGAGCAGTTCCAGTTTGAACGTGCTGTAGTTTCGTTATTGTGTTCTGTTTTCCTGAGGCTCCGACTGGCATAGGCGATTACCCTTTCCCGGCCATTCTGTACTTGCGATAGCACAGCTCCCAGGCCGCGGTGGCTGGCATCAGTATAGACCTGAAAGGGCTTCTCGTAGTCAGGGTAGGCCAGGAAGGGTGCCTTGACAAGTGACCGCTTAAGCTGCTCAAAAGATGCTTGATGATCTTCGGTCCATGAGACCACTGCGGTACTTCGCCTCTCTTGAGCCTATTTTCCACGCAGGAGTTCATGCAGGGAGGAGTCTACTTAAGCAAAGTTCTCAATAAAGCGTCTGTAGTATCCGAAGAACTCCAGAAAGCTGCGTACGTCTTTGATGGTCTTGGGTACTTGCCAGTCGCGCACCATTCAAATCTTCTCTGGGTCTGGCTTCACCCCTTCGGCACTCAAAATGTGCCCGAGGTATTGCACTTTCGGCTTCAGGAGGTGGCATTTGGATGGCTTCAACTTCAGGCTGCATCGAGTCAGTTGTCCGAACACTTCCTCCGTTTCAGATAGACCTCGCACGTCTTCGCAAAGATGATCACATCGTCGAGATACAGGAGGACCATCTCGAAGTTGCGATGGCCCAAGCAGTGTTCCATGACCCTCTGAAAGGTGGCTGGGGTGTTACAGAGGCCCTCATTCCGAGTTGTTCGCTCGCAAGCTGCTTTTAGCAGCATTGCACACGCTAAGCCGCCGCCTACTGGGAGTGAATCTTAGCTTAGCAAAATTGCGAACGAAAGATTCTCAAAATAGCGAATAGAAATTTCTTTGCAGTCTCTGAGTAGCTCGGCACTTACTCTGCCACTACGATCAGTTCAGTCAGTTTCGTTCCTGGTTTGACATCACAAACACACCCAGCGTTCGCCCAGACACTCCCCCGTTTCTCCAGCCACTCCCGCGTTTTTCCCAGAAACAGCAGCATTTTTTCACACACTCCCATAAAACGGCCAGTTTCCGCCCAGAAACACCCACTTCCTGTCAATCATATTACGATCACCAGAACGAAGAAAAAACCTTGTAATGCCGTGAGTAAAATACCAAACTTCTTAGCAAATTTACTTGGCGCAGTCGCAGTGCGAACATTGCGCATGCGCAATTAGCGGAAAATCGCTGCGATGCGAAGAAAATTACAGAGCGAACAACTCGGAATGAGGGCCAGAGTCCGAACAGCATCCTATCAAATTTGAAGAAGCCCATAGGAGTGGTAAAAGCCGTTTTCTCCCAATCCTCTGTGGCCATCGGGATCTGCCAAATCCAAGGTTGAGAAATAGACAGCGGCCAGGGACTCTTCAATTCGTGGTAATAGATATGCATCCTTGTGGGTGACTGCATTCAACCTCCTGTACTCGATGCAGAAACGAAGGCTGTCACCCTTCTTTTTGACAATGACCAGCGGGGCAGCCCATGGACTGTGGCTCTCCTTGATCATGCCGGAATCTTGCATCTCGGTGATCATGGTTCGTACCAGTTGGCACATGGCTGGTGGGAGCAGCCTATGTCTTTCCTGAATTGGTGGGGTCACTCCGGTGGGAATGTGGTGTTGCACCCCTTCTGCTCTACCGAAATCAGCTGGGAATTGGCTGAAAGCCCCGGCATTTCTGCACACAACTTGGATAACACCCTCCCGTTGATCCTCTGGAGTATCTACATCTCCGATTTGGATCTCGTTCCACCAAGGTTGTCTGTGGTGATCAGGTTGGATTGGCTGGCCAGGGTTCTTGGTTGGGTTCCTGATATGTTTTCCCCAACACGTCTTGGAAATCGACCAACACCACACCGGCCACTGGGCAGTTCTGGAACAGCCGGATCGGGGTAACTGTGCGGACTGAGTACCCGGACTGGAACTCGTCCACGTTCTACTCTCGCCAGTGTCCTGGCTACTGCGAATGGTTGCTGTCCATCGGGGTCACAGGCTTCGATGATCGCTTCGTAATCCTGCCCACCTGGGCCAATCCTGGCCTTACACCATATCACATGTTCAGCATATGGTCGAAGTATGATGGGTTGGCAGTCTGTGATCCTGGCCTTGCCCACCTCTCCTTTGGGATTAGTGAACCGATTGTGCCCTTCAAGCAGACGCATCATCTGCTGCATCATTTTCCGTTCTCTCTGGGCCGCGGACCTCATCTCTATCCTGAGGGTCTCCACCAGCTCGTCGGGGCAATTTCTTAGCACGTTCATTCCCAGACTGACACTTGGGATCCAGTATCCAGGAGAGCTGCCATATCTACTCCGTTGACCCTTAACTTCAAGTGGGGACACTTGCCTACGTATTGTGGCTACCATTCCGGTGCCGATGGACCTATTTGCAAGGTTCTTCCCGAGGGTCGGTCCCTCACCTCGGGGTCATGTCGTTTAATGGCTTGACTTCACATTCGCGCTCAACATGCCCACTCAACTTGCAACGTCGACAGATGGGTCTCCCCTATGCATCGAACTGATCAGTGGGGCATTGTCCTGAGCCTCGCGGGACATCCCATTGACGCCTGCTTTGTCCACCTGAATTGCGACGCCAGCCTCCGCATCTAACCTTGGCCTGTTCCAGGCGAATGTCTCAGATTTCTTTCATCATCACTATTACGGCACTGGTGAGAGCTCCGATCAGATCTTGGCTGGCTTGGACCTGCTGAGTGGTGACACGTTTAGACTGGCCGGGTTCGGGCATTAAACACAGTTAAACACAGTTGCGCCTCATTGCACTCTTCATCCTTGGTCAGTTCCGAGGTCATCCCTTACTCTGCATCTGTGCTCTGATTCACCTCCAGTATGTCCATGGAGGTTTCTTTAAATTCAGGAAATGTGCAATTGGGTTTCTGCTTTCTCCACATTCTCAGCTGGGCCCTTGTTGTTTCGCTCTTGGCTCCTTCAGTAAACAGGTCCGTCAATGTTTCGTCGATGTGTTCCACTTCCCTCGGAGCTCTAGCTTGGATTGCCCACATCACCTCTTGTAACCACAGAGCAAAATCTCGCAAGGATTCTTGCGGTTGTTGTTTTTGTGCCTATAACTGTGTTACGCACACCAGTGCTAACAGGAGTATACCGGTGTATGAACAGAGAGGGAAGCGAAGCAAACGAACTCACAGACAGTATAACATAACATACACACGAGGTGATGGAATAACTAATAAACACAAAGTGAACGGAGAAGCGCAAAGGCTCAGGAATTGGGTGTCTCCCTAGTGTCAGGAATGCTCAGATGGAATAGAGCAGACAATGAAGCGATGTGTAGTGATTTAACATGTGGAGCACCTGAAATGATGTTGCTAAGAGCAACAGAAAAAACCCCAAAGGGTTACCAACGGGTGTGGGAATAAACTCCTTGGTCAGAGATAGAAATATAGACACAAGGAGAGTATCCACAATCCTAACCCCCACTTGCAGGGCACAGGTTCAGCTTACTGCCACTAAACTGACACCTGGACGCCCTGCACAGTGAGGGAGGATTAAGCAAGCAGGTCTGAGAGTACAGCTGCAAACCTGCTGGGTTCACAGAATAGCAAAAGAACCCCAGCAGGTCAAACAACTGACTCCAGTCTTACTGCTAGGTCCGGATTGGCAGAATGAAGTACCGAATCCCAAGGCCTATTCGCAGTAAGCAACAAGTAAGTACAAAGTCACACAGTACTAGCTAACTCTCTGGAACTGACTAACAAACAAAGATTCAGCAGCATTTGCCTAGCCTGATAGGATGGTTTATATAGCAGGTGCTGTCCACGCCCCACTCAGACCTCACAGACTGTGAGCACAAAACCAGCGCCGGATTCCCTGCCGTGCACAGAGCCTGTAACCACTACACAGTAAAAACCCGGACCGGATTATCAGCTGCGCTCAGGTTACTTCGCTAACACTTGCCTCCCGGTTGCCATGGCGACGTGGCAGCACAGAGCAGGAGATCCTAACAAACTGCCCCTTCAGTTCTGCGATGGACTGGGAGTTATAGATGCTGGCCAGTTTCTTTAGGATTTCTTCGTCCGTCTTTCGGTCTGCGTCCAACCATGATCGTGCCTCCCATAGCGCGGACCCTTTTAACTGGCCAATGACAATCTCTGCCTGTTGTTCTTCGCTCAGCGTGTATAACCGGAACATGGAATGTAACTTTTCCTTGAATTCCCTGAAAGAGCTGGTCCCCCGTATGTGGGAAGCCAGTGGGCCCCAAAGTAATATGGCATGGTGATCGGTGCCGTCGGCATTGGTGCTGTCGGCATTGGAACCATCGGCATTACTGCCACTGGAGATGCTGGGTTGGGTGCATCAGGCACTCTTCTGCGGCTTGGGGTAGAATCCGCAGACTGCGGTTGGTCTCCCGTATCTGGTGCGTCTTGTGGCTTTGACATCTCGCCATTCACAAGGGTATCTGTAATCCTGTTCGTGACGCCAATTTGTAATGTCAGCCCCTGTGATGGTGTAGTCATACCTACTTTCTCCAGACGACGCTTACTGCTTTCAGACCGCTCACGTTGACTTCCTCTGGAGCCTGTGGCAGAAGAATAGTCACCCCAAGGAGGACCCCACGGATAAAGGAAATGCAAATGTATGGTGACAGCTAGGGAGGCCAATCCCGGGCCGTTTTTTCAATCCCAGGATTCGGGATTGAAAAACGGTCAATCCCGGGACTCCCGGGATCCCGGGATTGCAGTAGGGATCAGAGAAAGTTGTAGGGAGCAGCGCTGGAGGGAGGGTGTAGGTAGCGGGACAGGAGGTAGGGAGGGTGTAGGTAGCAGTGCGGGAGGTAGGGAGGGTGTAGGTAGCGGTGTGGGAGGTAGGGGGGTGTAGGTAGCGGTGCAGTAGGAAGGAAGAGTGTAGGTAGCGGTGCAAGACTCAGGAGGGAGGGTGTAGGTTGCGGCATGGAGGGTTGGTAGCGGCGCGGGAGGGAGTAAGGCTGTATGGGGAGGACTAACTGCACGGAGGGAGAGAGGGTGGGTGTAAGTAATAGTACTTACTATTAGACGGGCGGCAACCATTAACACACTGAACGCGGCGGCATTTCAAATGAAGCGCCGGCCGCCAGCCAACCAGAGCTGGCGGACCGGCAGCCAATCAGGGAAGCGGCCGCAGCAGTCGCTCCTGATTGGCTGCCGCTGCAGCTTCCCTGATTGGCTGCCGGTCCGCCAGCTCTGATTGGCTGGTGGCCGGCGCTACAATTGAAATACCGCCGCGTTCAACTTGTTCATGGCTGCCGCCCGCCTAATATTAGTAAGTACTATTACTTATACAACCACCCTCCCGCTGCCGCGCATGCGCAGTATAATCCCGTGAATCCCGGTATTGGATGCTCCAATCCCGGGATTCAAATCCCGGCATTTTTGGGCCCAAATCCCGGGATCCCGCCGATCCCAATCCCGGGATTGGCCTCCCTAGTGACAACATGTTTCTTAAATCAGGGAAAAGAAATTCACCTTTTAATGACCTCACGTGTCAGCTAGCAAGTCAACTGTACTTCAGAAGGCACACTGCGGAACATCACATATCATCTGCATAATGAGCAGAAGTGTTATCACATATAATTTGCAGAATGAGCATAAGTGTTATCACATATCATTTGAATAATGAGCATAAGTATTATCACAGAACATAGCAGAAGACCCAAATGTCATTTATCCAGAAGGGTTCAGGAATGTTCGACCAGTTTACTAATGCGCCACTAGGTGGCAATAGAAACTTAAATAAAAGAAAGTATTTAAACTTATACACAATCCGGAGAAGTCTATAAGTATCAGTTTAGACAGATCACAAAAGTCTCATGGTATATAGGAGGGAGTTGCGGAAGACTGCAGGTGGTAATTAGCATGGGCCAGCGTAGTTACTGGTTGTGGAGAAGAATATTAAGAGTCTGGCATTAGACTGACAACATGTGGTTAATAGCTGGGCTTTGTAGGGGTAGACAAGAGAACAGTCTGCAGGCAATGTCGGAAATCTTATATAAGGTGGGGTGTAAGCTCGGGAGCTACCCCTTGCAGGGTCCCTAAGGAGACGGAGGCTGACTGGATTCGTGTTGAACGCACCCCTCACTAAGGGACTTGTCTTTTAGGCAAAGTGTCTCTCTTTAATTACAGTTTTAGGGAACTGGGCACATGGAGGACACCTGGCACCTTTAGGTAGGAGGTGGTGGCAGTGCAGCTGCGGCTGCTGTCAGACTCCATTGCTGTGGCGGCTGTTATGATCCCCCTTGCCAAGGTAGACGTGGGAGGGCTATCAATAGTAAAGAGTACCTGGTCTTTTGAATGCTCCAACAACAGTGAGCGACATGGAACTCTGCCCCTGCAAGATGCTGGCTCTCTCTCTCTCGTCAGGAGCAGCTGTGTTCTGCCCGTTCTCCGCTCCTTGATCCTGGAACATTCAGTGGCGGTAGCGGCTTTCCTCCAGGCGCGGTGGTCACACCTCCTCCATTCGCACTGCGACTCTCCCTCTGTGCTGCACCCGGTGATGGTGATCAACGGTCCTCTCTCTGTTGGCCCCAGACTGCTTACAGCGCGGCCGCGGCTCTCCTCTGTGTGGCGGGCAGGCGAGTGGTCCCGATCAGGTCCCAGCCCCCCTTTCAGTGTGGCTGCATCCCCTCCATGTTCCGCAGCGGCGTCTCGCTCTGTCCTCCCCTCACAACGTCTGACCCTCTTGCGCGCCAGACCCATTGCTCCTCCTCCTGCTTTCCCGCTTCTCCTCCTCCAATCCCTGGCATTCCAGGGGTTCCCGCTCTCCCCAGAACGGCTGGACACTGCTCGTTCCAGGTGCCCGTCTCAGCTCCCCCTCCATGAATCATTGCTAAGCAACCAGAAGCAAAGGTTTGAATACTGCCCATACCTTTCACTGGTAACTTGTCAAGCAGCATTAGTTGTACTTGAGGGGGTTAGGATGCATTAATGGAACCCCCAAACGCGGGTATCACACAGGCACCTTGGGCCCTTCCACCACCCCTACCATGCACCCCCTGTCCTGCTAGTTTGCTGTAATCACAGAGACACAGCCAGTGCTGAAAGTGCCACTCAGTCAGTGCACATTTCTGCACACTGACTGCTGCTGCATACTACCCCCTAACCCTTCTTCATGGTATTGGTGGATACAGATGGAAGGCCGGCTCAGGAGGCAGCAGGGGCCAATCCACACGCCACTTACCGCCTACCTGGACTCCCAGCTAAGTAGGTGGCGGAGCACTAGGAACAGAAGGAGGCAACTCTAAGAACGGGAGCAGGCATGTCGGTGGCACAGCATCTAACTGGTCAGTGATGCTTTCTATACTGAGCCAAGTCACCCGCTCTGAGTGTAGCTGTAGAGCCGAGAGCCGGCATGTGTTCTGCCGCGCGCCCTGTCTGTGCTACACACTGTCATCTTTTGCTGCCATTGTCCACGAGCAGCACCTGCTCCCAGCTGCATCCCTATAGCACCCACCTCCCATGGGCACTGCCTGTGTGATGGATGCAGTGGTTCAGCAACGGTGTAAACCCCAGCTCCTCTCTCCCATAAGGCTGTCTATTCTGCCTGCTAGAGGAAGGTATACTGGGCACATGCACATTGAGGGAGTGAGGTGCAGGGATATGAGGTATTGAGGTTCAGGGGTATGAGGTAGTGAGGTGCAGGGGTATGAGGGGGGAGTGAGGTGCAGGGGTATGAGGTAGTGAGGTGAGGGGTATGAGGAGGGAGTGAGGTGCAGGGGTATGAGGTAGTGAGGTGCAGGGGTATGAGAAGGAAGGAGGTATTGAGGTGCCGGGTATGAGGAGGGAGTGAGGTGCAGGAGTATGAGGAGGAAGTAAGGTACAGGAGTATGAGGAGGTATTGAGGTGCGTGGTATGAGGAGATATTGAGGTACAAGGGTATGAGGAGGAAGTGAGGTGCGGGGTATGATGAGGGAGTGAGGGGTGGGGTATGAGGAAGGAGTGAGGTGCGGGGTATGAGGAGGGAGTGAGGTGCAGGGGTATGAGTAGTGAGGTGCAGGGGTATGAGGAGGGAGTGTGGTGCAGAGTTATGAGGTAGTGAGGGGTTGCAGGGATATGAGAAGGAAGGAGGCATTGAGGTGCAGGGTATGAGGAGGGAGTGAGGTGCAGGAGTATGAGGAGGAAGTGAGGTGCGGGGTATGAGGAGGGAGTGAGGTGCGGGGTATGAGGAGGGAGTGAGGTGCATGGGTATGAGGAGGGAGTGAGGTGCAGGAATAGGAAGAGGGAGTGAGGTGCAGGGGTATGAGTAGTGAGGTGCAGGAGTATGAGGAGGGAGTGCGGTGCAGGGTTATGAGGTAGTGAGGTGCAGGGATATGAGAAGGAAGGAGGTATTGAGGTGCGGGGTATGAGGAGGGAGTGAGGTGCAGGAGTATGAGGAGGAAGTGAGGTGCGGGGTATGAGGAGGGAGTGTGGTGCGGAGTATGAGGAGGGAGTGAGGAGCAGGGTTATGAGAAGGAGGGAGTGATGTGCAGGGGTATGGTAAGGAGGGAGTGAGGTGCAGAGGTATGAGGAGGGAGTGAGATGCAGGGGTATAAGGAGGGAGTGAGGAGCAGGGGTATGAGAAGGAAGGAGGTAGTGAGGTGCAGGGTATGAGCAGGGAGTGAGGTGCAGGGATATGAGAAGGAGGGAGTGAGGTACAGGGGTATGGCAAGGAGGGAAGAGCAGAGGTATGAGGAGGGAGTGAGGTACAGGGGTATGAGGAGGGAGTGAGGTGCAGGGGTATGGGAAGGAGATAGTGAGATGCAGGGGTATAAGGAGGGAGTGAGGTGCAGGGGTATGAGAAGGAAGGAGGTAGTGAGGTGTTGGGTATAAGGAGGGAGTGAGGTGCAGGAGTATGAGGAGGAAGTGAGGTGCAGGGTTATGAGAAGGAGGGAGTGAGGTGCAGGGGTATGGGAAGGAGAGAGTGAAGTGCAGGGGTATGAGGACGGAGTGGGGTGCAGGGGTATGTGAAAGAAGAATTGAGGTGCAGGGGTATGAGGAGGGAGTGAGGTGCAGGGGTATGGGAAGGAGGGAGTGAGGTGCAGGGGTATGAGGAGTGAGGGAGTAAAGTGCAGGGTTATGAGAAGGAGGGAGTGAGGTGCAGGGGTATGGGAGGGAGGGAGTGAGGTGCAGGGATATGAGGAGGAGTGAGGTGCAGGAGTTTGAGAACAAACCCACAGAACTGGTTACACACCCGACACCGGGATCCCGACCGGCACAATCCCGACAGGGGGGCGAGCGCAACGCAGCCCCTTGTGGGCTTGCTGCACTCGCCACGCTGCGGGCCCGATGCCTCGCTTCGCTCGGCACACTAATTTATTCTCCCTCTATAGGTGTCGTGGACACCCACAGAAGGAGGATTCCGACCGCTGGGATCCCGTCCGGCGGGATCTTGACCGCATCCCGCAGCGGCATACAATAGGACCCTCATATATTTCAGCTCCAGGCCCATGTGGACCTTAATCTGGCACTGGCCATAGCAGATGCAGATGTTGCCTGGGCTGATTCCTAATCACTGAATTGGTAGCCCGCATTTACAGTACATAAATGTAATGTTAGGTTAGCAGACAAAACGCTGTCTTTGCTGTAGAACTGAATAAAGTGACTATATGGAGTGTGAATGGAATATTGGCAACACAAATACCCTGATCATTGGCCAAGCATTCAGAAACAAATTAATGTAATAGATTATTATGTGTTTATAAATCTCTTGTGTACATTAAAGAAACACTATCTCTCCATAGCCAGATACTTTTCCTGCAAGCATACATAGGGAATTGTTGCATTTCTCTATATCTGGTGGGTTTCCGATCGGCAAGGAACACAAATTCTCAGCGATTTGAGGAGTGGGAAAGCCTAATCACGGGAAAGCAGATTCTTTTGGAGCGAGAGAAGTTGTTACTGTTTTTGTATACTGTATCCAGCAGATTCCTGAACATGTGGACGTCCAGCTGTATTTCAATCACAGGTGTTTGGCCCCAGAGTCTGGATAAGAAACATTAGCAGGCAGTAAAGTTTAGATGCAAAGGTCATTGTTGGTCATTTCACACATCAAATCCAGATTAATGGGATAGTGATCTCCAAAGAGTTCTCAATAAGACTAAAGTTAATGTAAATAGTGTTTTCTTTACAAAATTAAAAGACAGGTCATTTTCTTTGTTTCATACATTGGAATCCTATAGTTTAATTTCCTTATTTTTATTTTTTTAAAAGATGAATTTAAAAAGATTTTGTTTCTTCAGTTTGTAAGTGTTGCATTTAGAGGTTCATTTCCTACACTTATTGGTGGTCATTCCGAGTTGTTCGCTCGCTGCTATTTTTAGCAGAATTGCTAATAGGCTAAAATCCGTCAGTTCTGCGCATGCGTATGCACAGCAGGGCGCACGCGCTAAGCAATTTTACACAAAACTATGCTATTTTACTCACGGGCGAACAAAGCTTTTCAATCGCTCTGCTGATCGTAGTGTGATTGACAGGAAGTGGGTGTTTCTGGGCAGAAACTGACCGTTTTCAGGGAGTGTGCTAAAAAAACGCAGGCGTGCCAGGAGTGGCTGGAGAAACGGGGGAGTGGCTGGCCGGACGCTGGGCATGTTTGTGATGTCAAACCAGGAACTAAACGGACTGAGGTGATCGCAATCTAGGGGTAGGTCTGGAACTACTCAGAAACTGCAAGGAAATACTTAATAGCAGAATTGCTAATCTTTCGTTAGCAATTCTGCTAAGCTAAGATACACTCCCAGAGGGCGGCGGCTTTGTGTTTGCATTTCTGTTAAAAGTAGCTAGCGAGCGAACAACTCGGAATGAGGGCCGCCGCCATTATCTTATAAAGGGAAGACATTTTGTAGGGGAGTAATCAATGTATCCTGTACAGTATTTACAGAAAGCTACGTATGGAGATAGTCTGTCTAAGCATTTCATAGTGTGACCGGTATACACAATATAAGTAAATACTTAGCTAGTCTAGCTCTTGCTTTTGTTATTGTTAACCATGATCTACTGTATTTTACAGTTTATTCCTCAAGGGCAAGAATGAACATGAATATTTATCTATGCAGTTAATATATATCATATATATTTATCAAACTATTGATCGATTAATGGGCCTTATTCAGACCTGATCGCAGCAGCAAAATCTTTCTCTAATGGGAAAAACCATGTGCACTGCAAGTGGGGCAGATATAACATTTGCAGAGAGAGTTAGATTTGGGTGGGTTATTTTGTTTCTGTGCAGGGTAAATACTGGCTGCTTTATTTTTACACTGCAATTTAGATTTCAGTTTGAACACACCACACCCAAATCTAACTCTCTCTGCACATGTTATATCTGCAGGGGTAGGGCAGACCTCGCATTTTACAGCATGCAGTTTTCGTGCGGACGCACCATCTGCACCTGCCCTGATTGGTGGTGTCTATGTGGCGAACGGTGCAGCGATGGCTGATGTGTAGGTAACAGCAGGCAGCGCTGCATAGTGAGAGAGGATTCCCCCTTGTGGGTCGCCCTGTGTGTCGTGTAGGAATAGGTGTGTAGAGGCAGGCATTGAAGGAGTTTGTTGCATAGTGCAGAGCTGTTGTCTGGGAAGCGGTAAGTACAGTATCTGTGGTCTGGGGAGTGGAGGCTAGCTGGAGGGACAGAGGATACACCCACACACACTCTCCTCTAACTGTGTGTGTACAAGGGGCTCTACATGGCGTAATGTGTAGTATAAGAGGGTCTACCTGGCGTAATCTGTATAAAAGGCTCTACCTAATGTGTATAAGGCAAGGGGCTCTACTGTAGTGTAAGGTGTATAAGGTTTACTACTGTGGGGTATAATATGATTAATAGACACTACTGTGCGGTGTAATGTGAATTGGTACTATTCTGTGGCCATGCCCTGTCCCCATGAAGCCATGCCCCTATTTTTTGGGGGGTACACCTTCGGCGTGCACTGTACCTATTTTAAATATGGGCGGAGGTTGGGGGCATCGATTCTCTTTCTGGCATAGGGCACCAAAAAGCCGATTTACGGTGCTGATTCTAGTGACTGACATATAATACACTGAGCATTCTAGTTATCATATACAATATATTGACCTTTGAAGTTTCTTGAAATCAATATACAATATAGAGAGCATTCTAGTGGCCAATATATTATACAGAGAGCATTCTAATGACCTATATATAATACAATACAAAAAGCATTATAGTTATCTCATTATGATTATAGAAAATTACAGAAAATGTCAAAACATTTTATAAAACACTTTAGTGACCTACATACACGGTCGAGTAACATTATTATTTATGACCCCCTCCTACATTTGATGCCGGCAACGCGTAGCCCATGAAGTGTTTCATTCGTTGGCTTGGTGGGTATATAAGGTGTGCGATAGGCTGTCTGCACACATACAGTATCTCTCATGGGTAAAAGGGTGAGATTTATCCAAGTTGCAAAAAGGGATGATTATCGGCTTTCAGGCCAAGGGTGGAAATTTCGGAAATAGCGCAGTTTGTGAAGGTGTATCGTGACTAGACAAATTGCGCCATTGCGAATAACCGATGTGGAGAGTGCAGAGAACCATGTGCCATTGATATGAGAGGTGAACGTCGGCTACGAAGGTGCGTGAGGCTGACCGACGCGCTACGGTGGAGCAGCTCATCATCAAAATGAATCTGGGGACTACCAGATATGTCTAAAACGTCAGTTCAACGAACATCTAGCTTCTGTCCATGCTGCACACAGCGGTGACTCAACTGTGTAAAGCAAAGACAGCATTCAACGTTTTGTGACTCTTACAATATCCATTCATATAATTTGTATGAAAACCTAATCAGACATAATTCATTTACCAAGGCTGCCTACACAGGAGCAAATAGCTCCATATGCCTGACTGTGGCGGTATTCCGGCAGCGGAATCCCGGCGGGGGGACAAGTGCACCTCGCCACGCTGTGGGCTGGGTGGTTACCTACGGTTGCCACAGGTTCTATTCCCACTGTATGGTTTGGTTGTCGTGGACACCCACAAGTGGAAAAAGACCCTGTTGGTCGGCATGCCGACCGTCGGGATTATGAGGGGGAGGTTATGTGACCATCGGTCTCCTGACCGCCGTTCACATGACTATATCCCATGTCAGGCTATATGTAATTTGACCTTTATAGAAAAAGAGATTGCAAGATTGACCAAATATAGTTTCCTCAGTCTTTAGTAAGCAAATGGAAGAACTGAGAGAATTTCTTAGAAACCCTATCCTCAGGATATAAGTTTTTTTTCCTTGAAATCCCCGAGGTCTTACACACTACCATACATTTAGATGTCAGAAGTCTGGGCGGATTGCTGCCTCCTCACTGAAACTCACAGCGAACAAACAGAATTATGCTGTTGGCCATATACTGTATGTATAATATGAAAAATAAGCAAAATCTAATATCTAAGATAATTGTACTTTGTCAGGTATTTGGGTATTTTATACAGATATTGATACAGAAGCTGGGCAAAAGGACACTGACTGCGATTATATCTTTTGCATACGGCGCAGCATAATTGCAGAAACTTCTGTAACATCATCGCACATTGAGTCACCACGCAGAGCCTGAGTGCCTCTGAAGACAAGCAGGCTTACCTGATATCCCAGGACACACACGCCCCTCCAGTAGCAAATGTGATTGCAGCTACTAATATATGCACACCCAGAAAACGCCATACAAATGTCTATGACATGCCTAGGTTCACATGACCTCTCCCCGTTACCATCCCCAAATGCTGACTTCCTGTCACTCACTTTGCGACTAAAATCTTGCTGTGTTCCTGATGTTCCCGCTTTTGTATGTAAGCGTCTGATGTTAGATGCCGGTAGTGAGCATCTCTGTGCATAAGACGGCAGCTGAGCCATTAGTATATTTTCGCAAGTCCGCTGAGAATGAAATTACAGCTGCATATTCAAATCTGTACACCTCTGAATAAAGCACACTGTCTGTCATGTGAAACAAATATTCTCTGAGAAAAGGATCCAATCAGAATACCAGCTGTCGGGATCCTGGCAGTCAGAATACCGATGCCGGAATCCGAACATTATTCGGAATACTGATACTGATACCGGCATCCCAAATAAGTTCACCATCCCTGCGCCAGAATCTCAACAGCCAGGATGCCGAATGAGCAGACATCGGTCCTCAGGAGAGGTAAGATGCGGGGGGAGAGAAGTTAGGTTAAGGATGCGTAGGAAGGGGGCTTAGGTTTAGGCACCCCCCAGGGAGGGTTAGGTTTAGGCTGCAGTGGGGATGGTTAGGCTTAGGCGGTGGGGAGGGGGGTTAGGTTTAGGCACCTCCGGGGAGGGTTAAGTTTAGGCTGCGGGGAGGTTAGGGTTATTAGGCTAGGGGGGGAAGGTAAGTATACTTACCTTCCCTTTTGGGATTCCGAACATTGAGATGCCACGTTCGGTATTCTGACTGCCGGCATCCCAAACACTGGCAAATAGAACCCAACCCCTGAGAAATGGTGATGTCTGAAAACATTGACTTGTTGTTTTGCGAAAATTCCCAGCAATGGGACCTAGTAACAATCTTTACAAATGTGGAGTTCCCATAATGTTTCCTATAATGAATATACAGTTGTTTCGAGTAGATTACATTTCTTATTGGTACTCTCTGGGCAAAAATGGTTGTTGCCACATGTCAGGAGGGGCATAGCCACTCGAAACGGGTGAGTCATCATGACACACCAGCCATTTCTCGTCACTCTGGGAGCATTCTGCTCCATTCCAATACACCTTACCAATATGGTATTTTCTCTCCGCAATGGGGAACCTCTGAATAAATTAATCATCCTTGGGCAGATACTGTCTTCAGTCAGTATTCAATTTTCATGTAGGAGATCATATAGTGCAGAAGATGCCTGCCTGTGTATGAATATAACCAATGTCCTCATCATACAACAGAGCTACTGTCACCTATTGCCCCTTGTATTCCCCCAAGCCTCCTGCTACCTCTGTTTCTCCAATCTTCTGCCCTTTGTACCTCTCTAGTGGCCTAATTCAGACCTGATGACTTGCTAGGGTTTTTTTGCACTGCTGCTAACAGATAGTCGCCGCCCATAGGGGAGTGTATTTTCGCTTTGCAAGTGTGCGAACACATGTGTAGCCAAGCTGTACGAACAGATCTTGTGCAGTCTCTAAGTAGCCCAGGACTTACTCTGCCGCTGCGATCACTTCAGCCTGTCCGGGACCGGAATTGACGTCAGGAGCCCTCCTTGCTAACGCTTGGACACGCCTGCGTTTTTCCAACTACTCCCAGAAAACAGTCAATTGGCACCCACAAACGGCTTCTTCCTGTCAATCTCCTTGCAATCGGGGAGTGTATTTTGCGATCACATGTGCAGTTGAGCGCAGGCATGTCGCACAGGTACAAAGTGGTTCGTTGCTCTGCTATAAGTTTGTGCGAAGAATCCATTCGCACAGCCAATCGCAAGGAGATTGACAGGAAGAAGGTGTTTCTGGGTGTCAACTGACCGTTTTCTGGGAGTGGTTGGAAAAATGCAGGCGTTCCCAAGCATTTGCAGGGCGGGTGTCTGACATCAATTCCGGTTCCGGACAGGCTGAAGTGATTGCAGCTGCTAAGTAAGTCCTGGGCTACTCAGAAACTGCACAAATTCTTTTTGTACCGCTCGGCTGAACATGCGATCGCACACTTGCACAGCTAAAATGCACTCCCCGGTGGGCGGCGACTATGTGAACACAGGACTGCAAAAAACAGCTAGCGAGCGATCAGGTCTGAATTACCCCCTATGTAAGTGGGCGCATACAGTACTGCAACCACTATTCAGGTGTGTGCTTCTTTTTACCTGCACACACCTTGCGTTAACACCATCATACGTTCTTGGCTGGATCTGCTACATATATTAGAAGTCTGCATTGTGTTCCTGTCATTATTACCAATTTTGCAACCTGTTCTGCCTGGTTAATTAGCCAAAGAACTGGTTAAGTTGTTCATCATATGGATTGATCTCCATCACACTCCGCTGGTACCTATATCAACACCTTGCAGCATCATAGAATATAAGATTCTGAGTGAGTACATAAAAAGTAATTTATTCATACTAAGGGGTATATTCAATTGGTGTCGAATCCCGCAGTGGATTCAACAGTTTTCAGATTCGACAGCATTCGACTGTCGAAACCCTCCACCCGGTGCCCTGAATTCGACATACTGTATTCAATACAAAATGGATTCGACACGCCACCAGTCGAAAAGGGACCAATGGTCGAATAGTGGGCGGCATGGATTTGACTTCCAGCGCTTGTCTTCGTATAAATTGGCTTGTTTACTGTGTGCTTAGCAGCCATTTTGTGAACCTGTAGAGCGGAGTGAGGAGCTGCAGAGTGAACAATTTGGCTTTCCTTGCTGTGGTATCGTGCATGATTGTGAACCTACACCCAGAAGACTTTCATTCAGGACGGACAGAAGACCTTGTGCCACCCCGGAGGAGAGTCGTTTTTGGTCCGAATTTTCCATTTTTAGGTAAGTACAACATGTGCTATGGCGTTTCATGTAGGTGCTTGTGTAGTGTATGGGTGCTGTTTTGAATACTTGGCTAGTGTTTTGTACAGGGGCGTTTCTACAGAGGAGGGGGCCCGTGTGCACCTGCAGAGAACCATGTGCCATTGATATGAGAGGTGAACGTCGGCTACGAAGGTGCGTGAGGCTGACCGACGCGCTACGGTGGAGCAGCTCATCATCAAAATGAATCTGGGGACTACCAGATATGTCTAAAACATCAGTTCAACGAACATCTAGCTTCTGTCCATGCTGCACACAGCGGTGACTCGACCGTGTAAAGCAAAGACAGCATTCAACGTTTTGTGACTCTTACAATATCCATTCATATAATTTGTATAGAAACCTAATCAGACATAATTCATTTACCAAGGCTGCCTACACAGGAGCAAATAGCTCCATATGCCTGACTGTGGCGGTATTCCGGCAGCGGAATCCCGGCGGGGGGACAAGTGCACCTCGCCACGCTGTGGGCTGGGTGGTTACCTACGGTTGCCACAGGTTCTATTCCCACTGTATGGTTTGGTTGTCGTGGACACCCACAAGTGGGAAAAGACCCTGTTGGTCGGCATGCCGACCGTCGGGATTATGAGGGAGCGGGATGTAGGGGGAGGTTATGTGACCATCGGTCTCCTGACCGCCGTTCACATGACTATATCCCATGTCAGGCTATATGTAATTTGACCTTTATAGAAAAAGAGATTGCAAGATTGACCAAATATAGTTTCCTCAGTCTTTAGTAAGCAAATTTAAGAACTGAGAGAATTTCTTAGAAACCCTATCCTCAGGACATAAGTTTTTTTTCCTTGAAATCCCCAAGGTCTTACACACTACCATACATTTAGATGTCAGAAGTCTGGGCGGATTGCTGCCTCCTCACTGAAACTCATATAAACGTCAGTTTTATCAGATCAATCAAAACAAATTGATGTTGGTTGCAATCCAGCATGTGATGATTATGTCACACTGTTTCACTTGAAAGACAGGTGCTTCAGTGCTACCGTTAGGCCCCCTCACAGCGAACAAACAGAATTATGCTGTTGGCCATATACTGTATGTATAATATGAAAAATAAGCAAAATCTAATATCTAAGATAATTGTACTTTGTCAGGTATTTGGGTATTTTATACAGATATTGATACAGAAGCTGGGCAATAGGACACCGACTGCGATTATATCTTTTGCATACGGCGCAGCATAATTGCAGAAACTTCTGTAACATCATCGCACATTGAGTCACCACGCAGAGCCTGAGTGCCTCTGAAGACAAGCAGGCTTACCTGATATCCCAGGACACACACGCCCCTCCAGTAGCAAATGTGATTGCAGCTACTAATATATGCACACCCAGAAAACGCCATACAAATGTCTATGACATGCCTAGGTTCACATGACCTCTCCCCGTTACCATCCCCAAATGCTGACTTCCTGTCACTCACTTTGCAACTAAAATCTTGCTGTGATCCTGATGTTCCCGCTTTTGTATGTAAGCGTCTGATGTTAGATGCCGGTAGTGAGCATCTCTGTGCATAAGATGGCAGCTGAGCCATTAGTATATTTTCGCAAGTCCGCTGAGAATGAAATTACAGCTGCGTATTCAAATCTGTACACCTCTGAATAAAGCACACTGTCTGTCATGTGAAACAAATATTCTCTGAGAAAAGGATCCAGTCAGAATACCAGCTGTCGGGATCCTGGCAGTCAGAATACCGATGCCGGAATCCGAACATTATTCGGAATACTGATACCGGCATCCCAAATAAGTTCACCATCCCTGCGCCAGAATCTCAACAGCCAGGATGCCGAATGAGCAGACATCGGTCCTCAGGAGAGGTAAGATGCGGGGGGGGAGAAGTTAGGTTAAGGATGCGTAGGAAGGGGGCTTAGGTTTAGGCACCCCCCAGGGAGGGTTAGGTTTAGGCTGCAGTGGGGATGGTTAGGCTTAGGCGGTGGGGAGGGGGGTTAGGTTTAGGCACCTCCGGGGAGGGTTAGGTTTAGGCTGCGGGGAGGTTAGGTTAGGGTTATTAGGCTAGGGGGGGAAGGTAAGTATACTTACCTTCCCTTTTGGGATTCCGAACATTGAGATGCCACGTTCGGTATTCTGACTGCCGGCATCCCAAACACTGGCAAATAGAACCCAACCCCTGAGAAATGGTGATGTCTGAAAACATTGACTTGTTGTTTTGCGAAAATTCCCAGCAATGGGACCTAGTAACAATCTTTACAAATGTGGAGTTCCCATAATGTTTCCTATAATGAATATACAGTTGTTTCGAGTAGATTACATTTCTTATTGGTACTCTCTGGGCAAAAATGGTTGTTGCCACATGTCAGGAGGGGCATAGCCACTCGAAACGGGTGAGTCATCATGACACACCAGCCATTTCTCGTCACTCTGGGAGCATTCTGCTCCATTCCAATACACCTTACCAATATGGTATTTTCTCTCCGCAATGGGGAACCTCTGAATAAATTGATCATCCTTGGGCAGATACTGTCTTCAGTCAGTATTCAATTTTCATGTAGGAGATCATATAGTGCAGAAGATGCCTGCCTGTGTATGAATATAACCAATGTCATTATCATACAACAGAGCTACTATCACCTATTGCCCCTTGTATTCCCCCAAGCCTCCTGCTACCTCTGTTTCTCTAACGTCCTAGTGGATGCTGGGAACTCCGTAAGGACCATGGGGAATAGCGGGCTCCGAAGGAGGCTGGGCACTCTAGAAAGATCTTAGACTACCTGGTGTGCACTGGCTCCTCCCACTATGACCCTCCTCCAAGCCTCAGTTAGATTTCGTGCCCGGCCGAGGTTGGATGCACACTAGGGGCTCTCCTGAGCTCTTAGAAAGTTATAGTCTTAGAATTTGTTATTTTCAGTGAGACCTGCTGGCAACAGGCTCACTGCAGCGAGGGACTAAGGGGAGAAGAAGCGAACTCGCCTGCTTGCAGCCGGATTGGGCTTCTTAGGCTACTGGACACCATTAGCTCCAGAGGGATCGACCGCAGGCCCAGCCTTGATGTTCGGTCCCGGAGCCGCGCCGCCGTCCCCCTTACAGAGCCAGAAGCAAGAAGATGGTCCGGAAAATCGGCGGCATGAAGACTCTGTCTTCACCAAGGTAGCGCACAGCACTGCAGCTGTGCGCCATTGCTCCTCTCACACACTTCACATTCCGGTCACTGAGGGTGCAGGGCGCTGGGGGGGGCGCCCTGAGGCAGCAATAAAAACACCTTGGCTGGCTAAAATACCTCAATATATGGCCCCAGGGGCTATATATGAGGTAAATACCCCTGCCAGAATTCCATAAAAAACGGGAGAATAGGCCGCGAAAAAGGGGCGGAGCCTATCTCCTCAGCACACTGGCGCCATTTTTCCCTCACAGCTCGGCTGGAGGGAAGCTCCCTGGCTCTTCCCTGCACAGTAAGAGGGAAAAGAGAGGGGGGGCATTAAAATTGGCACTGTATACAGTATATTATATAAAAGCTATTAGGGACATAACTCAGTTAGTCCCTGTATATATATAGCGCTCTGGTGTGTGCTGGCATACTCTTACTCTGTCCCCCCAAAGGACATGTTGAATGAGGAGGCTTATATGGTGACAGAACAGAGGCCGATATATGTGATGTCGCCCCCTGTGGGGCCGACACCAGAGTGGATGGATAGGTGAAAGGTATTAACCGACAGTGTCAACTCCTTACATAAAAGGGTGGATGACGTAACAGCTGTGGGACAGCCGGCTTCGCAGCCCGCGCCTGCCCAGGCGTCTCAAAGGCCATCAGGGGCTCAAAAACGCCCGCTCTCTCAGATGGCAGACACAGATGTCGACACGGAGTCTGACTCCAGTGTCGACAAGGTGGAGACATATACACAATCCACTAGGAACATCCGTGACGTGATCCCGGCAATAAAAAATGTGTTATACATTTCTGACTTTAACCCAAGCACCTCTAAAAATGGGTTTTAGGTTTGGGGAGAAAAAACAGGCAGTGTTTTGTTCCCCCATCAGATGAATAAATGAAGTGTGTGAAAGCGTGGGTTCCCCCGTTAAGAAAGTGAAACTGGTAATTTATAAAAAGTTACTGATGGCGTACCCTTTCCCGCCAGGTGGATAAGTTACGCTGGGAGATATCCCCTAGGGTGGATAAGGCGCTCACACGTTTGTCAAAAAAGGTGGCACTGCCGTCTTAGGATACGGCCACTTTAATAGGTACCTGTTGATAAAAAACAGGAGGCTATCCTGAAGTCTGTATTTACACACTCAGGTACTAGACTGAGACCTGCAGATAGTGCTGCTGCAGCATGGTCGGTGACCCTGTCAAACAGGGATTAGAGATGAGCGGGTTCGGTTCCTCGGAATCCGAACCCGCCCGAACTTCATGTTTTTTTTCACGGGTCCGAGCGACTCGGATCTTCCCGCCTTGCTCGGTTAACCCGAGCGCGCCCGAACGTCATCATGATGCTGTCGGATTCTCGCGAGACTCGGATTCTATATAAGGAGCCGCGCGTCGCCGCCATTTTCACACGTGCATTGAGATTGATAGGGAGAGGACGTGGCTGGCGTCCTCTCCATTTAGATTAGAAGAGAGAGAGTGAGATTGATTTGAGACAGAGACACTTGATTTACTGGAGCTTAGGAGTACTGTAGAGAGTGCAGAGTTTAGTAGTGACTGACCATAGTGACCACCAGACAGTGCAGTTTTATTTAATATAATCCGTTCTCTGCCTGAAAAAAACGATACACAGTGACTCAGTCACATACCATATCTGTGTGCACTGCTCAGCCCAGTGTGCTGCATCATCTATGTATATATCTGACTGTGCTCACACAGCTTATAATTGTGGGGGAGACTGGGGAGCAGTGCCAGTTATAGGTTATAGCAGGAGCCAGGAGTACATATTATTAAAATTAAACAGTGCACACTTTTGCTGCAGGAGTGCCACTGCCAGTGTGACTGACCAGTGACCTGACCACACTGACCACCAGTATAGTTAGTAGTATACTATATTGTGATTGCCTGAAAAAGTTAAACACTCGTCGTGTGACTTGTGTGGTGTTTTTTTTTTTATTCTATAAAAAACTCATTCTGCTGACAGTGTCCAGCAGGTCCGTCATTATATAATATATACCTGTCCGGCTGCAGTAGTGATATATATATATTTTTTATATCATTATTTATCATCCAGTCGCAGCAGACACAGTACGGTAGTTCACGGCTGTAGCTACCTCTGTGTCGGCACTCGGCAGTCCATCCATAATTGTATACCACCTACCCGTGGTTTTTTTTTCTTTCTTCTTTATACATACATACTACATCTCTTTATCAACCAGTCTATATTAGCAGCAGACACAGTACAGTAGTCCACGGCTGTAGCTACCTCTGTGTCGGCACTCGGCAGTCCATCCATAATTGTATACCACCTACCCGTGTTTTTTTTTTCTTTCTTCTTTATACATACATACTACATCTCTTTATCAACCAGTCTATATTAGCAGCAGACACAGTACAGTACGGTAGTCCACGGCTGTAGCTACCTCTGTGTCGGCACTCGGCAGTCCGTCCATAATTGTATACCACCTACCCGTGGTTTTTTTTTCTTTCTTCTTTATACATACATACTACATCTCTTTATCAACCAGTCTATATTAGCAGCAGACACAGTACAGTAGTCCACGGCTGTAGCTACCTCTGTGTCGGCACTCGGCAGTCCATCCATAATTGTATACCACCTACCCGTGGTTTTTTTTTCTTTCTTCTTTATACATACATACTACATCTCTTTATCAACCAGTCTATATTAGCAGCAGACACAGTACAGTACGGTAGTCCACGGCTGTAGCTACCTCTGTGTTGGCACTCGGCAGTCCGTCCATAATTGTATACCACCTACCCGTGTTTTTTTTTTCTTTCTTCTTTATACATACATACTACATCTCTTTATCAACCAGTCTATATTAGCAGCAGACACAGTACAGTAGTCCACGGCTGTAGCTACCTCTGTGTCGGCACTCGGCAGTCCATCCATAATTGTATACCACCTACCCGTGGTTTTTTTTTTCTTTCTTCTTTATACATACTACATCTCATTATCAACCAGTCTATATTAGCAGCAGACACAGTACGTTAGTCCACGGCTGTAGCTACCTCTGTGTCGGCACTCGGCAGTCCGTCCATAATTGTATACCACCTACCCGTGGTTTTTTTTTCTTTCTTCTTTATACATACTACATCTCATTATCAACCAGTCTATATTAGCAGCAGACACAGTACGGTAGTCCACGGCTGTAGCTACCTCTGTGTCGGCACTCGGCAGTCCATCCATAATTGTATACCACCTACCCGTGGTTTTTTTTTCTTTCTTCTTTATACATACATACTACATCTCTTTATCAACCAGTCTATATTAGCAGCAGACACAGTACAGTAGTCCACGGCTGTAGCTACCTCTGTGTCGGCACTCGGCAGTCCATCCATAATTGTATACCACCTACCCGTGGTTTTTTTTTCTTTCTTCTTTATACATACATACTACATCTCATTATCATCCAGTCTATATTAGCAGCAGACACAGTACAGTACAATAGTCCACGGCTGTAGCTACCTCTGTGTCGGCACTCGGCAGTCCATCCATAATTGTATACTAGTATCCATCCATCTCCATTGTTTACCTGAGGTGCCTTTTAGTTGTGCCTATTAAAATATGGAGAACAAAAATGTTGAGGTTCCAAAATTAGGGAAAGATCAAGATCCACTTCCACCTCGTGCTGAAGCTGCTGCCACTAGTCATGGCCGAGACGATGAAATGCCAGCAACGTCGTCTGCCAAGGCCGATGCCCAATGTCATAGTACAGAGCATGTCAAATCCAAAACACCAAATATCAGTAAAAAAAGGACTCCAAAACCTAAAATAAAATTGTCGTCGGAGAAGCGTAAACTTGCCAATATGCCATTTACCACACGGAGTGGCAAGGAACGGCTGAGGCCCTGGCCTATGTTCATGGCTAGTGGTTCAGCTTCACATGAGGATGGAAGCACTCAGCCTCTCGCTAGAAAACTGAAAAGACTCAAGCTGGCAAAAGCACCGCAAAGAACTGTGCGTTCTTCGAAATCCCAAATCCACAAGGAGAGTCCAATTGTGTCGGTTGCGATGCCTGACCTTCCCAACACTGGACGTGAAGAGCATGCGCCTTCCACCATTTGCACGCCCCCTGCAAGTGCTGGAAGGAGCACCCGCAGTCCAGTTCCTGATAGTCAGATTGAAGATGTCAGTGTTGAAGTACACCAGGATGAGGAGGATATGGGTGTTGCTGGCGCTGGGGAGGAAATTGACCAGGAGGATTCTGATGGTGAGGTGGTTTGTTTAAGTCAGGCACCCGGGGAGACACCTGTTGTCCGTGGGAGGAATATGGCCGTTGACATGCCTGGTGAAAATACCAAAAAAATCAGCTCTTCGGTGTGGAAGTATTTCACCAGAAATGCGGACAACATTTGTCAAGCCGTGTGTTCCCTTTGTCAAGCTGTAATAAGTAGGGGTAAGGACGTTAACCACCTCGGAACATCCTCCCTTATACGTCACCTGCAGCGCATTCATAATAAGTCAGTGACAAGTTCAAAAACTTTGGGCGACAGCGGAAGCAGTCCACTGACCAGTAAATCCCTTCCTCTTGTAACCAAGCTCACGCAAACCACCCCACCAACTCCCTCAGTGTCAATGTCCTCCTTCCCCAGGAATGCCAATAGTCCTGCAGGCCATGTCACTGGCAATTCTGACGAGTCCTCTCCTGCCTGGGATTCCTCCGATGCATCCTTGCGTGTAACGCCTACTGCTGCTGGCGCTGCTGTTGTTGCTGCTGGGAGTCGATGGTCATCCCAGAGGGGAAGTCGTAAGCCCACTTGTACTACTTCCAGTAAGCAATTGACTGTCCAACAGTCCTTTGCGAGGAAGATGAAATATCACAGCAGTCATCCTGCTGCAAAGCGGATAACTGAGGCCTTGACAACTATGTTGGTGTTAGACGTGCGTCCGGTATCCGCCGTTAGTTCACAGGGAACTAGACAATTTATTGAGGCAGTGTGCCCCCGTTACCAAATACCATCTAGGTTCCACTTCTGTAGGCAGGCGATACCGAGAATGTACACGGACGTCAGAAAAAGACTCACCAGTGTCCTAAAAAATGCAGTTGTACCCAATGTCCACTTAACCACGGACATGTGGACAAGTGGAGCAGGGCAGGGTCAGGACTATATGACTGTGACAGCCCACTGGGTAGATGTATGGACTCCCGCCGCAAGAACAGCAGCGGCGGCACCAGTAGCAGCATCTCGCAAACGCCAACTCTTTCCTAGGCAGGCTACGCTTTGTATCACCGCTTTCCAGAATACGCACACAGCTAAAAACCTCTTACGGCAACTGAGGAAGATCATCGCAGAATGGCTTACCCCAATTGGACTCTCCTGTGGATTTGTGGCATCGGACAACGCCAGCAATATTGTGTGTGCATTAAATATGGGCAAATTCCAGCACGTCCCATGTTTTGCACATACCTTGAATTTGGTGGTGCAGAATTTTTTAAAAAACGACAGGGGCGTGCAAGAGATGCTGTCGGTGGCCAGAAGAATTGCGGGACACTTTCGGCGTACAGGCACCACGTACAGAAGACTGGAGCACCACCAAAAACTACTGAACCTGCCCTGCCATCATCTGAAGCAAGAAGTGGTAACGAGGTGGAATTCAACCCTCTATATGCTTCAGAGGTTGGAGGAGCAGCAAAAGGCCATTCAAGCCTATACAATTGAGCACGATATAGGAGGTGGAATGCACCTGTCTCAAGTGCAGTGGAGAATGATTTCAACGTTGTGCAAGGTTCTGATGCCCTTTGAACTTGCCACACGTGAAGTCAGTTCAGACACTGCCAGCCTGAGTCAGGTCATTCCCCTCATCAGGCTTTTGCAGAAGAAGCTGGAGACATTGAAGGAGGAGCTAACACGGAGCGATTCCGCTAGGCATGTGGGACTTGTGGATGGAGCCCTTAATTCGCTTAACAAGGATTCACGGGTGGTCAATCTGTTGAAATCAGAGCACTACATTTTGGCCACCGTGCTCGATCCTAGATTTAAAACCTACCTTGGATCTCTCTTTCCGGCAGACACAAGTCTGCTGGGGTTGAAAGACCTGCTGGTGAGAAAATTGTCAAGTCAAGCGGAACGCGACCTGTCAACATCTCCTCCTTCACATTCTCCCGCAACTGGGGGTGCGAGGAAAAGGCTCATAATTCCGAGCCCACCCGCTGGCGGTGATGCAGGGCAGTCTGGAGCGACTGCTGATGCTGACATCTGGTCCGGACTGAAGGACCTGACAACGATTACGGACATGTCGTCTACTGTCACTGCATATGATTCTCTCAACATTGAAAGAATGGTGGAGGATTATATGAGTGACCGCATCCAAGTAGGCACGTCACACAGTCCGTACTTATACTGGCAGGAAAAAGAGGCAATTTGGAGGCCCTTGCACAAACTGGCTTTATTCTACCTAAGTTGCCCTCCCACAAGTGTGTACTCCGAAAGAGTGTTTAGTGCCGCCGCTCACCTTGTCAGCAATCGGCGTACGAGGTTACATCCAGAAAATGTGGAGAAGATGATGTTCATTAAAATGAATTATAATCAATTCCTCCGCGGAGACATTGACCAGCAGCAATTGCCTCCACAAAGTACACAGGGAGCTGAGATGGTGGATTCCAGTGGGGACGAATTGATAATCTGTGAGGAGGGGGATGTACACGGTGATATATCGGAGGATGATGATGAGGTGGACATCTTGCCTCTGTAGAGCCAGTTTGTGCAAGGAGAGATTAATTGCTTCTTTTTTGGGGGGGGGTCCAAACCAACCCGTCATATCAGTCACAGTCGTGTGGCAGACCCTGTCACTGAAATGATGGGTTGGTTAAAGTGTGCATGTCCTGTTTATACAACATAAGGGTGGGTGGGAGGGCCCAAGGACAATTCCATCTTGCACCTCTTTTTTCTTTTATTTTTCTTTGCGTCATGTGCTGTTTGGGGAGGGTTTTTTGGCAGGGCCATCCTGCGTGACACTGCAGTGCCACTCCTAGATGGGCCCGGTGTTTGTGTCGGCCACTAGGGTCGCTTATCTTACTCACACAGTCAGCTACCTCATTGCGCCTCTTTTTTTCTTTGCGTCATGTGCTGTTTGGGGAGGGTTTTTTGGAAGGGCCATCCTGCGTGACACTGCAGTGCCACTCCTAGATGGGCCCGGTGTTTGTGTCGGCCACTAGGGTCGCTTATCTTACTCACACAGTCAGCTACCTCATTGCGCCTCTTTTTTTCTTTGCGTCATGTGCTGTTTGGGGAGGGTTTTTTGGAAGGGCCATCCTGCGTGACACTGCAGTGCCACTCCTAGATGGGCCCGGTGTTTGTGTCGGCCACTAGGGTCGCTTATCTTACTCACACAGTCAGCTACCTCATTGCGCCTCTTTTTTTCTTTGCGTCATGTGCTGTTTGGGGAGGGTTTTTTGGAAGGGCCATCCTGCGTGACACTGCAGTGACACTCCTAGATGGGCCCGGTGTTTGTGTCGGCCACTAGGGTCGCTTATCTTACTCACACAGTCAGCTACCTCATTGCGCCTCTTTTTTTCTTTGCGTCATGTGCTGTTTGGGGAGGGTTTTTTGGAAGGGCCATCCTGCGTGACACTGCAGTGCCACTCCTAGATGGGCCCGGTGTTTGTGTCGGCCACTAGGGTCGCTTATCTTACACAGCTACCTCATTGCGCCTCTTTTTTTCTTTGCGTCATGTGCTGTTTGGGGAGGGTTTTTTGGAAGGGACATCCTGCGTGACACTGCAGTGCCACTCCTAGATGGGCCCGATGTTTGTGTCGGCCACTAGGGTCGCTTATCTTACTCACACAGCGACCTCGGTGCAAATTTTAGGACTAAAAATAATATTGTGAGGTGTGAGGTATTCAGAATAGACTGAAAATGAGTGTAAATTATGGTTTTTGAGGTTAATAATACTTTGGGATCAAAATGACCCCCAAATTCTATGATTTAAGCTGTTTTTTAGGGTTTTTTGAAAAAAACACCCGAATCCAAAACACACCCGAATCAGACAAAAAAAATTCGGTGAGGTTTTGCCAAAACGCGGTCGAACCCAAAACACGGCCGCGGAACCGAACCCAAAACCAAAACACAAAACCCGAAAAATTTCCGGCGCTCATCTCTAACAGGGATACTAGTTGGCAAACATAAAAACATATTAAAGACGTCGTCTTATATATGGGGGATGCACAGAGGGATATTTTGCCGGCTGGCATCCAAAATAAATGTAATGTCCATTCTGTCAGGAGGGTATTAGAGACCTGTCACTGGACAGGTGATGCTGACTTAAAAAGCGCATAGAGAGCCTTATAAGGGTGAGGAATTATTTGGGGATGGTCTCTGGGACCTCGTATCCACAGCAACTGCTGGGAAGAAATAATTTTACCTCAGGTTTCCTCACAGACAAAGGTACAGTCCTTTCGGCTTCAGAAAAGCAAGCGGGTCAAATGGCGCTTCCTTTCTGTACAGAGACAAGGGTAGAGGGAAAAAAGCTGCACCAGTCAGCCTGTTCCCAGAATCAAGATTCTTCCCCCGCCTCCTGTGAGGCCACACCATGACGCGGGTGCTCCACAGGTGTAGCCAGGTACGGTGGGGGGCCGTCTCAAAAATTTCAGCAATTAGTGGGCTCGCTCACAGATGGATCCCTGTTTCTTTCAAGTAGTATTTCAGGGGTACAAGCTGGAATTCGAGATGTCTCCCCCCAGCCGTTTCCTAAAATATGCCTTGCTGACAACTCCCTCAGGCAGGGAGGCTGTGCTAGAGGCAATTAATAAGCGGTATTCCCAGCAGGTAATACTCAAGGTGCCCCTACTTCAACAAGGACGGGGTTACTATTCCACACGGGTTGGGGTACCGAAACCGCATGGTTCGGTGTGACCCATTTTATATTTAAAATCCTTGAACACAAAAATTCAAGTTCAAGATGGAATCGCTCAGGGCGGTTATTCCAAGCCTGGACGAGGGGGATTACATGGTATCCTGGGACATCAAGGATGCTTACCTGCATGTCCCCATTTACCATCCTCGCCAGGAGTACCTCAGATTTGTGGTACAGGATTACCATTACCAAGTCCAGACACTGCCGTTTGGACTGTACATGGCACCGAGGGTGTTTTATCAAGGTAATGGCCGAAATGTTGATACTCCTTCAAAAAAAGGGAGTTGTAATTATCCCGTACTTGGACAATCTCGTTATAAGGGCGAAGTCCAAGGAGCAGTTGGTAGTCGGGGTAGCACTATTTTGGAAAGTGCTACAACAGCATGGTTGGATTCTAAACAGTCCAAAGTCACAGCTGGTTCCTATGACACGTCTACTGTTCCTGGGGATGGTTCTGGACATAAACCAGAAATAGTGTTTCTCCCGGAGGAGAAAGCCAAGGAGTTGTCATCTCTAGTCAGAGACCTCCTGAAGCCAAAATAGGTAGCGGTGCATCATTGCACGCGAGTCCTGGGAAAAATGGTAGCTTCCTACGAAGCAATCCCATTAGGCAGGTTCCATACAAGAACTTTTCAGAGGGACCTGTTGGACAAGTGGTCCGGATCGCATCTTCCGATGCATAGGCTGATAACCCTGTCTCCAAGGACCAGGGTATCTCTACTGTGGTGGCTGCAGAGTGCCCATCTTCAAGAGGGCCGCAGGTTCGGCATACAGGACTAGGTCCTAGTGACCATGGATTCCAGCCTTTGAGGCTGGGAGGCAGTCACACAGGGAAGAAATTTCCAGGGACTTTGGTCAAGTCAGGTTATTTCCCTACACATAAATATTCTGGACCTGAGGGCCATTTACAATGCCCTGAGGCCGGCAAGGCCTCTGCTTCAAAACCAGCCGGTACTGATCCAATCAGACAACATCACGGCAGTCGCCCATGTAAACCAACAGGGCGGCACAAGAAGCAGGATGGCGATGGCAGAAGCCACAAGGATTCTCCGATAGGCGGAAAATCATGTGTTAGCACTGTCAGCAGTGTTCATTCCCGGAGTGGACAACTGGGAAGCAGATCTTCTCAACAGACACGACCTCCACCCGGGAGAATGGGGACTTCCTCCAGAAGTCTTCCAATAGGATTGTACACCATTGGGAAAGGCCACAGGTGGACATGATGGCGTCCCGCCTCAACAAAAAGCTATAAAAGATATTGCACCGGGTCAAGGGACCCTCAGGCGATAGCTATGGACGCTCTGGTAACACCGTGGGTGTACCAGTCGGTTTATGTGTTCTCCCCTCTGCCTCTCATACCAAAGGTACTGAGAATAATAAGAAGGCGAGGAGTAAGAACGATACTCGTGGATGGCCAAGAAGAGCTTGGTACCCAGAACTTCAAGAATTTATATCAGAGGACCCATGGCCTCTGCCACTCAGACAGGACCTGCGGCAGCAGGGGCCCTGTCTGTTCCAAGACTTACCGCAGCTGCGTTTGTCGGCATGGCGGTTGAACGCCGGATCCTGAAGGAAAAGGGCATTCCGGAGGAAGTCATTCCTACGCTTACTAAAGCCAGGAAAGAGGTTACAGCAACTCATTATCACCGCATATGGCGAAAATATGTTGCATGGTGTGAGGCCGAAAGGGCCCCAACAGAGGAATTTCAACTAGGTCGATGTCTGCATTTCCTGCAAGCAGGAGTGACTATGGGCCTTAAATTGGGTTCCATTAAGGTACAGATCTCGGCTCTGTCGATTTTCTTTCAAAAAGAACTAGCTTCAGTACCTGAAGTTCAGACATTTATAAAAGGAGTGCTGCAGAGTCAGCCCCCGTTTGTGCCTCCTGTGGCACCTTGGGATCTCAACGTGGTGTTGAGTTTCTTAAAATCACATTGGTTTGAACCACTAAAAACCGTGGATCTGAAATATCTCACGTGGAAGGTGGTTATGTTATTGGCCTTGGCTTCTGCCAGGCGAGTATCAAAGTTGGCGGCTTTGTCTTGTAAAAGCCCTTATTTGATTTTCCATATGGATAGGGCAGAATTGAGGACTCGTCCCCAGTTTCTCCCAAAGGTGGTGTCAGCGTTTCACCTGAACCAGCCTATTGTGGTGCCTAGGCTACTAGGGACTTGGAGGACTCCAAGTTGCTAGACGTTGTCAGGGCACTGAAAATATATGTTTCCAGAACGGCTAGAGTCAGAAAATCTGACTCGCTGTTTATCCTATATGCACCTAACAAGCTGGGTGCTCCTGCTTCAGCTTGCACATACTGTGGCAGGCCTGCCACAGCCAAAATCTGTCAATGCCCATTCCACAAGGAAGGTGGGCTCATCTTGGGCGGCTGCCCGAGAGGTCTCGGCTTTACAACTTTGCCGAGCAGCTACTTGGTCAGGGGCAAACACGTTTGCAAAAATTCTACAAATTTGATACCCTGGCTGAGGAGGACCTGGAGTTCTCTCATTCAGTGCTGCAGAGTCATCCGCACACTCCCGCCCGTTTGGGAGCTTTGGTATAATCCCCATGGTCCTTACGGAGTTCCCAGCATCCACTAGGACGTTAGAGAAAATAAGAATTTACTCACCGGTAATTCTATTTCTCGTAGTCCGTAGTGGATGCTGGGCGCCCATCCCAAGTGCGGTTTATCTGCAATACTTGTACATAGTTATGGTTAACTAAATCGGGTTATTGTTGAGCCATCTGTTGAGAGGCTCTATTGTTTCATACTGTTAACTGTGTTTCATATCACGAGTTGTACGGTGTGATTGGTGTGGCTGGTATGAGTCTTACCCGGGATTCAAAATCCTTCCTTATTGTGTACGCTCGTCCGGGCACAGTACCTAACTGAGGCTTGGAGGAGGGTCATAGTGGGAGGAGCCAGTGCACACCAGGTAGTCTAAGATCTTTCTAGAGTGCCCAGCCTCCTTCGGAGCCTGCTATTCCCCATGGTCCTTACGGAGTTCCCAGCATCCACTACGGACTACGAGAAATAGAATTACCGGTGAGTAAATTCTTATTTTCTCCAATCTTCTGCCCTTTGTACCTCAATAAGTGGCCTAATTCAGACCTGATGACTTGCTAGGGTTTTTTTGCACTGCTGCTAACAGATAGTCGCCGCCCATAGGGGAGTGTATTTTTGCTTTGCAAGTGTGCGAACACATGTGTAGCCAAGCTGTACGAACAGATCTTGTGCAGTCTCTAAGTAGCCCAGGACTTACTCTGCCGCTGCGATCACTTCAGCCTGTCCGGGACCGGAATTGACGTCAGGAGCCCTCCTTGCTAACGCTTGGACACGCCTGCGTTTTTCCAACTACTCCCAGAAAACAGTCAATTGGCACCCACAAACGGCTTCTTCCTGTCAATCTCCTTGCAATCGGGGAGTGTATTTTGCGATCACATGTGCAGTTGAGCGCAGGCATGTCGCATAGGTACAAAGTGGTTCGTTGCTCTGCTATAAGTTTGTGCGAAGAATCCATTCGCACAGCCAATCGCAAGGAGATCGACAGGAAGAAGGCGTTTGTGGGTGTCAACTGACCGTTTTCTGGGAGTGGTTGGAAAAAAGCAGGCGTTCCCAAGCATTTGCAGGGCGAGTGTCTGACGTCAATTCCGGTTCCGGACAGGCTGAAGTGATTGCAGCTGCTAAGTAAGTCCTGGGCTACTCAGAAACTGCACAAATTCTTTTTGTACTGCTCGGCTGAACATGCGATCGCACACTTTCACAGCTAAAATACACTCCCCGGTGGGCGGCGACTATGTGAACACAGGACTGAAAAAACAGCTAGCGAGCGATCAGGTCTGAATTACCCCCTATGTAAGTGGGCGCATACAGTACTGCAAC
The DNA here is from genome assembly GCF_028390025.1 of Pseudophryne corroboree. NCBI lineage: Eukaryota > Metazoa > Chordata > Amphibia > Anura > Myobatrachidae > Pseudophryne > Pseudophryne corroboree. The sequence goes on along the minus strand of NC_086450.1, from coordinate 200,152,085 downwards.
CACTATTCAGGTGTGTGCTTCTTTTTACCTGCACACACCCTGCGTTAACACCATCATACGTTCTTGGCTGGATCTGCTACATATATTAGAAGTCTGCATTGTGTTCCTGTCATTATTACCAATTTTGCAACCTGTTCTGCCTGGTGAATAAACCAAAGAACTGGTTAAGTTGTTCATCATATGGACTGATCTCCATCACACTCCGCTGGTACCTATATCAACACCTTGCAGCATCATAGAATATAAGATTCTGAGTGAGTACATAAAAAGTCATTTATTCATACTAAGGGGTATATTCAATTGGTGTCGAATCCCGCAGTGGATTCAACAGTTTTCAGATTCGACAGCATTCGACTGTCGAAACCCTCCACCCGGTGCCCTGAATTCGACATACTGTATTCAATACAAAATGGATTCGACACGCCTCCAGTCGAAAAGGGACCAATGGTCGAATAGTGGGCGGCATGGATTTGACTTCCAGCGCTTGTCTTCGTACAAATTGACTTGTTTACTGTGTGCTTAGCAGCCATTTTGTGAACCTGCAGAGCGGAGTGAGGAGCTGCAGAGTGAACAATTTGGCTTTCCTTGCTGTGGTATCGTGCACGATTGTGAACCTACACCCAGAAGACTTTCATTCAGGACGGACAGAAGACCTTGTGCCACCCCGGAGGAGAGTCGTTTTTGGTCCGAATTTTCCATTTTTAGGTAAGTACAACATGTGCTATGGCGTTTCATGTAGGTGCTTGTGTAGTATATGGGTGCTGTTTTGAATGCTTGGCTAGTGTTTTGTACAGGGGCGTTTCTACAGAGGAGGGGGCTCGTGTGCACCTGCAGATGGGCCCCCTCCTCTGCACGGCGCTGTAGACTCCGGCATTCAGGTCTCTGGAAACATGGCGCCCGCCATGATCTGAAGACCAATTTGGCTACGATTTCCGGCGCAATCACAGCTCCCAGCGCTGGACTCCGGAAAGGTAGGTATTAAAATGGGTGCGGTGTGGGCCCCCTCCTGACCCAGGGGCCCGTGTGCACCGCACCGATAGCACCCATTATAGAAATGCCAATGGTTTTGTATGAGGTATGAGTGCAGCATGTAATGTTTGGGCGGTGGGGGGGTGCCATGAGTTGTACATGTGGTGCTTCTTAATTGTGTTTGGGGTATGTATAAAATGTGTACAGGTGTGTATTAAGGTCCTGCTTTTATTGCTGCATGGCTTCAGTGGAGTTTTGTGTTTGGGTGTGGTTTTTCATGTTTGTTTTTTTAATGTGCTAATGTCTTTTTATGGTCATGCTTGAGCACTGGTTTAATTGCAGCATGACATGTTGGGGTGCAGAGGTGCATTTACTGGCCTTTTGGGTTGTTTGGGCATGGTTTTTCAGGTTTTTTATGTGCTAATGTGTGTTTTTGGTCATGCTTGAGCACTGATTTTTCTAGCAGCATGACATGTTGGGGTGCAAGAGTGGATTTACTCGCCTTTTGGGTTGTTTGGGCGTGGTTTTTCATTTTTTATGTGCTAATGTGTGATTTTGGTCATGCTTCAGCACTGGTTTACTTGCAGCATGACATGTTAGGATGCAGGGGTGCATTTACTGGCCTTTTGGGTGTGGTTTTTCATATTTTTTTATGTGCTAATGTGTGTTTTGGTCATGCTTGAGCACTGGTTTACTAGCAGCAGCATGACATGTTGGGGTGCAGGGATGGATTTACTGGCCCTTTGGGTTGTTTGGGCGTGGTTTTTCATGTTTTATGTACTAATGTGTGTTTTTGGTCATGCTTGAGCTCTGGTTAACTTGCAGCATGACATGTTGGGGTGCAGGGGTGCATTTACTGGCCTTTTGGGTGTGGTTTTTCATGTTTTTTATGTGCTAATGTGTGTTTTTGGTCATGCTTTAGCATTGGTTTACTAGCAGCATGACATGTTGGGGTGCAGGGTTGCATTTACCGGCCTTTTGGGTGTGGTTTTTAAGGTTTTTTATGTGCTAATGTGTTTTTGGTCATGCTTGAGCACTGGTTTACTAGCAGCATGACATGCTTGGGTGCAGGCAGGGCCGGCCCAAGCTTATTTTTTTTAGAAAGCAAATATCTATTTTGGCGCCCCTTGATGGAATAAAAGGGGTGTGGTCTTACAAGAAAGGGGTGTGGCTACACAATTGTACTCCCCGTGGTACAGGGTGATAGTGGGTGACAGGGAGATAATAGGTTACTGGTGAGGCAGGGGTGACAGGGAGATGGTGGGTGACTGATGTCCCCAGTGCCAGATACACATGTCCCCACAGCGCCAGATATACACCCAGTGCAGATACACATATCCCCACAGTGACAGATATGCCCCAAGTGCAGATACACATATCCCCACAGTGCCAGATATGCCCCCAGTGCAGATACACATATCCCCACAGTGCCAGATATGCCGCCAGTGCAGATACACATATCCCCACAGTGCCAGATATGCCCCCAGTGCAGATACACATATCCCCACAGTGCCAGATATGCCGCCAGTGCAGATACATATATCTCCACAGTGCCAGATATGCAGCCAGTGCAGATACACATATCCCCACAGTGCCAGATATGCCGCCAGTGCAGATACATATATCTCCACAGTGCCAGATATGCCCCCAGTGCAGATACATATATCTCCACAGTGCCAGATATGCCCCCAGTGCAGATACACATATCCCCACAGTGCCAGATATGCCCACAGTGCAGATACACATATCCCCACAGTGCCAGATATGCCGCCAGTGCAGATACATATATCTCCACAGTGCCAGATATGCAGCCAGTGCAGATACATATATCCCCACAGTGCCAGATATGCCCCCAGTGCAGATACATATATCTCCACAGTGCCAGATATGCCGCCAGTGCAGATACATATATCCCCACAGTGCCAGATATGCCCCCAGTGCAGATACATATATCCCCACAGTGCCAGATATGCCCCCAGTGCAGATACATATATCACCACAGTGCCAGATATGCCCCCAGTGCAGATACACATGCCTCCACAGTGCCAGATATGCCGCCAGTGCAGATACATATATCCCACTGTGCCAGATATGCCCCCAGTGCAGATACATATATCCCCACAGTGCCAGATATGCCCCCAGTGCAGATACAAATGCCTCCACAGTGCCAGATATGCCCCCAGTGCAGATACACATGCCTCCACAGTGCCAGATATGCCCCCAGTGCAGATACACATGCCTCCACAGTGCCAGATATGCCCCCAGTGCAGATACACATGCCCCCATAGTGTCAGATATGCCCCCACTGCTGACATACATGCGCCTCTGCTACCCCTCCGTCTCCAGCGGAGGTGTCTATCTTAAATTCGTCGCCGGCCCCTGTGAGCCAATTAGAGCTCGCAGTCCGGCAGCCAATCAGAAGACTTAGCTGCCGGTCCGCGAGCTCTGATTGGCTCACGGGCCGGCGCCGAATTTAAGACAGACACCGCCGCTGTAGACGGAGGGGTAGGAGAGGTGCACGCTGCGCTCTCCTCCCCTCACAGCAGCAGCCGCTGGAGACCTCAGAGTGCGCCGGGCAGCGGTGGCCGGGAGCGGATCGAGCCGCTTGCTGGCCACCGCTGCTGTAGAGAGTGAGCCCCTGTGACTCACTGTCTGCAGCAGCGCCCTCTACTGCCTGGCGCTCAACGCGGCTGCATAGCCCGTGTATGCATCGGGCCGGCCCTGGGTGCAGGGGTGGATTTACTGGCCTTTTGGGTTGTTTGGGTGTGGTTTTTCAGGTTTTTTTTATGCGCTAATGTGTGTTTTTGGTCATGCTTGAGCACTGATTTACTAGCAGCATGACATGTTGGGGTGCAGGAGTGGATTTACTGGCCTTTTGGGTTGTTTGGGTGTGGTTTTTCATGTTTTTTAATGTGTTAATGTGTTTTCTCTTACGTCCTAGAGGATGCTGGGGTCCACATTAGTACCATGGGATATAGACAGGTCCACCAGGAGCCATTGGCACTTTAAGAGTTTTGAGAGTGTGGGCTAGCTCCTCCCTCTATGCCCCTCCTACCAGACTCAGTTTAGAAAATGTGCCTGAACGAGCCGGTCACAGCTAGGGGAGCTCTCCTGAGCTTTTATAGTAAAGTTTTATTTTAGAGTTTATTTTTTTATAGGAGGCTGTTGGCAACAGCCTGCCTGCAGCGAGGGACTAAGGGGGGGAGCAGTGTCCGCCCTGCAGGGTCTGAGCCACTGACTCCGCTGACTGGACACTGAGCTCCAGAGGGGTCTGATCGGTCTCTGCCACAGGGGAACCGCTCGCCCCAGCAGCATGCCGCCGACCTCTTACAGAGCTGAAGAGAGTGGTGAGTTAGTCACTGACCCCCCTGGCAAGCGGGGGGGGGGGGGGGTGGTGTGCAGATGGCGGCAATGGGGAGGGAGCGCGCTATTAACCACGCTCACGGGATGGTACCAGAGGCACATAGTGCGGCGCTGTGAGGGGCACCCTGGGCCAGCACGACCCCCCCAACTGGTCAGCAAGCCTGTCGGGGTCCAGGGATCTCAGCCAGCAACATTCCTCAGTTTAATCACCTGAAGAGCGGGAAGACAGCACCATTAAGGGGGCAGAGCTTCTCCTCAGAGCGGACCCAGCAGCATTCCAATGCCATTTTCCTGCCTGCAAGCGCTGAGAGGAAGATTCAGGTCCCTCCACAGCAACTCCATCTTACTGTATACGGTACCAGGGGGTTGTAGAAGGGAAGGGATGCTGTAATTAGACTGTGTGTCCTATTAAGGAGCACAGTCAGCGCTGACAGGGGGTTTCTCCTTGCTACAAAGCGCTGTGTGTGGGTTGGCCCCAATCTCTGTCTCTTGACATTCTTGGGGGGGGGGGGGAAACTCTGTCTGCACTTTTTGTGGTACCGAAACCGGATGGTTCGGTTAGGCCCATTCTGAACCTAAAATCATTGAACCCCTTTATAAAGGAGTTCAAGTTGAAGATGGAGTCTCTCAGGGCGGTGATATCAGGTCTGGAAGAAGGGGAATTCCTGGTATCACTGGATATCAAGGATGCGTACCTTCACATTACGATCTGGCTGCCGCATCAGGCTTAGCTCTGCTCTGCACTCCTGGACTGTCATTTTCAGTTCCAGGCCCTGCCATTCGGTCTCTCCACAGCACCAAGGGTGTTTAGCAAGGTGATGGCGGAAATGATGATACTACTCCGCAAGCAGGGTGTGAACATCATTCCTTATCTGGATGATCTCCTGATAAAGACATCGTCCAAGGAGAAGCTGCTGCAGTCCATTGTTCTCACAACGCGACTGCTCCAGAGTCACGGTTATATTCTGAATTTTCCAAAGTCACATTTGGAACCAACCAATAGATTGTCATTTCTGGGAATGATCCTGAATACGGAAGTGCAGCGGGTGTTTCTTCCTTCTTCTGCGGGACAAGGCGTTGGTGATCCAATCCATGGTCCGGGATGTCTTGAAGCCACCCCGGGTGTCAGTTCATCAATGCATTCACCTATTAGGAAAGATGGTGGCCTCTTACGAGGCTCTCCAGTACGGGAGGTTCCATGCTCGGACCTTCTAACTGGATCTCCTGGACAAGTGGTCGGGATGTCACCTCCACATACATCAGATAATTCGTCTGTCACCAAGGGCAAGGATTTCTCTCCTCTGGTGGCTCCAATTGCCTCACCTTCTGGAGGGCCGCAGGTTAGGGATTCAGGACTGGGTCCTGCTAACAACGATGCGAGCCTCCGGGGCTGGGAAACAGTCACTCAAGGAGTAACCTTCCAAGGACGGTGGTCAAGCCTGGAAGCCAGCCTGCCCATCAACATCCTGGAACTAAGGGCCGTCTACAATGGTCTTCTTCAGACGGCCACTCTTCTGAGAAATCGGGCCATCCAAGTGCAGTCGGACAACGTAACAACAGTGGCTTACATAAACCGACAGGGCAGAACAAAGAGTAGAGCGGCAATGTCAGAGGTGACAAGAATACCCCTCTGGACAGAAAAACATGCGTTAGCGCTGTCAGCCATCTTCATTCCGGGAGTAGACAACTGGGAAGCAGACTTCCTCAGCAGACACAATCTCCATCCAGGAGAGTGGGGACTCCATCCGGAGGTTTTCAAGGAAATAACAGATCTTTGGGGATTGCCCCAAATAGACATGATGGCCTCTCGTCTCAACAAGAAGCTTCGGCGTTATTGTTCCAGGTCGAGGGACCCACAGGCAGTGGCAGCGGATACCCTGGTGTCTCCATGGGTGTTCCAGTCAGTGTATTTGTTTCCACTACTTCCACACATCCCTAGAATCATAAAGCTCATAAGGAGAACAAGGGTTCTAGCGATCCTCATTGCCCCGGACTGGCCAAGAAGGGCTTGATACGCGGACCTTCTGAATCTACTGCAAGAAGAGCCGAGGCCTCTTCCTCTTCGGGAGGACCTGCTGCAGCAGGGGCCATTCGCCTATTAAGACTTACCGTGGCTACGTTTGACGGCAGGGAAGTTGAGCGCCTGATTCTTGCTCAGAAAGGCATTCCGAAGAAGGTTATTCCTACCCTCATACAGGCTAGGAAAGGGGTAACGTCTAAACATTACCATCGTATTTGGAAGAAATATGTCTCTTGGTGTGAGTCTAAGAAGTTTCCTACGGTGGAGTTTCAACTGGGATGTTTCCTCTTCTTCCTGCAAGCAGGGGTGGATATGGGTCTGAGGTTGGGATCAGTGAAGGTCCAGATTTCAGCCTTATCCATTTTCTTTCAGAAGCAATTGCTGCCCTACCTGAGGTTCAGAATTTTTTGAAGGGAGTGCTGCATATCCAACCTCCCTTTGTGCCGCCTCTGGAGCCATGGGACCTTAACGTGGTGTTGCAGTTCCTCCAGTCGGATTGTTTTGAGCCTCTACAGGATGTGGAGCTCAAATTTCTTACATGGAAGGTGGTCACTTTGTTGGCCTTGGCTTCTGCTAGACGTGTCTCCGAGCTAGGGGCTTTATCCTGTAAAAGCCCTTACTTGATCTTCCACGAAGATAGAGCTGAGCTCCGGAAAAGTCAGCAGTTTCTTCCAAAGGTTGTGTCGGCACTTCATATCAACCAACCTATTGTGGTGTCAGTGGCTACTGACTCCTCAATTACTTCAAAGTCCTTGGATGTCATGAGGGCTCTGAAGATTTATATGAAGAGAACTTCTCGTCACAGGAAGTCGGACTCTCTGTTTGTCATATATGATCCTAAGAAAATTGGGTGCCCTGCTTCTAAGCAGACTATTTCTCGCTGGATTAGGTTCGCTATCCAGCACGCTTGTTCTATGGCAGAACTGCCATGTCCACAATCTGTTAAGGCCCACTCTACTCGTAAAGTGGTGTCTTCCTGGGCGGCTGCCCGGGGTGTCTTGGCAGTACAGCTTTGCCGAGCTGCAACTTGGTCTGGGTCGAACATGTTTGCAAAGTTCTACAAGTTCGATACTTTGGCTTCTGATGATCTGAAGTTCAGTCAATCAGTTCTGCAGGAGCCTCCACGCTCTCTCTCCCTTTCTGGGAGCTTTGGTACATCCCCATGGTACTAATGTGGACCCCAGCATTCTCTAGGACGTAAGAGAAAATAGGATTTTGGTACCTACCGGTAAATCCTTTTCTCGTAGTCCGTAGAGGATGTTGGGCACCCACCCAGCGCTTCGTTTTTCTGCAATTGTTATTTGGTTCAATACCACTTAATTTTAGTTGAGTACTGCATTGTTACTTGGTAATATTTCAGCAATTGCTGAGTGGTTCAAGCTAGTTGTGTTGACGTGCCTTGTATGTGTGAGCTGGTATGAATCTCACCATTATCTGTGTTAAGTCCTTCTCTCGAAGTATGTCGTCTCCTCTGCACAGTTTCTAGACTGAGTCTGGTAGGAGGGGCATAGAGGGAGGAGCCAGCCCACACTCTCAAACTCTTAAAGTGCCAATGGCTCCTGGTGGACCTGTCTATACCCCATGGTACTAATGTGGACCCCAGCATCCTCTATGGACTACGAGAAAAGGATTTACCGGTAGGTACCAAAATCCTATTTTTTTGGTCATGGTTGAGCACTGGTTTAATTGCAGCATGCTATGTTGGTGTGCAGAGGTGCCTTTAGTGTAGTTTTTTTTTTATTTTTATGAATTGTGTAATGTGAGGTGCGTGGCTCTGTGTTTTATTTTATTTTTGGGGTGTTTGGTTGTTTTTTGGGGGTACATATGTAAAAAAAATATTTATCTTTTACAACAGGAATGTCCAGGGACCAGCGCCCCCTTTCCCCCCACTCCTCAGAAGTATTGCTGGACAGCAACGAGGAGTGGGCCCCGACCCAGGAGAAGGTGATGGCCGAACAGGTCATCCAGCAAGCAGCCGAGGTCATCAAGGGACCAAAGCCACAGAAAGAAAAAGAAAAGGCCAAGACAGGTAATTACTTTCAGCGCCTGCAGCCACACTAGCATCCAACTTGATACACCCATGGGCACTTGCAGGCACACCGACACACCCCAAGGCACACCTACAGGTATCTTTGCGCACTGCCGGGGACACTGACACACTCCCAGGGACACCTACAGATCATTGTGATAGTATTAATTGCATGTTTTATTTCCCTAAAAGGCAAGAAGCCAGCCAGAGGATCAGTTAGACGAGGAAGCCTCTGGAGAAGACACAGAACGGAAGAATCCGCGTGGACCCTGGTACACTGAGGCGGAAAACTGTGTCCTAGTGGATGGCGTCGACAGGTCCTACGACGTTCTGTATGGACCAAGGGCACAGACGGGTGGTCTTCAGTATGCCGACTGTCGGGATCCCGACAGCCGGCATACCGACACTTTTTCTCCCTCGTGGTGGTCCGCGACCCCCCTGGGGGGAGAATAAAACAGCGTGGCGCGCGTAGCCCGCAGCGTAGTGAGCGCAGCGAGCCCACAAGGGGCTCATATGCGCTCGCCACGCTGTCGGTATGCCGGCGGTCGGGCTCCCGGCGCCGGTATGCTGGTCGCCGGGAGCCCGGCCGCCGGCATACCATACTACACCCGCACAGACAACAGCAGCAAAGACAAACAGGAAGATCTGGGAGACCATCGCGGATCAAGTCACTGCAGTATCTGGAAACTGCCGGAGAACCAGAAACTGCATGAAGCGTTACAGTGACTGCCGTAGACAGACCAAGAAAAAGATGGGGATTCAGCGCCGACATGAGACAGCAACCAGAGGTGGTCCGGCTCTGAATTTCAAGTGGCTGCCCTGGGAGGAAGTTATAAAAAGGTGCATGAACCCTGTTATGGTCCAAGGAGTTCGAGGAGGTGTGGACTCCATCCGTCCTGCTGGCTTTCAAGAGGAGGAACAACCGCACAGAAGACGGCGGGAGCCCAGCAGTCCAAAAGGAGGCGTGATGGTAAGAATACATTTAAATGTGCTGTGCTAAACTATTATTATTTCTTTGCTAATGTGTTTGTTCTTTCCCCTAGACACGCCTGCCCAGAGGACATCACCTGTGCTTAGGACATCACCAGCGCACAGACCATCACCTGCGCGCAGACTATCACCGGCGCGCAGGACATCACCAGCGCCCAGACCAGCAACTGTGCACCAAACTTCAACAGTACGCAGTACATCACTTGCACGCAGGGCATCACCAGCTCGTGATCAATCCTCCAGGAGCTTAGAGACTGTGACCCAAGAGCCTCAAGAAGCAGACCTCACCCTTTATAATGTGGACCCATCACCTGACCTGTTTGAGTCGACAGAGTTAACCGATGAGACATTTCCAGGGTTTGATGACAGCCGTGCCGACGCATCAATCCGTAGCCAAGAAATGTCTCCAGATTTGAGGCCCAGAGAAGCTCCTGGAGCATCGGCACCACAGGATGCAGAAGGTTAATATATGGATCCATTGTTTTTTTGGTCACCATTTTCTATTGTTTACTAACTTATGTTTCTTTGGGTGTACTTTTGCAAACAGAGGTGTCACAGACCAGCAGCGGATTCCCGTCAGGGATTGGTCCCTACTTCAGGCTGGATCTGTTACAGGAAGAGTCGGACGACGAGGTGGATCTACATCCCTGTGTAAGTAATTAGATAAAACAAACTTTATTTTAAAAATGTAAAAGTTAGTGAACCTTAAAACATATGTAGTTTATGTGTCTTCTAATTTATTTCTACTTTTCTTTTCAGCTGCACAAATGCAATTGGTGACAGACATTCAGCAAGGGCAGGATCCCTCAAGGGTTCAGAGGGTAAACAACCTGGCAACAGAGATGCAGGACCACCAGGAGAATTTTCAGGATGTCATCAACACCAGACTGGAGGCCATTGAGAAGTCAATGGAGAAGATGGCCACCAGTATGGTTGAAATGCAAAAGGCCATGGCTGACAGCACGGCTGAAATCAGAAAGACCAGGCACGAAGATCACAGGGAGACTGTGGACGTCCTTCACATTGTGGTCACATCCATCAACCGGCTGGTGGAGAAAACGGCATGCCAGTCACACAGCATTCACAACATGTCAGAGAGCCAGCGACATTCCGCAGCCAGTGCACAGATCATCGCAACAACACTCCAGATAATCTACGACAAACTCCCAGAGCCAGCTCAACAACATGCTGGTCAACCACCATATCTGCCTCCACAAGCCACACTGACGCCTCCTGCCCTTGCTCCACCACAACCCTGGTATGGACAGTCAGAGCAGTACCAAGGGTATACAGGGATGTACCCCATCTACAGGATGCCTCCACCACCAGCACCGGCCTCAACATCTACACCAGCACGGCCACCAAGGCCAATACAATGCACTCAACAGCCGCCAAGGACACTATCGCCACATCAGGAGGAAGAGGATCAGGACAGCCCCCATACATGATAGCGCGGCCATCTTTTTTCATTATTTCAAATGTTAATTTTGCTGCTTCCCCTTTTCTCCCTCCCATTAGTTTGTTTTTTTTATTTGTATTGTTTTAATTTAATATGTATTCTCCCCCCCACCCTTGATCGGGTACTACCAAGGAGCTATGTGTAGACATACATGCGGGGGCATGTATGAGTGTGGTAAATGATGAAAGCTCCTTGTGGTTACATATATGATGGGCCAAAGAGCAATCTGATACCACTTTTTTTTTTTTTTATAAATACACCTTAGGTTAAAAGTTGTGTAACTTGAGCATTTACTAGTATTTTTATTAATTCTTCATAGGGATGGTTGACTAAGAGGCATGGACAGAGTTGTACATGGTGTGCTTACAAAGGTGAGTAATGCCATGTTTCACTATACACACACTTACACAAACCTTGCCCCGCCTGCACTTGGGGAACCACACAGTCCATCAAAACCCATTGCTGGACTGTGTGGTTCCACAAGTGCAGGCGTGGCAAAGTGCAGACTACTGACACCACGACTCTTCCACTTTGCCCAGCCTGCACTTGGGGAACCACACAGTGCATCAAAACCCATTGCTGGACTGTGTGGTCCCCCAAGTGCAGGCGGGGCAAAGTGCAGACTACTGACACCACGACTGTTCCACTTTGCCACGCCTGCACTTGGGGAACAACACAGTCCATCAAAACCCATTGCGGACTGTGTGGTTCCACAAGTGCAGGCGTGGCAAAGTGCAGGCTACTGACACCACAACTCTTCCACTTTGCCCTGCCTGCACTTGGGGAACCACACAGTCCATCAAAACCCATTGCTGGACTGTGTGGTTCCACAAGTGCAGGTGTGGCAAAGTGCAGACTACTGATACCACTACTTCCACTTTGCCCCGCCTGCACTTGGGGAACCACACAGTCCAGCAAAACCCATTGCTGAACTGTGTGGTTCCACAAGTGCTGGCGTGGCAAAGTGCAGACTACTGACACCACGACTTTTCCACTTTGCCCAGCCTGCACTTGGGGAACCACACAGTGCATCAAAACCCATTGCTGGACTGTGTGGTCCCCCAAGTGCAGGCGGGGCAAAGTGCAGACTACTGACACCACGACTGTTCCACTTTGCCACGCCTGCACTTGGGGAACAACACAGTCCATCAAAACCCATTGCGGACTGTGTGGTTCCACAAGTGCAGGCGTGGCAAAGTGCAGGCTACTGACACCACAACTCTTCCACTTTGCCCTGCCTGCACTTGGGGAACCACACAGTCCATCAAAACCCATTGCTGGAGTGTGTGGTTCCACAAGTGCAGGCGTGGCAAAGTGCAGACTACTGACACCACGACTCTTTCACTTTGCCCCGCCTGCACTTGGGGAACCACACAGTCCATAAAAACCCATTGCTGGACTGTGTGGTTCCCCAAGTGCAGGCGGGGCAAAGTGCAGACTACTGACACCACACGACACAACTCTTCCACTTTGCCCCGCCTACACTTGGGGAACCACACAGTCCCACAATAGGTTTTGGCTGGACCTTGTGGTTCCAGAAATGTTCTTGGAAAAGGAATGTGAACGTGACATCATTACAGTGCCCTTTACTTAAGTCTGATTTTTTATTTTTTTCAGATATCTACACAAGAACAAGGAATGTATGAAGAAGAACAAACACTTCCTTTTTGTTTTATTACAAAAATTTATTTTTTATGAACAATACAAAATACAACTGTTTAATTTTCTTCAATAAAATTTTACATTTAGAAGTTTTGTGTTTTTCTTTAAAATATAGTAAGTGTAATTTACAGTAGGGCATTTAAGGGATGTGGGTATATTGAAGGTCTTGATGTAGGCCGGCATGGTAGCGGGGGTGAGGGTCTTAGCTCCATTGTCCACTTTGATGATCAAGGTCATGGAAGTACATTCCAGGAAAAACCTGTGGAAGAGAGAAAAATAGTATTAGTTGCAAGGTACTTCACAGCGTGACATCCCTCCTGAAAAAGAAGAGCAGCTGCAGGCAACAACACACAGGTAACACTGATATTAGGGAGGTTGGGGTCCAGCATCTCACCTGCAGGGTGTCTTTGGTAACAACGCAGTAGCGGGAAGGTCCACATCACAAGTAGGCCATCATGGTAGAGGGGGGACTTTAGCATCACTTTACACCAGAGAGGGTACTTGAAGGACTACTCCGTGAAACCTGTGGAAGAGAAAAATATAATACAGGTTGAGTTACTTGAGTATCCCTTATCCAAAATGCTTGGGACCAGAGGTATTTTGGATATGGGATTTTTCCGTATTTTGGAATAATTGCATACCATAATGAGATATCATGGTGATGGGACCTAAATCTAAGCACAGAATGCATTTATGTTACATATACACCTTATACACACAGCCTGAAGGTAATTTTAGCCAATATTTTTTTATAACTTTGTGCATTAAACAAAGTGTGTGTACATACACAAAATTAATTTATGTTTCATATACACCTTATACACATAGCCTGAGGGTCATTTAATACAATATTTTTAATAACTTTGTATATTAAACAAAGTTTGTGTACATTGAGCCATCAAAAAACAAAGGTTTCATTATCTCACACTCACTTAAAAAAGTCCGTATTTCGGAATATTCCGTATTTCGGAATATTTGGATATGGGATACTCAACCTGTAATTACAAGGTACTTCAAAAGATGACATCCCTCCTGAAAAAGAAGAAGAGCAGCTGCAGTCAACAGCACACAGGTTACACAGACAAGAGGGAGGTTGGGCCAATGCATCTCACCTGAAGGGTCTCTTTGTAACATGGCGGTGGGGGAGGTCCACATCACAAGTAGGCCATCCATGGTAGAGGGGGGACTTTAGCATCACTTTACACCGCAGAGGGTACTTTGGCCTTGGGAGGGCTACTCCGTGAAACCTGTGGAAGAGAAAAAGGATTAATTTCAAGGTACTTGAAAGCGTGTCACCCCTCCTGAAAAAGAACAACAGGTACCAGCAAGATTGCACAAACACATAGGTTACACCGACAATAGGGAGGTTGGATCCCTGCATCTCACCTGAAGGGTCTCTTTGTAACATGGCGGTGGGAGAGGTTCACATCACAAGTAGGCCGTCCATGGTAGAGGGGGGACTTTAGCATCACTTTACACCGGAGAGGGTACTTTGGCCTTGGGAGGGCTACTCCGTGAAAACTGTGGAAGAGAAAAAGGATTAATTTCAAAGTACTATAAAGCGTGTCATCCCTCCTGAAAAAGAACAGCAGCAGGTACCAGCAATATTGCACAAACACACAGGTTACACCGACAATAGGGAGGTTAGGTCCCTGCATCTCACCTGAAGGGTCTCTTTGTAACATGGCGGTGGGGGAGGTCCACATCACAAGTAGGCCGTCAACATGAACAGGAATCCAAAAAGGAATCCGTAAACAGAAATCCAAAAAGGGGTAAACAAACCCAACTGGCAAATCAACAATGGGAACCCATCAACAGCACGCAACTTGGGGATAAAATTGTCAACAGGACAAAACTCTGGAATAAAAAAAATAATAAAAGACACACATTAATTTAATAAAAAATCTGACACACTGATTTTACATGAAAATACAAATAATACAAGTATACTCACAGGCCGAGGAAAAATATGTCTGGATTAAATTACTTCTAGCTTCATCTCCTTCATCCATACCCAGAGGTGGAGCAGAAGGACGGTTCCCATTGTGGAAAGCCCTGCGACAAATAGTCACCAGCAAGCGGTTTGTGACACAAATGTTGTGTAGGCTACAAGATGCATTAACTGTGCCGCAAACCTTTGCCGGTGAGTATAAAAGAGCACCACCAGAAGAGTCTATAGTTCGAAACCGGCTTTTAAGTAGTGATGAGCGGGTTCGGTTCCTCGGAATCCGAACCCCCCCGAACTTCACCCATTTTACACGGGTCCGAGGCATACTCGGATACTCCAGTATTGCTCGGTTAACCCGAGTGCGCCCGAACGTCATCATCCTGCTGTCGGATTCTCGCGAGATTCGGATTCTATATAAGGAGCCGCGCGTCGCCGCCATTTTTCACTCGTGCATTGGAAATGATAGTGAGAGGACGTGGCTGGCGTCCTCTCACTTTGTTTCAGAACTTTCAGGGGGCTGCAAATATCTTTATTCTGGGGACCAGCAGTATTATATAGGAGGAGTACAGTGCAGAGTTTTGCTGACCAGTGACCACCAGTATTATACGTTCTCTGCCTGAAAAACGCTGCATATATCTGTGCTCACACTGCTTTATTGTGGGGACTGGGGACCAGCAGTATTATATAGGAGGAGTACAGTGCAGAGTTTTGCTGACCAGTGACCACCAGTATTATACGTTCTCTGCCTGAAAAACGCTCCATATCTGTGCTCAGTGTGCTGCATATATCTGTGCTCATACTGCTTTATTGTGGGGACTGGGGACCAGCAGTATTATATAGGAGGAGTACAGTGCAGAGTTTTGCTGACCAGTGACCACCAGTATTATACGTTCTCTGCCTGAAAAACTAGAGATGAGCGGGTTCGGTTCCTCTGAATCCGAACCCGCCCGAACTTCAGGTTTTTTACACGGGTCCGAGCAGGCTCGGATCTTCCCGCCTTGCTCGGCTAACCCGAGCGCGCCCGAACGTCATCATCACGCTGTCGGATTCTCGCGAGGCTCGGATTCTATCGCGAGACTCGGATTCTATATAAGGAGCCGCGCGTCGCCGCCATTTTCACACGTGCATTGAGAGTCATAGCGAGAGGACGTGGCTGGCGTCCTCTCCGTTTAGAGAAGAGAGAGACACAGTATTTTCGGGGAGCATTATTAGGAGGAGTACTACTGTATACTACTATACTACTTGCTGAAGTGATATTTATAGATTAGATAGTGTGACTGTAAGTGTATTATCTGACTTGTGGGGGAGACACTGACAGTGGGGAGCAGTTAGAGTCTGAGAGCAGGACTCAGGAGTACATATAACGTACAGTGCACACTTTTGCTGCCAGAGTCAGTGCCACACTGCCATTGTTGTGATCACACTGACCACCAGTATAATAATATATTTTGTGATTGTCTGCTTAGGCCTCGGAGTACTAGTTGCAAGTTGCAACGTGACCTGTCCTGAAGTGACCACCAGTTTAATAATCAATCACCACCAGTTTAATATATATATATATATATATATATATATATATATATATATATATAATTGTATATAATATATATATATATATATATATATATATAATATTGTATACCACCTACCCGTGGTTTTTTTTTTTTTTCATTCTTCTTTATACATACTACTATAGTAGCTAACTGTAGCAGTCTGCGGTGCTGTGCTGACCTGACAGTGTCCAGCAGGTCCGTCATCAGTCATTACATAATAAATATATATAGTACCTGTCCGGCTGCAGTACTAGTGATATTATATTGATTTCATCTCATTATCAATAATTTATCATCCAGTCTAGACTCTATATTAGCAGCAGACACAGTACGTTAGTCCACGGCTGTAGCTACCTCTGTGTCGGCACTCGGCAGTCCATCCATAATTGTATACCACCTACCCGTGGTTTTTTTTTTTTCTTTCTTCTTTGTACATACTACTATAGATTATAGTAGCTTACTGTAGCAGTCTGCGGTGCTGCTGAGCTGACAGTGTCCAGCAGGTCCGTCATCAGTCATCATTACCTAATAAATATATTATCTACCTGTCCGGCTGCAGTACTAGTGATATTATATATACATACATATATATATTGATTTCATCTCATTATCAATCATCCAGTCTATATTAGCAGCAGACACAGTACGTTAGTCCACGGCTGTAGCTACCTCTGTGTCGGCACTCAGCAGTCCATCCATAATTGTATACCACCTACCCGTGGTTTTTTTTTTTTCTTTCTTCTTTGTACATACTACTATAGTATAGTAGCTTACTGTAGCAGTCTGCGGTGCTGCTGAGCTGACAGTGTCCAGCAGGTCCGTCATCAGTCATCATTACCTAATAAATATATTATCTACCTGTCCGGCTGCAGTACTAGTGATATTATATATACATACATATATATATTGATTTCATCTCATTATCAATCATCCAGTCTATATTAGCAGCAGACACAGTACGTTAGTCCACGGCTGTAGCTACCTCTGTGTCGGCACTCGGCAGTCCATCCATAATTGTATACCACCTACCCGTGGTTTTTTTTTCTTCTTCTTTGTACATACTACTATAGAGTATAGTAGCTTACTGTAGCAGTCTGCGGTGCTGCTGAGCTGACAGTGTCCAGCAGGTCCGTCATCAGTCATCATTACCTAATAAATATATTATCTACCTGTCCGGCTGCAGTACTAGTGATATTATATATACATACATATATATATTGATTTCATCTCATTATCAATCATCCAGTCTATATTAGCAGCAGACACAGTACGTTAGTCCACGGCTGTAGCTACCTCTGTGTCGGCACTCGGCAGTCCATCCATAATTGTATACCACCTACCCGTGGTTTTTTTTTTTCTTTCTTCTTTGTACATACTACTATAGTATAGTAGCTTACTGTAGCAGTCTGCGGTGCTGCTGAGCTGACAGTGTCCAGCAGGTCCGTCATCAGTCATCATTACCTAATAAATATATTATCTACCTGTCCGGCTGCAGTACTAGTGATATTATATATACATACATATATATATTGATTTCATCTCATTATCAATCATCCAGTCTATATTAGCAGCAGACACAGTACGTTAGTCCACGGCTGTAGCTACCTCTGTGTCGGCACTCGGCAGTCCATCCATAATTGTATACCACCTACCCGTGTTTTTTTTTTCCTTTCTTCTTTGTACATACTACTATAGAGTATAGTAGCTTACTGTAGCAGTCTGCGGTGCTGCTGAGCTGACAGTGTCCAGCAGGTCCGTCATCAGTCATCATTACCTAATAAATATATTATCTACCTGTCCGGCTGCAGTACTAGTGATATTATATATACATACATATATATATTGATTTCATCTCATTATCAATCATCCAGTCTATATTAGCAGCAGACACAGTACGTTAGTCCACGGCTGTAGCTACCTCTGTGTCGGCACTCGGCAGTCCATCCATAATTGTATACCACCTACCCGTGGTTTTTTTTTTTTCTTTCTTCTTTGTACATACTACTATAGTATAGTAGCTTACTGTAGCAGTCTGCGGTGCTGCTGAGCTGACAGTGTCCAGCAGGTCCGTCATCAGTCATCATTACCTAATAAATATATTATCTACCTGTCCGGCTGCAGTACTAGTGATATTATATATACATACATATATATATTGATTTCATCTCATTATCAATCATCCAGTCTATATTAGCAGCAGACACAGTACGTTAGTCCACGGCTGTAGCTACCTCTGTGTCGGCACTCGGCAGTCCATCCATAAGTATACTAGTATCCATCTCCATTGTTTACCTGAGGTGCCTTTTAGTTGTGCCTATTAAAATATGGAGAACAAAAATGTTGAGGTTCCAAAATTAGGGAAAGATCAAGATCCACTTCCACCTCATGCTGAAGCTGCTGCCACTAGTCATGGCCGAGACGATGAAATGCCAGCAACGTCGTCTGCCAAGGCCGATGCCCAATGTCATAGTACAGAGCATGTCAAATCCAAAACACCAAATATCAGTAAAAAAAGGACTCCAAAACCTAAAATAAAATTGTCGGAGGAGAAGCGTAAACTTGCCAATATGCCATTTACCACACGGAGTGGCAAGGAACGGCTGAGGCCCTGGCCTATGTTCATGGCTAGTGGTTCAGCTTCACATGAGGATGGAAGCACTCAGCCTCTCGCTAGAAAACTGAAAAGACTCAAGCTGGCAAAAGCACCGCAAAGAACTGTGCGTTCTTCGAAATCCCAAATCCACAAGAAGAGTCCAATTGTGTCGGTTGCGATGCCTGACCTTCCCAACACTGGACGTGAAGAGCATGCGCCTTCCACCATTTGCACGCCCCCTGCAAGTGCTGGAAGGAGCACCCGCAGTCCAGTTCCTGATAGTCAGATTGAAGATGTCAGTGTTGAAGTACACCAGGATGAGGAGGATATGGGTGTTGCTGGCGCTGGGGAGGAAATTGACCAGGAGGATTCTGATGGTGAGGTGGTTTGTTTAAGTCAGGCACCCGGGGAGACACCTGTTGTCCGTGGGAGGAATATGGCCGTTGACATGCCTGGTGAAAATACCAAAAAAATCAGCTCTTCAGTGTGGAGGTATTTCAACAGAAAAGCGGACAACAGGTGTCAGGCCGTGTGTTGCCTTTGTCAAGCTGTAATAAGTAGGGGTAAGGACGTTAACCACCTCGGAACATCCTCCCTTATACGTCAACTGCAGCGCATTCATCATAAGTCAGTGACAAGTTCAAAAACTTTGGGCGACAGCGGAAGCAGTCCACTGACCAGTAAATCCCTTCCTCTTGTAACCAAGCTCACGCAAACCACCCCACCAACTCCCTCAGTGTCAATTTCCTCCTTCCCCAGGAATGCCAATAGTCCTGCAGGCCATGTCACTGGCAATTCTGACGAGTCCTCTCCTGCCTGGGATTCCTCCGATGCATCCTTGCGTGTAACGCCTACTGCTGCTGGCGCTGCTGTTGTTGCTGCTGGGAGTCGATGGTCATCCCAGAGGGGAAGTCGTAAGCCCACTTGTACTACTTCCAGTAAGCAATTGACTGTCCAACAGTCCTTTGCGAGGAAGATGAAATATCACAGCAGTCATCCTGCTGCAAAGCGGATAACTGAGGCCTTGACAACTATGTTGGTGTTAGACGTGCGTCCGGTATCCGCCGTTAGTTCACAGGGAACTAGACAATTTATTGAGGCAGTGTGCCCCCGTTACCAAATACCATCTAGGTTCCACTTCTCTAGGCAGGCGATACCGAGAATGTACACGGACGTCAGAAAAAGACTCACCAGTGTCCTAAAAAATGCAGTTGTACCCAATGTCCACTTAACCACGGACATGTGGACAAGTGGAGCAGGGCAGGGTCAGGACTATATGACTGTGACAGCCCACTGGGTAGATGTATGGACTCCCGCCGCAAGAACAGCAGCGGCGGCACCAGTAGCAGCATCTCGCAAACGCCAACTCTTTCCTAGGCAGGCTACGCTTTGTATCACCGCTTTCCAGAATACGCACACAGCTGAAAACCTCTTACGGCAACTGAGGAAGATCATCGCGGAATGGCTTACCCCAATTGGACTCTCCTGTGGATTTGTGGCATCGGACAACGCCAGCAATATTGTGTGTGCATTAAATATGGGCAAATTCCAGCACGTCCCATGTTTTGCACATACCTTGAATTTGGTGGTGCAGAATTTTTTTAAAAACGACAGGGGCGTGCAAGAGATGCTGTCGGTGGCCAGAAGAATTGCGGGACACTTTCGGCGTACAGGCACCACGTACAGAAGACTGGAGCACCACCAAAAACTACTGAACCTGCCCTGCCATCATCTGAAGCAAGAAGTGGTAACGAGGTGGAATTCAACCCTCTATATGCTTCAGAGGTTGGAGGAGCAGCAAAAGGCCATTCAAGCCTATACAATTGAGCACGATATAGGAGGTGGAATGCACCTGTCTCAAGCGCAGTGGAGAATGATTTCAACGTTGTGCAAGGTTCTGATGCCCTTTGAACTTGCCACACGTGAAGTCAGTTCAGACACTGCCAGCCTGAGTCAGGTCATTCCCCTCATCAGGCTTTTGCAGAAGAAGCTGGAGACATTGAAGGAGGAGCTAACACGGAGCGATTCCGCTAGGCATGTGGGACTTGTGGATGGAGCCCTTAATTCGCTTAACAAGGATTCACGGGTGGTCAATCTGTTGAAATCAGAGCACTACATTTTGGCCACCGTGCTCGATCCTAGATTTAAAGCCTACATTGGATCTCTCTTTCCGGCAGACACAAGTCTGCTGGGGTTGAAAGACCTGCTGGTGAGAAAATTGTCAAGTCAAGCGGAACGCGACCTGTCAACATCTCCTCCTTCACATTCTCCCGCAACTGGGGGTGCGAGGAAAAAGCTCAGAATTCCGAGCCCACCCGCTGGCAGTGATGCAGGGCAGTCTGGAGCGACTGCTGATGCTGACATCTGGTCCGGACTGAAGGACCTGACAACGATTACGGACATGTCGTCTACTGTCACTGCATATGATTCTCTCACCATTGAAAGAATGGTGGAGGATTATATGAGTGACCGCATCCAAGTAGGCACGTCACACAGTCCGTACTTATACTGGCAGGAAAAAGAGGCAATTTGGAGGCCCTTGCACAAACTGGCTTTATTCTACCTAAGTTGCCCTCTCACAAGTGTGTACTCCGAAAGAGTGTTTAGTGCCGCCGCTCACCTTGTCAGCAATCGGCGTACGAGGTTACATCCAGAAAATGTGGAGAAGATGATGTTCATTAAAATGAATTATAATCAATTCCTCCGTGGAGACATTGACCAGCAGCAATTGCCTCCACAAAGTACACAGGGAGCTGAGATGGTGGATTCCAGTGGGGACGAATTGATAATCTGTGAGGAGGGGGATGTACACGGTGATATATCGGAGGATGATGATGAGGTGGACATCTTGCCTCTGTAGAGCCAGTTTGTGCAAGGAGAGATTAATTGCTTCTTTTTTGGTGGGGGTCCAAACCAACCCGTCATTTCAGTCACAGTCGTGTGGCAGACCCTGTCACTGAAATGATGGGTTGGTTAAAGTGTGCATGTCCTGTTTATACAACATAAGGGTGGGTGGGAGGGCCCAAGGACAATTCCATCTTGCACCTCTTTTTTCTTTAATTTTTCTTTGCGTCATGTGCTGTTTGGGGAGGGTTTTTTGGAAGGAACATCCTGCGTGACGCTGCAGTGACACTCCTAGATGGGCCCGGTGTTTGTGTCGGCCACTAGGGTCGCTTATCTTACTCACACAGCTACCTCATTGCGCCTCTTTTTTTCTTTGCGTCATGTGCTGTTTGGGGAGGGTTTTTTGGAAGGGCCATCCTGCGTGACACTGCAGTGACACTCCTAGATGGGCCCGGTGTTTGTGTCGGCTACTAGGGTCGCTTATCTTACTCACACAGCTACCTCATTGCGCCTCTTTTTTTCTTTGCGTCATGTGCTGTTTGGGGAGGGTTTTTTGGAAGGGACATCCTGCGTGACACTGCAGTGACACTCCTAGATGGGCCAGGTGTTTGTGTCGGCCACTAGGGTCGCTTATCTTACTCACACAGCTACCTCATTGCGCCTCTTTTTTTCTTTGCGTCATGTGCTGTTTGGGGAGGGTTTTTTGGAAGGGACATCCTGCGTGACACTGCAGTGACACTCCTAGATGGGCCCGGTGTTTGTGTCGGCCACTAGGGTCGCTTAGCTTAGTCATCCAGCGACCTAGGTGCAAATTTTAGGACTAAAAATAATATTGTGAGGTGTGAGGTATTCAGAATAGACTGAAAATGAGTGTAAATTATGGTTTTTGAGGTTAATAATACTTTGGGATCAAAATGACCCCCAAATTCTATGATTTAAGCTGTTTTTTAGTGTTTTTTGAAAAAAACACCCGAATCCAAAACACACCCGAATCCGACAAAAAAAATTCGGTGAGGTTTTGCCAAAACGCGGTCGAACCCAAAACACGGCCGCGGAACCGAACCCAAAACCAAAACCCAAAAATTTTCCGGCGCTCATCTCTATGAAAAACGCTCCATATCTGTGCTCAGTGTGCTGCATATATCTGTGCTCACACTGCTTTATTGTGGGGACTTGGGAGCAGCAGTATTATATAGGAGGAGTACAGTGCAGAGTTTTGCTGACCAGTGACCACCAGTATTATACATTCTCTGCCTGAAAAACGCTCCATATCTGTGCTCAGTGTGCTGCATATATCTGTGCTCACACTGCTTTATTGTGGGGACTGGGGATCAGCAGTATTATATAGGAGGAGTACAGTGCAGAGTTTTGCTGACCAGTGACCACCAGTATTATACGTTCTCTGCCTGAAAAACGCTCCATATCTGTGCTGCATTGTAGTATATAGGAGTACAGTGCATAATTTTGCTGACCACCAGTATATAATATATAGGAGTACGGTACAGAAGGCCACTGCTCTACCTACCTCTGTGTCGTCAAGTATACTATCCATCCATACCTGTGGTGCATTTCAGTTTTGCACAGTTTGCTGACCACCAGTATATAATATATAGCAGTACGGTACAGTAGGCCACTGCTCTACCTACCTCTGTGTCGTCAAGTATACTATCCATCCATACCTGTGGTGCATTTCAGTTTTGCACAGTTTGCTGACCACCAGTATATAATATATAGCAGTACAGTACAGTAGGCCACTGCTCTACCTACCTCTGTGTCGTCAAGTATACTATCCATCTATACCTGTGGTGCATTTCAGTTTTGCACAGTTTGCTGACCACCAGTATATAATATATAGCATTACGGTACAGTAGGCCACTGCTCTACCTACCTCTGTGTCGTCAAGTATACTATCCATCCATACCTGTGGTGCATTTCAGTTTTGCACAGTTTGCTGACCACCAGTATATAATATATAGCAGTACGGTACAGTAGGCCACTGCTCTACCTACCTCTGTGTCGTCAAGTATACTATCCATCCATACCTGTGGTGCATTTCAGTTTTGCACAGTTTGCTGACCACCAGTATATAATATAAAGCAGTATACCTACCTCTGTGTCGTCAAGTATACTATCCATCCATACCTGTGGTGCATTTCAGTTGTGCGCAGTATATATAGTAGTAGGCCATTGCTATTGATACTTGCATATAATTCCACACATTAAAAAATGGAGAACAAAAATGTGGAGGGTAAAATAGGGAAAGATCAAGATCCACTTCCACCTCGTGCTGAAGCTGCTGCCACTAGTCATGGCCGAGACGATGAAATGCCATCAACTTCATCTGCCAAGGCCGATGCCCAATGTCATAGTAGAGAGCATGTAAAATCCAAAACACAAAAGTTCAGTAAAATTACCCAAAAATCTAAATTAAAAGCGTCTGAGGAGAAGCGTAAACTTGCCAATATGCCATTTACGACACGGAGTGGCAAGGAACGGCTGAGGCCCTGGCCTATGTTCATGGCTAGTGGTTCAGCTTCACATGAGGATGGAAGCAATCATCCTCTCGCTAGAAAAATGAAAAGACTTAAGCTGGCAAAAGCACAGCAAAGAACTGTGCGTTCTTCTAAATCACAAATCCCCAAGGAGAGTCCAATTGTGTCGGCTGCGATGCCTGACCTTCCCAACACTGTATGGGAAGAGGTGGCGCCTTCCACCATTTGCACGCCCCCTGCAAGTGCTGGAAGGAGCACCCGCTGTCCAGTTCCTGATAGTCAAATTGAAGATGTCACTGTTGAAGTACACCAGGATGAGGATATGGGTGTTGCTGGCGCTGAGGAGGAAATTGACAAGGAGGATTCTGATGGTGAGGTGGTTTGTTTAAGTCAGGCACCCGGGGAGACACCTGTTGTCCGTGGGACGAATATGGCCATTGACATGCCTGGTCAAATTACAAAAAAAATCACCTCTTTGGTGTGGAATTATTTTAACACAAATGCGGACAACAGGTGTCAAGCCGTGTGTTGCCTTTGTCAAGCTGTAATAAGTAGGGGTAAGGACGTTAACCACCTCGGAACATCCTACCTTA
Source organism: Pseudophryne corroboree (assembly GCF_028390025.1). Taxonomy (NCBI): domain Eukaryota; kingdom Metazoa; phylum Chordata; class Amphibia; order Anura; family Myobatrachidae; genus Pseudophryne; species Pseudophryne corroboree. The sequence continues at coordinate 200,127,570 of NC_086450.1, read as the reverse complement.
TACGTCATCTGCAGCGCATTCATCATAAGTCAGTGACAAGTTCAAAAACTTTGGATGACAGCGGAAGCAGTCCACTGACCACTAAATCCCTTCCTCTTGTAACCAAGCTCCTGCAAACCACACCACCAACTCCCTCAGTGTCAATTTCCTCCTTACACAGGAAAGCCAATAGTCCTGCAGGCCATGTCACTGTCAAGTCTGACGAGTCCTCTCCTGCCTGGGATTTCTCCGATGCATGCTTGAGTGTAACGCCTACTGCTGCTGGCGCTGCTGTTGTTGCTGCTGGGAGTCGATCGTCATCCCAGAGGGGAAGTCGGAAGACCACTTGTACTACTTCCAGTAAGCAATTGACTGTCCAACAGCCCTTTGCGAGGAAGATGAAATATCACAGCAGTCATCCTGCTGCAAAGCGGATAACTCAGGCCTTGGCAGCCTGGGTGGTGAGAAACGTGGTTCCGTTATCCACCGTTAATTCACAGGCAACTACAGACTTGATTGAGGTACTGTGTCCCCGGTACCAAATACCATCTAGGTTCCATTTCTCTAGGCAGGCGATACCGAAAATGTACACAGACCTCAGAAAAAGACTCACCAGTGTCCTAAAAAATGCAGTTGTACCCAATGTCCACTTAACCACGGACATGTGGACAAGTGGAGCAGGGCAGACTCAGGGCTATATAACTGTGACAGCCCACTGGGTAGATGTATTGCCTCCCGCAGCAAGAACAGCAGCGGCGGCACCAGTAGCAGCATCTTGCAAACGCCAACTCGTTCCTAGGCAGGCTACGCTTTGTATCACCGCTTTCCAGAAGAGGCACACAGCTGACAACCTCTTACGGAAACTAAGGAACATCATCCAGAATGGCTTACCCCAAATGGACTCTCCAGGGGATTTGTGACATCGGACAATGCCAGCAATATTGTGCGTGCATTACATCTGGGCAAATTCCAGCACGTCCCATGTTTTGCACATACATTGAATTTGGTGGTGCAGAATTATTTAAAAAAACGACAGGGGCGTGCAAGAGATGCTGTCGGTGGCCCGAAGAATTGCGGGCCACTTTCGGCATTCAGCCACCGCATGCCGAAGACTGGAGCACCAGCAAACAGTCCTGAACCTGCCATCATCTGAAGCAAGAGGTGGTAACGAGGTGGAATTCAACCCTCTATATGCTTCAGAGGATGGAGGAGCAGCAAAAGGCCATTCAAGCCTATACATCTGCCTACGATATAGGCAAAGGAGGGGGAATGCACTAGTGATGAGCACCGGAAATTTTTCGGGTTTTGTGTTTTGGTTTTGGGTTCGGTTCCGTGGCCGTGTTTTGGGTTCGAACGCGTTTTGGCAAAACCTCACCGAATTTTTTTTGTCGGATTCGGGTGTGTTTTGGATTCGGGTGTTTTTTTCAAAAAACCCTAAAAAACAGCTTAAATCATAGAATTTGGGGGTCATTTTGATCCCAAAGTATTATTAACCTCAATAACCATAATTTCCACTCATTTTCAGTCTATTCTGAACACCTCACACCTCACAATATTATTTTTAGTCCTAAAATTTGCACCGAGGTCGCTGGATGGCTAAGCTAAGCGACCCAAGTGGCCGACACAAACACCTGGCCCATCTAGGAGTGGCACTGCAGTGTCACGCAGGATGGCCCTTCCAAAAAACACTCCCCAAACAGCACATGACGCAAAGAAAAAAAGAGGCGCAATGAGGTAGCTGTGTGAGTAAGCTAAGCGACCCTAGTGGCCGACACAAACACCTGGCCCATCTAGGAGTGGCACTGCAGTGTCACGCAGGATGGCCCTTCCAAAAAACACTCCCCAAACAGCACATGACGCACAGAAAAAAAGAGGCGCAATGAGGTAGCTGTGTGAGTAAGCTAAGCGACCCTAGTGGCCGACACAAACACCTGGCCCATCTAGGAGTGGCACTGCAGTGTCACGCAGGATGGCCCTTCCAAAAAACACTCCCCAAACAGCACATGACGCAAAGAAAAAAAGAGGCGCAATTAGGTAGCTGTGTGAGTAAGCTAAGCGACCCTAGTGGCCGACACAAACACCTGGCCCATCTAGGAGTGGCACTGCAGTGTCACGCAGGATGGCCCTTCCAAAAAACACTCCCCAAACAGCACATGACGCAAAGAAAAAAAGAGGCGCAATGAGGTAGCTGTGTGAGTAAGCAAAGCGACCCTAGTGGCCGACACAAACACCTGGCCCATCTAGGAGTGGCACTGCAGTGTCACGCAGGATGGCCCTTCCAAAAAACACTCCCCAAACAGCACATGACGCAAAGAAAAAAAGAGGCGCAATGAGGTAGCTGTGTGAGTAAGCTAAGCGACCCTAGTGGCCGACACAAACACCTGGCCCATCTAGGAGTGGCACTGCAGTGTCACGCAGGATGGCCCTTCCAAAAAACACTCCCCAAACAGCACATGACGCAAAGAAAAAAAGAGGCGCAATGAGGTAGCTGTGTGAGTAAGCTAAGCGACCCTAGTGGCCGACACAAACACCTGGCCCATCTAGGAGTGGCACTGCAGTGTCACGCAGGATGACCCTTCCAAAAACACCCCCCAAACAGCACATGACGCAAAGATAAATGAAAGAAAAAAGAGGTGCAAGATGGAATTGTCCTTGGGCCCTCCCACCCACCCTTATGTTGTATAAACAGGACATGCACACTTTAACCAACCCATCATTTCAGTGACAGGGTCTGCCACACGACTGTGACTGAAATGACGGGTTGGTTTGGACCCCCACCAAAAAAGAAGCAATTAATCTCTCCTTGCACAAACTGGCTCTACAGAGGCAAGATGTCCACCTCATCATCATCCTCCGATATATCACCGTGTACATCCCCCTCCTCACAGATTATCAATTCGTCCCCACTGGAATCCACCATCTCAGCTCCCTGTGTACTTTGTGGAGGCAATTGCTGCTGGTCAATGTCTCCACGGAGGAATTCATTAGAATTCATTTTAATGAACATCATCTTCTCCACATTTTCTGGATGTAACCTCGTACGCCGATTGCTGACAAGGTGAGCGGCGGCACTAAACACTCTTTCGGACTACACACTTGTGGGAGGGCAACTTAGGTAGAATAAAGCCAGTTTGTGCAAGGGCCTCCAAATTGCCTCTTTTTCCTGCCAGTATAAGTACGGACTGTCTGACGTGCCTACTTGGATGCGGTCACTCATATAATCCTCCACCATTCTTTCAATGGGGAGAGAATCATATGCAGTGACAGTAGACGACATGTCCGTAATCGTTGGCAGGTCCTTCAGTCCGGACAAGATGTCAGCATCAGCAGTCGCTCCAGACTGCCCTGCATCACCGCCAGCGGGTGGGCTCAGAATTCTGAGCCTTTTCCTCGCACCCCCAGTTGCGGGGGAATGTGAAGGAGGAGATGTTGACAGGTCGCGTTCCGCTTGACTTGACAATTTTGTCACCAGCAGTTCTTTGAACCCCAGCAGACTTGTGTCTGCCGGAAAGAGAGATCCAAGGTAGGTTTTAAATCTAGGATCGAGCACGGTGGCCAAAATGTAGTGCTCTGATTTCAACAGATTGACCACCCGTGAATCCTTGTTAAGCGAATTAAGGGCTCCATCCACAAGTCCCACATGCCTAGCGGAATCGCTCTGTGTTAGCTCCTCCTTCAATGTCTCCAGCTTCTTCTGCAAAAGCCTGATGAGGGGAATGACCTGACTCAGGCTGGCAGTGTCTGAACTGATTTCACGTGTGGCAAGTTCAAAAGGTTGCAGAACCTTGCACAACGTTGAAATCATTCTCCACTGCGCTTGAGACAGGTGCATTCCACCTCCTATATCGTGCTCAGTTGTATAGGCTTGAATGGCCTTTTGCTGCTCCTCCAACCTCTGAAGCATATAGAGGGTTGAATTCCACCTCGTTACCACTTCTTGCTTCAGATGATGGCAGGGCAGGTTCAGGCGTTTTTGGTGGTGCTCCAGTCTTCTGTACGTGGTGCCTGTACGCCGAAAGTGTCCCGCAATTCTTCTGGCCACCGACAGCATCTCTTGCACGCCCCTCTCGTTTTTTAAATAATTCTGCACCACCAAATTCAAGGTATGTGCAAAACATGGGACGTGCTGGAATTTGCCCATATTTAATGCACACACAATATTGCTGGCGTTGTCCGATGCCACAAATCCACAGGAGAGTCCAATTGGGGTAAGCCATTCTGCGATGATCTTCCTCAGTTGCCGTAAGAGGTTTTTAGCTGTGTGCGTAATCTGGAAAGCGGTGATACAAAGCGTAGCCTGCCTAGGAAAGAGTTGGCGTTTGCGAGATGCTGCTACTGGTGCCGCCGCTGCTGTTCTTGCGGCGGGAGTCCATACATCTACCCAGTGGGCTGTCACAGTCATATAGTCCTGAGCCTTCCCTGCTCCACTTGTCCACATGTCCGTGGTTAAGTGGACATTGGGTACAACTGCATTTTTTAGGACACTGGTGAGTCTTTTTCTGAGGTCTGTGTACATTTTCGGTATCGCCTGCCTAGAGAAATGGAACCTAGATGGTATTTGGTCCCATTCTTTTCTAAAGCCTTCATCTCCTGAGGTAAATGATGGGGGTTTAATGACTTTTAACCCTTTCGGGACAATTTTATCAGCATAGTACCTCTCTAACGTGATTAACTCCCACCACAGTTTATTTTCCTTTAACATGACTCCTTCTAATTTCTTAAAAATACTTTCCAAATCCTCGTCACAAGTTTCAATAATGTCATGATTTCTAGAAAAGGTTGAAGATATTAAGTCCTTTCTAGTCTCTCTAAAAGAAAACATGTCTGCTGCACAATAGGCTAAAATAGATGAAAAAGGTACAGAATTTAAAGAAATATTAGCCACCAATGTGCGCTGTTAATAACATCCAGAGCAGCTGGATGTTATTAACAGCGCACATTGGTGGCTAATATTTCTTAAACCCCCATCATTTACCTCAGGAGATGAAGGCTTTAGAAAAGAATGGGATTCAATATTGAATGCTTGCTCTCTCTCCCTGGTAGATTTAATAATTAGGGAGAGGCGAGCAACAATCTCTAAATTGAATGATGAAATTAATGTTTTACATAGCCTGGTGAAACCCTTTAAAGAATTGGAAGAATTTGCAGTGGCGGAAAAGGAATTGCTTAGGAAAATTAATAAGAACACCAAGGAACTAAGGGATAAAAAACATAAGAAATACCTGAGAGACACAGAAATCCCTGAGGTAAAAGTAGTGGACATAACAGAGACCCCCGCTATGAATTCAACAGTTAAAACACCAACATGGAGGAAAAGGAATTACACCTTTAAAAACTCCATTAAAAACAGTAATTATAGGTTTGAACCAAGAGATCATGAGGAACCTTTCGAGTATAAACGTAACAAACGACAAACTAAAGGTGTTTTCTATAAAGATAACTACCACTATAGACGTAGGGATGAGAATAATTCAAGGCAGGACAGGTGGAAAGATCCCCCTGATGTAAGGTTGAGGGGACTCTCTACTTCAAATAGGTTCTCAGCTTTGGATACTAGGAATGATGAGAACCCGTCAACTTCTTATCAACCTTGTTTAAACTGAGATCCCAGAACCCCACGACGTGCGCGAAGATAAAACCTTTCAATATATCTCATAGAAAAAGAGTTAGGGGCACCAGGGCGGGTGTTAAAACTAGGTTACCAAAGCCGAGAAAAAAGAAACATAAAGTAAGCAACCAAAATATCGGGAATATTGAGGAGGTAAAAATCTTCAATTTAAGTAAAAGAGTCCTTGATGAAAGTGAAGAAAGAGTGTTGAAGAAGGGGCTAAAATTTGCCCCTTCACACCAACCTAACCCTTTTGCAGTATTCCTGGACATACAAAAATTTGTTAGAAAGGCAACAGTAAAACGCTTTTTTCTAAATAAGGATAAAGAGGGCTCGAATGACCAACAGGTAAAGGATGTGTCCAAATTTAGAACCCCATCCACGTTTTATCCCACCCATTGCAGGGGAAGCTACATTGACTGCTTTAATAAAGTAGTGTGTAGTGAGGTAGAGGATTTGTTAAAGAAGAAAGCAGTGAATAAACGCCTCAATTTAACCAATAAAGAGTTTAAAGCTATTAAATCATTGAAAGATGATTTAGAACTGGTGATCAAACCTGCTGATAAGGGGGGTGGGATTGTGCTTATGGATAGGGATAAATATATAGAGGAAATTCTGAAACAACTGAATGATGGTGTCACCTATAAAAAATTAAAAAGTGATCCGACCACTAAGATAGAGAAAGCCCTATTGGATCTAACTAAAAATGCCCTAGAAAAGGGTGTCATTACACAAAAGGAATTTGAATTTGTTAATATAAAAAATCCATCAATTCCAACTATATATACCTTACCCAAGGTCCACAAAAATTGTGAGAATCCCCCTGGACGCCCTATAATATCGGGCTGTAACAGCCTCACCTCAAATCTTTCTGCCCTAATTGACTTCTATCTCCAACCGTTGGTATGTCAGACAAAGGCTTATCTAAAGGATACGGGCGATGTATTAAGACAGTTAAATACATTAAAGTGGGAAACAGGTTTATATCTATGTACTGCGGACGTAAGTACGTTATACACCGTCATAGAGATGGAAAGTGGTTTATTGGCCGTTTCCTACTTCTTGGATAAAAGTGACCTAAGTACATCTGTGAAGGAGTTTATCTTGGAAGGAATTAAATTTATTTTGACGAATAATTATTTCAGCTTTAACAACAATTTCTACATACAGGTAGTCGGTACAGCCATGGGTACCAGGTTCGCCCCCAGTTACACCAATTTGTTCATGGCGTACTGGGAAGACCACCATATTTGGCAAAATGGTGGTCTGGTGGCGGGCCTGGTATCCTGGCATCGTTTTATCGACGACATTTTATTTGTATGGAGGGGAGGAGAATCTTGTCTGGAAATGTTTAAAAATAGTCTTAATAGTAACACTATGAACATTAATTTAACCTTTGAATCAAGTGCTACTGAGATTCATTTTTTGGATTTATTAATTTATATTGAAGACTCTGCTCTGAAGACTAGAACTTATAGAAAATTAACCGACTCAAATAGCTTCATCGAGAGAACCAGCCTCCATCATGAGAACTGGTTGGAGGGAATTCCTTATGGCCAGTTCTCACGAATTAAAAGAAACTGTACAGATGACTCAGTATGTCAACAACAATTAAATGAAATGTCGGGTCATTTCCTTCAAAAAGGCTATTCACAATCTACTGTGGTAAAAGCGAGATCTAAAATAGACCGTGTCAAAAGAGAGGATCTTCTTATAACTAAAGAAAAAGAAAAAAATGATCCAAATAGAGACAAATTCCAATGGGCATTTGTTAGTCAGTTCAATAGTAGGTTTAAAGATATAGAAAAAGTTTTCAGGAATAACTGGAAACTATTATTGCAAGATCCGATCTTATCTGACAGTTTACCTTTAAGACCTAATTTTATCTATAGACGGGCACCAGCACTGAAAGACCAATTAGTACATAGTAGTTTGGACACGGAGGTCCGACAAAGTATCCGCACGAAGGGTTTCCACAGGTGTGGGGCATGCCTTATGTGTCGTACGGTTAAAAGTAGCACTACCAAATTCACTCAATTCACTGCTAATGGAAATACCTTCTTGATCAATCAGTTCATTACTTGTCACTCTAGGAACATTATTTATGTCCTAGAGTGTAGTTGTGGACTACGATATGTCGGCAAGACATCGAGAGCATTAAAGGTTCGTCTTGCCGAACACATCTACAATACTAGAAAAGGGCTTGATACGCATACCGTATCGGCCCATTTTAAAAAGGTTCACGACAAAAATGAATGTAATTTTACTAGCTTTTATGGCATTGAACAAGTATTACCAAAGAATAGAACTAGAGACCTAGAATTAAGATTATCACAAGCAGAAATGCGGCGGATATATAAATTGAAAACTCTGATCCCCCATGGCTTGAATAGTGAATTTGAATTGAAGTGCTTTTTAACCTGATTTTGCAGTAATTTTAATCCTTTTAAAAAAAGTTGTTTATCTATTTTACTGGGTGTTATTAGAGATCATGTTAGTAACTAATTGCAACCCAGCTTTTTAATGGATGATTAGCTTGTACACTTTCGTGCCTTTTATTTTGTCTATCTTTTTAGCATGGATCATGAATATATTGATTGGATCCGGGACTATATATTAAATTATATGATGAATGTGAACTGTGCTAGTTACTTCCTGGATCCGCTATTTCCTGTTTGTGGAACGCAAATTGCGGTAGTCATTTCCGGATACGTCAGTTCCGCTTTTTGGAGGAAAAAGGAAACTAACTGACTGTGGAACGCACGTATGGAACGCAATAGCCACATCCAGTCTGACGTAATGTCCTGCATTTGCGGAAAATGAATTCAGGTGTCTGCAATTTCAGCCGTTTAGGCAGTGTTAAAAGAAACAGCGAACTGCTCTTGCCACACTTCTGAGGAAGGATCCATTGGGATCCGAAAACGCGTTTAAGTGTGAGCAGTGGTAACACCTTTGGGGACATTCCTTGGCGCTGGACAGTCTACGTGGAGAGCGAACGCAGTATCCGGATCTGCTGACTATTTTCACATCTGTGAACAACAATACAGCTCCGTGAGATGCCCTTTGTGTAGCCGTGCTTGCCCCCAATAGGATGTTTTTTTGTGCCATCTTTTAATCTACTTGTTGTAAGTGTATTTTATTAAAGTGAGTGTTGGTTAAGTAAAGAACGCTGCACTATTATCTTTATTATTGTGCTCACCCCTCTTATGTGGATCGAGGGGAGCGCATATGTTGTTGCAGATTGCAGCGTAGAGAGGAAGACTGCACCGTTATTAAGAAGATCTGCTGGCTTGTCTGATGTCCTGTATACGGTTGTGTCTATTTCGGGAGGACACTGATATGGCATTGCAAAACTTGCATGTTGTAAGTGCATAATATTAAAGCCGATATCTTTGGTGTAAAGAACGCTGCACTATTATCATTTCACGTGCTCATTCCCCCCATGTTGTTTGAACACTGTGGGGAGGAGCGCTTCTGTTGTTTTAGGTCTAAAAAAGAGTGGACCCGCAACACTGAGGAAAAAAAAAAAGCTGTGATAAGAATCTGTATTACCTGCCCAAAAAAAGCTCAGTATTGTTTTTGACTTTTTTATGTGTGTGGAATATTTTATTGTTTCACGGGGGTGAAATATGTACACGTGTTTTAACAGCTAAGCGCAGGGTAAATCACTCACTGTTTTGCTTAAAATTGTATGTCTGGTACTTGATGAATACCATTTGAGTTGATACCCAGCTGCTCTGGATGTTATTAACAGCGCACATTGGTGGCTAATATTTCTTTAAATTCTCCATATTTTAATAGGCACAACTAAAAGGCACCTCAGGTAAACAATGGAGATAGATGGATACTAGTGTACTTATGGATTGACGAGCGACTGCCGACACAGAGGTAGCTACAGCCGTGGACTACCGTACTGCGTCTGCTGCTAATATAGACTGGATGATAATGATATAAAAAATATATATATATATCACTACTGCAGCCGGACAGGTATATATTATATAATGACGGACCTGCTGGACACTGTCAGCTCAGCACTGCAGACTCCTAAAGTAAGCTACTAGTAGTATCAAGAAGATAGAAAGAAAAAAAAACACCACAGGTAGGTGGTATACAATTATGGATGGACTAGCGACTGCCGACACAGAGGTAGCTACAGCCGTGGACTACCGTACTGCGTCTGCTGCTAATATAGACTGGATGAAAATGATATAAAAAATATATATATATATCACTACTGCAGCCGGACAGGTATATATTATATAATGACGGACCTGCTGGACACTGTCAGCTCAGCACTGCAGACTCCTAAAGTAAGCTACTAGTATCAAGAAGATAGAAAAAAAAAAAAACACCATGGGTAGGTGGTATACAATTATGGATGGACGAGCGACTGCCGACACAGAGGTAGCTACAGCCGTGGACTACCGTACTGCGTCTGCTGCAGTGCTAATATAGACTGGATGATAATGATATAAAATATATATATATATATATATCACTACTGCAGCCGGACAGGTATATATTATATAATGACGGACCTGCTGGACACTGTCAGCAGAATGCGTTTATAGAATAAAAACACCACACGATGAGTGTTTACCGTATATACTCGAGTATAAGCCGACTTTTTCAGCACTTTTTTTTGTGCTGAAAAAGCCACCTCGGCTTATACTCGAGTCAGTGACAGGCAGAGGCAGAGCAGTGTGAAGGAGGGACACGGAGCGCACAGCGCGCGGCTCTCCTGTGTCCCTCCTGCATCTCCGGCGGCAGCAGCGGCGGTTCTGATCACGAACCGGCACTTCCTTTAATAGACCTGCCGCGGCCGCCGAAGATGCAGGAGGGACACAGGAGAGCCGCACGCTGTGCACTTCGTGTCCCTCCAGAAGACAGCACGGGAACGACGGAGGGGTAAGTAACAACACTGTGGGGCATACCTGGCACTTGGGGAGGGAGCATATCTGGCAGCATGAGGGGGTATATGTGGCAGCATGAGGGGACATATCTGGCAGCATGAGGGGACATATCTGGCAGCATGAGGGGGCATATGTGGCAGCATGAGGGGACATATCTGGCAGCATGAGGGGACATATCTGGCAGCATGAGGGGGCAAATGTGGCATCATGAGGGGACATATCTGGCAGCATGAGGGGACATATCTGGCAGCATGAGGGGGCATATCTGGCAGCATGAGGGGGCATATCTGGCAGCATGAGGGGGCATATGTGGCATCATGAGGGGACATATCTGGCAGCATGAGGGGACGTATCTGGCAGCATGAGGGGACATATCTGGCAGCATGAGGGGGCATATCTGGCAGCATGAGGGGGCATATGTGGCATCATGAGGGGACATATCTGGCAGCATGAGGGGGCATGTGTGGCAGCATGAGGGGCATATGTGGCAGCATGAGGGACATATGTGGCAGCATGAGGGCATATCTGGCACATCAGGCACTGTGGGGCATATCTGGCACTGTGGGCATATCTGGCAGTGTGGGGGCATATCTGGCAGTGTGGGGGCATATCTGGCACTGTGGGGGCATATCTGGCACTGTGGGGCATATCTGGCAGTATGAGGGCATATCTGGCACTGAAGGCTGTGTACGGCTAGAGCTGCATTTCCCACCCTAGGCTTATACTCGAGTCAATAAGTTTTCCCAGGTTTTTGTGGTAGAATTAGGTGCCTCGGCTTATATTCGGGTCGACTTATACTCGAGTATATACGGTAACTTTTTCAGGCAGACAATCACAATATACTGGTGGTCAGTGGTCACTGGTCAGTCACACTGGCACTGGCAGTGGCACTCTGGCAGCAAAAGTGTGCACTGTTAAAATATGTACTCCTGCTATAACTGCTCCCCAGTCTCCCCCACAATTAAGCTGTGTGAGCAGTGAGCACTCAGCACAGTCAGATATACAGTATTACATAGATGATGCAGCACACTGAGGGCACACTGAGGCTGAGCACAGATATGGTATGTGACTGTGTCACACTGTGTATCGTTTTTTTTCAGGCAGAGAACGGATTAAATAAACTGGTGGTCACTGGTCACACTATCAGCAAGTAGTAGTGGTCACTGGTCAGTCACACTGGCACTGGCAGTGGCACTCTGGCAGCAAAAGTGTGCACTGTTAAAATATGTACTCCTGCTATAACTGCTCCCCAGTCTCCCCCACAATTAAGCTGTGTGAGCAGTGAGCACTCAGCACAGTCAGATATACAGTATTACATAGATGATGCAGCACACTGAGGGCACACTGAGGCTGAGCACAGATATGGTATGTGACTGTGTCACACTGTGTATCGTTTTTTTCAGGCAGAGAACGGATTAATTAAACTGGTGGTCACTGGTCACACTATCAGCAAGTAGTACTCCGTCCTAATATGCTCCCCAAAATTAGTAAATCAAGTGTCTCTACTCTCTACTACTCTCTAGTCTACTCTAAACAGAGAGGACGCCAGCCACGTCCTATCCCTATCAATCTCAATGCACGTGTGAAAATGGCGGCGACGCGCGGCTCCTTATATAGAATCCGAGTCTCGCGATAGAATACGAGCCTCGCGAGAATCCGACAGCGGGATGATGACGTTCGGGCGTGCTCGGGTTAGCCGAGCAAGGCGGGAAGATCCGAGTCTGCCTCGGACCCGTGTAAAAAGCGTGAAGTTCGGGGGGGGTTCGGTTTCCGAGAAACCGAACCCGCTCATCTCTAGAATGCACCTGACTCAAGCGCAGTGGAGAATGATTTCAACGTTGTGCAAGGTTCTGCAACCCTTTGAACTTGCCACACGTGAAGTCAGTTCAGACACTGCCAGCCTGAGTCAGGTCATTCCCCTCATCAGGCTTTTGCAGAAGAAGCTGGAGACATTGAAGGAGGAGCTAAAACAGAGCGATTCCGCTAGGCATGTGGGACTTCTGGAAGGAGCCCTTAATTCGCTTAACCAGGATTCACGGGTGGTCAATCTGTTGAAATCAGAGCACTAAATTTTGGCCACCGTGCTCAATCCTAGATTTAAAACCTACCTTGTATCTCTCTTTCTGTTATGATTCCAGCACTCTGGTCTGAGGTGGTCCTATTGCAAGGACCGGAGCACTGGAACGGAATGCTGGGGAAGGGAGCGGGAATAGAAAGTAGCCCCTGGCGCCCTAACTCCGTTGTCTCGCCCGTGTTGTCAGAAATCCCTTGCGAGACTATGGTTGCTTGAGCCCATGGCAGCCGCGTTTGAAGGGCGGATTATGTCTGCCCAACTCCGATGCCCCCTCAGGTCTTAATGGGAGACAAAGGGAAATCCGAGACAGGGTGATAACAAGGGGCCCTCTGACTAAACAACCAGGCCAGGGGCTACAAGCTAACAGACTAAACCTGAGGTATGTGCGGTAACCCGCCAGGGAAAAGGACAACCAAAATCCACTAGTCCGTACTCCTACCCAGCACCGCTGGATACCAGAGTGGATCTGTGGGAGCGGAATCCTCCGCAAAAGCTCCGAAACACAAATAATAAATGACAAATAATAAAGCGGCCCAAGCCGCAACACACGGCTACGCCGTGACTCACGAACACCACTGGATGTTCAAAAGGTGCTCAGTCAGGACTCCAGGAACAGATGACGACTTCCGAGTGCAGGACAACTGAGAACAGGAACGACCGGATACAGCAGGACTGGAAACACTCACAGCAAACAGATTCAGCATGCAGGAAGCTATTACCGGCGTCTGTGAGAAGCCCAGGAAGTGTATTTAACAGGGAGTCCTCCAATCAGCTGTTTGGAGGCTGATTGGATTAGATGCCATACAGCTGCCAAGCTGCATGGCCAGAAAAACAGATATCTATTAATTAAATTGAACCCAGCAACGGGGAAACGCAGTCCGTAAGTGGCGTCCCCGTTGCTAGGGTCCGTGCGGCTCCGTGCGCCCGGCGTCTAGCATTGCCAGGGAGCCGGCGGCTGTACGCGCACGGCGTCCCTGGTTGCTAGGCGCCGGGCCGCACCGACGAGCGGACCCCGGCGCCTAACAGTACCCCCCCTTGAGGAGGGGTCAATGAACCCCTAAAGCCAGGTTTCCGAGGAAATTCCCGAAAAAATGCCCTCTTGAGCCTCGGGGCATGGAGATCCTTATCCAGGACCCAAGACCTTTCCTCTGGACCATAGCCTCTCCAGTGCACCAGAAAATAAAGCCGACCCCGGGACAATTTGGAATCGAGAACCTTCTCCACCAAGAACTCCTGATGACCCTGTACATCTACTGGTGATTTCCCCTGAGAGATCTTCCGAGGAAATCTACTGGAAGAAACGTATGGTTTCAACAAGGAGCAATGGAACGTATTTCCGATCCGGAGAGCTCTTGGTAAACGTAACCGGAAAGCAACTGGATTGATTTTTTTAATAATATGAAATGGTCCAATAAATTTGGGGCCCAATCTAGCTGAGGTTTGTCGAAGTTTAATGTTACGAGTCGACAACTATACCCTATCTCCCACCTTAAAAGTGCAAGGCCGCCGGAGCCTGTCAGAAAATTTTTTCTCTCGAAATGCCGCTTTTCTGAGAGCAAGGTGCACTTTTCTCCAAATGAGTCTGAGATGAGAGGTTAAGGTTAGCGAGGAGACAGAGGAATGTTGAAAAAAAGAATTAGCTCTGGGGTGAAAACCAAAAACTGAAAAGAATGGAGACACATTAGTGGAGGAATGACAAGAATTGTTGTAAGCAAACTCCGCCAAAGGAAGAAACTCGGACCAATCATTCTGGAGTTTGGCTGAGTACAAACGCAAATACTGTTTTAATGATTGATTAACTCGCTCGGTCTGCCCGTTGGATTGGGGATGGTAGCCGGACGTTAAAGACAATTTCATCTTTAATGAGGCACAAAAAGACTTCCAAAATTGTGCAATGAATTGTGGACCCCGATCAGAAACAATATCAGTGGGTAACCCATGAAGTCTGAAAACATGGCGGAGAAACAAAACTGCCAATCAATGATGGGATTATGAAAGGCCAGCCAAGGGTGACCCAGAACCACTGGAACTGCTGGGCAATGGGTAAGGAAAAACTCAATCTTTTCGGAATGAAGAGCTCCTACCGTAAGTAGTACAGGGGGTGTACAGAGGGAAATAACCCCATTGGACAAGGGACTCCCATCTAAACCATGCATGGTGATACACCTACCCAAGGTTAACTGAGGAATACCTAAGGCCTTGGCCCACGTTAAGTCCATAAAGTTCCCTGCAGCTCCACTGTCAACAAAAGCCGACACCGAAGAACTGAGGCTGCCAAAGGAAACTTTAGCTGGGACTAACAGGGAGTTACTCGAGGAGATAAGCTGCAGACCAAAGTGAACCCCCTCACAATTCACTTGGTCGAGGCGTTTCCCGACTTGTTCGGACAATTACGGGCAAAATGTCCCTTACCCCCACAGTACAAACAAAGACCAGAGTTTTGCCTTCTGGCTCTTTCTTCTGGAGACAGCCTGGAGAGACCCATCTGCATGGGCTCCTCTATGTCTTCAGGAATGGAAAATACACAAGGAGTAGACCTGACAGGTGCTCCTTTTTCAGCCCTCCGCTCTCTGAGACGACGATCAATCTTAATAGAAAGCTCCATGAGTTTATCGAGCGTCTCAGGAGCGGGATACTGAAGGAGACTGTCTTTTATAGACTCAGATAAGCCGAGGCGAAACTGACTGCGCAGAGCTGGGTCATTCCAGCCACAGTCGTTCGACCAACGGCGAAACTCTGTACAATAAACCTCTGCAGGATCTCTACCTTGTCTGAGAGCGCGTAACTGACTCTCGGCGGATGCCTCCCTATCAGGGTCATCATACAAAAGCCCTAAAGACCCCAGAAAGGCGTCTACTGACAACAATGCCGGATCCTCTGCTTTTAAACCAAAAGCCCAGGTCTGGGGATCCCCCTGGAGCAAAGAAATAATAATTCCGACCCGCTGAGATTCAGTACCTGAGGAGATTGGTCTTAAACGAAAATAAAGTTTACAGGACTCTTTAAAATTAAAAAACTGCTTCCTATCACCAGAAAAACGGTCAGGCAAGTGCATTTTTGGTTCAGGGACTACCCTCGGGGAAGTTCGTAAAAGATCTTCCTGCGACTTCACCCGAAGGGAAAGATCCTGAACCATTTGAGTAAGTTCTTGAATCTGGCTAACTAGAAGCTGGCCAGGATTTGGCCCTAAACCAGTGGGATTCATGGGGCCGACAATTCTTACAAAACTGAATAAGGGAAAAAATCAAACCCTGTTTAATTTTAAGTTTTGGTTTGGCCGGTAATAATGTTATGATTCCAGCACTCTGGTCTGAGGTGGTCCTATTGCAAGGACCGGAGCACTGGAACGGAATGCTGGGGAAGGGAGCGGGAATAGAAAGTAGCCCCTGGCGCCCTAACTCCGTTGTCTCGCCCGTGTTGTCAGAAATCCCTTGCGAGACTATGGTTGCTTGAGCCCATGGCAGCCGCGTTTGAAGGGCGGATTATGTCTGCCCAACTCCGATGCCCCCTCAGGTCTTAATGGGAGACAAAGGGAAATCCGAGACAGGGTGATAACAAGGGGCCCTCTGACTAAACAACCAGGCCAGGGGCTACAAGCTAACTGACTAAACCTGAGGTATGTGCGGTAGCCCGCCAGGGAAAAGGACAACCAAAATCCACTAGTCCGTACTCCTACCCAGCACCGCTGGATACCAGAGTGGATCTGTGGGAGCGGAATCCTCCGCAAAAGCTCCGAAACACAAATAATAAATGACAATTAATAAAGCGGCCCAAGCCGCAACACACGGCTACGCCGTGACTCATGAACACCACTGGATGTTCAAAAGGTGCTCAGTCAGGACTCCAGGAACAGATGACGACTTCCGAGTACAGGACAACTGAGAACAGGAACGACCGGATACAGCAGGACTGGAAACACTCACAGCAAACAGATTCAGCATGCAGGAAGCTATTACCGGCGTCTGTGAGAAGCCCAGGAAGTGTATTTAACAGGGAGTCCTCCAATCAGCTGTTTGGAGGCTGATTGGATTAGATGCCATACAGCTGCCAAGCTGCATGGCCAGAAAAACAGATATCTATTAATTAAATTGAACCCAGCAACGGGGAAACGCAGTCCGTAAGTGGCGTCCCCGTTGCTAGGGTCCGTGCGGCTCCGTGCGCCCGGAGTCTAGCGTTGCCAGGGAGCCGGCGGCTGTACGCGCACGGCGTCCCTGGTTGCTAGGCGCCGGGCCGCATCGACGAGCGGACCCCGGCGCCTAACACTTTCCGGCAGACACAAGTCTGCAGAGGTTCAAAGACCTGCTGGTGAGAAAATTGTCAAGTCAAGCGGAACGTGACCCGTCAACAGCTCCTCCTTCACATTCTCCCGCAACTGGGGGTGCGAGGAAAAGGCTAAGAATTCCGAGCCCACCCGCTGGTGGTGATGCGGGGCAGTCTGGAGCGAGTGCTGACATCTGGTCCGGACTGAAGGACCTGCCAACGATTACTGACATGTCGTCTACTGTCACTGCATATGATTCTCCCACCATTGAAAGAATGGTGGAGGACTATATGAGTGACCGCATCCAAGTAGGCACGTCAGACAGTCCGTACGTATACTAGCAGGAAAAAGAGGCAATTTGGAGGCCCTTGCAGAAACTGGCTTTATTCTACCTTAGTTGCCCACCCTCCAGTGTGTACTCCGAAAGAGTGTTTAGTGCAGCCGCTCACCTTGTCAGCAATCGGTGTACGAGGTTACTTCCAGAAAATGTGGAGAAGATGATGTTCATCAAAATGAATTATAATCAATTCCTCCGTGGAGACATTCACCAGCAATTGCCTCCAGAAAGTAGACAGGGACCTGAGATGGTGGATTCCAGTGGGGACAAATTAATAATATGTGAGGAGGGGGATGTACACAGTGAAAGGGGTGAGGAATCGGACGATGAGGAGGAGGTGGACATCTTGCCTCTGTAGAGCCAGTTTGTGCAAGGAGAGATTGTTTGCTTCTTTTTTGGTGGGGGCCCAAACCAACCAGTCATTTTAGTCACAGTCATGTGGCAGACCCTGTCGCTGAAATGATGGGTTTGTTAAAGTGTGCATGTCCTGTTTATACAACATAAGGGTGGGTGGGAGGGCCCAAGGACAATTCCATCTTGCACCTCTTTTTTCTTTAATTTTTCTTTGCATCATGTGCTGTTTGGGGACTATTTTTTTGAAGTGCCATCCTGCCTGACACTGCAGTGCCACTCCTAGATGGGCCAGGTGTTTGTGTCGGCCACTTGTGTCGCTTAGCTTAGCCATCCAGCGACCTTGGTGCACCTCTTTTTTTCTTTGCATCATGTGCTGTTTGGGGACTATTTTTTTGAAGTGCCATCCTGTCTGACACTGCAGTGCCACTGCTAGATGGGCCAGGTGTTTGTGTCGGCCACTTGGGTCGCTTAGCTTAGCCATCCAGCGACCTCGTTGCAAATTTTAGGACTAAAAATAATATTGTGAGGTGTGAGGTGTTCAGAATAGACTGAAAATGAGTGTAAATTATGGTTATTGAGGTTAATAATACTATGGGATCAAAATGACCCCCAAATTCTATGATTTAAGCTGTTTTTGAGGGTTTTTTGTAAAATAACACCCGAATCCAAAACACACCCGAATCCGACAAAAAAATTTCAGGGAGGTTTTGCCAAAACGCGTCCGAATCCAAAACACGGCCGCGGAACCGAATCCAAAACCAAAACACAAAACCCGAAAAATGTCCGGTGCACATCACTACTTTTAAGTACACTGAAGGCACGCTCAATTACTCCCCGCGATGTAATGTGTGTCTCTTGGTACTGTTCTTGGGCTTCACCTACAGGATTAGACAATGGGGTCAAGAGCCAAGGTTTGTTAGGATAACCCATATTGCCTATGGAAAAAAGAAAAATGGTGGGTAATATAAAAAAAATGAAATTGAAAAAAAAAATTAGTCTTACCTAACAGCCAGCCATCCGGCATTTTTCCTGTCTAAAAATCCTGAAACAGCGATGACTGGCTTAGGATGAAGAAGTCATGAGATGACCCAGGAAATCCCACAAAAAGGTTTGTAAACTTCATTTCTGCATCGCAGACACCTGAACATTCATGGAATGGAAGCGTTTTCGGTTCCGAAAACATTCTTCCGAATTCAGTGGTGGTCTGAATTGCACATGCGTACAGTCTATCGCGCCCAGGACGTTGGGGAATTTAAATTCATTGTAAAAGCCTAATTTGATCTCAAGCCATCCGCTGTCCGTATCTGGAAATTTAATGAACTGGGTCGTTAATTTGCGGAACGCCCTAATGACCTGGGTTATACAGCGCAACAGTGTCGGCTGTGAAAAACGCACGTTTGAGACAAAGTAGGCTGGAATGTGCCTGACGCCAAAAAATGTAACGTAGCCATCAGTTTCTGGAAACCACTGACTACGTGATTTGTCTGTGCCCGAGGTTCCAGGTCTGGCTCCAACAGATTGTACAGCGAATATATTTCACGAGCCGATAAGCAATAATTTTGTATCACCTCGAACTCGGGGAGAACCTCCAGTACACGCCTAGTGTGATACTGGCGTGGACATGGAAATGATGCATGCACTGACTCACCCAATGCAGACATTTGCTGACCACGATCCTGATCTTCAAGAGCCTGTTCATCATCCACACTTGCCATGAGCATGAACATCACAATCTGGTCAGAAAAAGGCTCCATTATAGTAGTCAGTGTAAAAAAACATATATATATTTTAAAAACGCAGATTGCCCTAAAAAAACGATTCCACAAGAGAACTGATTGTAATGGCTCCTCTTCTCCCTGAAGTCTCAAGCATAGGAGTGGATTTGGAGAAGTGTAACCTGGGTAAAACTGTGGAATTCTGGGTAAATTTCTTCCCTCTGCCCAGTACAGAAAAAATATTCGGGGGAAAAATCAAAATATAATAATGTGAGTCATAAATACAAAAAACAATTATATATAATTACTTCAAATATAAATAAATATGCTATTAAAAATCCAAAAAACACCAAAAAACTAAAGTATTTAAAATTTCTTTTCAGCTAATGACAGAAAAATTTGGTGCAATGAAATTGTCGAAAGTCACGTCGAAAGTCACGTCGAAAAGCACTGATACCGATTCGACAATCTTCAATTGAATATACTTTTGTCAAAATGCCGGCTTTTTAACATTACAGACATTCGACTGTCGAAAAGTCAAAAGTCAAAAAAACTGATCCAACAGGTTTTTTGTCGAAAAGTGCCGTATTGAATTGTCGAATCCAATTTGACATCGAAAAAGCCCCATTTTTCAACAAAACAAGAGATTAGACACGAATCGAATATACCCCTAAGGGTGAAAATGAAGTGCAGGAGTCATTAAGAACATGCCCAAGTCATCAGTTTCAGAGAATTATGCTGCATTCAAATTCACCATGCATATACAGTTAATGCTGGTGAATTTTTGGAAGGTCAATAGCAAAACCGGTGATAATCCCATCCCAGGTAATGTGGATAGAGCCATGGGAACCATAGGCTTAGTGTAGAGCAGTACATGTATTCCATTATTCACCATAAGGATACAGCACACAAAATGTGGGTATGGTAGCACTAAAGATGTCTTATAAAGATAAAGGGTTAAGGAGAAGAATCAAAGAATCACTCTTTAAAGCACTAAGCTAAATGCATGCAAGAATGTGAATGAAAATATATATAGGATGCTGTCTATATCTCTGCAATTGACAACAGTAGGCATCCAAGCAGACCACGAGGAGCTTACAATGGTAATGCTGCAAAATCTTATACCAGAGTATGATTTTCTAGTAGTGAAGCACTGCCAAACTATCAACAGAGATTGTGCAGACCAAGCTACTGCAGTTTTGCTATTAAATTATAAGAAACCCAGAAAACCTAATTACAAGCAGAGGCAGAACTCTGGGAGGCAACGGAGTCATCTGCCGCCGGGCTCCTGCTCTGAAGGGGGGCACCTCTCCTCCCATTCTGTGACACCATTGAATTAAATTAATTGATAGCTGTCGCTGTTTTTTCAGTGGCCGACTTCCTCACTGGTCCCAGCACCTTACAAATCACACCCTCTTTATTATACTGAATATACTCATTTTACAAGTATCACACCCAGGATTAGAAACCACGACCTATTACACTGGAAGCAGTCACCTCACTGATGAAGATATTTGCTCCTGTATAGGAAATATGAGAATTTTAACTATATGAAGATACTTCTCTGACAATTACACGTAACTTCATATAGTTGGAATTCTCATGCTTCCACTACAGGAGCAAATATCTCCATCAGTAAAGTGTCTGCTGTCAGTGTAACAGGTCATGGGTTCTAATCCTGGTTATGACTGCTAAGAAATGTGTGATTTAAAATACAATTAAATGTATAAATACAGTATATAAATTGTTTTCAGAACACTCCATACACACATATATATATTAGTGATGTGCACCGGACATTTTTCGGGTTTTGTGTTTTGGTTTTGGATTCGGTTTCCACGGCCGTGTTTTGGATTCGGACGCATTTTGGCAAAACCTCCCTGAAAATTTTTTGTAGGATTCGGATGTGTTTTGGATTCGGGTGTTTTTTTACAAAAAACCCTCAAAAACAGCTTAAATCATAGAATTTGGGGGTCATTTTGATCCCATAGTATTATTAACCTCAATAACCATAATTTACACTCATTTTCAGTCTATTCTGAACACTGAACACCTCACAATATTATTTTTAGTCCTAAAATTTGCAACAAGGTCGCTGGATGGCTAAGCTAAGCGACCCAAGTGGCCGACACAAACACCTGGCCCATCTAGCAGTGGCACTGCAGTGTCAGACAGGATGGCACTTCAAAAAAATAGTCCCCAAACAGCACATGATGCAAAGAAAAAAAGAGGCGCACCAAGGTCGCTGTGTGACTAAGCTAAGCGACACAAGTGGCCGACACAAACACCTGGCCCATCTAGGAGTGGCACTGCAGTGTCAGGCAGGATGGCACTTCAAAAAATTGTCCCCAAACAGCACATGATGCAAAGAAAAATGAAAGAAAACGAGGTGCAAGATAATTCCATTTTGCACCTCTTTTTTCTTTAATTTTTTTTTTGCATCATGTGCTGTTTGGGGACAATTGGGCTCTCCCACCCACCCTTATGTTGTATAAACAGGACATGCACACTTTAACGAACCCATCATTTCAGCGACAGGGTCTGCCACACGACTGTGACTGAAATGGCTGGTTGGTTTGGGCCCCCTCCAAAAAAGAAGCAATCAATCTCTCCTTGCACAAACTGGCTCTACAGAGGCAAGATGTCCACCTCATCATCATCCTCCGATTCCTCACCCCTTTCACTGTGTACATCCCCATCCTCACAGATTATTAATTCGTCCCCACTGGAATCCACCATCTCAGATCCCTGTGTACTTTCTGGAGGCAATTGGTGCTGGTGAATGTCTCCACGGAGGAATTGATTATAATTCATTTTGATGAACATCATTTTCTCCACATTTTCTGGAAGTAACCAAAATGTAGTGCTCTGATGTCAACAGATTGACCACCCGTGAATCCTGGTTAAGCGAATTAAGGGCTCCATCCACAAGTCCCACATGCCTAGCGGAATCCCTCTGTTTTAGCTCCTCCTTCAATGTCTCCAGCTTCTTCTGCAAAAGCCTGATGAGGGGAATGACCTGACTCAGGCTGGCAGTGTCTGAACTGACTTCACGTGTGGCAAGTTCAAAGGGTTGCAGAACCTTGCACAACGTTGAAATCATTCTCCACTGCGCTTGAGTCAGGTGCATTCTAGAGATGAGCGGGTTCGGTTTCTCGGAAACCGAACCCCCCCGAACTTCACGCTTTTTACACGGGTCCGAGGCAGACTCGGATCTTCCCGCCTTGCTCAGCTAACCCGAGCGCGCCCGAACGTCATCATCCCGCTGTCGGATTCTCGCGAGGCTCGTATTCTATCGCGAGACTCGGATTCTATATAAGGAGCCGCGCGTCGCCGCCATTTTCACACGTGCATTGAGATTGATAGGGAGAGGACGTGGCTGGCGTCCTCTCCGTTTAGAGTAGACTAGAGAGTAGTAGAGAGTAGAGACACTTGATTTACTAATTTTGGGGAGCATATTAGGACGGAGTATTACTTGCTGATAGTGTGACCAGTGACCACCAGTTTAATTAATCCGTTCTCTGCCTGAAAAAAACGATACACAGTGTGACACAGTCACATACCATATCTGTGCTCAGCCTCAGTGTGCCCTCAGTGTGCTGCATCATCTATGTAATACTGTATATCTGACTGTGCTGAGTGCTCACTGCTCACACAGCTTAATTGTGGGGGAGACTGGGGAGCAGTTATAGCAGGAGTACATATTTTAACAGTGCACACTGAACTGACTTCACGTGTGGCAAGTTCAAAGGGTTGCAGAACCTTGCACAACGTTGAAATCATTCTCCACTGCGCTTGAGTCAGGTGCATTCCCCCTCCTTTGCCTATATCGTGGGCAGATGTATAGGCTTGAATGGCCTTTTGCTGCTCCTCCATCCTCTGAAGCATACAGAGGGTTGAATTCCACCTCGTTACCACCTCTTGCTTCAGATGATGGCAGGGCAGGTTCAGGAATGTTTGGTGGTGCTCCAGTCTTCGGCACGCGGTGGCTGAATGCTGAAAGTGGCCCGCAATTCTTCGGGCCACCGACAGCATCTCTTGCACGCCCCTGTCGTTTTTTAAATAATTCTGCACCACCAAATTCAATGTATGTGCAAAACATGGGACGTGCTGGAATTTGCCCAGATGTAATGCACGCACAATATTGGTGGCATTGTCCGATGTCACAAATCCCCAGGAGAGTCCAATTGGGGTAAGCCATTCTGCGATGATGTTCCTCAGTTTCTGTAAGAGGTTGTCAGCTGTGTGCCTCTTATGGAAAGCGGTGATACAAAGCCTAGCCTGCCTAGGAACGAGTTGGCGTTTGCGAGATGCTGCTACTGGTGCCGCCGCTGCTGTTCTTGCTGCGGGAGGCAATACATCTACCCAGTGGGCTGTCACAGTCATATAGTCCTGAGTCTGCCCTGCTCCACTTGTCCACATGTCCGTGGTTAAGTGGACATTGGGTACAACTGCATTTTTTAGGACACTGGTGAGTCTTTTTCTGAGGTCTGTGTACATTTTCGGTATCGCCTGCCTAGAGAAATGGAACCTACATGGTATTTGGTACCGGGGACACAGTACCTCAAGCAAGTCTCTAGTTGCCTCTGAATTAACGGTGGATACCGGAACCACGTTTCTCACCGCCCAGGCTGCCAAGGCCTGAGTTATCCGCTTTGCAGCAGGATGACTGCTGTGATATTTCATCTTCCTCGCAAAGGACTGTTGGACAGTCAATTGCTTACTGGAAGTAGTACAAGTGGTCTTCCGACTTCCCCTCTGGGATGACGATTGACTCCCAGCAGCAACAACAGCAGCGCCAGCAGCAGTAGGCGTTACACTCAAGGATGCATCGGAAGGAATCCCAGGCAGGAGAGGACTCGTCAG
Organism: Pseudophryne corroboree; assembly: GCF_028390025.1. Taxonomy (NCBI): domain Eukaryota; kingdom Metazoa; phylum Chordata; class Amphibia; order Anura; family Myobatrachidae; genus Pseudophryne; species Pseudophryne corroboree. Next base: position 200,103,460 of record NC_086450.1, on the reverse strand, counting down.
ACTTGACAGTGACATGACCTTCAGGACTATTGGCTTTCCTGTGTAAGGTGGAAATTGACACTGAGGGAGTTGGTGGTGTGGTTTGCAGGAGCTTGGTTACAACAAGATGAAGGGATTTAGTGGTCAGTGGACTGCTTCCGCTGTCATCCAAAGTTTTTGAACTTGTCACTGACTTATGATGAATGCGCTGCAGTTGACGTATAAGGTAGGATGTTCCGAGGTGGTTAACGTCCTTACCCCTACTTATTACAGCTTGACAAAGGCAACACACGGCTTGACACCTGTTGTCCGCATTTGTGTTGAAATAATTCCACACCGAAGAGCTGATTTTTTTTTTTATTTTGACCAGGCATGTCAATGGCCATATTCGTCCCACGGACAACAGGTGTCTCCCCGGGTGCCTGACTTAAACAAACCACCTCACCATCAGAATCCTCCTTGTCAATTTCCTACCAAGCCAGCAACACCCATATCCTCATCCTGGTGTACTTCAACAGTCACATCTTCAATTTGACTATCAGGAACTGGACTGCGGGTGCTCCTTCCAGCACTTGCCGGGGGCGTGCAAATGGTGGAATGCGCAAGCTCTTCCCGTCCAGTGTTGGGAAGGTCAGGCATCGCAACTGACACAATTGGACTCTCCTTGGGGATTTGTGATTTAGAAGAACGCACAGTTATTTGCTGTGCTTTTGCCAGCTTAAGTCTTTTCATTTTTCTAGCGAGAGGATGAGTGCTTCCATCCTCATGTGAATCTGAACCACTAGCCATGAACATAGGCCAGGGCCTCAGCCTTTCCTTGCCACTCCGTGTCGTAAATGGCATATTGGTAAGTTTACGCTTCTCATCAGACGCTTTCAATTTTGATTTTTGGGTCATTTTACTGAACTTTTGTTTTTTGGATTTTACATGCTCTCTACTATGACATTGGGCATCAGCCTTGGCAGACGACGTTGATGGCATTTCATCGTCTCGGCCATGACTAGTGGGAGCAGCTTCAGCACGAGGTGGAAGTGGATCTTGATCTTTCCCTATTTTAACCTCCACATTTTTGTTCTCCATTTTTTAATGTGTGGAATTATATGCCAGTATCAATAGCAATGGCCTACTACTATATATACTGCGCACAACTGAAATGCACCCCAGGTATGGATGGATAGTATACTTGACGACACAGAGGTAGGTACAGCAGTGGCCTACTGTACCGTAATGCTATATATTCTATACTGGTGGTCAGCAAACTGTGCAAAACTGAAATGCACCACAGGTATGGATGGATAGTATACTTGACGACACAGAGGTAGGTACAGCAGTGGCCTACTGTACCGTAATGCTATATATTATATACTGGTGGTCAGCAAACTGTGCAAAACTGAAATGCACCACAGGTATGGATGGATAGTATACTTGACGACACAGAGGTAGGCACAGCAGTGGCCTACTGTACCGTAATGCTATATATTATATACTGGTGGTCAGCAAACTGTGCAAAACTGAAATGCACCACAGGTATGGATGGATAGTATACTTGACGACACAGAGGTAGGTACAGCAGTGGCCTACTGTACCGTAATGCTATATATTATATACTGGTGGTCAGCAAACTGTGCAAAACTGAAATGCACCACAGGTATGGATGGATAGTATACTTGACGACACAGAGGTAGGTACAGCAGTGGCCTACTGTACCGTAATGCTATATATTATATACTGGTGGTCAGCAAACTGTGCAAAACTGAAATGCACCACAGGTATGGATGGATAGTATACTTGACGACACAGAGGTAGGTACAGCAGTGGCCTACTGTACTGTAATGCTATATATTATATGCTGGTGGTCAGCAAACTGTGCAAAACTGAAATGCACCACAGGTATGGATGGATAATATACTTGACGACACAGAGGTAGGTACAGCAGTGGCCTACTGTACCGTAATGCTATATATTATATACTGGTGGTCAGCAAAATTATACACTGTACTCCTACTATATACTACAATGCAGCACAGATATGGAGTGTTTTTCAGGCAGACAAGTTAACGTATACTGGTGGTCACTGGTCAGCAAAACTCTGCACTGTACTCCTCCTATATAATATTTTACTGGTGGTCCCCAGTCCCCACAATAAAGCAGTGTGAGCACAGATACTGTATATGCAGCACACTGAGCACAGATATGGAGTGTTTTTCAGGCAGACAACGTATACTGGTGGTCACTGTCAGCAAAACTCTGCACTGTACTCCTCCTATATAATACTGCTGCTCCCCAGTCCCCACAATTAAGCAGTGTGAGCACAGATATATGCAGCACACTGAGCACAGATAAGGAGCGTTTTTTTCAGGCAGAGAACGGATAAAACTGGTGGTCACTGATCAGCAAAACTCTGCACTGTACTCCTCTTATATTAATAATACAGCTGCTCCCCAGTCCCCACAATTAAGATATAAGCAAGCACAAATATTTGCATCAACAATGAATAAACGGAGAGGACTCCAGCCACGTCCTCTCCCTAACATTTCCAATGCACGAGTGAAAATGGCGGCGACGCGCAGCTGCTTATATAGAATACGAATCTCGCGAGAATCCGACAGCGGAATGATGACGTTCGGGCGCGCTCGGGTTAACCGAGCCATACGGGAGAATCCGAGTACGCCTCGGACCCGTGTAAAATGGGTGAAGTTCGGGGGGGTTCGGTTTCCGAGGAACCGAACCCGCTCATCACTAATATATATATATATATATATATATACACACATACACACACACACACACGCACACATACATACATATATTTATCTTAATATAGGAAATAGGGGGGCACCAATATTTATCTTGCCTCCGGCCGACTGTGATGAACTTACGCCACTGATTACAAGTGCTTTAGGTGTCACAAAATAGGACATAAGACCTCAGAATGTAAAGCAAGTGAGCCAAGTGGTACATCATTATGCAAGCATGGCAGAAAAAAACTAGTCAGCAAAAGTAAAAAGTAGCTGTCAGTTACCGCAAAGATTGTTGGTATATGGACTCAAGAGCCATGAGGCACTTCACTTGTAATGAGAGTTGGTTCAAGTCACTAAAGTTATATGATCCTGTAAATGTCAGGGCAATAGAAGATAAAGTTCTAAATATAATGAATGTCAGGACAGTTGCTGTGTGCTTCAGGATCAATGGTCAAACATTTGTCACAGATATAAAAGATGTATTGTCTATACCAGATCTAGGAAACAATCTTTGTACCATCAGTGTACTGGAGAAGAAGTGATATAAGGTCCATTTCTCAGCGGGACAGTATGTTGTGTACAATAAAAGAGGGATTGTATTGTAATTGCAATGGCAATGAGGTGCCAACAACTGTACATCCTACACATTAGGAGTGTTGTGCGATTATGGCATTAGATTCTAACTAGTGTCTTGAGCTAAGCCAAAGAGTACTAAGTCACAGACAATTTGACAATGTACAGAAACTTCTAGATGGCATGATAATGGGAATATCAATGAACAACTCAGAAAGACCAGAATGTGAAAGTTGCGTGAAGGAAAAGTAAACACGTTTCTCCTTTCCAAAGTCAGCGTCCAGATTTAAAGCACCATTGGAATTAGTGCACACAGACATGTGGAGTGATGAAGGTAGAGTCAATGAGTGGGAACCGCTACTGTATTTCATGATGCTCATAGATGATACTACAAGGATGATGCATGTATGTATACTTCCTGCAGAATACAAGAGTTTAGTGGAAACGGAGGCCATCGTCGCCCCTCCCCAACCCCAAATGGCATCAGACTGTCAATCACTGACAGTCTAATGCCGTACTGCATCCTGTATTGCAGGACACATTCACGCACATGCAGAACGAGTCCTGCGCTATGCACATTGTTACTCTGCACTAGTGATGAGCGGGTTCGGTTTCCGAGAAACCGAACCCCCCCGAACTTCACCCTTTTTAGACGGGTCCGAGCCATACTCGGATTCTCCCGTATGGCTCGGTTAACCCGAGCGCGCCCGAACGTCATCATCCCGCTGTCGGATTCTCGCGAGATTCGGATTCTATATAAGCAGCCGCGCGTCGCCGCCATTTTCACATGTGCATTGAGATTGATAGGGAGAGGACGTGGCTGGCGTCCTCTCCTTTTATATAGTTATATACTACACAGTTGATCTGATTGCTTAGCTTATTGTGGGGAGGATTGGGGAGCAGCTGTTAGGAGAAGTACAGTGCAGAGTTTTGCTAATAGTGACCACCAGGTTTTTTTATCCGTTCTCTGCTTGAAAAAAACGCTCCATACCATATCTGTGCTCAGTGTGCTGCATGATATATCTGTGCTGAGTGCTCACACTGCTTAATTGTGGGGACTGGGGAGCAGCTATAGCAGGAGTACAGTGCACAGTTTTGCTGACAGTGACCACCAGTATACGTTTGTCTGCCTGAAAAACACTCCTGTGGTGTCTTTTTTTTTTAAACTATAAACGCAGTCTGCTGACAGTGTCCACCAGGTCCATTATACTGTATATAGCAGTACGGAAGGCCACTGCTGTACCTACCTCTGTGTCGTCACTCGTCGTCCATAAGTATACTATCCATCCATCTACATTGTATACCTGTGGTGTCTTTTTTTTATATACTATAAACGCAGTCTGCTGACAGTGTCCACCAGGTCCATTATACTGTATATAGCAGTACGGTAGGCCACTGCTGTACCTACCTCTGTGTCGTCACTCGTTGTCCATAAGTATACTAAGTATCCATCCATCTACATTGTATACCTGTGGTGTCTTTTTTTCTCTATACTATAAACGCAGTCTGCTGACAGTGTCCACCAGGTCCATTATACTGTATATAGCAGTACGGTAGGCCACTGCTGTACCTACCTCTGTGTCGTCACTCGTCGTCCATAAGTATACTAAGTATCCATCCATCTACATTGTATACCTGGGGTGCCTTTTTTTCTTTATACTATAAATGCAGTCTGCTGACAGTGTCCACCAGGCCCATTATACTGTATATAGCAGTACGGTAGGCCACTGCTGTACCTACCTCTGTGTCGTCACTCGTCATCCATAAGTATACTAAGTATCCATCCATCTACATTGTATACCTGTGGTGTCTTTTTTTTTTATACTATAAACGCAGTCTGCTGACAGTGTCCACCAGGTCCATTATACTGTATATAGCAGTTCGGTAGGCCACTGCAGTACCTACCTCTGTGTCGTCACTCGTCGTCCATAAGTATACTAAGTATCCATCCATCTACATTGTATACCTGTGGTGTCTTTTTTTTTATACTATAAACGCAGTCTGCTGACAGTGTCCACCAGGTCCATTATACTGTATATAGCAGTACGGTAGGCCACTGCTGTACCTACCTCTGTGTCGTCACTCGTCGTCCATAAGTATACTATCCATCCATCTACATTGTATACCTGTGGTGTCTTTTTTTCTTTATACTATAAACGCAGTCTGCTGACAGTGTCCACCAGGTCCATTATACTGTATATAGCAGTACGGTAGGCCACTGCTGTACCTACCTCTGTGTCGTCACTCGTCATCCATAAGTATACTAAGTATCCATCCATCTACATTGTATACCTGTGGTGTCTTTTTTTTTTATACTATAAACGCAGTCTGCTGACAGTGTCCACCAGGTCCATTATACTGTATATAGCAGTACGGTAGGCCACTGCTGTACCTACCTCTGTGTCGTCACTCGTCGTCCATAAGTATACTATCCATCCATCTACATTGTATACCTGTGGTGTCTTTTTTTTATATACTATAAACGCAGTCTGCTGACAGTGTCCACCAGGTCCATTATACTGTATATAGCAGTACGGTAGGCCACTGCTGTACCTACCTCTGTGTCGTCACTTGTCGTCCATAAGTATACTAAGTATCCATCCATCTACATTGTATACCTGTGGTGTCTTTTTTTCTCTATACTATAAACGCAGTCTGCTGACAGTGTCCACCAGGTCCATTATACTGTATATAGCAGTACGGTAGGCCACTGCTGTACCTACCTCTGTGTCGTCACTCGTCGTCCATAAGTATACTAAGTATCCATCCATCTACATTGTATACCTGTGGTGTCATTTTTTCTTTATACTATAAACGCAGTCTGCTAACAGTGTCCACCAGGCCCATTATACTGTATATAGCAGTACGGTAGGCCACTGCTGTACCTACCTCTGTGTCGTCACTCGTCATCCATAAGTATACTAAGTATCCATCCATCTACATTGTATACCTGTGGTGTCTTTTTTTTATACTATAAACGCAGTCTGCTGACAGTGTCCACCAGGTCCATTATACTGTATATAGCAGTTCGGTAGGCCACTGCAGTACCTACCTCTGTGTCATCACTCGTCGTCCATAAGTATACTAAGTATCCATCCATCTACATTGTATACCTGTGGTGTATTTTTTTTTATACTATAAACGCAGTCTGCTGACAGTGTCCACCAGGTCCATTATACTGTATATAGCAGTACGGTAGGCCACTGCTGTACCTACCTCTTTGTCGTCACTCGTCATCCATAAGTATACTATCCATCCATCTACATTGTATACCTGTGGTGTCTTTTTTTCTTTATACTATAAACGCAGTCTGCTGACAGTGTCCACCAGGTCCATTACACTGTATATAGCAGTACGGTAGGCCACTGCTGTACCTACCTCTGTGTCGTCACTCGTCATCCATAAGTATACTAAGTATCCATCCATCTACATTGTATACCTGTGGTGTCTTTTTTTTTATACTATAAACGCAGTCTGCTGACAGTGTCCACCAGGTCCATTATACTGTATATAGCAGTACGGTAGGCCACTGCTGTACCTACCTCTGTGTCGTCACTCGTCATCCATAAGTATACTAAGTATCCATCCATCTACATTGTATACCTGTGGTGTCTTTTTTTCTTTATACTATAAACGCAGTCTGCTGACAGTGTCCACCAGGCCCATTATACTGTATATAGCAGTACGGTAGGCCACTGCTGTACCTACCTCTGTGTCATCACTCGTCGTCCATAAGTATACTAAGTATCCATCCATCTACATTGTATACCTGTGGTGTATTTTTTTTTATACTATAAACGCAGTCTGCTGACAGTGTCCACCAGGTCCATTATACTGTATATAGCAGTACGGTAGGCCACTGCTGTACCTACCTCTGTGTCATCACTCGTCGTCCATAAGATTACTATCCATCCATCTACATTGTATACCTGTGGTGTCTTTTTTTCTTTATACTATAAACGCAGTCTGCTGACAGTGTCCACCAGGTCCATTATACTGTATATAGCAGTACGGTAGGCCACTGCTGTACCTACCTCTGTGTCGTCACTCGTCATCCATAAGTATACTAAGTATCCATCCATCTACATTGTATACCTGTGGTGTCTTTTTTTTATACTATAAACGCAGTCTGCTGACAGTGTCCACCAGGTCCATTATACTGTATATAGCAGTACGGTAGGCCACTGCTGTACCTACCTCTGTGTCGTCACTCGTCGTCCATAAGTATACTATCCATCCATCTACATTGTATACCTGTGGTGTCTTTTTTTCTTTATACTATAAACGCAGTCTGCTGACAAGTGTCCACCAGGTCCATTATACTGTATATAGCAGTACGGTAGGCCACTGCTGTACCTACCTCTGTGTCGTCACTCGTCATCCATAAGTATACTAAGTATCCATCCATCTACATTGTATACCTGTGGTGTCTTTTTTTTATACTATAAACGCAGTCTGCTGACAGTGTCCACCAGGTCCATTATACTGTATATAGCAGTACGGTAGGCCACTGCTGTACCTACCTCTGTGTCGTCACTCATCGTCCATAAGTATACTATCCATCCATCTACATTGTATACCTGTGGTGTCTTTTTTTCTTTATACTATAAATGCAGTCTGCTGACAGTGTCCACCAGGTCCATTATACTGTATATAGCAGTACGGTAGGCCACTGCTGTACCTACCTCTGTGTCGTCACTCGTCATCCATAAGTATACTAAGTATCCATCCATCTACATTGTATACCTGTGGTGTCTTTTTTTTTATACTATAAACGCAGTCTGCTGACAGTGTCCACCAGGTCCATTATACTGTATATAGCAGTACGGTAGGCCACTGCTGTACCTACCTCTGTGTCGTCACTCGTCGTCCATAAGTATACTATCCATCCATCTACATTGTATACCTGTGGTGTCTTTTTTTCTTTATACTATAAACGCAGTCTGCTGACAGTGTCCACCAGGTCCATTATACTGTATATAGCAGTACGGTAGGCCACTGCTGTACCTACCTCTGTGTCGTCACTCGTCATCCATAAGTATACTAAGTATCCATCCATCTACATTGTATACCTGTGGTGTCTTTTTTTTTATACTATAAATGCAGTCTGCTGACAGTGTCCACCAGGTCCATTATACTGTATATAGCAGTACGGTAGGCCACTGCTGTACCTACCTCTGTGTCGTCACTCGTCGTCCATAAGTATACTATCCATCCATCTACATTGTATACCTGTGGTGTCTTTTTTTCTTTATACTATAAACGCAGTCTGCTGACAAGTGTCCACCAGGTCCATTATACTGTATATAGCAGTACGGTAGGCCACTGCTGTACCTACCTCTGTGTCGTCACTCGTCATCCATAAGTATACTAAGTATCCATCCATCTACATTGTATACCTGTGGTGTCTTTTTTTTTATACTATAAACGCAGTCTGCTGACAGTGTCCACCAGGTCCATTATACTGTATATAGCAGTACGGTAGGCCACTGCTGTACCTACCTCTGTGTCGTCACTCGTCGTCCATAAGTATACTATCCATCCATCTACATTGTATACCTGTGGTGTCTTTTTTTCTTTATACTATAAACGCAGTCTGCTGACAGTGTCCACCAGGTCCATTATACTGTATATAGCAGTACGGTAGGCTACTGCTGTACCTACCTCTGTGTCGTCACTCGTTATCCATAAGTATACTAAGTATCCATCCATCTACATTGTATACCTGTGGTGTCTTTTTTTTTATACTATAAACGCAGTCTGCTGACAGTGTCCACCAGGTCCATTATACTGTATATAGCAGTACGGTAGGCCACTGCTGTACCTACCTCTGTGTCGTCACTCGTCGTCCATAAAAATACTATCCATCCATCTACATTGTATACCTGTGGTGTCTTTTTTTCTTTATACTATAAACGCAGTCTGCTGACAGTGTCCACCAGGTCCATTATACTGTATATAGCAGTACGGTAGGCCACTGCTGTACCTACCTCTGTGTCGTCACTCGTCGTCCATAAGTATACTAAGTATTTATCCATCTACATTGTATACCTGTGGTGTCTTTTTTTTTATACTATAAACGCAGTCTGCTGACAGTGTCCACCAAGTCCATTATACTGTATATAGCAGTACGGTAGGCCACTGCTGTACCTACCTCTGTGTCGTCACTCGTCGTCCATAAGTATACTATCCATCCATCTACATTGTATACCTGTGGTGTCTTTTTTTCTTTTTACTATAAACGCAGTCTGCTGACAGTGTCCACCAGGTCCATTATACTGTATATAGCAGTACGGTAGGCCACTGCTGTACCTACCTCTGTGTCGTCACTCGTCATCCATAAGTATACTAAGTATCCATCCATCTACATTGTATACCTGTGGTGTATTTTTTTTTATACTATAAACGCAGTCTGCTGACAGTGTCCACCAGGTCCATTATACTGTATATAGCAGTACGGTCGGCCACTGCTGTACCTACCTCTGTGTCGTCACTCGTCGTCCATAAAAATACTATCCATCCATCTACATTGTATACCTGTGGTGTCTTTTTTTCTTTATACTATAAACGCAGTCTGCTGACAGTGTCCACCAGGTCCATTATACTGTATATAGCAGTACGGTAGGCCACTGCTGTACCTACCTCTGTGTCGTCACTCGTCGTCCATAAGTATACTATCCATCCATCTACATTGTATACCTGTGGTGTCTTTTTTTCTTTATACTATAAACGCAGTCTGCTGACAGTGTCCACCAGGTCCATTATACTGTATATAGCAGTACGGTAGGCCACTGCTGTACCTACCTCTGTGTCGTCACTCGTCGTCCATAAGTATACTAAGTATCCATCCATCTACATTGTATACCTGTGGTGTCTTTTTTTCTTTATACTATAAACGCAGTCTGCTGACAGTGTCCACCAGGTCCATTATACTGTATATAGCAGTACGGTCGGCCACTGCTGTACCTACCTCTGTGTCGTCACTCGTTGTCCATAAGTATACTATCCATCCATCTACATTGTATACCTGTGGTGGCTTTTTTTTTTATACTAGTAGTACTAGTTTAGCAGTCTGCTGACAGTGTCCACCAGGTCCATTATACTGTATATAGCAGTACGGTAGGCCACTGCTGTACCTACCTCTGTGTCGTCAGTCACTCGTCATCCATTAATAATAATAAGTATACTATCCATCCATCTACATTGTATACCTGTGGTGGCTTTTTTTCTTTATACTAGTTTAGCAGTTTGCTGACAGTGTCCACCAGGTCCATTTATTATACTGTATATAGCAGTACGGTAGGCCACTGCTGTACCTACCTCTGTGTCGTCACTCATCATCCATAAGTATACTACCATCCATCTACATTGTATACCTGTGGTGGCTTTTTTTCTTTATACTAGTAGTACTAGTTTAGCAGTCTGCTGACAGTGTCCACCAGGTCCATTATACTGTATATAACAGTACGGTAGGCCACTGCTGTACCTACCTCTGTGTCGTCACTCGTCGTCCATAAATATACTATCCATCCATCTACATTGTATACCTGGGGTGCCTTTTAGTTGTGCGCATTAAAATATGGAGAACAAAAATGTGGAGGTTAAAAAAATAGGAAAAGATCAAGATCCACTTCCACCTCGTGCTGAAGCTGCTGCCACTAGTCATGGCCGAGACGATGAAATGCCATCAACGTCGTCTGCCAAGGCCGATGCCCAATGTCATAGTACAGAGCATGTAAAATCCAAAACACAAAAGATCAGTAAAATGACCCAAAAATCAAAATTAAAAGCGTCTGAGGAGAAGCGTAAACTTGCCAATATGCCATTTACGACACGGAGTGGCAAGGAACGGCTGAGGCCCTGGCCTATGTTCATGGCTAGTGGTTCAGCTTCACATGAGGATGGAAACACTCATCCTCTCGCTAGAAAAAAGAAAAGACTTAAGCTGGCAAAAGCACAGCAAAGAACTGTGTGTTCTTCGAAATCACAAATCCCCAAGGAGAGTCCAATTGTGTCGGTTGCGATGCCTGACCTTCCCAACACTGGACGGGAAGAGCTTGCGCCTTCCACCATGTGCACGCCCCCTGCAAGTGCTGGAAGGAGCACCCGCAGTCCAGTTCCTGATAGTCAAATTGAAGATGTCAGTGTTGAAGTACACCAGGATGAGGATATGGGTGTTGCTGGCGCTGGGGAGGAAATTGACAAGGAGGATTCTGATGGTGAGGTGGTTTGTTTAAGTCAGGCACCCGGGGAGACACCTGTTGTCCGTGGGAGGAATATGGCCATTGACATGCCTGGTCAAAATACAAAAAAAATCAGCTCTTCGGTGTGGAATTATTTCAACACAAATGCGGACAACAGGTGTCAAGCCGTGTGTTGCCTTTGTCAAGCTGTAATAAGTAGGGGTAAGGACGTTAACCACCTCGGAACATCCTCCCTTATACGTCACCTGCAGCGCATTCATCATAAGTCAGTGACAAGTTCAAAAACTTTGGGCGACAGCGGAAGCAGTCCACTGACCAGTAAATCCCTTCCTCTTGTAACCAAGCTCCTGCAAAACACACCACCAACTCCCTCAGTGTCAATTTCCTCCTTACCCAGGAAAGCCAATAGTCCTGCAGGCCATGTCACTGGCAAGTCTGACGAGTCCTCTCCTGCCTGGGATTCCTCCGATGCATCCTTGAGTGTAACGCCTACTGCTGCTGGCGCTGCTGTTCTTGCTGCTGGGAGTCGATCGTCATCCCAGAGGGGAAGTCGTAAGCCCACTTGTACTACTTCCAGTAAGCAATTGACTGTCCAACAGTCCTTTGCGAGGAAGATGAAATATCACAGCAGTCATCCTGCTGCAAAGCGGATAACTCAGGCCTTGGCAGCCTGGGAGGTGAGAAATGTGGTTCCGGTATCCATCGTTAATTCAGAGCCAACTGTAGACTTGATTGAGGTACTGTGTCCCCGGTACCAAATACCATCTAGGTTCCATTTCTCTAGGCAGGCGATACCGAAAATGTACACAGACCTCAGAAAAAGACTCACCAGTGTCCTAAAAAATGCAGTTGTACCCAATGTCAACTTAACCACGGACATGTGGACAAGTGGAGCAGGGAAAACTCAGGACTATATGACTGTGACAGCCCACTGGGTAGATGTATTGCCTCCCGCAGCAAGAACAGCAGCGGCGGCACCAGTAGCAGCATCTCGCAAACGCCAACTCGTTCCTAGGCAGGCTACGCTTTGTATCACCGCTTTCCAGAATACGCACACAGCTGAAAACCTCTTACGGCAACTGAGGAAGATCATCGCAGAATGGCTTACCCCAATAGGACTCTCCTGGGGATTTGTGACATCGGACAACGCCAGCAATATTGTGCGTGCATTACATCTGGGCAAATTCCAGCACGTCCCATGTTTTGCACATACCTTGAATTTGGTTGTGCAGAATTATTTAAAAAACGACAGGGGCGTGCAAGAGATGCTGTCGGTGGCCCGAAGAATTGCGGGCCACTTTCGGCATTCAGGCACCACGTACAGAAGACTGGAGCACCACCAAAAATACCTGAACATGCCCTGCCATCATCTGAAGCAAGAGGTGGTAACGAGGTGGAATTCAACCCTCTATATGCTTCAGAGGATGGAGGAGCAGCAAAAGGCCATTCAAGCCTATACATCTGGCCAAGATATAGGCAAAGGAGGTGGAATGCACCTGTCTCAAGCGCAGTGGAGAATGATTTCAACGTTGTGCAAGGTTCTGCAACCCTTTGAACTTGCCACACGTGAAGTCAGTTCAGACACTGCCAGCCTGAGTCAGGTGGTCATTCCCCTCATCAGGCTTTTGCAGAAGAAGCTGGAGACATTGAAGGAGGAGCTAAAACAGAGCGATTCCGCTAGGCATGTGGGACTTGTGGATGGAGCCCTTCATTCGCTTAACCAGGATTCACGGGTGGTCAATCTGTTGAAATCAGAGCACTACATTTTGGCCACCGTGCTCGATCCTAGATTTAAAACCTACGTTGTATCTCTCTTTCCAGTAGACACAAGTCTGCAGGGGTTCAAAGACCTGCTGGTGAGAAAATTGTCAAGTCAAGCGGAACGTGACCCGTCAACAGCTCCTCCTTCACATTCTCCTGCAACTGAGGGTGCGAGGAAAAGGCTAAGAATTCCGAGCCCACCCGCTGGCGGTGATGCAGGGCAGTCTGGAGCGAGTGCTGACATCTGGTCCGGACTGAAGGACCTGCCAACGATTACTGACATGTCGTCTACTGTCACTGCATATGATTCTCTCACCATTGAAAGAATGGTGGAGGATTATATGAGTGACCGCATCCAAGTAGGCACGTCAGACAGTCCGTACGTATACTGGCAGGAAAAAGAGGCAATTTGGAGGCCCTTGCAGAAACTGGCTTTATTCTACCTAAGTTGCCCTCCCTCCAGTGTGTACTCCGAAAGAGTGTTTAGTGCAGCTGCTCACCTTGTCAGCAATCGACGTACGAGGTTACTTCCAGAAAATGTGGAGAAGATGATGTTCATCAAAATGAATTATAATCAATTCCTCCGTGGAGACATTCACCAGCAGCAATTGCCTCCAGAAAGTACACGGGGACCTGAGATGGTGGATTCCAGTGGGGCCGAATTAATAATCTGTGAGGAGGGGGATGTACACAGTGAAAGGGGTGATGAATCTGATGATGAGGAGGAGGTGGACATCTTGCCTCTGTAGAGCCAGTTTGTGCAAGGAGAGATTGATTGCTTCTTTTTTGGTGGGGGCCCAAACCAACCAGTCATTTCAGTCACAGTCGTGTGGCAGACCCTGTCACTGAAATTATGGGTTCGTTAAAGTGTGCATGTCCTGTTTATACAACATAAGGGTGGGTGGGAGGGCCCAAGGACAATTCCATCTTGCACCTCTTTTTTCTTTCATTTTTCTTTGCATCATGTGCTGTTTGGGGAGTATTTTTTTGAAGGGCCATCCTGCGTGACACTGCAGTGCCACTCCTAGATGGGCCAGGTGTTTGTGTCGGCCACTAGGGTCGCTTAGCTTAGTCACACAGCTACCTCATTGCGCCTCTTTTTTTCTTTGCGTCATGTGCTGTTTGGGGAGTATTTTCTTGAAGGGCCATCCTGCGTGACACTGCAGTGCCACTCCTAGATGGGCCAGATGCTTGTGTCGGCCACTTGGGTTGCTTATCTTAGTCACACAGCTACCTCATTTCGCCTCTTTTTTTCTTTGCATCATGTGCTGTTTGGGGAGTATTTTTTTGAAGGGCCATCCTGCGTGACACTGCAGTGACACTCCTAGATGGGCCAGGTGTTTGTGTCGGCCACTTGGGTCGCTTATCTTAGTCACACAGCTACCTCATTGCGTCTCTTTTTTTCTTTGCATCATGTGCTGTTTGGGGAGAATTTTTTTGAAGGGCCATCCTGTCTGACACTGCAGTGCCACTCCTGGATGGGCCAGATGTTTGTGTCGGCCACTTGGGTCGCTTATCTTAGTCACACAGCTACCTCATTGCGCCTCTTTTTTTCTTTGCATCATGTGCTGTTTGGGGAGTATTTTTTTGAAGGGCCATCCTGCGTGACACTGCAGTGCCACTCCTAGATGGGCAAGATGTTTGTGTCGGCCACTTGGGTCGCTTATCTTAGTCACACAGCTACCTCATTGCGCCTCTTTTTTTCTTTGCATTATGTGCTGTTTGGGGAGTATTTTTTTGAAGGGCCATCCTGCGTGACACTGCAGTGCCACTCCTAGATGGGCCAGGTGTTTGTGTCGGCCACTTGTGTCGCTTAGCTTAGTCACACAGCGACCTTGGTGCGCCTCTTTTTTTCTTTGCATCATGTGCTGTTTGGGGAGTATTTTTTTGAAGGGCCATCCTGCGTGACACTGCAGTGCCACTCCTAGATGAGCCAGGTGTTTGTGTCGGCCACTAGGGTCGCTTATCTTAGTCACACAGCTACCTCATTGCGCCTCTTTTTTTCTTTGCATCATGTGCTGTTTGGGGAGTATTTTTTTGAAGGGCCATCCTGCGTGACACTGCAGTGCCACTCCTAGATGGGCAAGATGTTTGTGTCGGCCACTTGGGTCGCTTATCTTAGTCACACAGCTACCTCATTGCGCCTCTTTTTTTCTTTGCATCATGTGCTGTTTGGGGACTATTTTTTTGAAGGGCCATCCTGCGTGACACTGCAGTGACATTCCTAGATGGGCCAGGTGTTTGTGTCGGCTACTTGGGTCGCTTAGCTTAGTCACACAGCTACCTCATTGCGCCTCTTTTTTTCTTTGCATCATGTGCTGTTTGGGGAGTATTTTTTTGAAGGGCCATCCTGCATGACACTGCAGTGCCACTCCTGGATGGGCCAGATGTTTGTGTCGGCCACTTGGGTCGCTTATCTTAATCACACAGCTACCTCATTGCGCCTCTTTTTTTCTTTGCATCATGTGCTGTTTGGGGAGTATTTTTTTGAAGGGCCATCCTGCGTGACACTGCAGTGCCACTCCTAGATGGGCCAGATGTTTGTGTCGGCCACTTGGGTCGCTTATCTTAGTCACACAGCAACCTCATTGCGCCTCTTTTTTTCTTTGCATCATGTGCTGTTTGGGGAGTATTTTTTTGAAGGGCCATCCTGCGTGACACTGCAGTGCCACTCCTAGATGGGCCAGATGTTTGTGTCGGCCACTTGGGTCGCTTATCTTAGTCACACAGCTACCTCATTGCGCCTCTTTTTTTCTTTGCATCATGTGCTCTTTGGGGAGTATTTTTTTGAAGGGCCATCCTGCGTGACACTGCAGTGACACTCCTAGATGGGCCAGGTGTTTGTGTCGGCTACTTGGGTCGCTTAGCTTAGTCACACAGCTACCTCATTGCGCCTCTTTTTTTCTTTGCATCATGTGCTGTTTGGGGAGTATTTTTTTGAAGGGCCATCCTGCGTGACACTGCAGTGCCACTCCTGGATGGGCCAGATGTTTGTGTCGGCCACTTGGGTCGCTTATCTTAGTCACACAGCTACCTCATTGCGCCTCTTTTTTTCTTTGCATCATGTGCTGTTTGGGGAGTATTTTTTTGAAGGGCCATCCTGCGTGACACTGCAGTGCCACTCCTAGATGGGCCAGGTGTTTGTGTCGGCCACTTGTGTCGCTTAGCTTAGTCACACAGCGACCTTGGTGCGCCTCTTTTTTTCTTTGCATCATGTGCTGTTTGGGGAGTATTTTTTTGAAGGGCCATCCTGCGTGACACTGCAGTGCCACTCCTAGATGGGCCAGGTGTTTGTGTCGGCCACTAGGGTCACTTAGCTTAGTCACACAGCTACCTCATTGCGCCTCTTTTTTTCTTTGCGTCATGTGCTGTTTGGGGAGTATTTTTTTGAAGGGCCATCCTGCGTGACACTGCAGTGACACTCCTAGATGGGCCAGGTGTTTGTGTCGGCTACTTGTGTCGCTTAGCTTAGTCACACAGCTACCTCATTGCGCCTCTTTTTTTCTTTGCATCATGTGCTGTTTGGGGAGTATTTTTTTGAAGGGCCATCCTGCGTGACACTGCAGTGCCACTCCTGGATGGGCCAGATGTTTGTGTCGGCCACTTGGGTCGCTTATCTTAGTCACACAGCTACCTCATTGCGCCTCTTTTTTTCTTTGCATCATGTGCTGTTTGGGGAGTATTTTTTTGAAGGGCCATCCTGCGTGACACTGCAGTGCCACTCCTAGATGGGCCAGATGTTTGTGTCGGCCACTTGGGTCGCTTATCTTAGTCACACAGCTACCTCATTGCGCCTCTTTTTTTCTTTGCATCATGTGCTGTTTGGGGAGTATTTTTTTGAAGGGCCATCCTGCGTGACACTGCAGTGCCACTCCTAGATGGGCCAGGTGTTTGTGTCGGCCACTTGTGTCGCTTAGCTTAGTCACACAGCGACCTTGGTGCGCCTCTTTTTTTCTTTGCATCATGTGCTGTTTGGGGAGTATTTTTTTGAAGGGCCATCCTGCGTGACACTGCAGTGCCACTCCTAGATGGGCCAGATGTTTGTGTCGGCCACTTGGGTCGCTTATCTTAGTCACACAGCAACCTCATTGCGCCTCTTTTTTTCTTTGCATCATGTGCTGTTTGGGGAGTATTTTTTTGAAGGGCCATCCTGCGTGACACTGCAGTGCCACTCCTAGATGGGCCAGATGTTTGTGTCGGCCACTTGGGTCGCTTATCTTAGTCACACAGCTACCTCATTGCGCCTCTTTTTTTCTTTGCATCATGTGCTCTTTGGGGAGTATTTTTTTGAAGGGCCATCCTGCGTGACACTGCAGTGACACTCCTAGATGGGCCAGGTGTTTGTGTCGGCTACTTGGGTCGCTTAGCTTAGTCACACAGCTACCTCATTGCGCCTCTTTTTTTCTTTGCATCATGTGCTGTTTGGGGAGTATTTTTTTGAAGGGCCATCCTGCGTGACACTGCAGTGCCACTCCTGGATGGGCCAGATGTTTGTGTCGGCCACTTGGGTCGCTTATCTTAGTCACACAGCTACCTCATTGCGCCTCTTTTTTTCTTTGCATCATGTGCTGTTTGGGGAGTATTTTTTTGAAGGGCCATCCTGCGTGACACTGCAGTGCCACTCCTAGATGGGCCAGGTGTTTGTGTCGGCCACTTGTGTCGCTTAGCTTAGTCACACAGCGACCTTGGTGCGCCTCTTTTTTTCTTTGCATCATGTGCTGTTTGGGGAGTATTTTTTTGAAGGGCCATCCTGCGTGACACTGCAGTGCCACTCCTAGATGGGCCAGGTGTTTGTGTCGGCCACTAGGGTCACTTAGCTTAGTCACACAGCTACCTCATTGCGCCTCTTTTTTTCTTTGCGTCATGTGCTGTTTGGGGAGTATTTTTTTGAAGGGCCATCCTGCGTGACACTGCAGTGACACTCCTAGATGGGCCAGGTGTTTGTGTCGGCTACTTGTGTCGCTTAGCTTAGTCACACAGCTACCTCATTGCGCCTCTTTTTTTCTTTGCATCATGTGCTGTTTGGGGAGTATTTTTTTGAAGGGCCATCCTGCGTGACACTGCAGTGCCACTCCTGGATGGGCCAGATGTTTGTGTCGGCCACTTGGGTCGCTTATCTTAGTCACACAGCTACCTCATTGCGCCTCTTTTTTTCTTTGCATCATGTGCTGTTTGGGGAGTATTTTTTTGAAGGGCCATCCTGCGTGACACTGCAGTGCCACTCCTAGATGGGCCAGATGTTTGTGTCGGCCACTTGGGTCGCTTATCTTAGTCACACAGCTACCTCATTGCGCCTCTTTTTTTCTTTGCATCATGTGCTGTTTGGGGAGTATTTTTTTGAAGGGCCATCCTGCGTGACACTGCAGTGCCACTCCTAGATGGGCCAGGTGTTTGTGTCGGCCACTTGTGTCGCTTAGCTTAGTCACACAGCGACCTTGGTGCGCCTCTTTTTTTCTTTGCATCATGTGCTGTTTGGGGAGTATTTTTTTGAAGGGCCATCCTGCGTGACACTGCAGTGCCACTCCTAGATGGGCCAGGTGTTTGTGTCGGCCACTAGGGTCACTTAGCTTAGTCACACAGCTACCTCATTGCGCCTCTTTTTTTCTTTGCGTCATGTGCTGTTTGGGGAGTATTTTTTTGAAGGGCCATCCTGCGTGACACTGCAGTGCCACTCCTAGATGGGCCAGGTGTTTGTGTCGGCCACTTGGGTCGCTTATCTTAGTCACACAGCTACCTCATTGCGCCTCTTTTTTTCTTTGCATCATGTGCTGTTTGGGGAGTATTTTTTTGAAGGGCCATCCTGCGTGACACTGCAGTGACACTCCTAGATGGGCCAGGTGTTTGTGTCGGCCACTTGGGTCGCTTAGCTTAGTCACACAGCTACCTCATTGCGCCTCTTTTTTTCTTTGCATCATGTGCTGTTTGGGGACAATTTTTTTGAAGGGCCATCCTGTCTGACACTGCAGTGCCACTCCTAGATGGGCCAGGTGTTTGTGTCGGCCACTTGGGTCGCTTAGCTTAGCCATCCAGCGACCTCGGTGCAAATTTTAGGACTAAAAATAATATTGTGAGATGTGAGGTGTTCAGAATAGACTGAAAATGAGTGGAAATTATGGTTATTGAGGTTAATAATACTATGGGATCAAAATGACCCCCAAATTCTATGATTTAAGCTGTTTTTTAGGGGTTTTTTTAAAAAAAAACACCCGAATCCAAAACACCCCCGAATCCGACAAAAAAATTTCGGTGAGGTTTTGCCAAAACGCGTCCGAACCCAAAACACGGCCGCGGAACCGAACCCAAAACCAAAACACAAAACCCGAAAAATTTCCGGTGCACATCACTACTCTGCACATCAGGAAGCAGGTCATTAGGGATCTGAATTAGCCCTATTCTGCCTTATCTCCACATATGGGCCTGCATACACATGGGGGCACCCTATCTTAAAAGAAGGGAGTCTTAAAAGAGAAGAGTCTCCGCCTCCCTTAGTATTTATTGTCTAGTGGCCACCAGACAATAACAGAAACAGTACACACAAAAAAATCTAATTTTCACAGATGTTGGGCAACTAAAGCCCATATTTTCCCTTTATTGTGTCAAATACAAAAAAGTGGTCCCTCAATTAATGTGGTAGATTGTGTAGGTTTTAAAATGGTAGGCCGTGTTGGGTTACCACATTCTCCTAACAGGGTGGTAACTGGTATCGATATCCCAGCAGTCATCATCCTGGTGAATATTTTAACAATTCCCCTAATCCTAACCCCACCCCACCCCTCGTGCAGCATAACCTTCCCATCATGTAGCTGAACTGTCCCCTTCTGCAACCTAACTCTAACCTACCCCTCCCGCAGCCTAACCCCAATCATCCTGTCCTGCAGCCCATTCACAACCTAACCCCCCCTCCCCACAGCCTAAACCTAACTGTCCCCCTAGTGACTAACCCTAAACATAAATCAAGTACTTATCATCGTGATCCATCTGGATTCTGTTTGCTGGAATGCCGCAGTCGGGATATTAACTGCATCCCTTTCTTACGGAAGCATTTCAATTGGGATCGTGAATATTGGAAAATAAGATTTTACTCACCGGTAAATCTATTTCTCGTAGTCCGTAGTGGATGCTGGGGACTCCGTAAGGACCATGGGGAATAGACGGCTCCGCAGGAGACTGGGCACATCTAAGAAAGATTTAGGACTATCTGGTGTGCACTGGCTCCTCCCCCTATGACCCTCCTCCAAGCCTCAGTTAGGAACTGTGCCCGGAAGAGCTGACACAATAAGGAAGGATTTTTGAATCCCGGGTAAGACTCATACCAGCCACACCAATCACACCATATAACACGTGATAGGAACCCCGGTTAACAGTATGATAACAAATTGGAGCCTCTGAAGAGATGGCTCACAACAAAACCCGATATTTGTAACAATAACTATGTACAGGTATTGCAGACAATCCGCACTTGGGATGGGCGCCCAGCATCCACTACGGACTACGAGAAATAGATTTACCTGTGAGTAAAATCTTATTTTCTCTGACGTCCTAGTGGATGCTGGGGACTCCGTAAGGACCATGGGGATTATACCAAAGCTCCCAAACGGGCGGGAGAGTGCGGATGACTCTGCAGCACCGAATGAGAGAATTCCAGGTCCTCCTCAGCCAGGGTATCAAATTTGTAGAATTTTGCAAACGTGTTTGCCCCCGACCAAGTAGCTGCTCGGCAAAGTTGTAAAGCCGAGACCCCTCGGGCAGCCGCCCAAGATGAGCCCACCTTCCGTGTGGAATGGGCTTTTACAGATTTAGGCTGCGGCAAGCCTACCGCAGAATGCGCCAGCTGAATAGTGCTACAAATCCAGCGCGCAATAGACTGCTTAGAAGCAGGAGCACCCAGCTTGGTGGGTGCATACAGGATAAACAGCGAGTCAGTCTTTCTGACTCCAGCCGTCCTGGAAATATAAATTTTTAGTTTTAGGGCCCTGACTACGTCCAGCAACTTGGAATCCTCCAAGTCCCTAGTAGCCGCAGGCACCACAATAGGTTGGTTCAAGTGAAAAGCTGAGACCACCTTTGGGAGAAACTGAGGACGAGTCCTCAATTCTGCCCTATCCATATGGAAAATCAGATAAGGGCTTTTACAAGACAAAGCCGCCAATTCTGAAACCCGCCTGGCCGACGCCAAGGCCAACAGCATGACCACTTTCCACGTGAGATATTTTAAATCCACAGTCTTAAGTGGTTCGAACCAATGTGATTTCAGGAATGCCAAAACCACATTGAGATCCCAAGGTGCCACTGGGGGCACAAAAGGAGGCTGAATATGCAGTACACCTTTGACAAAAGTCTGAACTTCGGGCAGAGAAGCCAGTTCTTTTTGGAAGAAAATCGACAGAGCCGAAATCTGGACCTTTATGGACCCCAATTTGAGGCCCAACGTCACCCCTGCTTGCAGGAAGTGCAGGAATCGACCCAGTTGAAATTCCTCCGTCGGGGCCTTCATGGCCTCACACCAAGCAACATATTTTCGCCAAATGCGGTGATAATGTCTTGCGGTGACATCCTTCCTGGCTTTGATCAGGGTAGGGATGACTTCCTCTGGAATACCCTTTTCCTTCAGGATCCGGTGTTCAACCGCCATGCCGTCAAACGCAGCCGCGGTAAGTCTTGGAACAGACAGGGTCCCTGCTGCAGCAGGTCTTGTCTGAGCGGCAGAGGCCAAGGGTCCTCTGTAAGCATCTCTTGAAGTTCCGGGTACCAAGCTCTTCTTGGCCAATCCGGAACCACGAGTATGGTTTTCGCTCCTCGCCTTCTTATTATTCTCAGTACCTTGGGTATGAGAGGTAGAGGAGGAAACACATAAACCGACTGGTACACCCAAGGTGTCACTAGAGCGTCCACCGCTATCGCCTGAGGGTCTCTTGACCGGGCGCAATATCTTTTCAACTTCTTGTTGAGGCGGGACGCCATCATGTCTACCTGTGGTTTTTCCCACCGGTTGACCAGCATTTGGAAGACTTCTGGATGAAGTCCCCATTCTCCCGGGTGGAGGTCGGGCCTGCTGAGGAAGTCTGCTTCCCAGTTGTCCACTCCCGGAATGAACACTGCCGTCAGTGCTAACACATGATTCTCTGCCCATCTGAGAATCCTTGTGGCTTCTGCCATCGCCATCCTGCTTCTCGTGCCACCCTGTCTGTTTACATGGGCGACCGCCGTGATGTTGTCTGACTGGATCAGTACCGGCTGGTTTTGAAGCAGGGGTCTTGCCTGGCTTAGGGCATTGTAAATGGCCCTTAGCTCCAGGATATTTATGTGAAGAGAAATCTCCTGATTTGACCACAGTCCTTGGAAATTTCTTCCCTTTGTGACTGCCCCCCAGCCCCGAAGGCTGGCATCCGTGGTCACCAGGACCCAGTCCTGTATTCCGAATCTGCGGCCCTCTACGATAGGGTTATCCGCTGTTGCATCTGGAGATGGGACCCGGACCATTTGTCCAACAGGTCCCACTGGAACGTCCTTGCGTGGAACCTTCCGAATGGAATTGCTTCGTACGAAGCTACCATTATTCCCAGGACTCGTGTGCATTGATGTACCGACACTTTTCCTGGTTTTAGAATGTCTCTGACCAGAGATGACAATTCCTCGGCTTTTTCCAGTGGAAGAAACACTCTTTTCTGGTCTGTGTCCAGAATCATTCCCAGGAACAGAAGACGTGTCGTCGGGACCAGCTGTGACTTTGGAATCTTTAGAATCCAGCCGTGCTGTTGTAGCACTTCCTGAGAAAGTGCCACCCCCACTATCAACTGTTCTTTGGACCTCGCCTTTATCAGGAGATCGTCCAAGTACGGGATAATTAAAACTCCCTTCTTGCGAAGGAGTATCATCATTTTGGCCATTACCTTGGTAAAGACCCTCGGTGCCGTGGATAACCCGAACGGCAGCGTCTGGAACTGATAGTGACAGTCCTGTACCACAAATCTGAGGTACTCCTGGTGCGGAGGGTAAATGGGGACATGCAGGTACGCATCCTTGATGTCCAGGGATACCATGTAATCCCCCTCTTCCAGGCTCGCAATATCCGCCCTGAGCGATTCCATCTTGAACTTGAACCTTTTGATATAAGTGTTCAAGGTTTTTAAATTTAAGATGGGTCTCACCGAACCGTCCGGTTTCGGTACCACAAACATTGTGGAGTAGTAACCCTTTCCTTGCTGAAGGAGGGGTACCTTGACGATCACTTTCTGTGAATACAGTTTTTGAATAGCCACCAACACTGCCTCCCTGGCAGAGGGAGTTGCCGGCAAGGCAGATTTTAGGAAACGGCGGGGGGGAGACGTCTCGAATTCCAGCCTGTACCCCTGAGATACTACTTGAAGGACCCAGGGATCCACTTGTGAGAGAGCCCACTGTGTGCTGAAAAACCTGAGACGTGCCCCCACCGTTCCCGATTCCGCCTGAGCAGCCCCAGCGTCATGCTGTGGACTTACCGGACGCAGGGGAGGACTTCTGCTCCTGGGAACTAGCTGTGTGTTGCAGCTTTTTTCCCCTTCCTCTGCCCCTCGGCAGAAAGGATGAGCCTCTAGACCGCTTATTTTTCTGGGGCCGAAAGGACTGTACCTGATAATACGGTGCTTTCTTTTGCTGTGGGGTAGCCTGTGGCAAAAAAGTCGATTTCCCAGCAGTAGCTGTGGAAACGAGGTCTGAAAGACCTTCCCCAAAAAGTTCCGCCCCTTTATAGAGTAAAACTTCCATGTGCCGCTTGGAGTCGGCATCACCTGACCATTGCCTAGTCCATAACCCCCGTCTGGCGGCAATGGACATAGCACTTATTTTTGATGCCAGCCGGCAAATATCCCTCTGTGCATCACGCATGTATAAGACCGCGTCTTTTATATGGTCAATCGTTAGCAAAATATTGTCCCTATCCATGGTATCAATGTTTTCCGACAGGGAGTCTGACCATGCAGCAGCAGCACTGCACATCCAAGCTGATGCAATAGCGGGTCTCAATATAATACCAGTGTGTGTGTATATAGCTTTTAGGGTACTTTCCAGCTTTCTATCAGCAGGTTCTTTTAGGGCGGCCGTATCCGGAGACGGTAGTGCCACCT
The DNA here is from genome assembly GCF_028390025.1 of Pseudophryne corroboree. Lineage (NCBI taxonomy): Eukaryota > Metazoa > Chordata > Amphibia > Anura > Myobatrachidae > Pseudophryne > Pseudophryne corroboree. The sequence goes on along the minus strand of NC_086450.1, from coordinate 200,079,100 downwards.
TCTTTGATAAGCGTGTCAATGCTTTATCTACCCTAGGGGGTGTTTCCCAGCGTGACCTATCCTCTGGCGGGAAAGGGTACGCAGCCATTAACCGTTTAGAAATGATCAATTTCTTATCTGGGGAAGTCCACGCTTCCTCACACACCTCATTTAATTCGTCAGATGCAGGAAAAACTACTGGTAGTTTTTTCTCACCAAACATAATACCCTTTTTTGTGGTACCTGGGGTATCATCAGAAATGTGTAAAACATTTTTCATAGCCTCAATCATATAACGGGTGGATCTATTGGAGGGTACACTCGTCTCATCATCGTCGACACTGGAGTCGGTATCCGTGTCGACATCTGTATCTGTCATCTGAGGTAGCGGGCGTTTTATAGCCCCTGATGACATTTGAGACGCTTGGACAGGCACAAGCTGAGTAGCCGGCTGTCCTATGTCGTCAAACCTTTTATGTAAGGAGCTGACACTGTCACGTAATTCCTTCCATAAGTCCATCCACACTGGTGTCGATCCCGCAGGTGGTGACATCACATTCACAGGCATTTGCTCCGCCTCCACATCATTATCCTCATCATACATGTCGACACAGCAGTACCGACACACAGCAGACACACAGGGAATGCTTTAACAGAGGACAGGACCCCACAAAGCCCTTTGGGGAGACAGAGGGAGAGTATGCCAGCACACACCAGGGCGCTATATAACACAGGGATATCACTATACAGAGTGTTTTCCCCTATAGCTGCCTATAATATATATATATTGCGCCTAAATTGTGCCCCCCCTCTCTTTTTTACCCTTTCTGTAGTGCAGGACTGCAGGGGAGAGCCAGGGAGCTTCCTTCCAGCGAAGCTGTGAGGGAATAATGGCGCCCGTGTGCTGAGGGAGTTGGCTCCGCCCCTTTTTCGGCTGGCTTTCTCCCACTATTTTATCGTTTCTGGCAGGGGTTAATATACACCTATATAGCCTCTGGGGCTATATATGGTGTTAGTTTTGCCAGCCAAGGTGTTATTATTGCTGCTCAGGGCGCCCCCCCCCCAGCGCCCTGCACCCATCAGTGACCGCAATGTGTGGTGTGCATGAGGAGCAATGGCGCACAGCTGCAGTGCTGTGCGCTACCTTGGAGAAGACAGAAGTCTTCAGCCGCCGATTTTCCGGACCACCTTCTTGTTTCTGGCTCTGTAAGGGGGACGGCGGCGCGGCTCCGGGAACGGACGACGAGGTCGGGTCCTGTGTTCGATCCCTCTGGAGCTAATGGTGTCCAGTAGCCTAAGAAGCCCAAGCTACCACCACTTAGGTAGGTTCGCTTCTTCTCCCCTTAGTCCCTCGTTGCAGTGAGCCTGTTGCCAGCAGGACTCACTGAAAATAAAAAACCTAAACTATACTTTCTTCTAGGAGCTCAGGAGAACCCCTAGTGTGCATCCAGCTCAGCCGGGCACAGAAATCTAACTGGGGCTTGGAGGAGGGTCATAGGGGGAGGAGCCAGTGCACACCAGATAGTCCTAAATCTTTCTTAGATGTGCCCAGTCTCCTGCGGAGCCGTCTATTCCCCATGGTCCTTACGGAGTCCCCAGCATCCACTAGGACGTCAGAGAAATAAAATGCATTTTTGTTTTAAGTGCAGATATTTGTGTCAAAACCTACACATGGTGGGAATTCAATTGGGTGTGAGGTTTTCCCCACATAAAATCTTTGAGTATCCAAATTTGGATAATTGCAGGTATGAGCACTCCAAATACCCGCAAAACCAAATAAAAAAAAATATAGCTGAAAACTCCACAGTGCAAGCAAACAAAAAATATTATACTTATCGTTCCGATGGTCTCGCAACTCCCAGTGGCCTACCCTCCATTTTTACACTGGGGGGGGGGGGGGGCTGATAGGCCATGGGGCTGCTGGGAGATGTAGTTCCCCAGCTGCTGCTTCCAGGAGGGGGTCACAAAGATGGGGGAGGGGATCACACACGCACACACTCATGCACACATACACACACACACACACACACACATACTCTAGCTGAATAGGAAAACCCCACAGCTACGGGAATAAACCCTGCGCCACATGGTTTTGTACATTTTCTGCTCTCAAATTAATCCCCCCTCTAGAATCCTGCTTTTTACTATTTTGGAAAGGTGGATTAAAGTACTGTATTTCTTTGTGGTGTTTATAAGAAAGAAAAATGTACATTTGATTTTGGTTCCCTTTCTTAAAATTTCAATAAAAAACTATTTTATTGCCATTTGAGCTATATTTATTTATCATATCAGAATGAGTAAAAAGAGTAACACCAAGACGTATGGAAAAAAAACCCAAAGTATTACTTGTGGGGGTACCTCATTACAAAATCATGATATCGATGTTGGAATGCGGTGAGAACAAATGTGAAAAAAATTACTTCAGCACAAGGGTGAGAAAACACCCAGCAGCAAAGGGGTTAAAGGGCTATACTAATGGATTATTTGTACAGGGACCCATGGCTGTGTAGAAGGGTCTCGTAGGTTAGCCAAACCTAACACTGTAGCTGGCAATGCACTATTTAATAGAGATGAGCGGGTTCGGTTCCTCGGAATCCGAACCCGCCCGAACTTCAGTTTTTTTTACACGGGTCCGAGCGACTCGGATCTTCCCGCCTTGCTCGGTTAACCCGAGCGCGCCCGAACGTCATCATCACGCTGTCGGATTCTCGCGAGGCTCGGATTCTATCGCGAGACTCGGATTCTATATAAGGAGCCGCGCGTCGCCGCCATTTTTCACACGTGCATTGAGATTCATAGGGAGAGGACGTGGCTGGCGTCCTCTCCGTTTATAGAGATTCGAGAAGAGAGTGAGACAGAGAGAGACACAGTAGTAATTTTGGGGAGCATAAGGAGGAGTACTACTACTACTAGTACTTGCTGAAGTGATAGAGAGAGATAGTGTGACTGTATTATCTGACTTGTGGGGGAGACACTGACAGTGGGGAGCAGTTAGAGTCTGAGAGCAGGACTCAGGACTCAGGAGTACATATAACGTACAGTGCACACTTTTGCTGCCAGAGTGCCAGCCACACTGCCATTGTTTGTGACCACACTGACCACCAGTATAATATATATTGTGATTGTCTGCTTAGGACTCAGGAGTACTACTTGCAAGTTGCTGATAGTGTGACCAGTGACCTGACCACCAGTTTAATAATCACCACCAGTTTATGAGTTTAATATATATATATATATATATAATTGTATATAATATATATATAATATTGTATACCACCTAGCACCTACCCGTGTTTTTTTTTTTTTCTTTCTTCTTTATACATACTACTATAGTAGCTTACTGTAGCAGTCTGCGGTGCTGCTGAGCTGACAGTGTCCAGCAGGTCCGTCATCAGTCATTACATAATAAATATATAATATATACCTGTCCGGCTGCAGTACTAGTGATATTATATATACATATATATTGATTTCATCTCATTATCATCCAGTCTATATTAGCAGCAGACACAGTACGTTAGTCCACGGCTGTAGCAACCTCTGTGTCGGCACTCGGCAGTCCATCCATAATTGTATACCACCTACCCGTGGTTGTTTTTTTATTTTTCTTCTTTATACATACTACTATAGTAGCTTACTGTAGCAGTCTGCGGTGCTGCTGAGCTGACAGTGTCCAGCAGGTCCGTCATCAGTCATTACATAATAAATATATAATATATACCTGTCCGGCTGCAGTACTAGTGATATTATATATACATAGATATTGATTTCATCTCATTATCATCCAGTCTATATTAGCAGCAGACACAGTACGTTAGTCCACGGCTGTAGCTACCTCTGTGTCGGCACTCGGCAGTCCATCCATAATTGTATACCACCTACCCGTGGTTGTTTTTTTTTTCTTTCTTCTTTATACATACTACTATAGTAGCTTACTGTAGCAGTCTGCGGTGCTGCTGAGCTGACAGTGTCCAGCAGGTCCGTCATCAGTAATTACATAATAAATATATAATATATACCTGTCCGGCTGCAGTACTAGTGATATTATATATACATATATATTGATTTCATCTCATTATCATCCAGTCTATATTAGCAGCAGACAAAGTACGTTAGTCCACGGCTGTAGCTACCTCTGTGTCGGCACTCGGCAGTCCATCCATAATTGTATACCACCTACCCGTGGTTGTTTTTTTTTTCTTTCTTCTTTATACATACTACTATAGTAGCTTACTGTAGCAGTCTGCGGTGCTGCTGAGCTGACAGTGTCCAGCAGGTCCGTCATCAGTCATTACATAATAAATATATAATATATACCTGTCCGGCTGCAGTACTAGTGATATTATATATACATATATATTGATTTCATCTCATTATCATCCAGTCTATATTAGCAGCAGACACAGTACGGTAGTTCACGGCTGTAGCTACCTCTGTGTCGGCACTCGGCAGTCCATCCATAAGTATACTAGTATCCATCCATCTCCATTGTTTACCTGAGGTGCCTTTTAGTTGTGCCTATTAAAATATGGAGAACAAAAATGTTGAGGTTCCAAAATTAGGGAAAGATCAAGATCCACTTCCACCTCGTGCTGAAGCTGCTGCCACTAGTCATGGCCGAGACGATGAAATGCCAGCAACGTCGTCTGCCAAGGCCGATGCCCAATGTCATAGTACAGAGCATGTAAAATCCAAAACACCAAATATCAGTAAAAAAAGGACTCCAAAACCTAAAATAAAATTGTCGGAGGAGAAGCGTAAACTTGCCAATATGCCATTTACCACACGGAGTGGCAAGGAACGGCTGAGGCCCTGGCCTATGTTCATGGCTAGTGGTTCAGCTTCACATGAGGATGGAAGCACTCAGCCTCTCGCTAGAAAAATGAAAAGACTCAAGCTGGCAAAAGCACCGCAAAGAACTGTGCGTTCTTCGAAATCCCAAATCCACAAGGAGAGTCCAATTGTGTTGGTTGCGATGCCTGACCTTCCCAACACTGGACGTGAAGAGCATGCGCCTTCCACCATTTGCACGCCCCCTGCAAGTGCTGGAAGGAGCACCCGCAGTCCAGTTCCTGATAGTCAGATTGAAGATGTCAGTGTTGAAGTACACCAGGATGAGGAGGATATGGGTGTTGCTGGCGCTGGGGAGGAAATTGACCAGGAGGATTCTGATGGTGAGGTGGTTTGTTTAAGTCAGGCACCCGGGGAGACACCTGTTGTCCGTGGGAGGAATAGGGCCGTTGACATGCCTGGTGAAAATACCAAAAAAATCAGCTCTTCGGTGTGGAAGTATTTCAACAGAAATGCGGACAACAGGTGTCAAGCCGTGTGTTGCCTTTGTCAAGCTGTAATAAGTAGGGGTAAGGACGTTAACCACCTCGGAACATCCTCCCTTATACGTCACCTGCAGCGCATTCATAATAAGTCAGTGACAAGTTCAAAAACTTTGGGTGACAGCGGAAGCAGTCCACTGACCAGTAAATCCCTTCCTCTTGTAACCAAGCTCACGCAAACCACCCCACCAACTCCCTCAGTGTCAATTTCCTCCTTACCCAGGAATGCCAATAGTCCTGCAGGCCATGTCACTGGCAATTCTGACGAGTCCTCTCCTGCCTGGGATTCCTCCGATGCATCCTTGAGTGTAATGCCTACTGCTGCTGGCGCTGCTGTTGTTGCTGCTGGGAGTCGATCGTCATCCCAGAGGGGAAGTCGTAAGCCCACTTGTACTACTTCCAGTAAGCAATTGACTGTCCAACAGTCCTTTGCGAGGTAGATGAAATATCACAGCAGTCATCCTGCTGCAAAGCGGATAACTGAGGCCTTGACAACTATGTTGGTGTTAGACGTGCGTCCGGTATCCGCCGTTAGTTCACAGGGAACTAGACAATTTCTTGAGGTAGTGTGCCCCCGTTACCAAATACCATCTAGGTTCCACTTCTCTAGGCAGGCGATACCGAGAATGTACACGGACGTCAGAAAAAGACTCACCAGTGTCCTAAAAAATGCAGTTGTTCCCAATGTCCACTTAACCACGGACATGTGGACAAGTGGAGCAGGGCAGGGTCAGGACTATATGACTGTGACAGCCCACTGGGTAGATGTATGGACTCCCGCCGCAAGAACAGCAGCGGCGGCACCAGTAGCAGCATCTCGCAAACGCCAACTCTTTCCTAGGCAGGCTACGCTTTGTATCACCGCTTTCCAGAATACGCACACAGCTGAAAACCTCTTACGGCAACTGAGGAAGATCATCGCGGAATGGCTTACCCCAATTGGACTCTCCTGTGGATTTGTGGCATCGGACAACGCCAGCAATATTGTGTGTGCATTAAATATGGGCAAATTCCAGCACGTCCCATGTTTTGCACATACCTTGAATTTGGTGGTGCAGAATTTTTTTAAAAACGACAGGGGTGTGCAAGAGATGCTGTCGGTGGCCAGAAGAATTGCGGGACACTTTCAGCGTACAGGCACCACGTACAGAAGACTGGAGCACCACCAAAAACAACTGAACCTGCCCTGCCATCATCTGAAGCAAGAAGTGGTAACGAGGTGGAATTCAACCCTCTATATGCTTCAGAGGTTGGAGGAGCAGCAAAAGGCCATTCAAGCCTATACAATTCAGCACGATATAGGAGGTGGAATGCACCTGTCTCAAGCGCAGTGGAGAATGATTTCAACATTGTGCAAGGTTCTGATGCCCTTTGAACTTGCCACACGTGAAGTCAGTTCAGACACTGCCAGCCTGAGTCAGGTCATTCCCCTCATCAGGCTTTTGCAGAAGAAGCTGGAGACATTGAAGGAGGAGCTAACACAGAGCGATTCCGCTAGGCATGTGGGACTTGTGGATGGAGCCCTTAATTCGCTTAACAAGGATTCACGGGTGGTCAATCTGTTGAAATCAGAGCACTACATTTTGGCCACCATGCTCGATCCTAGATTTAAAGCTTACCTTGGATCTCTCTTTCCGGCAGACACAAGTCTGCTGGGGTTCAAAGACCTGCTGGTGAGAAAATTGTCAAGTCAAGCGGAACGCGACCTGTCAACATCTCCTCCTTCACATTCTCCCGCAACTGGGGGTGCGAGGAAAAGGCTCAGAATTCCGAGCCCACCCGCTGGCGGTGATGCAGGGCAGTCTGGAGCGACTGCTGATGCTGACATCTGGTCCGGACTGAAGGACCTGACAACGATTACGGACATTTCGTCTACTGTCACTGCATATGATTCTCTCACCATTGAAAGAATGGTGGAGGATTATATGAGTGACCGCATCCAAGTAGGCACGTCACACAGTCCGTACTTATACTGGCAGGAAAAAGAGGCAATTTGGAGGCCCTTGCACAAACTGGCTTTATTCTACCTAAGTTGCCCTCCCACAAGTGTGTACTCCGAAAGAGTGTTTAGTGCCGCCGCTCACCTTGTCAGCAATCGGCGTACGAGGTTACATCCAGAAAATGTGGAGAAGATGATGTTCATTAAAATGAATTATAATCAATTCCTCCGTGGAGACATTGACCAGCAGCAATTGCCTCCACAAAGTACACAGGGAGCTGAGATGGTGGATTCCAGTGGGGACGAATTGATAATCTGTGAGGAGGGGGATGTACACGGTGATATATCGGAGGATGATGATGAGGTGGACATCTTGCCTCTGTAGAGCCAGTTTGTGCAAGGAGAGATTAATTGCTTCTTTTTTGGTGGGGGTCCAAACCAACCCGTCATTTCAGTCACAGTCGTGTGGCAGACCCTGTCACTGAAATGATGGGTTGGTTAAAGTGTGCATGTCCTGTTTATACAACATAAGGGTGGGTGGGAGGGCCCAAGGACAATTCCATCTTGCACCTCTTTTTTCTTTAATTTTTCTTTGCGTCATGTGCTGTTTGGGGAGTATTTTTTGGAAGGGCCATCCTGCGTGACACTGCAGTGCCACTCCAAGATGGGCCCGGTGTTTGTGTCGGCCACTAGGGTCGCTTATCTTACTCACACAGCTACCTCATTGCGCCTCTTTTTTTCTTTGCGTCATGTGCTGTTTGGGGAGGGTTTTTTGGAAGGGACATCCTGCGTGACACTGCAGTGCCACTCCTAGATGGGCCCGGTGTTTGTGTCGGCCACTAGGGTCGCTTATCTTACTCACACAGCTACCTCATTGCGCCTCTTTTTTTCTTTGCGTCATGTGCTGTTTGGGGAGGGTTTTTTGGAAGGGACATCCTGCGTGACACTGCAGTGCCACTCCTAGATGGGCCCGGTATTTGTGTCGGCCACTAGGGTCGCTTATCTTACTCACACAGCTACCTCATTGCGCCTCTTTTTTTCTTTGCGTCATGTGCTGTTTGGGGAGGGTTTTTTGGAAGGGACATCCTGCGTGACACTGCAGTGCCACTCCTAGATGGGCCCGGTGTTTGTGTCGGCCACTAGGATCGCTTATCTTACTCACACAGCTACCTCATTGCGCCTCTTTTTTTCTTTGCGTCATGTGCTGTTTGGGGAGGGTTTTTTGGAAGGGACATCCTGCGTGACACTGCAGTGCCACTCCTAGATGGGCCAGGTGTTTGTGTCGGCCACTAGGGTCGCTTATCTTACTCACACAGCTACCTCATTGCGCCTCTTTTTTTCTTTGCGTCATGTGCTGTTTGGGGAGGGTTTTTTGGAAGGGACATCCTGCGTGACACTGCAGTGCCACTCCTAGATGGGCCCGGTGTTTGTGTCGGCCACTAGGGTCGCTTATCTTACTCACACAGCTACCTCATTGTGCCTCTTTTTTTCTTTGCGTCATGTGCTGTTTGGGGAGGGTTTTTTGGAAGGGACATCCTGCGTGACACTGCAGTGCCACTCCTAGATGGGCCAGGTTTTTGTGTCGGCCACTAGGGTCGCTTAGCTTAGTCATCCAGCGACCTCGGTGCAAATTTTAGGACTAAAAATAATATTGTGAGGTGTGAGGTATTCAGAATAGACTGAAAATGAGTGGAAATTATGGTTTTTGAGGTTAATAATACTTTGGGATCAAAATGACCCCCAAATTCTATGATTTAAGCTGTTTTTTAGTGTTTTTTGAAAAAAACACCCGAATCCAAAACACACCCGAATCCGACAAAAAAAATTCGGTGAGGTTTTGCCAAAACGCGGTCGAACCCAAAACACGGCCGCGGAACCGAACCCAAAACCAAAACACAAAACCCGAAAAATTTCAAGTGCACATCTCTACTATTTAATGTAGGAAGGAAGTTTTTCGCATGGCCAGTCCCTGCTGGGGTACCATACCGCCACCGGAATACCGGCGAGGTAGGTGATTCCCCCCTATGGGTGTCCACAACACCCATTAAGGGAGAATAGAACCTGTGGCGAGCGAATTGGGGGTTGGGGTGGGGTTAGGATTGGGGGAATTGTTGTTACTGAGGCCGCAGCCCACAAGGGCCTTCTTTGCAATCACCCCCCTGCCGGCATACTAGCGAACGGGACGATGATGTCGGTATCCTGACATTCGGCATTCTGTGCAGCAGTATCACATGCCGACCCCGTCTAAAGAGTGAAGAAGTGAGTAAGTGGAGAGATTGCCCATGTCCACTTTATCTCTCTCCAAGGCTTAGTACATAGACCCTTTAGTATTTACCATAAAGAAACGTTCTACAGCCTGGCCTGATTTCCTAGCTAGGAAGGTTTAACTAAAGTGCTTTTCTTCTGCGTTCAGGATACGTCAAATAAAGTAAAGCACTTGAAAATTTCTAAAGAATATAGGAGGTAATTCAGACCTGATCCCTGCGATCAGGTAGTCGCCGCCTACAGGGGGAGGGTATGATGTGTGTGCAGGTGTGCGTTCGCTTTTGCTTCAGAGATGCACAAACATAACTTTATGCAGTCTCTGTACTGCCCAGGACTTACTCAGCCGCTGCAATGATCGGGGCCGGAGCTGACATCAGAAACCCTCCCTCCAAACGCCGGATCCCTCCTGTGTTTCCCGGATACTCTTTGAAAACGGTCAGTTGCCACCCACAAACGGCCTCTTACTGTCAATCTCCTTGCAATCGGCGGTGTGTTCGGAATTTTTGCACCATCCTGTCACTGATCGGCGATCCCTGTTGCTGCGGTCCGTCATGCCTGCGCATTGCGGTGCATACGCATGCGCAGTTCAGATCTGATCACAGGCTGTGAGAAAACGCAGCCTAGCGATCAGGTCTAAATCGGCCCCCTAATTTCCCCCACTACCTTGAAAAGAAGTAATCAGTAATTATCCGAGTTTATACCCGGTAATTGTAATTTCTTATCGCAGCTATTTGCGACAACAAGAAATTAGTGTTCGGAATAAAGTGACAGCATCTGCCGTAATGTGTAAAAAAGGGGACACTGTCTGCCGTTTTGTGTAAAAAAAAAGGGGGACGCTGTCTGCCGTAATGTGTAAAAGGGGGCTCTACCTGGTGTAGTGGCGCTAATGTGCGGCGTAATTTGAATAATGGAGACTACTGTGCACCATTATATGAATTGGTATTATTTTGTGACCACACCCCTTTCCCATTAAGCCACGCCCCTGTTTATTTTTTCACGTGCGCCTACGGCGCGCACTGCCGCCGGTTTACGTTAGGGGGGCACCGATGCCGTTTCTTGCACCCACCGCTAAAATGTCTAGTTACGGCACTGGTCATTAGTGGAGTAGGCATACTGTATGGCAAATCACCTTGGAAATTATAAAAAGTTAGGCATATAATCAGAATTTCCCATTGATTATCTGCCTGCAGTATTGCATTCAAAATTTAGGAAATGCTTATGTGACATACTGTATGAAGAGACTAGGGAAAAACTCATTGGGCCTGATTATTGTTTGTAAGTAAAGCAAAAAAAGCAAGTAGCTTTGTGTCTGGAACAAATCTTGTTGCCATGCAAGGAGAATAAATTCATTTATTGTTTTTCCTGTGCAGGGTAAATGCCTTTGGCATAACGCCCACAAATGTTAGACAGCGCCTTTTTTTACATTGCAATTTAAATTTCAGTTTGAACTTTGAACACACCACACCCAAATCTAAATCTCTCTGCACATGTTACATCTGCAGCGCCTACAAATGTACCGCTTTGTAAGGTGAGTAACTGCTGACTAATCTAATTGGAAATTCCATGCATGTATGCTATTCCTTCAGATACGTTTTAAGAACATTTTGCTATTTAACCACTTCTATAGAATTTCTAGTTGTGTGACTATAGTAAAATCACTTTAACTACCAGTGACCTGGCACTAAAAGCTTAATTGTAAATCTGTGTATTGTACAGCATAAAACTGTATGGCCGGGGTGTATAAAGAACATGGACTCATTCCGCACTGATACTAATCGCATGTAATGTACTAACATATGCGATTAGTATCGCAATTAGATAAGTGAAGCCCCTTGCGATACCTGGTGTACCAGGTGAGAGGGTTGGCAGGGGTCTCCGTCACCTCCTTAATTTGGGAGGTGAAGTGTGTAGGGAGTCCCGTGCTCCTCCTCCCTGCAGCAGGAAGGACAGCTGGCTGTGTTGCTGGAGGAGGAGGAGGTTAGGATCTGGGACTGAGATGGGAGGCTGCCAGTAGGGTAAGGGGTTTGAGCGGCGTTGGGCGGTGGAGGTGGAAGGATGCGGCAGGATGTGGTAAGAAGCCCATAGGCTTCTTTAGGGTAACGCCATAAAAAGCTGGTGTTACCCTCCGCATCAATAATCGGGCGGCCGGTGGTTAGTATATACAAAAATTAGAGATGAGCGGGTTTGGTTTTCAGAGAACCGAACCTTACCGGACTTGGCCTTCCAAGTCCGGATCCGATCCCGGCTCGGGTTTTCCCGCCTGACTCGGAAACCCGAATGCGGCAAAACGTCATCATCCCGCTGTCGGATTCTCACGGGATTTGGATTCCATATAAGGAGCCGCGCATCGCGCAGGGCCGTCTTTTCGTATGGGCTCAATGGGCTCTTGCCCAAGGGCCCCAGGAGTATAAGGGCCCTAGGCTGATAGCTGAGGGTCCCCTCTTTCCAGGGGTACCAGATTTTTTTAAAATCGGCCATGGGGAACTGGAGATATCAGACTTGAAAGCAGTGGTCCCCATCCAAGCCTGTTAATTGATCTTCCTAGACAGATATCTTGGGTTCTGTCTGACTTAGAGTGTTTGTGAGGGTATAATCCTAAAGATGTGACTCTCCCCTTTTGGTGGACACTGGAAGCTTGTCTCTACTATGTCCAGAACCAGAGATATCAGCCTTCAAGCAGCTGGTCACTGCTCCAGCTCCGCACGCCTAATACGCAGTTTTAGATTTTCATTGGTGAATTGCTCTGGCTCCTGAACTCTGATCCCCAAATCCCCAGAACCTTCTGAAAGGGGTCACTCTCTAGTTTTTTTTATCCCATTCAAAGCTAAGAAATACATTTTCAGGAACTTGAGATATCTGCAGTCAAGCAAGCTGCCCTCCCACCAGAAATTGATAAATATTAAGCCCACTCCACTATCCACCCCTCCCCTACGTATTAAACACCTCCTACCTCCCTGGAAGTCATGTACTAGGGCTTCTTCATTCAGCCCAATGCCCCCTTCTACAGTTTAGCCCCATCTGTACAGTAAAGGAGTAATCAGCAGAAATTACTGCTCCAGGTCCTACTTGCTAAGTGGAAGATAGAACACTCCCTACCACCCGCGGGACATCAAAGCTTCCGCTGATAGCACCCCCCTCCCCTACCACTGGAGGATGGGTAGGGGGTCCCATGCATTGCTGTGCCCAGGGGCCAACACTACTGTTAAGATGGCCCTGGCGTCGCGCCCATTTTACTCCAGTCTCGGAGAGTGTATAGAGAGGACATGTCCTCAGTGTTCAGTTTCTGTGTGTTGGGGCGGGAAAGTGGGGTGGCAAGTGTTGTCTAGTCCAGTGTAGTCACTCAGTGTATTGTGCTGCATCAGTCCAGGCAGTCACAGTGTTGGTGTTCTCTGCTGCCATATATCCAGTGTAACTGTATAAGTGGTGCTGTGTTGTGCAGACCAGTCCAGTGTAGTCAGTGTATTGTGCTGCATCAGTCCAGCCATTCACAGTGTTGGTGTTCTCTGCTGCCATATATCCAGTGTAGCTGTATAAAGTGGTGCTGTGTTGTGCAGATCAGTGACATTGTCCTGTGTCATCAGTAATTCTAGTGACGATTAGAGATGAGCAGGTTCGGTTCGTCGAGATCCGAACCCCCCCGAACTTCACCTATTTTACATGGGTCCGAGGCAGCCTCGGTTCTTCCCGCCTTGCTCGGTTAACCCAAACGCGGCCGAACATCATCATCCCGCTGTCGGATTCTCGCGAGATTCGTATTCTACATAAAGAGCAGCGCGTCGCCGCCATTTTCACTCGTGCATTGGAGATTGAATGGAGAGGACGTGGCTACGTTCTCTGCCTGAAAAGCTCCATATCTGTGCTCAGTGTGCTTCAAATATCTGTGCTCAGTGTGCTGCAAATATCTGTGCTCAGTGTGCTGCAAATATCTATGTTCTCTGCCTGAAAACCTCCATATCTGTGCTCAGTGTGCTGCAAATATCTGTGCTCAGTGTGCTGCATTTTGGTGACCAACAGTATATAGTTGTACAGTACAGTAGGCCTTTGCTGTATCTTGCAGCTCCGTGTCACTGCAAGTATCCATTCCATATCTGTGCTGCATTTTTGTGAGCAGAATATATAGTAGTACAGTGCAGCATTTTGGTGACCAACAGTATATAGTTGTACAGTACAGTAGGCCATTGCTGTATCTTGCAGCTCCGTGTCACTTCAAGTATCCATATCTGTGCTGCATTGTTGTGAGCAGTATATATAGTAGTACAGTGCAGCATTTTGGTGACCAACAGTATATAGTAGTACAGTACAGTAGGCCATTGCGGTATCCTGCTGCTCCGTGTCACTTCAAGTATCCATATCTGTGCTGCATTGTTGTGAGCAGTATATAGTAGTACAGTGCAACATTGTGGTGACCAGTATACTACAGTACAATAGTCCAGTGCTGTTCTCACTGCTCACTGTCAGTTCTCCGTAGTATCATCAGTGCTCAGTATAATCAGTTCTCAGTATAATCAGTGCGCTGTTAGACGTGCGCCCATTTTCCACCATTAGTGCATTGGGATTTAGACAATTGATGAAGTTATTGTGTCCCCGGTACAAAATCCCATCTAGATTCCACTTCACTAGGCAGGCGATAGCGAGATTTTACCAATTAATATCAGTGATTTATAATTATTAATTACAGTGATCTTGCCAAATAATTCCAGTGATTTTGTCATTTTCTTCCAGTGATTTGGACCAATAATACCATTGATTAGAACGAATAATTCCTGTGATTTTGTCATTTTCTTCCAGTGATTTGGACCAATAATACCATTGATTAGAACGAATAATTCCTGTGATATTGAGGTGTTTGTGTCACTTAGCTTAGCCATCCAGTGACCACAGTGCACCTCTTTTTCTCTTTTCTTTGCATCATGTGCTGTTTGGGGACTATTTTTTTTAAGTGCCATCCTGTCTGACACTTCCGTATATGTCCAGTGGTACTGCCATTTGATATAATTCCCGACATTACTGCCATATAATTTCAGTGATTTTGTGATTTTCTTCCAGTGATTTGGACCAATAATACCATTGATTAGAACGAATAATTCCAGTGATTTTGTCATTTTCTTCCAGTGATTTGGACCAATCATACCATTGATTAGAACAAATAATTCCTGTGATTTTGACATTTTCTTCCAGTGATTTGGACCAATAATACCATTGATTAGAACAACTAATTCCAGTGATATTGAGGTGTTTGTGTCACTTAGCTTAGCCGTCCAGTGACCACAGTGCACCTCTTTTTCTCTTTTCTTTGCATCATGTGCTGTTTGGGGACTATTTTTTTTAAGTGCCATCCTGTCTGACACTTCCGTATATGTCCAGTGGTACTGCCATTTGATATAATTCCCGACATTACTGCCATATAATTTCAGTGATTTTGTGATTTTCTTCCAGTGATTTGGACCAATAATACCATTGATTAGAACGATAATTCCAGTGATTTTGTCATTTTCTTCCAGTGATTTGGACCAATCATACCATTGATTAGAACAAATAATTCCTGTGATTTTGACATTTTCTTCCAGTGATTTGGACCAATAATACCATTGATTAGAACAACTAATTCCAGTGATATTGAGGTGTTTGTGTCACTTAGCTTAGCCGTCCAGTGACCACAGTGCACCTCTTTTTCTCTTTTCTTTGCATCATGTGCTGTTTGGGGCCAATTTTTTTAAGAGCCATCCTGTCTGACACTGCAGTGCCACTCCTAGATGGGCCAGGTGTTTGTGCCGCCCTCTTGGGTCGCTTAGCTTAATCATCCAGCGACCTCGGTGCAAATTTTAGGACTAAAAGTTAGTGATGTGCACCGGACATTTTTCGGGTTTTGTGTTTTGGTTTTGGATTCGGTTCCGCGGCCGTGTTTTGGATTCGGACGCGTTTTGGCAAAACCTCCCGTAAAAATTTTTGTCGGATTCGGGTGTGTTTTGGATTCTGGTGTTTTTTTACAAAAACCCCTCAAAAACAGCTTAAATCATAGAATTTAGGGGTCATTTTGATCGCATAGTATTATTAACCTCAATTACCATAATTTCCACTCATTTTCAGTCTATTCTGAACACCTCACACCTCACAATATTATTTTTAGTCCTAAAATTTGCACCGAGGTCGCTGGATGACTAAGCTAAGCGACCCAAGTGGCTGACACAAACACCTGGCCCATCTAGGAGTGGCACTGCAGTGTCAGACAGGATGGCACTTCAAAAAAATAGTCCCCAAACAGCACATGATGCAAAGAAAAAAAGAGGCACACCAAGGTCGCTGTGTGACTAAGCTAAGCGACCCAAGTGGCCGACACAAACACCTGGCCCATCTAGGAGTGGCACTGCAGTGTCAGACAGGATGGCACTTCAAAAAAATAGTCCCCAAACAGCACATGAAGCAAAGAAAAAAAGAGGTGCAATGAGGTAGCTGTGTGACTAAGCTAAGCGACCCAAGTGGCCGACACAAACACCTGGCCCATCTAGGAGTGGCACTGCAGTGTCAGACAGGATGGCACTTCAAAAAAATAGTCCCCAAACAGCACATGATGCTGAGAAAAAAAGAGGTGCAATGAGGTAGCTGTGTGACTAAGCTAAGCGACCCAAGTGGCCAACACAAACACCTGGCCCATCTAGGAGTGGCACTGCAGTGTCAGACAGGATGGCACTTCAAAAAAATAGTCCCCAAACAGCACATGATGCAGAGAAAAAAAGAGGCGCAATGAGGTAGCTGTGTGACTAAGCTAAGCGACCCAAGTGGCCAACACAAACACCTGGCCCATCTAGGAGTGGCACTGCAGTGTCAGACAGGATGGCATTTCAAAAAAATAGTCCCCAAACAGCACATGATGCAAAGAAAAAAAGAGGCGCAATGAGGTAGCTGTGTGACTAAGCTAAGCGACCTAAGTGGCCGACACAAACACCTGGCCCATCTAGGAGTGGCACTGCAGTGTCAGACAGGATGGCACTTCAAAAAAAATAGTCCCCAAACAGCACATGATGCAAAGACAAAAAGAGGCGCAATGAGGTAGCTGCGTGACTAAGCTAAGCGACCCAAGTGGCCGACACAAACACCTGGCCTATCTAGGAGTGGCACTGCAGTGTCAGACAGGATGGCACTTCAAAAAAATAGTCCCCAAACAGCACATGAAGCAAAGAAAAAAAGAGGCGCAATGAGGTAGCTGTGTGACTAAGCTAAGCGACCCAAGGGGCCGACACAAACTCCTGGCCCATGTAGGAGTGGCACTGCAGTTTTCTAGCGAGAGAATGAGTGCTTCCATCCTCATGTGAAGCTGAACCACTAGCCATGAACATAGGCCAGGGCCTCAGCCGTTCCTTGCCACTCCGTTTCGTAAATGGCATATTGGCAAGTTTACGCTTCTCCTCAGACGCTTTTAATTTTGATTTTTGGGTCATTTTACTGAACTTTTGTGTTTTGGATTTTACATGCTCTCTACTATGACATTGGGCATCGGCCTTGGCAGACGACGTTGATGGCATTTCATCGTCTCGGCCATGACTAGTGGCAGCAGCTTCAGCACGAGGTGGAAGTGGATCTTGATCTTTCCTATTTTACCTTCCATATTTTTGTTTTCCATTTTTTAATGTGTGGAATTATATGCCAGTATCAATAGCAATGGCCTACTACTATATATACTGCGCACAACTGAAATGCACCACAGGTATGATGGATAGTATACTTGACGACACAGAGGTAGGTAGAGCAGTGGCCTACTGTACCGTACTGCTATATATTATATACTGGTGGTCAGCAAACTGTGCAAAACTGAAATGCACCACAGGTATGGATGGATAGTATACTTGACGACACAGAGGTAGGTAGAGCAGTGGTCTACTGTACCGTACTGCTATATATTATATACTGGTGGTCAGAAAACTGTGCAAAACTGAAATGCACCACAGGTATGGATGGATAGTATACTTGACGACACAGAGGTAGGTAGAGCAGTGGCCTTCTGTACCGTACTCCTATATATTATATACTGGTGGTCAGCAAAATTATGCACTGTACTCCTACTATATACTACAATGCAGCACAGATATGGAGCGTTTTTCAGGCAGAGAACGTATAATACTGGTGGTCACTGGTCAGCAAAAATCTGCACTGTACTCCTCCTATATAATACTGCTGGTCCCCAGTCCCCACAATAAAGCAGTGTGAGCACAGATATATGCAGCACACTGAGCACAGATATGGAGCATTTTTCAGGCAGACAATGTATACTGGTGGTCACTGGTCAGCAAAACTCTGCACTGTACTCCTCCTATATAATACTGCTGGTCCCCAGTCCCCACAATAAAACAGTGTGAGCACAGATATATGCAGCACACTGAGCACAGATATGGAGCACTTTTCAGGCAGACAACGTATACATGATGCAAAGACAAAAAGAGGCGCAATGAGGTAGCTGCGTGACTAAGCTAAGCGACCCAAGTGGCCGACACAAACACCTGGCCTATCTAGGAGTGGCACTGCAGTGTCAGACAGGATGGCACTTCAAAAAAATAGTCCCCAAACAGCACATGAAGCAAAGAAAAAAAGAGGCGCAATGAGGTAGCTGTGTGACTAAGCTAAGCGACCCAAGGGGCCGACACAAACTCCTGGCCCATGTAGGAGTGGCACTGCAGTTTTCTAGCGAGAGAATGAGTGCTTCCATCCTCATGTGAAGCTGAACCACTAGCCATGAACATAGGCCAGGGCCTCAGCCGTTCCTTGCCACTCCGTTTCGTAAATGGCATATTGGCAAGTTTACGCTTCTCCTCAGACGCTTTTAATTTTGATTTTTGGGTCATTTTACTGAACTTTTGTGTTTTGGATTTTACATGCTCTCTACTATGACATTGGGCATCGGCCTTGGCAGACGACGTTGATGGCATTTCATCGTCTCGGCCATGACTAGTGGCAGCAGCTTCAGCACGAGGTGGAAGTGGATCTTGATCTTTCCTATTTTACCTTCCATATTTTTGTTTTCCATTTTTTAATGTGTGGAATTATATGCCAGTATCAATAGCAATGGCCTACTACTATATATACTGCGCACAACTGAAATGCACCACAGGTATGATGGATAGTATACTTGACGACACAGAGGTAGGTAGAGCAGTGGCCTACTGTACCGTACTGCTATATATTATATACTGGTGGTCAGCAAACTGTGCAAAACTGAAATGCACCACAGGTATGGATGGATAGTATACTTGACGACACAGAGGTAGGTAGAGCAGTGGTCTACTGTACCGTACTGCTATATATTATATACTGGTGGTCAGAAAACTGTGCAAAACTGAAATGCACCACAGGTATGGATGGATAGTATACTTGACGACACAGAGGTAGGTAGAGCAGTGGCCTTCTGTACCGTACTCCTATATATTATATACTGGTGGTCAGCAAAATTATGCACTGTACTCCTACTATATACTACAATGCAGCACAGATATGGAGCGTTTTTCAGGCAGAGAACGTATAATACTGGTGGTCACTGGTCAGCAAAAATCTGCACTGTACTCCTCCTATATAATACTGCTGGTCCCCAGTCCCCACAATAAAGCAGTGTGAGCACAGATATATGCAGCACACTGAGCACAGATATGGAGCATTTTTCAGGCAGACAATGTATACTGGTGGTCACTGGTCAGCAAAACTCTGCACTGTACTCCTCCTATATAATACTGCTGGTCCCCAGTCCCCACAATAAAACAGTGTGAGCACAGATATATGCAGCACACTGAGCACAGATATGGAGCACTTTTCAGGCAGACAACGTATACTGGTGGTCACTGGTCAGCAAAACTCTGCACTGTACTCCTCCTATATAATACTGCTGGTCCCCAGTCCCCACAATAAAGCAGTGTGAGCACAGATAAATGCAGCACACTGAGCACAGATATGGAGCGTTTTTCAGGCAGACAACGTATACTGGTGGTCACTGGTCAGCAAAACTCTGCACTGTACTCCTCCTATATAATACTGCTGGTCCCCAGTCCCCACAATAAAGCAGTGTGAGCACAGATATATGCAGCACACTCTGCACAGATACGGAGCGTTTTTCAGGCAGACAACGTATAATACTGGTGGTCACTGGTCAGCAAAACTCTGCACTGTACTCCTCCTATAATACTGCTGGTCCCCAGAATAAAAATATTTGCACTGCAGCCCCCTAAAACAAAGTGAGAGGACGCCAGCCACGTCCTCTTACTATCATTTCCAATGCACGAGTGAAAAATGGCGGCGACGCGCGGCTCCTTATATAGAATCCGAATTTCGCGAGAATCCGACAGCGGGATGATGACGTTCGGGCGCGCTCGGGTTAACCGAGCCATACGGGAGAATCCGTGTATGCCTCGGACCCGTGTAAAATGGGTGAAGTTCGGGGGGGGTTCGGATTCCGAGGAACCGAACCCGCTCATCACTACTAAAAGTAGTATTGTGAGGTGTTCAGAATAGACTGGAAATGAGTGGAAATTATGGTTATTGAGGTTAATAATACTGTAGGATCAAAATTACCCCCAAATTCTATGATTTAAGATGTTTTTGAGGGGTTTTTGGGGAAAAAAAAACGCCCGAATCCAAAACACACCCGAATCCGATAAAAAATGTTAAGGGAGGTTTTGCCAAAACATGTCCGATTACAAAACACTGCCGCGGAACCGAATCCAAAACCAAAACACACAACCCGATAAATTTCCGGTGCACATCTCTAGTGACGATATACGCTGCTACTATATGTCCACTGCTGCAGTATAATAATTATAACAACAACGTGTTGTGTTGCATCAGACCAGTGGTAGTGTCCTGTGTCATCAGTAATTCCAGTCATTTCTGTGACGCATATTGTCTCATATAACTCCCAAAAAATAATAGAGAACAAAAATGTTGAGGCGAAAATAGGGAAAGATCAAGAATAACCACATCCTCCTAGTGCTGAAGCTGCTGCCACTAGCCATGACAGACGATGAAATGCCATCAACGTCGTCTGCCAAGGCCGATGCCCAATGTGATAGTACAGGGCATGTAAAATCCAAAAAGCCGAAGTTCAGTAAAAAGATCCAAAAAAAGAAATGTAAATCATCTGAGGAGAAACGTAAACTTGCCAATATGCCATTTACGACACGGAGTGGCAAGGAACGGCTGAGGCCCTGGCCTATGTTCATGGCTAGTGGTTCAGCTTCACATGACGATGGAAGCCCTCATAACTGAGGACTTGACACTTATGTTGGTGTTAGACGTGTGCCCAGTATCCGCCATTAGCGCAGTGGTATTTAGATAATTGATGGAGGTATTGTGTCCCCGGTACCAAATCCCATCTAGACTCCACTTCACTAGGCAGGCGATAGCGAGATTTTGCCATTTAATTCCAGTGATTTGGACATATAATTACAGTGATTTTGCCAATTAATGTCAGTGATTTATAATTATTAATTACAGTGATCTTGCCATTTAATTCCAGTGATTTTGACGTATAATTACAGTGATTTTGCCAATTAATGTCAGTGATTTACAATTATTAATTACAGTGATCTTGTCAATTAATTCAAGTGATTTGGACGTATAATTCCAGTTGGAATTGTTTGTGTTGCTTGGATTAGTCATACAGCTACCTCATTGCACCTCTTCGACATCTTTGCATGAGGTGCTGTTTGGGGCCTAGTTTTTGAAAAGTGCCATCCTGTGTGACACTGCCGTATGAGTCCAGGGATACTGCTGTATTAGTCCTGGGGTACTGCCGTATAAGTCCACCAATTGCAGATTTTTTTAAAATTGACTGGAGCGTGCTGGAGATGCTGTCAGTGGACCAAACAATTGCGGCCCACTCTCGATATTAAGCCACTGCGTGATACTACTAGATGGGCCAGGTGGTTGTGTCGCTTAGCTTAGTCATACAGCAACCTCGGTGCACCTTTTTTTTTTCTTTGCACCATGTGCAGTTAGGGGCCTTTTTTTTTTATATCTGCCCTCCTGTCTGCCACTGCAGTGCCACTCCTAGATGGGCCAATTGTGTGTGTCGCTTGGCTTAGTCATGCAACTACCTCATTGCAATTCTTTTTCTTCTTGTTTGCATGATGTGCTTTTTGGGGTCTTTTTTTTTTATATATCTGCCCTCCTGTCTACCACTGCAGTGCCACACCTAGATGGGCCAACTGTTTGTGTCGCTTGGCTTAGTCACACAACTACCTCATTGCAATTCTTTTTCTTCTTTGCACCATGTGCTGTTTGGGGCCTTTTTTTTATATCTGCCCTCCTGTCTGACACTGCAGTGCCACTCCTAGATGGGCCAGGTGTTTGTGTTGTCCACTTGTGTCGCTTAGCTTAGTCATCCAGCAACCTTGGTGCAACCTTTTAGCCTAAAAACAATATGGTGAGGTGTGAGGTGTTCAGAATAGACTGGAAATGAGTGGAAATTATTGTTATTGAGGTTAATAATACCGGAGGAGCAAAATTACCCCCAAATTCTGTGATTTTAGCTGTTTTTATGTTTTTCCCCCCAAAAAATCATCCAGATCCAAAACCAAAACCAAAACACGAAAGGGTGGTTTTGGCAAAACCAAGCCAAAACCAAAACACGAAAGTGGAATTAGAACCAAAACCAAAACACAAAAAAGTGCCCGCCGCACAAAAATGCGGTAAAAAAAACAACAACAAAATGGGTTTTTACCGCATTTTCACTTTAGTACATCTCGCACTGTGTACTCTCACAATAAAGGTATTCTGGATCTTGTAGTTCTTAAACAGTAAGCCTCAGATTGCCTATGTCTGTAAAATAATCTGATTCCTATAAATGGCATTGCTGTTAAATGTATTATGACTTAGATTTTTCCTTGATACTGTTAGACCAGCCATGAATACAGGTGTCCGGCTACCACACAGTTAAGCATTGTGTCACTCTTTCAAAACAAAATTAGACTGATGTTTTTGTTTCTTTTGATAAAGATGAAACATCTAAGTGGAATCTACTCAATGACCAAACTCTGGCCTGTACCCACAACTGATCATTGTCAAATCCTGTGTTTGTGTTACATCGGGGTACAAGACTGTGGGATATTTATTTAGCTAGCGATGCGTCACTGGTTGTGTAAGTATATCGTATTATCTTTTCCCTGTTGTCACGGTGGGTGCTGCCTCATTACATCATCGCCTGCAAACATAGCCTGCAGAATCTTTGTGTTATTTTTAAACTGAAATGTGAGCTGCCAGCATACAGTACAAGGTGTAATGCTTGATGTACTAGTATGGCCTAAGAACAACTCAGGTGATATTAGTATGTTTAAATAAATGACAATATGAACACTAAGGGGCTTATTTATTAAAGCTATTTTACGGGAAATTCTTCGAAAATAGACGTTTTTGTGTGAGCCCTGCAAAATAGAAGTATCTCTTAGATGTAACAATTAGATACTGCAGTAGATGTCACCTATATCTGCCTCAGTACCTCCATTTCCAACCGCAAAAGATGCCCCTATTGGTTTTGAAGGCTGCGATTTACTAAGCTAGGGGAATACTAAAGACGGCGTTAGCCTCTAACCTATGGGCTAGTTTTATCGCAAAAATTACAGGAGGATCCCTCTCTTTCTGCTCCACTGATGCCATCTGACAGCAGAGAAAGCGCAGTGTGCACACCAATGCCGAATCCTGAGCAAAGTGACAGCAGTAGCTGTTACTTTGCTTCTAGGCATATGCCGGACAGAACTTTTTCTGAAACTCTGCCTCGGCATCCCAACTTTGTTAAATGCAAGTGGTCATTTCAATGACCGCATTGTGAGCCGAGGCGACATTTTCTTACCACAACCGCATATTCTCTGCGGTCATTAGTAAGTATGGGGCAGATTTATTAAGCCTGGTAAAGTGATAAAGTGGAAGGTGATAACACACCAGCCAATCAGCTCCTAAGTGTCATTTTTCAAACCCACCCTGTGACATGGCAGTTAGGATATGACTGGCTGGTACCTTATCTCCAGAGACTTTATCACTTCACCAGGCTTAATAAATCTGCCCCTATGTCCATAAGACACATAACTTTTTGGGAACGGGGCAAAACAAAAAAGAATAAGTAACTAATAACAATACACATTGGCCCTCATTCCGAGTTGTTCACTCGTTATTTTCCTTCGCATCGGTGCGATTTTCCGCTAACTGCGCATGCGCAATGTTCGCACTGCGGCTGCGTCAAGTAAATTTGCTAAGAAGTTTGGTATTTTACTCACGGCATTACGAGGTTTTTCTTCGTTCTGGTGATCGGAGTGTGATTGACAGGAAGTGGGTGTTTCTGGGCGGAAACTGGACGTTTTATGGGTGTGTGTGAAAAAACGCTGCCATTTCTGGGAAAAACGCGGGAGTGGCTGGAGAAATGGGGGAGTGCCTGGGCGAACGCTGGGTGTGTTTGTGACGTCAAACCAGGAACGAAACTGACTGAACTGATCGCAGTGGCTGAGTAAGTCTCGAGCTACTCAGAAACTGCTAAGAAATTTCTATTCGCAATTTTGCGAATCTTTCGTTCGCAATTCTGCTAAGCTAAGATTCACTCCCAGAGGGCGGCGGCTTAGCGTGTGCACTGCTGCGAAAAGCGGCTAGCGAGCGAACAACTCGGAATGAGGGCCATTGTACTTTACTGGAGAAGCCATAAGGTACAAAGTACTAGTGCTTAGGACTTTGAAGTAGCGATATTAGTTTTTCCAGCAGTCAGATTTTGTTTGGTTATATAGAGATATGGGAAATAAGTGTGCAACTGGTTATATCAGGGTTCCCAACCCTGATATACCCGTTCAGGAACACTAACAGTCCAGGTTTTTAGGATATCCATGCTTGTGCACAGGTGACTTAATTAGTACCGCAGTTATTCTGATTTTACAATCTTACAATCAAGCATGGATATCACATAAATCTGGACTGTTAAGGGGGGTACACACGGAGCGATAATCTAAGCAATCTGACTAGATTGCTTAGATTTTCAGCAAGATCGCTCCGTGTGTAGCCCTAACAGCGATAGCGATGCGCAGCCCCGCGCATCGCTATCGCTGCTGCTAGGTTGGCCTGCATGCAGGCCAATCTAGCGGGTCGCTCACTTTACCCGCTGGGTGAAGTGAGCGCCCCCCCCGTCTCCCCCCGCACGCTCAGCACAGATCGCGCTGTGCTGAGCGCCGGGAGAGATGTGTGCTGAGCGGTTCGCTCAGCACACATCTCTCCAGCATCGGGCCGTGAGTACTGGCCTTTACTGTGCCTTTAGGACCGAGGTTGGGAATGCACGGGCAATATGAACAGGGCCATTTGCATTCAATTAAAGGCAGGGCATGTCTGCATATTATGCTGTTTGTAGGTTAGTCTAATGTTGGCCAGACGTCTAAAGATTAATTATCTTTCCAACCAGCCAACTACTGTAGTTGGCATTGGCTAGTTGGAACGAAAATCTGATAAAGTATGAGAGCAAATGACAATCGACCATTTAAATGCCAGAAAATGAACTAGAATGGTCATTCACACAAGTTGATTTATGAAACAGATTTAACCAACTTGCCTGAACAACTGTTTTCACCTTTTTTCCGAGTGTTGGAAGCAAACGTTCAATTGTTGTTTGCTCAAATGCTGTACATTACCAATGGCTAAGAACAGATAAATATTTCACCAGTCTTGATTTCATTTGCCATAATCTGTTGAACAGTTTATGCTGGGACCAATTAAACCCGCCCATGGCAGACTGTTGTAAGCTGTCTAATTGTGACCATAGGTATCAAAGATAGACACCTGCAGAGACATTCAGGATTAGTGTCCCCAGGTTTCTGACTGACTGATGACCTTAAACTACTAGGCTGCATCCCAGTGTGCTAATGTAGACCAGACCTGTAATGTCTTTAGTTGGAGTTGCCAAATGACCATTATGATATCATGTTGGCAGCAGGTTATTTCACATCTGGGACAGCTAGTAGCAGAGGAGGTAGATCCAGAAGTCTGATATTCTTACACAACATTGTAAAAGATCATGGAACCCTATGGTTAAACATTCCAGAACCCAGCGGTGCTCATTATGTGAGTGAAATTTCAACATATGTGTCCATGTTTTTCTGGCAGCATCCACCCTGTTCACTAGAGATGTGCACAGAACTGCGTGTTTTGGGTTTTGTTTGAATTGAAATAGTCATCATGTTTTGGTTTTGATTTTCACAAAACCACCCTCGAATATTTTGGTTTCGGTTTTCTTTGTAAATTGATAAAAACAGTTAAAATCATGCCATTTGGACCTCATATTGTTCTTACAGTTTAAATAACATTATTAATATTAATTTCCAGTCATTTTCAGTATGAAATGGGCATGGCACATGAAATCACGAGGGAGGGACTTACATGCAATCCAAAACACACAAGATTCTGTTTTTCCAGATGTAGCCACGCTCATCCAGCCTGCAGCATGGCCGAATGGGCACACGCGCCACTCATATGCATGCGCCTTAGTGCGTTAAGCTGCACCTCAGTACGCCACCCATATATTCCTAATGGTAGTGCCTACTTAGTAGCACGCACACGTCTTAGTCGCGGGCACACTTGCCGCACCTAGCTTGCTGCGAATACGGCAAGCTGCAGGCTAGATGAGCATGGCAACATCTGTAGATCCGAGATCCAAACTCGGCAGGATGACCCGAGCTCAGGACTCAGTTATACTAGGAACCACAAAGTTCAGGTGTGTACGGTTTTCAGCAGAACCACACCACTCATCTCTAGCAGTGGTGCAGAGAGGGGGGGAAGAGTGGGTACTAATTACCCAGGCATGGGCTGCTGGATCCACTGACTTCCCTCCCCCCCCTCCCCCCGGAGTATATCCGTGCTGTGGAAGTAGCCCTCTTTCGGGTGCTATCTTCAGGAAGATGGCACCCACACATTGAAAGCAAAGACTCCAGCAGGGTGCTCTAGCCATGCTCATCTTGCTGTGATGCTGCATGCTGCATCGCTACATGCTGCATGGCATGCCAGGCTGTGAGTATTCGCAGCCGGAGATCGATTAATGAATTAGAAATTATTGGAGCGATTGCCGGCTGCGAATAGTCGCAGCCCGGCATACTATGCAGCAAGCCGTGTTGCAGCATGCCTCATCGCAGTAAAGATAATCATGGCTATATAAATTCTTGCAACTAATAGTGCTAAATTGTGAGTTTAGTAGGCCCCTACTCAGAGGCAACACAAATGGGGTGCGGACTACATCCGGGTGTCATGAATAAATAGAAAAAAAGAAAATTGTGCGCAACTAGGTGTTGTTTTTCTAATGCTGCTGCTATAAAATTGGGATTAGTCTGTCCCAATGCATCAAAACCACAGAATATAGAAATAGCAGCGCTAGTTAGATAAATTAAAAATAGAAATAGATGGCTCGAATGAAAAGAAGCACATTTAATTAAAATATAAACAACAACATTTTGACACATAAAAAGGAGTTAAAAGGTCACAATTCATTAAGCTGCATATAAGATGGTGTCCATTCCTGTTATTTATAAACTGGACTGCAAATGGGTGGATAATGGAGTAGAAATTAAAAGACTTATGGCACAGTCCCGTTAGTATAACATTACCACATTGGCACCGCTGGAGTTACAATCCCTTGTATAGTCCCTTTAAGTGTGCAGACAATGTCCAGGTAGGGTCCCCACCAGGATGCGGTGTCCTTGAAGTAGATGACAAATGAAATAAGCTCCAATACAAATTGGTCCACCTGAATGTTATTGCAGATATTGAGAGTTCAGTTCTGGTCCGGGCACGTGAAGAGCAGCAAAGATTGGTGAAAGTGACCCAAGGGTAACACCTAATGCGTTTCGCTGCTGGTACTGCAGCGTTTTCAAAACAGGGGGTGACACCAAAATACCGGCTCCTCGGCAGTGACAGGGAACCAGGTGCCGCACTGTGACATTCTCATGCAGCACCCGTTCCTGAAACTGAAAAGGAGTCGGCACTGCAGCATGAGTTTACAGAGGCAGCACAGCATCTGCTCTAGGAATGTTGGGCTTGTCATCGGAGTGATGTAATGGAGTTTCCTACCAGGCCCCTCCCCATCCCAACTAGACCACATCCTGGACCATAGTAAACACTTACTTTAAGAGGGGCCATACTCCCTCCCCCACGAGGGCGCATAAGGGGGAATATTTGCAGCAGTGGTTATCACAACCCCCTCTGCCCTATTGTAAATTATCCTATTATAAGCACCTTGAATCAGTGTGTGTATAAAAGCACTAGCCTGCAGCCAGGGGTGGAGCCAGAACTTTGTGGGCCCCATAGCAACATTTTGAAGGGGCCCCATCCCAATGCTTCTAGAGAGACACTTCTCTGAAGCAGTTGTTAATTTTATGCCCTATAATAGTGTCCTAGTTCATTTTCTGAACCATAGTAGAGCCTTATTTAATGTTATGCCCCATAGTAGTTCCCTAGTTTCTTTTATGAATCGCAGTAGTGCTTACGTTCACCCTATGTCACATTTCATAGCTGCCAGTACACATTATGCCGCACAGTACCCCAATTCACATTATGATATATAGTGCTCCCTGTTCATATTGTGCCTCATTACAGTGCCCTGGTTCATATTATATAACAATAAAATGCCCTCCAGTTCATTTTATACCACACTACAATGAGCAGGTCCAGGTGCAGCATACCTAGATATAATGCAGGCCCCAAGGAAAAAGTGTGAAAGGACCCCTACGTACCACCCAATGGCAAAAAATGTATATAACACATGTAACTGTGACAGGGAAGGTGGGCCCCTCTCAGCTCTAGACCCCATAGCAACTGCACTGTCTGCACCTATGGTAGCTACGCCCATTCCTGCAGCTTCATGCATGCTACATGGCCACAGAACTGCATTAATCAGCCTAGATCCTCAAACATAAAACATGATTTGCCTCATGATCCCTGCATCATCTTGTGTTCACTGCACCCAGTGTTTGTAAAATGGACCATGTGCAGATCACAGCCAACAGCAAACTTACCTTACCTAACCTATTAGATCCCTGCTCTGAGTAGCCTTAAGCAAATCAGACAAATATAATAGAGATTTGACAATTAGAACACAGTCAGCAATTTATAGATTAGTTGAAGTGCATTTAAAACTCATCATTACCATTGTTTGCGGTTAAAGCTTCAAGACTTCACAAGTTTTTCACTTGTTTATTAATAATCCATCGTATGTATTTTGTAATGAAAGTCTTGCCTCTGCTGTCAGAACTAATTGGGACCTTGCAAAACAAGCTTTGATTGTACATGTTATTTAAAACCCTAGTTACAACTTCAGAATGAATCAGCTTAATCAAGGTGTGTTTTTTGTTAAAACCATGTAACACCTTTCTTATATGTTAATATAGAGTCTGCTATGGAAGAATGCAAACATAGACAGATATATTAGATCAATGATTGATTTATGTATCTCAAAATTAAATCTCACTGGAATGTTGGCGAGAACTGCTGTAACTTTTTTAATGGAATTAACTCAAAATATATTTTCTTGTGTTGTTCAGGTTGGTGAATTATAATGTCTCCCTCACCACTCCTTGGATGCTACAACAATTCCGTTTACTTCTAAAATTATTAATAAGTTGATCACTGCTAACTGCATGAAGGTCTTTTCCAAGTCAGTAATGCTCATTTACACGCACTGCAAAACTGCAGATCCCATTTATTTACTTGTCAACCTAGTGCTTATTAAGATCCATGCCCAATTATCAGTCATTGGAGCTTCCAATGGACAAAGAATCTGCACCTGCAGGGAGGCTGTGGGTACAACAGAAAATGTGCATTGTGGAATTAGGGAAACACCACCACGGCAACTTACAATGACGTAAGGATCCTTTATTTAGCAAAACTATTTATTTTCTATAATACAGTACTTCTCACTTAAAGATAAAGTAATAGGGTTGTTGACATAGGTTGTTGTCTATATTACATATGGCACTTTTGTGTACATGAATGTTGTTACAAACTGTCGGCAGCAGTAACACCACAAAGTGCAAACACTTCCAATTACAAATAAAAGATGAGACCCCTGCTATTTCAAAGATGAAAAAATCACTGTCCTCTACATTGCTTTCCCCGTGCCAATTGTCTGTCCAATTTGCCTCAGTGCAGTCTCTTTTTCAATCTTGGGATCTTCCTTCCTCAAGTCTGCTCTTAATAGTATACTGTATGTGCCTGCTTTTCTGATTTTTTCTCATATTTGTTTTCCATTTCTGCCTTTCCGGTCTCTTATTAGTCTACTGTTGCTCCCTTTTGTTTCCACCATTACCCTTCCCCATTAGTTTGCTAGATTGTCCACACCAAGAGACCAGAATAGGATATTTTTGTATCCAGAATGGATTTTAGTTTTCTCATCATAAAGGATTTTTTTTTTAATAAAGTGGAACATCATGGGCGGTATTCAATTCTTTTCACCCCCTTTCAAACCCGTTCTGTTTCTGCAGACGGGCATGGTATAATCATTTCAGCTCACTACCCCAGGGTTATGCAGCTAAACCTGATTAATATATGTGCGATATGCGCGATAACGGGTATCACTTTAGAACTGAGATTGGGTAAGATATATAATTTGAATACCGCCCCATGAATGAAATATACTATAACACACTTAAGGTTGCCCCTATGTCCTGGTACTGACCCTACATTCCCAACATCATTTAGGGGTCTATTTATTAAGCCTTGGACGGAGATAAAGTGGACGGAGATAAAGTATCGGCCATTCAGCTCCTAACTGCCATTTTTCAAACCGAGCCTGTGACATAACAGTTAGGAGTTGATTGGCTGTTACTAAATCTCCATCCACTTTATCTCCGTCCAAGGTTTAGTAAAAAGACCCCTAAATTGTGAAGCTGTGCTCCTCACAGTGACTGTATAAGGAAAAACTTGGTGACTATGGTGTCTATTCATGAAGCAGTGAAAAGTGTGGAAGAGTGAGCCAGTGGAGAAGTTGCCCATGGCAGCCAATCAGCTGCTTCGTATAATTTTATAGAATGCATTTTATAAATGTTACCTCAACACTGATTGGTTGCCATGAGCAACTTCTCCACTGGCTCACTTCTCAACACTTTTCACTGCTTTATGAATAGACCCCTATATCTGTGTGTATGAAATCCCCCATACTGAATTAAACCTAGGTCCTTTATGTGACATACTGTAGTATCTTGCATGACTCGCACTCCACATGCTCAGAAATTCAAGGCATACATAGGCAGCTATGCAAACCCACAGAGGGGCAAAATAGGGGAGGGGAGGGGTGTTCACACGTAGACAAGTAACATACACTATTTTTCTTTTGAATAATATACACCTGCTTTGTCACCAACTCTGCATGAGCACCGTGGTGTTGTAGAAGGAGATGGAAATAAGGAACTAATTCAGCTTCAGTTGCAAAATTGCAAATCGGGAGATTAACGGCCGACTGTGCGAACACATTGCACGTGCTCGAAGGCTAAATTGCGATCGCAAATTAGTGAAATGCAATTTCAATTTAGTGAAATGTGATCGCAGTTTGACTGACAGGAAGTGACCATTTGTGGGTGTTAACATGGTGTTTGTGGGGAGTGGTTAGAAAAACGCAGGCAGATCATGGCCATTTTTGGGGTGTGTATCTGACGTCAGCTGCAAGGGATTGCGACTAAAAAAATGGTGCCAGTGCATTGACATTCTTAGTAGCCCAGGGTCAACCGCAATTGTTGATAGTATCAATTTCTGCGTATGCATCCCAATTTTGCGATTGCATTGGTGGTTGTGTTTTACCTTTACTGGTCAGCTCTTCACGTGCAATTTTTAGCAGAAGCAGGATTGAGAAAATCACAAAGTCTGTCTCAATAGTGATACAAGCTGAATTAGGCCCTATATCCTGTGTCAGTGACATAGGGGGTTATTCAGAGTTGTTTACAAACAAAAAAAGTTAGCAATTGGGCAAAACCATTTTGCACTGCAGGTGGGGCAGCTGTAACATGTGCAAAGAGATTTAGGTTTAAGTGCGTTACATTGTTTCTGGGCAGGGTAAATAGTATACTGGCTGCTTTATTTTTATACTGCAATTTAAATTTCAGTTTGAACACACCCCGCCCAAATCTGACTCTCTCTGCGCATGTTATATCTGCCCCCCCATGCAGTGCAACATGATTTTGACCAATTGCGAACTTTTTTGGTTTGCTAACAACTCTGAATAACTCCCATACTCCCCACCAATACCAGCTACTAACTTTTTCTCACTTGTGGATTTCGGAAAGTTTTGGATAAATGGTTTCCGGATAAGAGGTCTCATTACTGTAGATGGAGATAAGGTTGTTTTTGTCTGTTTTATGCTGTTTTTTCCCCCCTTAATTATATCAATAGTTTTATAATTAGAAATAGCAGAATTACACCTTTGCACTGGCACATACTGTAAGTTCTCATTTTGTCTTACAATGATTACCTAAGGCCTGAGTGCTCTTATTTCAGGGGTAAACACTGGATTTTAATTGAAGGATTAGACCTGGGGGTATATTTACTAAGGTCCCGATTTAATTTGAGTTTGTATTTTTCTTCTAAGTGTGATCACGGGAATTTACTAAACACAAATCTCGGCAGTGTTGGGGCTATTCGTATTGGTTTTCCCGGCTGAGTTCACAAATACGAATGAATAGACCATCGGTCAAACAATGCTGATACAACTCTGTAATTTAAATTTACTAAGAATTCGTATTCTCAATCACTGCCGTCAACAGCTAAACACTGCCGGGAAAGCATAGCATTTGTAAAAAAACAGAGCTTTCAAATAGACCTGCTTTTTGCTGGCGTGTTCAGATATTCATGCACGCATGCTTATCATAACCAAACTCCACAGGCTTTTTGAGCCAGCCCTGTTTGTTTAAATACCGAGGAAAAATTGCCTTGGGTAACCCCCCCCCCCCCCCCCCCCCCTCCATATTTAGACAACCAGCACCAGACTCTTGGGCCGGCCCTGGTTCCAAAAATACGGGGGACAAAAGACGTAGGGGTCCTCCGTATTTTTTAAAACCAGCACCGGGATCCACTAGCCAGAGAGATAATGCCAAGGCCGGAGGGGCATTTTTATACTGGTCCCTGCGGCCGTGGCATTACCCCCGCCCCAACTAGTCACCTCTGGCCGGGGTTCCCTGGAGGATTGGGGACCTCTTAAATCAAGGGGTCCCCGCTCCAGGCACCCAAGGGCCAGGGGTGAAGCCCGAGGGTGGTGGATGGGGGGCTGATAGCCTTTTTGTGTGTAAAACAATAAATATGGGGGTCATTCCGACCAGTTCGCACGCAGCGGTTTATCGCTGCAGTGCGAACGGGTGCGGAATGCGCATGCGTGGCGGTCGCAGTGCGCGATGTAGCCCGCGACAGGGGTTGCTGGGTTACGTCGCGGCTTAAGAAGAAAGCGGTCGCAGGATGGACCGCAAAGAAGATTAACAGGAAGAGGGTGGTGCAGGGCGGATCCGGACCGTTTGGAGCCGTTTTCGGGGAGTGGAGAGTAAAATGCAGGCGTGCCCAGGAGAACGGAGGGCGGAGGAGTGACATCAAAGCTGAGCCCATCATCGCTGGATCCATCGCACAGGGTAAGTAGGTATAGGGCTGATCTTGTTTAGTGTGACTTTTTTTTAGCTTAGCAGGGCTGCACAAGCGATCGCAGCCCTGCTAAGCTAGAATACACTCCCCCGTAGGTGTGGGCTAGTTGATCGCAGCAGCAGCAAAAAGTTGCTGGCTGCAATCAACTCGGAATGACCACCATTGTATTTTGTTGCAGAACTACAAGTCCCAGCAAGCCTCCCCCACTTGCTGGTACTTGGAGAATCACAAGCACTAGTATGCAGGGAAGTATGCATGGGCCCCCTCCTCTCCCGTAGCTGTCGCGCCGCTGCTAGCGCACTGACCACTAGAGACTCTGGCACAGTGCCAGAGTCTACAGCGCATGCGCAGGACTCCGAAAAAATGGCACGGTGGCCATTTTTCGGAGTCCTGCGCATGAGCTGTAGACTCTGGCACTGTGCCAGAGTCTTCAGTGCTCAGAGCGCTGGCAGCGGAGCGACGGCTATGGGAATTTGTACTATCATGGTGTGTGTCTTATTTGGGTATTTCTTTTGTTGTAGAACTACAGGTACCAGCGAGCCTGTTATTTCCCCGCATGCTGGTACTTGTGGTTCTCCAAGTACCAGCAAGCGGGGGAGGCTTGCTGGGACTTGTAGTTCTACAACAAAAGACAATATTCTTTTTTTACACACAAAAAGGCTATCAGCCCCCATCCACTACCCAGGGATGGGGGGGACAGCCTTGGGCTTCACCACTGGCCCTTGGGTGCCTGGAGGGGGGACCCCTTGATTTAAGAGGTCCCCACTCCTCCAGGGAACCCCAGCCAGGGGTAACTAGTTGGGGGGTAATGCCACGGCCGCAGGGACCAGTATAAAAGTGTCCCCCCGGCTGTGGCATTATCTCTCTGGATAGTGGAGCCTGGTGCTGGTTTTCAAAATACGGAGGACCCCTACACCTTTTGTCCCCCGTATTTTGGAACTGGGGCCAGCCCAAGAGCCCGGTGCTGGTTGTCTAAATACGGGGGGACCCCAGGCAATTCCCCCCCCCCCCCCGTATTTAAACAACCAGGGCCGGCTCAAAAAGCCCGAGGTTGGTTATGCTTAGGATGGGGGACCCCACACAATTTATTTTTTACACTTTTAACTGTTAAGTATTTTCATACTGTACACAATGAAGCCCTGCATGGATCTCACTGATCCAGCCAGGCTTCACCGTGTTATGTCCGGCAGTGTTTTGCTAATCACTCCTGTAAAACACTGCCCGACAATACGAATAACATTGACATTGGAAAATACGAAAAACAAAAACTCGGCAGTTTAGTAAATTACCGAAAATGATTTCAAAAAGTTGCAGAAAAATACGACCAATAAAATTTGAGTTTAAACTCCCCCCAATGTGGCAGAAACACGAATCTTAGTAAATAAACCCCCCGGGTCTGAATCTCTGTTTTTCATATATAAAGAGCAGTATAATCCGTTTAAAACACAGTGCTAAAGATGTACGAAAACTCACAGTTCAGTGTTACGCTATTATTGTAAAACACAGAATCCAAATTCGTTCCTGTTAATGACACTGTCACCTGTTGTCCGTAGTTTATATGGCAGCAGTTTTGAAACTCCATACCCAGTGGATGGCTATAAGAAATTCCAGACAACCATACCCCGATTCCCCTTTGTCCGTGCTTTGCTCCATTCACCTGACATAGAACGGGACAGATGGAAACCTATTTAAAAAAAAACAGGTGGTCAAAGGGATCGTTGTTCCTTATGGACCCTAAAAGTAGAATGCATACTTGAGCGTGGGTCACGCTTGGAACAGATGGGGCTGTCTACATACGATAGTCATATAGATTTCTTTTCCCATGGAAAACTAAAAAGGTCACACAACCACCTATCACATTTATTTTATAATCCTGTGTAAAACACAACCTGGTTATTCTGTACTGTTTTCTCAGACTGTAACAATCAAGTATAACGCAACTGGTCTGGTGTAAATGTATCATAGGAGGCCCCTGACAGCTGTGACGTTCAGATACCATGGATTCGGCACAGTTTGTCTGTGCTGAGTGTGTGAAGCGTGCGGAGGAGGGAACGGCGCTCCCACATACATGCAGGTACACCCAAAACAAAAGCAATCAAGTCAACACAAGCTAGGTTCCCTATGACATGATACTGACAGAAGACCTTCCATATGCTAATGACATCAGTAATTTGTTTCTACTCTCTGCTTAGGAGCTTTCCCCCAGGGTACGCTTAGCACTTAACACTTTGCAACCTGTCAGTGTTTAGTGCAATATGTACAGTATACTATTGTGTATATATTAAAATAAAACTTTATTCTAAATCTATTACCAAATCCACAGGATGTTCTATATATTTATCGTGCATGTTTCACGTCAAGTCAGCCCGACCGCTCAGCGCCTGCACGCAACTAGTGCCAGTGTTGTGAGAAGCACACATCTAACACTTGAGCCTCCTGCACTTTAACATGGAGCATTCACCTGCACATTTATTACAGAGAGGGCATACGGACATACATTCATCAGGCCACTCAGCTACCACTTATTTTGGGCTACACATACAGTATAACACCCTCCAACTGTACTTTTTGGCAGGTAGAGTACCTTTTTTAATGGTCTGTACCTGCCAAAAAGGGCTTTGTACCAATTTTTGACTCTCCAAATTTACATTGAAGTATAGGAAAAGGGGCGTGGCCGTGTCCCCTTCCCCGTGGCCACGCCCGCTTTCCTAATTTGTATCGGTTTTTATATGTAAAATGTTGGAGGGTATGCAGTATCTGAGATATGTATTCTAAATTTTGCACTAACACAAGACATGCGCAGCTTTTGATGAGGATTAAACATAATGGATACATGCTTTTTTTTTTACTTTGCTCCCAACTGTGAATAAGCCTCTATGAGTTTTTTTAGAGAGGGCTGGATGTAATGCGTCCGAGTTGGGCGGAGGTGCAGGTTTTTTTTGAAGAGGCAATCATGTACAAAGCAAAACCATGCCCTGTAAATATTGCAGCTTTTACAAAAAAAAGGTCAGAGTTCAGCCAGGAACCACACCTCCAGCCAACTCGGACAGCATTACATCTGGCCTACAGAATCTTTCTTTGTATGTACCCACTCAGGGGCATTTTGAGACAGGAGGGGCTTGTGTGCAAATATTTGTGAGCCTCCTCCCCCTGCCTTAAAAAAATTGTAAAAGATAACATGTGCAGCACCATATTTCCAGAAATATCTTCTGAAGTATGGCGCCATATTAACAGTGCTTTCTTCAGAATTTGATGTCAGGCGGATATCAGGAATGTCACTGCAATGGAGGCAGGGGTGGAGTATAGTATGTCAATATTCAGAATATCAACATGCAGAATGTCATCAGCATAATTTCTGCATCGCCTGAAAATCAACAATGGTAATTTAAGTAGAGATATGCGCTGACTCCTGTGTTTTGGTGGTGGTTTGGTATTAACTTTGTGTCCTGGTTTTGCCAACACCGCCCTCAAGGGCTTTTGAGTTATGAGTTTTGAACTTGAATTTGTTTTTTCATTTATAAAAACTGCTAAAATCACATAATTTGGGTCTGTTTTTGTTCCTACAGCATTATTAACCTGAATAACATTTATTTGCAGTAATTTCCAGTCAGTTTTGAGCACCTCACAATATTCTTCACACCAACATAAGCCAAAGGCTGTCTGGCTAAACTAAGCAGCAGAGCAGCGGCACAAACACACGGCAGTTATTTCTGTTTAAAAATGTTTTGCAAATTAGTACTGTATTAGCAATAACCAATCAAACCAACTTGCAAGTACTATCAATAGAAAACAAGACAACACAGAATTTTACTAAGAATCGTGTGGGGAATATGATTGCTTAAAAGTAGAGATGAGTGGGTTCGGTTCTCCGAGATCCGAACCCCCCCAAACTTCACCTATTTTACACAGTTCCGAAGCAGCCTTGGATCTTCCCGCCTTGCTCGGTTAACCCAAATGCACCCGAACGTCATCATCTCACTGTCGGATTCTCGCAATATTCGTATTCTATATAAAGAGCCGCGCGTCGCCGCCATTTTCACTCGTGCATTAGAGATTGAATGGAGAGGACGTGGCTGCGTTCTCTCCCTGAAAAGCTCCGTATCTGTGCTCAGTGTGCTGCAAATATCTGTGCTCAGTGTGCTGCAAATATCTGTGCTCAGTGTGCTGAAAATATCTACGTTCTCTGCCTGAAAATGCTCCATATCTGTGCTCAGTGTGCTGCAAATATCTGTGCTCAGTGTGCTTTATTGTGGGGACTGGGGACCACCAGTATATAATTATAGTAGTACAGTACAGTAAGCCATTGCTGTATCTTGCAGCTCTGTGTCAAGTATACTATCTCTGTGCTGCATAATTGTGAGCAGTATATAGTAGGACAGTGCAGCATTTTGGTGACCAGCAGTATACATATAGTACAGTACAGTAGGCCATTGCTGTATTTTGCAGCTCAGTGTCAAGTATACTATCTCTGTGCTGCATTATTGTGAGCAGTATATAGTAAGACAGTGCAGCATTTTGGTGACCAGCAGTATACTTATTACTTATAGTACAGTAGGCCATTGCTGTATCTTGCAGCTCTGTGTCAAGTATACTATCTCTGTGCTGCATTATTGTGAGCAGTATATAATAGGACAGTGCAGCATTTTGGTGACCAGCAGTATACATATAGTACAGTACAGTAGGCTATTGCTGTATCTTGCAGCTCTGTGTCAAGTATACTATCTCTGTGCTGCATTATTGTGAGCAGTATATAGTAGGACAGTGCAGAATTTAGGTGACCAGCAGTATACATATAGTACAGTACAGTAGGCCATTGCTGTATCTTGCAGCTCTGTGTCAAGTATACGATCTCTGTGCTGCATTATTGTGAGCAGTACATAGTAGGACAGTGCAGCATTTTGGTGACCAGCAGTATACATATAGTACAGTACAGTAGGCCATTGCTGTATCTTGCAGCTCTGTGTCAAGTATACTATCTCTGTGCTGCATTATTGTGAGCAGTATATAGTAGAACAGTGCAGCACTTTGGTGACCAGCAGTATACATATAGTACAGTACAGTAGGCCATTGCTGTATCTTGTAGCTCTGTGTCAAGTATACTATCTCTGTGCTGCACTATTGTGAGCACTATATAGTAGGACAGTGCAGCATTGTGGAGACCACCAGTATATAGTAGTACAGTACAGTAGGCCATTGCTGTATCTTGCAGCTCTGTGTCACTTCTAGTATCCTGATCAGTGCTTAATATCTGTGCTCAGTGTCAGTGCTGCATTGTGGTGACCAGTATACTACAGTACAATAGTCCAGTGCTGTTCTCGCTGCTCAGTGTCAGTTCTCCATAGTATCATCAGTGATCAGTATAATCACTTCAGTTCTCAGTATAATCTGTGCGCTGTTAGACGTGTGCCCGTTTTCCGCCATTAGTGCAGTGGGATTTAGACAATTGATGAAGTTATTGTGTCCCCGGTACAAAATCCCATCTAGATTCCACTTCACTAGGCAGGCGATAGCGAGATTTTACCAATTAATATCAGTGATTTATAATTATTAATTCCAGTGATCTTGCCAAATAATTCCAGTGATTTTGTCATTTTCTTCCAGTGATTTGGACCAATAATACCATTGATTAGAACGAATAATTCCTGTGATTTTGGCATTTTCTTCCAGTGATTTGGACCAATAATACCATTGATTAGAATGAATAATTCCTGTGATATTGAGGTGTTTGTGTCGCTTAGCTTAGACATCCAGTGACCACAGTGCACCTCTTTTTCTCTTTTCTGTGCATCATGTGCTGTTTGGGGACTATTTTTTTTAAGAGCCATCCTGTCTGACACTTCCGTATATGTCCAGTGGTACTGCCATTTGATATAATTCCCGACATTACTGCCATATAATTCCAGTGATTTTGTGATTTTCTTCCAGTGATTTGGACCAATAATACCATTGATTAGAACGAATAATTCCTGTGATTTTGTTATTTTCTTCCAGTGATTTGGACCAATAATACCATTGATTAGAACGAATAATTCCAGTGATTTTGTCATTTACTTCCAGTGATTTGGACTAATCATACCATTGATTAGAACAAATAATTCCTGTGATTTTGTCATTTTCTTCCAGTGATTTGGACCAATAATACCATTGATTAGAACGAATAATTCCTGTGATATTGAGGTATTTGTGTCACTTAGCTTAGCTGTCCAGCGACCACAGTGCACCTCTTTTTCTCTTTTCTTTGCATCATGTGCTGTTTGGGGCCAATTTTTTTAAGTGCCATCCTGTCTGACACTGCAGTGCCACTCCTAGATGGGCCAGGTGTTTGTGCCGCCCTCTTGGGTCGCTTAGTTTAGTCATCCAGCGACCTCGGTGCAAATTTTAGGACTAAAAATAGTATTGTGAGGTGTGAGGTATTCAGAATAGACTGGAAATGAGTGAAAATTGTGGTTATTGAGGTTAATAATACTATAGGATCAAAATTACCCCCAAATTCTATGATTTAAGCTGTTTTTGAGGTGTTTGTGAAAAAAAACACCCGAATCCAAAGCACACCCGAATCCGACAAAAAATTTTCAGAGAGGTCTTGCCAAAACGCGTCCGAATCCAAAACACGGCCGCGGAACCGAATCCAAAACCAAAACACAAAACCCGAAAAATTTCCGGTGCACATCTCTACTTAAAAGAAGTAATAGTTAACAAACAGCGAAGAAAATCCTGGAAGTTCGGTTGGCCTTGGTTCCTGCTCGCTCATATACACACATTATAGCAGCCGCAGCATATCACCATATACATACATTATAGCAGCAGCAGCATGTCACCACATACAGGTACATACATTATACAGTTACAGCGGTAGCATATCACCATATACACACATTATAGCAGCCGCTGCATGTCACCATACACATACATTATAGCAGCAGCAGCAGCAGCAAGTCAACACCATCAGGGCCGGTTCTAGACCTTGTGACGGCCAGGGCGAAAGTTTCCTTCGGCCCACCCCCCCACCCTGACAGGTGAAATAGGGCTAGTGCGTGCCGCAGGCGCGTGGCAAAAATAGGGGTGTGGCTTCATAGGGAAGGGGCGTGGACACAGTTTTGCTCCCTGTAGTTTTGCCCCCTGTAGAGTTGTGCCCCCAGTAGCTATTGTGCCCCCAGTAGCTGTTGTGCCCCCTGCAGCTGTGTCTTCAGTAGTTTTGCCCCCAGTACTGCGCCCTCGGTAGTTGTGCCCCCATTAGTTTTGCCCCCATTAGTTGTGTCCCAGTAGTTTTGCCTCCAGTAGTTGTGGCCCCAGTAGTTGTGCCCCCATTACTGTGCCCACCAGTAGCTGTGCCCCTAGTAAAAAAAATAAAGAATACTCACCAGCCCCGTTCCTGTTTCCCGACCGCTGCTGGCCTCCGTCTCCGGTCGCCGGCGCCGCTCCTCAGATCTATGAGAGAGACGTCATGACGTCTCTCCCATAGGAGCGCACAGACACTAGAGGTCAATTATGACCTCTAGCGTCTATGGCTGTTCTAAACTGCCATGCGGTGCACGATGACGTCAGTCGCTCCGCACGGCAGGCACCAGTAGCAGGGAAAGGTTCTTTCCACAAAGGGAAACTAGACACAGTGAGGTAGCGTCTAGTTTCCCTTCGTGGAGAGGACCTTTCTGTGCAGCGCTATGG
Source organism: Pseudophryne corroboree (assembly GCF_028390025.1). Taxonomy (NCBI): domain Eukaryota; kingdom Metazoa; phylum Chordata; class Amphibia; order Anura; family Myobatrachidae; genus Pseudophryne; species Pseudophryne corroboree. Next base: position 200,038,324 of record NC_086450.1, on the reverse strand, counting down.
GAGAGACGTCATAACGTCTCTCCCATAGCTCAGAAGAGCGGCGCCGGAGACAGAGTGCAGTGGTCGGGAACAGGAACGGGGCTGGTAAGTATTTTTTATTGTTTTTACTAGGTGCACAGCTACTTTTGGGCACTACTAATGGAGGCACAGCTGCAGGGGGCATACTAAGGGGGGCACAACTAATGGGGGCACAGCTGCAGGGGGCACACTAAGGGGGGCACAACTAATGGGGGCACAACTACTGGGGCCACAACTAATGGGGGCACAACTACTGGGGCCACAACTAATGGGGGCACAGCTGCAGGGGGCACACTAAGGGGGGCACAACTACTGGGGCCACAACTAATGGGGGCACAGCTGCAGGGGGCACAACTACTGGGGCCACATCTAATGGGGCACAGATGCAGGGGGCTCAACTACTGGGACCACAACTAATGGGGGCACAGCTACTGGGGGCACAGCTGCAGGGGGCATAACAGCTATTGGGGGTACAACTGCAGGGGGCACAACAGCTGCAGGGGGCATAACAGCTACTGGGGGCACAGCTGCAGGGGGCACAACAGCTACTGTGGGCACAGCTCTACAGGGTGCACAACGCTACAGGGAGCAAAACTACAGGGAACAAAACTGACCACGCCCCTTTCCTATGAAGCCACGCACCGTTTTTTTATGCACGCCTCTGGCGCGCACTAACACTATTTTGAGGGGGGGGGGATGCCAAAGGAAACTTTCGCCCTGGGCGCCACAAGGTCTAGAACTGGCCCTGAGTGCCCTTTATATAGAGCCCATAGTAGTGGTGCCCCTTATGCAATGCCCAAGTAGTAGTGCCCCTTATGTCCCCAGGAGTGATGCCCCTTGTGAAGTGCCCCCTTTACATTGCCCTCATTAGTAGTGCCCCCATTAGTAATGCCCCTGTGTAGAATTGCCCCCAGTAGTAACGTCGCCTGTAGTAATGCCCCCAGATGTTTAGCCCCATGTAGTTTGCCCCCAGTAGTAATGCCCCCAATAGTAATGCACCCCTGTAGTTTGCCCCCTTGTAGTTTAGCCCTCTGTAGTAATGCCTCCAATAGTTTAGCCCCCAGTAATTTAGCCCCCAGTAGTAATGCGCCCCTGTAGTTATGCCCAGTGCCAGATTAAGGTCCATATGGGCCTGGAGCGGAAATTTAGGAAGGGCCTATTGTGTGCCTCGGCAGGAGATGTGACAAGCGCTGCGGTGGTGTGACTAGTGATGTAGGGGGGTGATCAGTGTGGTGTGGGTGTGGTCTAAATAGGGGGTGTGGCCTATGCCATGTGAGTGACACAGTCACCACTTACTGACAGACACTACTTACTGACACACACACACGCAACACAAAGCTTACTGACACAATCACCACTTACTGACAGACACTATTTACTAACACACACACTCACAACAAAAAACTTACCGACACAGACACCATTTACTGATAGATATTACTGACTAACACACACAAACAACACAGATAAACTTACTGACACAGATATTACTTACTGACACACGCACAACACAATACTTATACCGCTCTCACATCACAATGCCGGGTCCCACCTGGGAATTGGAAATGGGTCCATTCCTGGGTGGGACCCGGCATTTGACCCTACACACCGCCAACCCGACCCGGCAATTTGCCGGTTCGGGTTGCCATCTGTGGGCGGAGATGGAGTCGGCATCAGGTGCGGAGGCGGCGCTGGGAGATGAGATCATCCCTATGCAGTGAACGGGTCCCGGGTTGCATCAACCTGGGTGACCCATTCACACTGCACCGGACCTGGTATTTAACCCGGGAATAACCGTTCTTTATTCCCGGGTTGAATTACCGGGTCAGGCAATCCAGAATTCGCCCATGACCCCTTTCACAACACACATCGTACCGTGTCGACCCAGCAATATACCCAGTCTATACCAGGTTATTTTTGCGGTGTGAAAGGGGTATTACTGACACAGACACCCACCACTTACTGACAGACACTACTTACTGACACACACACTACAAAACCTACTGACAGACACTACTTACTGACACACACACACACACACACACACAAAACACAAAACTTACTGACACAGACACCATGCAAAATGTACTGACGCAAACACTATTTACTGACAGACACTTCTTACTGACACCAGTGGTGCACACAGAATTTTTTTCTCGGTTGTACTGTGCCTGCGCGCTGTGGGCGTGGTCACATGTCATTAAGGGATGTGACCATGTGACACTAGGTGGAGTGGTTATATATTATGTGAATCCATGGCACAGACACCCCCTGTCCCTGCGGACTACAGAGACAAGGACAGCAGGATGTGACACTTGTTATAGAATAAAAAATATTATATATAAGCTGTGTACCCACACTCATCCTGTTATGATGTGAATATTTGCTCCAGTGCCCTCCGGTTTTTCAAGCTGTGGACAGAGTACAATGAGGCTGCACTCCCTAGTCTTGCTGGTGCAGTAAGATTTATTCAGTAAGATTCTGGATCAATAAATCTTACTGCTCCAGCAAAACTCGGGAGTGCCGCCTCATTGTACTTGTGGGGAGGGGTCCCGACCATTAGAGTTACTCACCGGGGTGTAGTATGAGCTGCCGGCGGCCGGGTCACCGGCGGCCAGCATACCGGCGCCGGGATCCAGACTGCCGGCTTCCCGACAGCAGGGCGAGCACAAATGAGCCCCTTGCGGGCTCGCTGCGGGCACAGTGGCGCTCGTAAGCGCCACGCTATCCTCCCTCCAGGGGGTTTGTGGACCCCCAAGAGGGAGATAAGGTGTCGGTATGCCGGTTGTCGGGATTCCGGCGCCGGTATACTGTGCGCCGGGATCCCAACAACTGGTATACTGAATACCACCCACATACTGCTGGCCTGGCACCCCATCGTCACTTTTTCTCTGCCAGTCTGCCAGGTGCGGGAGGGGGATGACATCGCCTTCATGCTCCCAGCAGTCCTTTTCCTGGAAAAGGAAGAAGGTGCTGGCGGCGCCTCCGAGCAAGATCTAGGAGCTTGGTGGTGGTGTTTTACAGTGTGGCGGGGGTATGGCGTACTGGCGGACACATTCTTAATGGTACGCCGTACGGGAGCGTTCCACCACACTTGCAGGACTGACTAACACACACACAACGCAAAACATATTGACACATATGACACAACACAAAACTTACACAGCCACACACACAATGCAAAACTTACTGACACAGACACAATGCAAAACTTACTGACACTACTTACTGACACACACACAACGCAAAACCTACTGACACTACTTACTGACAGACACTACTTACTTAGCGACACACACACACACCCCCCCATTCAAAACTTACTGACATAGACACCACTTACATAGGAGACCTCGGGGCCTGGTGTGGGCTGCTACTCACATGGTTTGCATGCCCCCTCAGCTCTGACATCCAGGGACCCAGCTCTCCTAAAAGACAGGAGCCTCCTGCCAAGACCCTTCCCCTCTTGCATGAGGCATGTTATTGTTGGGAAGCTGCAGCAGGAAAGGTATGCTGCAGCAAAAACATTTACGGTTTGGTGGACAAGGGGGCGGGGCTTCGGAGGGGTTCGGGGCGGGGCTTCGTAGTTATCTCTGAGGCTCCGCCCCATGTCCATCCGAAGCCCCGCCCCCTCGCACATCAAAACATAATTGCTTTTGCTGCAGCATACCACTCCTGCTACAGCTTTCCAACAATAACATGCCTCATGAAAGAGGGGAAGGGTCTTGACAGGAGGCTGCTGTCTCGGAACTATTTCCGTGGATCCGCCCCCTTGCCCGTCTGAAGCCCCGCCCCCTTGTCCGTCCGAATCCCCGCCCCCTTGCAACACGAAGCGGTCAGGACACAGGCTGACCAGTTTGGGGTGGAGGTGAATGAGCAGCCGGAGGTGAGTGAGCTGCTCTATGTGCTGACAGGAAATGTTTTTTTTCCTCTCAGCACTGGCTACTGCTTGCACTGCAGGGAGCTCTGTGGGCCTATTTTCAATGGGGGGCTTGGAGCTGCAGCTCCATCCGCCCCATTGTTAATCCGGCCATGGTTATGCCCCCAGTAGTAATGCGCCCCTGTACTTATGCCCCCAGTAGTAATGCGCCCCTGTAGTTATGCCCCTGTAGTTTAGCCCCATGTAGTTTTCCCCAAGTAGTAATGCCTCCAGTAGTTTAGCCCCCAGTAGATTGCCCCCAGTGGTTAGCCCCCTGTAGCTTGCCCCCAGTAGATTGCCACCCGTGGTTAGCCCCCCTGTAGCTTGCCCCCAGTAGTTTGCCCCCCATAGATTGCCCCCAGTGGTTATCCCCCTGTAGCTTGCCCCCAGTGGTTAGCCCTCTGTAGCCGCGCTGCAAATAAAGTGACACATGTTTTTTTTTAAAACAAAACAACATATTTACCAAGCCCCGCTCCCGCGTCCAACCGCTGTGATCCTCCTAGCGTCCAGCTCCCCAGCACTATGAGAGAGACGTCATGACGTCTCTCTCATAGTGCGCACTGACAGAGCCGGGAGTAGTGAGCTCCTGCCGCCGGCTTCCGCTGTGCAGGGAGAGCCGGGCGCCGCTGGTAACACAATCTCAGCGGGCACCCAGCATCTCCCTGTGCGGCGCCGACACACATCGGGTGAGGTGAGCTGGAGGAGGCGGAACTGGGTTCTGTCTCAAAGTGGAACTGCCGGAACGCAGTTCCGCCCCGTTTCGGCTCACTTTAACCCTTGATACAGACACACACATTATAGCAGCCTAAGCATTCATCATACAGTTTATCAGTTACATACGGTTACTGTAGGTGAGGCAGGTGAGGCAGAGCCTTTCCTGTAATACAGTACTCCGTATACGCCAGAGTTTTAACTATATAAAGTATATGAAAAATACAAAGAATATATTATCAATGTCTTCTTTGTATTATTTTAATCATTTCTATAGTCAAAACTCTGTAGTAAACAGTCTACGGCCCTCATTCAGCAAGAATCATATATGCTAAGGTGCTTGCAGCAGCTCTGCATATGTCATCCTTTGCAATACAAATGCAGGAGGAGGTGCATATCTGTCGCAGAGCAGCTTGTGAGGCCAAGGAAACTACATACACGCAGAGGTGTAGCTAGGCACGACGGTGCCCTAAGCAAGGGTATGTTTTGTAGAGATGAGCGCCTGAAATTTTTCGGGTTTTGTGTTTTGGTTTTGGGTTCGGTTCCGCGGCCGTGTTTTGGGTTCGAACGCGTTTTGGCAAAACCTCACCGAATTTTTTTTGTCGGATTCGGGTGTGTTTTGGATTCGGGTGTTTTTTTCCAAAAACACTAAAAAACAGCTTAAATCATAGAATTTGGGGGTCATTTTGATCCCAAAGTATTATTAACCTCAAAAACCATAATTTACACTCATTTTCAGTCTATTCTGAATACCTCACACCTCACAATATTATTTTTAGTCCTAAAATTTGCACCGAGGTCGCTGTGTGAGTAAGATAAGCGACCCTAGTGGCCGACACAAACACCGGGCCCATCTAGGAGTGGCACTGCAGTGTCACGTAGGATGTCCCTTCCAAAAAACCCTCCCCAAACAGCACATGACGCAAAGAAAAAAAGAGGCGCAATGAGGTAGCTGTGTGAGTAAGATTAGCGACCCTAGTGGCCGACACAAACACCGGGCCCATCTAGGAGTGGCACTGCAGTGTCACGCAGGATGGCCCTTCCAAAAAACCCTCCCCAAACAGCACATGACGCAAAGAAAAAAAGAGGCGCAATGAGGTAGCTGTGTGAGTAAGATTAGCGACCCTAGTGGCCGACACAAACACCGGGCCCATCTAGGAGTGGCACTGCAGTGTACATACAATTATGGACGGGCTGCCGAGTGCCGACACAGAGGTAGCCACAGCCGTGAACTACCACACTGTACTGTGTCTGCTGCTAATATATAGACTGGTTGATAAAGAGATAGTATACTCGTAACTAGTATGTATGTATAAAGAAAGAAAAAAAAACCACGGTTAGGTGGTATATACAATTATGGACGGGCTGCCGAGTGCCGACACAGAGGTAGCCACAGCCGTGAACTACCGCACTGTACTGTGTCTGCTGCTAATATATAGACTGGTTGATAAAGAGATAGTATACTCGTAACTAGTATGTATGTATAAAGAAAGAAAAAAAAACCACGGTTAGGTGGTATATACAATTATGGACGGGCTGCCGAGTGCCGACACAGAGGTAGCCACAGCCGTGAACTACCGCACTGTACTGTGTCTGCTGCTAATATATAGACTGGTTGATAAAGAGATAGTATACTCGTAACTAGTATGTATGTATAAAGAAAGAAAAAAAACCACGGTTAGGTGGTATATACAATTATGGACGGGCTGCCGAGTGCCGACACAGAGGTAGCCACAGCCGTGAACTACCGCACTGTACTGTGTCTGCTGCTAATATATAGACTGGTTGATAAAGAGATAGTATACTCGTAACTAGTATGTATGTATAAAGAAAGAAAAAAAAACCACGGTTAGGTGGTATATACAATTATGGACGGGCTGCCGAGTGCCGACACAGAGGTAGCCACAGCCGTGAACTACCGCACTGTACTGTGTCTGCTGCTAATATATAGACTGGTTGATAAAGAGATAGTATACTCGTAACTAGTATGTATGTATAAAGAAAGAAAAAAAAAACACGGTTAGGTGGTATATACAATTATGGACGGGCTGCCGAGTGCCGACACAGAGGTAGCCACAGCCGTGAACTACCGCACTGTACTGTGTCTGCTGCTAATATATAGACTGGTTGATAAAGAGATAGTATACTCGTAACTAGTATGTATGTATAAAGAAAGAAAAAAAAACCACGGTTAGGTGGTATATACAATTATGGACGGGCTGCCGAGTGCCGACACAGAGGTAGCCACAGCCGTGAACTACCGCACTGTACTGTGTCTGCTGCTAATATATAGACTGGTTGATAAAGAGATAGTATACTCGTAACTAGTATGTATGTTTAAAGAAAGAAAAAAAAACCACGGTTAGGTGGTATATACAATTATGGACGGGCTGCCGAGTGCCGACACAGAGGTAGCCACAGCCGTGAACTACCGCACTGTACTGTGTCTGCTGCTAATATATAGACTGGTTGATAAAGAGATAGTATACTCGTAACTAGTATGTATGTATAAAGAAAGAAAAAAAAACCACGGTTAGGTGGTATATACAATTATGGACGGGCTGCCGAGTGCCGACACAGAGGTAGCCACAGCCGTGAACTACCGCACTGTACTGTGTCTGCTGCTAATATATAGACTGGTTGATAAAGAGATAGTATACTCGTAACTAGTATGTATGTATAAAGAAAGAAAAAAAAACCACGGTTAGGTGGTATATACAATTATGGACGGGCTGCCGAGTGCCGACACAGAGGTAGCCACAGCCGTGAACTACCGCACTGTACTGTGTCTGCTGCTAATATATAGACTGGTTGATAAAGAGATAGTATACTCGTAACTAGTATGTATGTATAAAGAAAGAAAAAAAAACCACGGTTAGGTCACTGGTATATACAATTATGGACGGGCTGCCGAGTGCCGACACAGAGGTAGCCACAGCCGTGAACTACCGCACTGTACTGTGTCTGCTGCTAATATAGACTGGTTGATAAAGAGATAGTATACTACTAATATTATATACT